>NC_090328.1:52691139-53373023 GCF_035084215.1 Heptranchias perlo | reverse complement strand
ACAAGAACAGCAAAATCAAGAGCTAGTCACAGCCACGTTCCCCTCCAATTCACATCATTGTGACTTGGATGCGTATCATTGTTTCTTCATCGGCACTGGGTCAAAATCCTGGAATTTCCTACCTAACACCATTGTGGGAGCACCATCACCAGAACTGCGATGGTTCAAAGAGAAATCCCACCAGCATTTTTTCAGGGCAACTGGGGATGGGCTATAAATGCAGCTTTGCCAGCATTGGCCGCAGTTTGAGAACAAATAAAGAATCGCTGAAAGTTTCCTTGCCACTATCGAAGACACGCGCACAGAACCCTTGGCACTCTGCAATGCAATCTCCCTGGCAGAACACCAAATACAAGAACTAGAGACCAGCTTCCTGGAAGGTGATGAAATGGTAACAGTGCTGAAAACCCAAATGACCTATTTACGAGGGAGGGACTACAAAGGTAGATGACTTGGATAACACTGCAACTATACCAACATCTTTTGGTATCCTTCAAGGTCTTGAGAGAAACAGACCAAACCCCTTTATCCAAAAGACCCTCCGATCCTTCCGACAGCTGGACAACATGGTGGACTTGACACTAGAATGTGCTCACAGAAGGCTATCAACCATGATCATGGGCCAATCCTGCCCCAGGGCCTTTGTAATATGATGATTCATCTTTGAGACAAATGAGATTTTCTGGGCAAGGATCAAGGGTGTACCATACGTCCAGAATCCTCGCAGACCTGAGGTCCTCCAGAAACGCAAGGTCTTCATGACTAAGGTTTCAGGTATAGGATGAATTGCCCCGTCAGGTTCCAAATTCTAATCAAGGATGCTCCGGACTGCTTCAACACCCTCAGATGGCCCACGCCTTCCTACAAGGCAGGAACATATCTGATCCCCTAACTCCCTGGGTTTTTACTTCAAATATTTTTCCTCGTCTAAGTGTCTTAGACCACCCCTGCAGGCAAGCCTTCTCTCCCTATGACCCAGCGTGTCCTTTTACTTGTCCAATGTTTAGGTCACTTGTTGTGAGCTCAAGGATCAAACACAAAATCTTAGTTGGTGTGCTTCAGCTATTGGCCTCGTGTGATTTTCCTTGCCTCTGGAAGCTGACAGAATAAACACTTCACTGCACAGGGTTATACATCAAAATGATTTTTAAACCAGTAAATGGATAAGTGAACAGAAGTAATGACATGTGACCGGAGTTGTAGACTTAAGTATCCCTCTTTGGAAAATAACAAACACTCGTGTCTGCTACGCTAAACTAAAATGCTGACTGGACATAATGGCCGAGAAATCTGATTGCACAGCACAAATTTCTCAAGTGAGAAATGGACGCTAAAGGGTCCAATATGGCTTGCAACCTGCATGTCCTCAGACCATGCAAGAAGTACACCACATATTGTATTGGTTAGGGCGCCCTGTAGTTGTCCAGGGCATCAGCTGAAATGGGTATTAGGTATGGTGCCTGTGCAAATCAGGGGCCTGGAACCTGTTTTAGGCCCCTTTGCCATTTTGGTTGACAGTCAATTTTCTCGGCCACATAGCAGCCAAACCAGTCGTCAGGGACTGCTGGAGGCTGCCACCAAAAAATGTAAATAAAAAATGTTGGGGTAGAAATTGCTCTGAGCAATGAACCAACACTGCTCGCCGCTCCCTAGATTTATACTAACCTACAACTTCCGTCAGACTTTTCGTCAGCCACTTCCTCGAATAGGAAGCGGAGAAATGCCCAGCGTTAGTCCAAGTGAAGCTAGGACCCTGGGAGAGGCAAGAGGAGCACACTCTCCCTTCGACCAATCAGATCGCAGCGTTTTTGACAGCTGCGTTCACTGTCTCTGCCGGCGTGCAGCATTAAACCAGGAAGTGAAAGGTACAACATTAAAATCATTGTTAGAACAGTTATAATCAGTGAAAAAAAGAGGGTCAGAAGTAATCAAATGAAATAAAAGAGACAAAAGGGAAAAGTTTTTTAAAAATATTTATTTTTAGTTTTTTTGAAGTGACTAAAACCTATTAAAATAAGATTCCATATTTTTAAAAGTTAATTTTTAGTTGGCAATCATTAAGACTGCGCTGTTAGATCTTAGTTTAGATCTGTATTTTTAAGCGTACCTGTTTGGTGGTGTAATTAGTTTCTCTCATCATGACATGACATCCTATGTGACTGTGACAATGGTAAACTATCCCTCGTCCTTTTCGACCTGTCTGCAGCCTTTGACATGGTTGACCACACCATCCTCCTCCAACTCCTCTCCTCCACCGTCCAGCTGGGTGGGACTGCACTCACCTGATTCCATTCTTATCTATCCAGTCTTAGCCAGAGAATCACCTGCAATGGCTTCACTTCCCGCTCCCGCACCATTACCTCTGGAGTCCCCCAAGGATCTATCCTTGGCCCCCTCCTATTTCTCATCTACATGCTGCCCCTTGGCGACATCATGCAAAAACACGACGCCAGATTACACACGTACACTAATGACATCCAGCTCTACCTCACAACCACCTCCCTCGACCCCTCCACTGTCTCACACTTGTCACATTGCTTGACCGACATCCAGTACTGGATGAGCAAAAATTTCCTCCAACTAAATATTGGGAAGACCGAAGCCATTGTCTTTGGTCCCCGCTGCAAACTCTGTTCCCTAGCCACCGACTCCATCCCTCCCTGGCCACTGTCTGAGGCTGAACCAGACCGTTCGCGCCCATGGCGTCCTATTTGACCCTAACAGCTTCCGACCATATATCCGTTCTACCACCAAGGCCGCCTACTTCCACCTCCGTAACATTGCGCGTCTCTGCCCCTGCCTCTGTTCCTGAATGTTAACCTCTATGTGACAGTTTGTTGTTGACCTTCAGTGGAGTCTCTTTCCTTTCCATCTCTCTTTCCATCTCTCTATCTCTCTGTCCTTTTCTTTTTCTCTCTCTCTCACAAATTTCTGCAGACCTATCTCCATCCTCAGTACCATGCTTGCTTCCAGATCTGACTGCCTTAAGAGGCCTGGGAGTGAGACTTAGGCCAAGCAGTTAACCAGAATAGACTAATACTTGCAGTAGAATAAGTGAGGACCACCTTAAGGTAATATATTGAGCTTACTGCAATCCACACCAGGTCTACATATTCCTGCTAGCTGTAAGATGCATTCTCCACACAGCAAATATGCACGAAACATCTGGGAGACATATGGTAATCAGATAGGGTGATGTATGGGCTCTGACAAAAGGTCATCAACCTTAAACGTTAACCCCACCTTCCTCTCTCTACAGATGCTGCCTGACCTGCTGAGTGTTTCCCGCAATTTCTGTTTTTATTAGGTTGATGTATGGACTCTGTCTAGAACTTGGGAAATACTAGGCTGTCTGAAGCCCACATAATCCAGACCACTTCCCTTTCCCCCCCGCCCCCCCACCGGTCCCTGGCCCCAAGAAAGCCAGAGTGAAACCACAAATTAACAACCTGCCTCCTAGTGTTCCTTAAAGGATCTGCCTAAACATTGCAAGACTTATCATATTTATAAGATTCCTAATATCCCAGGCCCAGCTGAATCCCAGAGACACCACCAAATGATCCTGACTCCAAACAACTCACTGTTCCCAGTATGTGCAGAACAAACTGACCATCCCATTGTATCCACATATACCACTAAGTATCATGTCATTAATATGTTCATGTACTTTTTTCTTGAGGAAATTAGGGGGGGATATACTAAAAATCATGCCTGACAGGAAGGTGTTGAGGTTTTTTATCTGTTTAATTTGATTGAGACACCCAACATCATAATCCGTGTGTGCAAATACAAGAAATCTGCTTTTATCAGTTCCTACGTTCCTTTATGATTCACAAACATCCCATATTATTTAATCACAAGTGTTGTGTTCACTTGAAAAATACAATTTTTCTTGCACATTGAGGAATATTTACAGTGTTTAATTTGTTGCTTCCTTATTTATCAGGAGCCTTGAGTGAGAAAAGATACTAATAAAAGAACAAAAGCAAAATTTAACAAATCACAGAACTGAAAGATTTTTTTGGAACAAAATTCTGCCTGTTTTTTGGTGGTGGCTTATTCTCTTTCACTTCTCACACCACCCCAAAAAGAATACATTTCAATGGATTGTAAGAGAGGGCATCCTTTTACGGTCGGAAATGAATTAAGATGGTCAAAGCAAGATATCATGTCCATGGACCTGACAGCAGGGCTAGCTGGCTGAACTGAATGATCTTTTCTCATTCCTACCTGCATGATGAGAAGCCAAGAACTGTGTGGAAGCAGAGAGTTAGGGGTCCATGTACAAAAATCAGTAAAAACTAGTGGAGAGGTATAAAAAAAGTAATTAAAAGACTAATAGCAGAACAGGCTCGAGGAGCGGAGTGGCCTACTCCTGTTCCTATGTTCCCATGAACTTTCAGTCCAGTGATTTTACAGCCTTCTCTCTGCCTTGATGACATCCTAACATAAGTTGGCGTTTTTATTGACTTATTGAAACTATTGATCAGCATCTTCCCATCTCTCCCTGCAAAAAAACAATTGTAAACAATTTTACAACACCAAGTTATAGTCCAGCAATTTTATTTTAAATTCACAAGCTTTCGGAGGCTTCCTCCTTCCTCAGGTAAACGTTTACCTGAGGAAGGAGGAAGCCTCCGAAAGCTTGTGAATTTAAAATAAAATTGCTGGACTATAACTTGGTGTTGTAAAATTGTTTACAATTGTCAACCCCAGTCCATCACCGGCATCTCCACATCATGCAAAAAAACAGTGCAATCTGAAATATACTTAGCATCTTGCAATTTGTTTCTTATAAACCTGTTGAAGTGGCTGAGGGAGGTAAGCGCATTAGATAGCCCACTGAGAGCTACTAACCATAACTCTGGTGTGGTTCAGAAATGCTACCGCAGTGCTCAGAGTAGTAATTTTGTGTCCGATTTGACTGACTACCACTGGGTGATTGATGAGATAAAACCTTTTTGGGGAAAAAAGGGCCAGTGATAAGGGGGTATTTTCTTCATAGAGAGAAAATCAATTTAAAATCTATTCACCTTTTTATAATCTTCACAATAAACACTATTGTCAAAGTCAGGAACAGTCATAATGACAGAAAGTGTTGTCCTGAAAGCCATCTTTGTGTTCTGCTGTTTTTAATTGCTTTAATCATCTTGTTGCTGTACTGTGGTATTGTGAATAATATGCATTGCTATTGTTCAGTAAAATTATGTGAAAACAAAGTTGTGGATTAAGGTTCTGTGGTTTAGTCTCCAGGATTCAGCACATTTCAACATCACAAATGAGTCAGCCAATTTGTAAGAAGCTTTTTCTTCTCGAGTGCTCATTATCCCTCAAAGTTGTTTCAGTATGCCGTGGATATTGTTGGAGTCCCATATTTCCCTGCATTTCTACCATCAAATTATGTTGCCAGTTGGTTTCTCAAAAGACATTATAAATGGACTGACATAAAAATAGGAATTTGATTGAAGTTTTCTATCCTTGTACATTATTGATCCATAAGGACTGAAATGTATTATCCTGAAATTGCAGGGCTTTTAGGAGAGGAGGAAGAATTAAGAAACTCTGCTGACAGAAGTTATCATCTTGATGACAGGCAATTTGGACTAGTGGCTAACAGGAGCAAATGTAAAACACTGATAAATCAGCACTTTCCGCTGTGTAGATATTTTTATTGTGTGCTCCAAAAAAGGTTGCATTAGTTTAAAAGGTCGTGGTGTTGATGAAGATGTTGGAAGACATATATTTCTTAAAAATCTAAAAATCATGAAAAGTGAGTAGGATGCGCAGTATAAAATGCTAGTAAACACTAATCTACTAGTCATTGGAAATACACACTACCGTTCCTTCATTCCTTCATCCATGTGCAAGATGGTTTCTTGCAACGAGCAGATTTTAACTGTGTTGATCAGTACTGATCGACATGGCAAGGATACATTGTTGATCATAGGTGATGCTTTGCCGATTACGGTTATGTTTGTTGAGTGTGGATTTGCACTAAGAATCTGTAGAGTCTTTTCATATTGTGTACAGTATGTGATCAGTAGTTAAAGAATTTGTGCGCATGCTGTAATTCAAAATTGAGGATAAAGTGAGCAACTGAAGGATGAAACTGAATATTCAACTCAGTTCTTCAGCTTTATTAACTCAGATTGAGGCAGCAGTGCATATGAGCTGCTGTTCTGTCATACCTCAAATAGTTTGACTTTTTCTCCCCCAAAAAATTGTTTGCTAAACAGTATACAAAATCTCCATTTCCCTCTCTGTGACATTTTCCTGAGGTTCACTCAGCTCTTGCATCAAAACATAGTTCTAACCTTGCATCATCTCAAATTGAGCTCAGTTGAAAATTGAAGATACCCTTCAATGAGCATTCTGCCACTAACCTGGGTATGATTGAATTCAGCATGAGCTTTGCTTGATTGGCTGCCTGCAGTGTGGAGTGATAGTGACCCTGTTACACTGAGGTATGTCACTCAGGCTCAGGTTTCATTGTTGTTTTCACTCAGTCCACATCACGATAATCTGAAATGAATATGATTTACATTTCCACTGCTTTTAACCCTAGCCTGGGAAATACACAGTGCAGTATATGTCAGGCTGAGGCATGGGCAGTAAATAGTAATCAAATGCACACGTAAGTCACAATTAGGCACAGTAGTGTCAATTGTAATCCCAGACAGCGGTTTAAATTGAGGCCACTTGTGTAAATGGGTGTGAGTCGTTAGAATTGACAATTATCCAGTGACTATTAAGTCATTCTCTGCCTCCTGTGAACTGTGTTGACACTCTAGCAGTGAGAGAGTGGTATAATTTATTTCCTTCATTTGTGTTAACAACATAAGAAATAGGAGTAGGAGTAGGCCATACGGCCCCTAGAGTCTGCTCCACCATTCATTAAGATCATGGCTGATCTTTGGCCTCAACTCCACTTTCCCACCCGTTCCCAAAGTCCCTCAATTCTCCTAAAGTCTAAAAATCCATCCATCTCAGCCTTGAATATATTCAATGACTCAGCATCCACAGCCCTCTGGGGTAGAGATTTCCAAAGATTCACAATCCTCATCTCAATCTTGAATGACCGACCCTGTATCCTGCGATTATGCCCCCGAGTTCTATACTCTCTAGCTAGGGGATACAATCTCTCGGCATCTACCCTGTCAAGCCCTCCCATAATCTTATGTTTCAATGAGATCACCTCTCATTCTTCTAAACTCCAGAGAGTACAGACCCATTCTACTCAGCCTCTCCTCACAGGACAACCCTCTCATCCCAGGAATTAATCTAGTGAACTTGTGTTGCATCGCCTCTAAGGCAAGTATATCCTTCCTTAGATAAGGAGACCAAAACTGTATGCAGTACTCAGGTGAGGTTTCACCAGTGCCCTGTACAACTGTAGTAAGACTCCCTCACTCTTGTACTCCCAAGCCCCTTGCAATAATGGCCAACATGCCATTTGCCTTCCTAATTGCTTGCTGTACCTGCATACTAGCTCTTTGTGTTTCTTGAACGAGGACACCGAAGTCTCTCTGAATACCAACATTTAATAGTTTCTCACCATTTAAAAAATATTTTGTTTTTCTATTCTTCCTACCAAAGTGAATAACCTCACATTTCCCACATTATACTTCATTGGCCACCTTCTTGCCCACTCACTTAACCTGTCCCTTTGCAGACCCTTTGTGTCCTCCTCGCAGTTTACTTTCCCACCTAGCTTTGTATCGTCTGCAAACTTAGATATATTTTCACTCTGTCGTTTCATCTAAGTCATTAATATAGATTGCAAATAGCTGAGGCCCAAGCACCAATCCTTGCAGCACCCCACTAGTTACAGCTTGCCAATCTGAGAATGACCCGTTTATCCCTACTCTCTGTTTTTTGTCCATTAACCAATCCTCTATCCATGCTAATATATTACCCCCAACCACATGAGCCCTTATCTTGTGTAACAACCTTTAATGTGGCACCTTATCGAATGCCTTTTGAAAATCCAAATATATTACATCCACTGGTTTCCCTGCTAGTTACATCCTCAAAAAACTCTAGTAAATTTGTCAAACACAATTTCCCTTTTATTAAACTGTGTTGACTCTGCCTAATCATATGATTTTCTAAGTGCCCTGCTACCACTTCCTTAATAATGGATTCCAGCATTTTCCCAACGACCGATGTCAGGCTATATCTGGCTTGTAGTTCCCTGTTTTCACTCTCCCTCCTTTCTTGAATAGCGGGGTAACATTTCCTACCTTCCAATCCACAGATACTGTTCCAGAATCTAGAGAATTTTGGAAGATCATAACCAATGCATTGACTATCTCTGCAGCCACCTCTTTTAGAACCCTCGGATGTGGGCCATCAGATCCAGGGAATTTGTCGGCTTTTAGTCCCATTAGTTTGTCCAGTACTTTTTCTCTAATGATATTAATTGTTTTAAGTTCTTCACTCTCATTTACCCCTTGGTTCCCCATTATTTTTGATATGCTTTTTGCGTCTTCTACTGTGAAGACAGATACAAAATATTTGTTTAACGCATCTGCCATTTCCGGACTTCCTATTATAATTTCTCCTGTCTCAGCCTCTAAGGGACCAACGTTTACTTTTGCTACTCTCGTCCTTTTTACATACTCTTGGAAGCTCTTACAGTCCGTTTTTATATTACTTGCTAGTTTACTTTCATATTCTATTTTCTCCCTTTTTATCAATTTTTTAGTCGTCCTTTGTTGCTTTCTAAAACTCTTCCAATCCCCAGGCTTATTACTCTTTTTGGCAACATTATAGGCCTCTTCTTTCAATCTAATACTCTCCTTAACTTCTTTAATTAGCCACAGGTTGATCACTCTTCCTGTGGAGTTTTTATTTCTCAATGGAATGTATATTTATTGAAAATATTAAAATATTTCTCTAAATGTTTGCCATTGCATTTCAACTGTCAAACCCTTGAATTTAATTTCCCAATCTACTTTTGACAACTCGCCCCTCATACCTATGTAATTGGCTTTATTTAAGTTTAAGTCTCTAGTTTCTGACTTGAGAATGTTGCTTTCAAACTCTGTGAAATTCTATCATATTATGATCGTTCTTCCCCAGAGGTTCTTTTACTGTGAGATTACTAATTAACCCTATCTCATTACACAATACAAGATCCAAAATAGCCTGTTCCCTGGTTAGTTCCATGACGTATTGCTCTAGAAAACCATCTCGAGTACATTCCATGAACTCGTCTTCCAAACTACTGTTGCCAATTTGATTTGTCCAGTCTATATACAGATTAAAGTCCCCCATGATTACTGCATTACCTTTGTTACAAGCTCCTATTATTTCATTATTAATACTTTGTCCAACAGTATAGCTACTATTAGGGGACCTATAAACTGCTCCCACCAGTGTTTTCTGCCCCTTGTTATTATTTCCACCCATATTGATTCTACTTCCTGATCCTCCGAGCCAAGATCCTTTCTCACTAACGTCCTTGTGTCATCCTTTATTTTTAGGACTACACCCCCTCCTTTTCCATTCTGCCTGTCTTTTTTAAATGTCATGTACCCTGGAATATTTAATTCCCAACCTTGGTCATTTTGCAACCACATCTCTGTAATGGCTATTAGGCCAAAAGCATTTATCTCTATTTGTGCAACTAATTCATCTATCTTGTTATGAATGCTCCATGAATTCAGATAAAGAGCCTTTAATTTTGACTTTTTACCACTTTTTCCTGCTTTGACCTTACTTGTTGCACTATTATTGGTAAACTCTCTGTCCCTTCCTGCCACTCTCTGCTTATCTTTACCCAAGTCACTCCACTGTTCTATTGTCTTAACTTTTCTCAATAGATTTCTAAATTTCCCCTCACCTGATCCCTCCCCCAACCCCCTTTTTAGTTTATAGCCCCATCTACAGCCCTAGTTATTCGGAACAGTTCCCCCCTTCCCCAGTACTATTGTTATGTTTATAACAATCTCCATCCTTCCTCTGTCTTCCAGCTCCCATACTGGCTCCCTTAGTTTTGAGGGCAGAACTTCTCCACAGCTGTCACCATTGCCACTTGATGATGGGCCAACAGGCGGCTTTCCTCCTGAAAGGCAAGACTGTATTCATCTGATTTCTCACATTGTCCTGAAGGAGTTATCTGTACACCACATATTGTCGTCCATCAGTCCTGCTTGTTCCCATATTTTCAATGCTTTAAAACTACTGGTCAGATGGAGCCTGGGAACAGATGTATAAAGTTTCCCTCTGCAGCCACTTGCAGAGTTTTGCTTCCCTGAATAATAATTGAAGAATGCGGAAAGCTCACTGTCTCCTGAGTGAATTCCACTCCCCATTCATGATGTCAATGTTGAAGCACTTCATTCAAAAAATTCAAAGCAGAACAGGAGTTTTGTCAGCATCTGAAAGAGAAAGACAGATTAACATTTCAGGTGTGATCCTCCGTCACAACACCAGGTCTCATTCAAAACATTTACCCGTCTATCTCTTTCTCATGCTGACTCACCCTCTGTGTGTTTTCAGCATTTTGTGCATGTATTTCAGATTCCCATTGTGTTTTTCTTCACAGTTATATACAAAATGCCTGTTCCCACGTTTGCTTTGAACAGCAGTTTTAAAGCATTAGAATGCAGCAATAAGGGAGAATGGATGAACTGAATGGCTGGCAGCAAATGTTCAGATCTCCCCCATTTACATCACTTAGGATTGTGTGGTAGTGGAGATGAGTACAGTTTTCCTTTAAATATTTAATACATAAATTGCAAGCATTCAAATATTGAAATGAAATAATTGCATTCCTGTGAAGTGAATATTGTGTTTGGATTGTTTTCATCTCCATTTTCAAAATAGATGTAAATGTTTTCTTCAAGTACATAATTTAATTTTAAATTAGTTACGAATTAAGGGATGATCTCAGGGTCCCCTCATTTTTTGCCTATTATTGGACAGTTGATTTTGTATTTCTTCTCTATTTTCAGTTGATTTATTTGAATATTGCATAGGTTTAATTTCTAACAATGTGTTGTTTTCCAGTCAGTTCAGATAATGTTAATTAGAAATGAACATGATTTACTTTCCATTTTCCTTTTGCATCCCGAAATAGTGTCAATTTCTCCATTTCAGTTTATGCAGTTTAAACGTTTGATATATATAGCACGGAATTCATTTTATTTTCCATTTATTGCTGTCAAAACTACTTCTATTAAATCTATAAGGTTTATTCCCTATGCAATATGTACTGTTCAGGGACAGATGAATGGCATCATTTGTAACTTTGTAAATGATTTGTTAAAATTATCGATTTAGAAGATATGAGTATGGAATTAAAACAACACTCAGCCCACCTACCATCAGGTCTTTCACACCCATTTTCATCTTCCTCCTGCTTTGGCACCAAGCCCATATCTTGTTTTGGTACATTGTGCTGAACTTTGTATTTTTATTTGTATGTATCACACCATTAAATTTAGAGAACATTTCAGGAAATTGACTGTCCCTCTAACCTTGCCTCCGAGTAAAGAATTTCTGAAAAAAAAATCACTTACTATTTCATATTTTTGAAATTAACTTATTAATAAAACTTTTAATGTTTTACTTCATGTTTAATAAAGTGTACCTTTCCTGGCTGAGTACAAGAAAGCCCAATTATTCACTGCGTGTAGAGGGGACCTGATTTAGGTGATAGTGTTAGTCATTTATTAACACAAATACTTACTTCCTCACTGCTCTTCCTGAATTTGTAATTAGCCTTGCTTGTGACAGGTGTGATCAGTGAAAGCCTGAATAAAACATAATTGCATATTATTTTGAAGTCTTCCATCTTCTGAACTTTTGTGACAATGTTTTGAGTTTTCCCCATTTTTCTCCACTGGTTAAAGTGGTGACTCATGCTGGGGTACAGTTCCACCTCTGCATTCTGTTGCTTTACTCAGGTGACTATACTTTATGATAAATGTAGTTATGCACTAATGATATTTCATATTGAAAGGGGATTTGGCTTACATTTTGTTTGTCTGATATACTGCTGATTATTTTTATTTTTCAGTAGTGTACATTTTTCTCCAAATTGGCATGACCTTTTGTTGAGCATTTCATGGATTTTATTGTGGAAAATCATAAATTGTTAACTTTTTAAAAAGTGTATCCTGGATTAATGTAATGTGCCATTAGTCTTCTGTTTTTCAATTTTTTCAGTTTGAAGAATTACGTGACTGTTCTGAGTTATTTCCCAACTTGCTGTAACAGTTCTTAAACCATAAATTGCTTTTGAGATTTGGTGCAAATGAGCTAAACATAACTTTGCCATCAGTTATCCTAAACATTGAGTTAACACAAATTGATCAGACTTGTTTGCTTCTATTGACTTTTCCCTTTAGTTAAATTAATTTTGAGTACGTATCCAAATGAGTATTCTGGAATCAACTGTGCTGATAACTTGACATATTGTCGATATTTGTAGGTATGTGATCTAGTTTGGAGGGTGAAGTCTACAAATCACAAATCTCAAATCCCAGATTTATGTTTTTCCTGAACTAAACACTGCTGTATTCTGCCCTCTCATTTCCTAGAGATGCTGGTCTGAGTTGATGTGCCATAGTGTTTTGGAATTGCCTTAGGTTAACTTCCTAATGGCCTGTGTGTGTGTGTGTTCTATATGCAATTTGGGTTGAGTGCTTCTGAAACAGAAATAAAATAGATCGGCAATCAATTGTATTTTTTTCAGTTATTTTATAGCATGTAGAGTTAGATATGAGGATCAATTTGGACAGATATTGAATTAAAGCTGTAAGTGATTTAGGACCAAATTCATGCTGGGTTAGAACATTGTCAACTTGCATCTCTACTTTTGTTGTAAAGGGGGCTTTTGAAAAATTAGTTTGGCCAGCCTATACTCAATTTCTAGGGGTCATGGGCCTCAGCACAAAGCTGACCGTAATTGGCACAAATTAGTGTGAAATTGAAATGTTTATTCAGAGAAGCTATAAGGATGGCTTTGTGGAAAATGAATACTTGTGTAGTAAGGGTGCTGCTTTGAGGTTGAGATGAATGTATGACTGTCAAAGTGAAGGTGGTTTCTGTTTCGTCTCTAGCCATGATGGCTCTGGCGTGCCTCCTGGTGACAGCAGCCGATAAAAGTTGGAAAAACCCATTCCATTCAAGAGTGCAAAAGTTAGAAAATATATCTTTTAATTGATTAAAAGAGCAGAGCAAGCCTATTTTCCTTTTTGCTTTACAGCTCACTGTTTTGTTCCCTTTTAGATTTTTTTCACACAATTACATTAAATAAAAACATTTCTAGTGGTTTTAAAATTCCTCTGTTGCTAATCACCAGTACTGCTGCTGGTTCAGTACCCTCTAATGGAGTAAGAAATCATTGGAGACATTAAAGCATTACTCACATCAGAAAATTATTAGTCTAGTGGCTAATTACGACAGTCCAAATCCTCCCTGCTGCTTTTTTATAATTTTTCTATAATTAAAAAGTTTTCATGAAGGGCGATCACAGTAACTCTGGCAGCGATTTAAGACTGCATTGAATTGAATGGAATACCAAATCCTCTGGTTATGCAGTTTTGAACAAAAAAAGAGGCACACCTGATGCCAGGATTTACCCCCAAGGACATGCGAACAGCTGTTAACAAATACAACTCATGTTTCTCTTTCTATTTATTTATGCATTTTGCTCTGCTCAGTAGCTGAATGATGTGTAATTGTACTGAAGGAAAATTATTTTGAAGCTTGTGCCATTTTTGCATGTAGATTTTTAAAAATATAAGATGACACACCTCTTCTTCTGGCTCAGTTTTCTTCTCTTCTTTCCTGAAGAAGGTACGCTTCCTTGTAGCTGGCAGCCCTCCCACATTACCTCATTATAAGGCATTAATCACCAGCAGGTTAATTGATCATGGGGGCATCACAGATGAGCGTGATCCTGGCCTTGCTGACTGATACGTACATGCACTTTCCAGCAGGGATCACTGGATAGTGATCAGGAGCAGGAACCAAGGCTGCTTTTCTTTTCTCTGCTCTAACCCAGGGTTCAGAGGGCAATTATAGCACCCCTACTGCTATCCTGGCTGAACTGTCCTTAGCTCAGCATGGATGGGAGATCAAATGCATTTTTTTTTCTGTTTGCTCGGAGGCAGCCATGCAAAAAATATACAATGTTCTCATTTTTCATATCTTCACACTCTTCCCTTGGAGAATGGTGCGAAGTAGTGGAAGGATTTGCAGGCTGATTAACAGTCTGACAGGCCGCAACTTGAACGCACCTTCCTTTGCCAAAACCATCTTTACAGCAGTTAACAGGGTTAGTTAGTCATATACGGCGAAAGGGTTTTATGGGTCCGCATAACTCATAAGATGAGATACTCACCCACACCCATGTGAGTATCCTGCTGGATGTCAACCCAGAATTGAGATCCACTTGCTAGGACTGTCTGAAGTGGGGTTTGAACCCTTACCTTCTGACTCAGAGGTGGAAATGCTACCACTAAAGCCAAAGGGTTACTCCTGTAATGTTCTGAATCTAATTCTTCCTTATCACATTCATGGGGTGCTTTATTTCAAGATATTCAACCCTTAATTATTTCTCAGTCTTTCAGTTTAGATGCCATCTTTGGTGTCCACCATCACAACCATTATTGGTTGAAACCTGGATGCACAACTGAATAAAACCACTCGGTGATCTTTGTACTTAGGCTATGTATTTAAGTATGTAAGTTTTAAGGATGCTTATGCCATCTCAGATTCATGATTGTTGTACTTTACTGAAGATTCAGTCTTATGGTTTATGATGTCATCAGATAGGTTATTGACTGGTGACCATTCCCACTTTTAACTATTCTCTTTCTGATGGTCGACCATTAACAGAGAAATTAAAATTAAAATGAGACTGAAATAAGTATATGTCAAATCTAGGACTAATGATAAAAAAAATCTCTATTCAAAAAGTGAGATAAGGATAAACCAGGTAAAGGTAGACCTATATCATAGTATCATATAGTAGGTATAGCTCAGGAGGAGACCATTCGGCTCATTGTGCCAGCTCTTTGAAAGAGCTATCCAATTCGTCCCATTGCCTTGCTCTTTCCCCATATCCCTGTAAATTTTTTCTCTTCAAGTATCTATCTAATTCCCTTTTGAAAGTTATGATTGAATCTGCTTCCACCACCCTTTCAGGCAGTGCATTCCAGATCATTACAATTCGCCGTGCAAAAAAATGTTTCCTCATGTCACCTCTGACTCTTTTGCCGATCACCTTAAATCTGTGTCCTATGGTTACCGACCCTTCTGCCACTGAAAACAGTTTCTGCTTATTTACTCTATCAAAACCATTCATGATCTTGAACACCTCTATCAAATCTCCCCTTAACCTTCTCTGTTCTAAGGAGAACAACCCCAGCTTCTCCAGTCTCTCCACATAACTGAAGTTCCTCATCCCTGGCACCATTCTAGTAAATCTCTTCTGCACTCTCTCTAAGGCCTTGACATTGTTTCTAAAGTGTTGTGCCCAGAATTGAACACAATACTCCAGCTGAGGTGTAACCAGTGTTTTGCAAAGGTTCAGCATAACTTCCTTGCCTTTATACTCTATGCCTCTATTAATAAAGCCAAGGATCCCATATGCTTTTTTAACAGCCTTCTCAATTTGTCCTGCCACCTTCAAAGATTTGTCTACGTGCACCCCAGGTCTCTCTGTTCCTGCAAAATAAAAAGTAGTCATTAATGGATGTTTTTCAGACCGGAGGGATGTAAATAGTGGTCTCCGAGGTGTTAGAATAAGAGTGTAAAAGAAAAGAGGTAATGTTAGACAGATACAAATCATTGATTAGGCACAGTTAAAATATTACTTTCAGTTTTGGGTTTCTTACTTTAGGAAGGATGTCAAGGCCATAGATAGGGTGCAGAAAAAATTTGGTACGTTGATAGCTGGAGAGGCTTTAGTTAGCAGCAGAAGCTAGAAAAACTTGGGCTCTTGTCAATAGAATAAAGAAGATTAAGAGGCGATCTGATAGACGTGTTCAAAATTGAGAGGTAATGATAAGGTCAATCAGGACAAAACTATTTCCACTGATTGGTGATTTGGTAAGTGGAGGACATAATTTAAGATCATTACCAAAAGATTGAAGGGGCAGGTTAGGAAAATTTCTTTTACACAGTGAGTTGGTAGGACAGTGAAATGTTCTACCAGAAACAATGGTAGAAAGAGAATTCCTTCTCTGCTGTAAGATTGTATGATTCTATTTATTGATAATTATTGTTTGTTTGACAGTTATTTTTTGAAATGTGAAAAAAAGATATTCAGTACCTGAAGTTGAAATCTGTGGTTGGTTGCAGTGAATCTGTAGACTGCAATATTTATCAGACCAGTTAATGAAAAGACAAAAATGTTATCAAAGTAAGCTAATAAAATAATTGGGCGTCTGTATAAATGTCCAGAAACATTAACTGTTTGAAGATAAGATATTTGGCAGAGACTGAAAAAAATGTGAAATAACTTGTACTTCAGTACCTTCTATCAATGGACTGATTGATTGGAGTATGATCTCCTGCACTCAGGAGGTTATTGTGAATGACTTTGTCTCCTCTTTCTGCCATTTTACATGTTAGAAACTTTTCCAGCTTGCGGGTGAGTGATTTTCACTAGTAAAATGGCTTGGTCTTTAGCTCAGCTGGAAGTGATTACATTTTGAGGCAGGGGAAATTGGATGCCTTAAAACAACCATCCCCTTTCAATTACAGTGATTGCAATCTTTAAAAAATAAATTGAATAATGTATGATGACCTCTGGGAATTTATTATTTCTTTGACAGTTAGGATCAGAGATCCTGTAGCTGTAACACCAATGGATATTACAAATTGTTTCTTTTTGTCTGCTGTCTTTTTCTGAAGTCTCGTTATATACTACATTCTTTCCACTTTCTCCTGATCCTCTGTCAGCAGTCTGCCAAGAGCTACACCAGACTGCTAAAGGTATCTCTTCCCTGATTTGTGTTTCCCTCCCTCCATTTTCCATTTTGGGAAATACCTGGCCTCCCTTGAAGGCATGGTTTCATCATGTGATTTTTAACCTGCATTCTTCTGCTGTTTGGTCCCTGATAAAATTAGCAAATCTGATCAGCTGTTTGTGTATAATTAGGTGTAGCGATATTCTGTGCTCTGAGGTTGGTGGGGACTGGGCTGTCCACTACATTTTTCCTCCAAGCTGAGCTGTTGATTTCGGTTGAGTTGTCAGGGTAGTTGACAACTTCAGTCGTTGAGAATATTCAAGATTGAGGTTGATAGATTTTTGGACACTAAGGGAACCAAGGGATATGGGGATAGGGCAGGAAGGTGGAGTTGAGGTGGATGATCAGGCATGATCTTATTGAAAGGCAGAGCAGGCTCGAGGGGCCGTATGGCCTACTTCTGTTCCTATTTCTTATGTTCTTAAATCTCTTCTGCACCTAAGGCCTTGATATCCTTCCTAAAGTGTGGTGCCCAGGATTGAACAGACTACTCCAGTTGAGGCCCAACCAGTGTTTTATAAAGGTTTAGCATAACTTCCTTGCTTTTGTACTCTATGCCTCTATTAATAAAGCCCAGGACCCATATGCTTTTTTAACAGCCTTCTCAACTTGTCCTGCCACCTTCAAAGATTTGTGTATGTGCACCCCCGGGTCTCTCTGTTCCTGTATCCCCTTTAAAATTGTACCATTTAGTTTATATTGCCTCTCCTCATTCTACCTCCCAAAATGCATCACTTCTCACTTCTCTGCGTTAAATTTCATCTGCCATGTGTCTGCCCATTTCGCCTGTCTGCCTGTGCCCTCCTGAAGTCTGTTACTATCCTTCACATTGTTTATTACATTTCTGAGTTTCATGTCATCTGCAAACTTTGAAATTATATCCTGTATGCCCAAGTCCAGGTCATTAATATATATCAAAGAGAGCAGTGGTTCTCCAGCACCAACCCCATATTGAAGGAAGATTGGAAGATTGTAGCCAGAGCCTCTGCAATTTCCACCTTTTACTTCCCTCAGCAACCTAGGATGCATGCCATCTGGACCGGGTGACTTTTCTACTTAGTGCTGCCAATCTATTATGTACCTCCTCTTTATCCATTTTATCCTATCCAATATCACTACTATCTCCTTCTTTACTGCTACAATGGCAGCATCCTCTTTAGTGAAGATGGATGTGAATTTTCATTTAGTGCCTCAGCCATGCCCTCTGCCTCCACAAGAAGATTTTTTTTTTGTCCCTAATCGGCCCCACACTTCCTTTGACTACCCTTTTACTATTTATATGTTTATAAAAGACTTTTGTGTTCCCTTTTATGTTAGCAGTTAATCTATTCTCATACTCTCTCTTTGCCCCTCTTATTCCGTTTTTTAGATCTCCTCTGTACTTCCTGTATTCAACCTGGTTCTCTACTGTAAATTGATCCATACATCTGTCATAAGCCTCGTTTTTCTATTTCATTTTAATCTCTATATCTTTAGTTATCTAGGGAGCTCTAGCTTTGGATGCCCTTCCTTTCCCCTCTATTATGTGTACTCTGTACCCGAACCAACTCCTTCTTGAAGGGCTCCCGTTGTTTAATTACTGTTTTGCCTACCAATTTTTGATTCCAATCTATCTGGGCAAGATCCCTTTTTAACTCGCTGAAGTTTGCCCTCAACAGTTACGCATTTTCACATTTGATTGTTCCTTGTCCTTTTCCATAACTATTCTAAACCTAATGATATTGTGATCACTGTTCCCCAAATGCTCCCCCACTGAAACATGCTCCACCTGCCCTACTTCATTCCCCAGAACTAGATCCAACACTGTTTCCTTCCTGTTTGGGCTGGAAACACACTATTCCAGAAAGTTCTCAAACACATTTCAGGAATTCCTCTCCATCTTTGCCCTTTACACAGTTACTGTCCCAGTCTATATTGCGATAATTGGAGACCCCCATTATCGTTATTCTATAGTCCTTGCATCTTTCTGTAATTTGCTTGCAAATGTTCTCCTGTATCTCCTTCCCACTATTAGGTGGCCTATAGTATACACCCAGTAGCATAATAGCTCCTCTATATTGTTCCTTAATTGTAACCGAATAGATTCTATATTTGACCCCAAATTTACACCTCCCTTTCCAGTGCAATAGTTTCTTTGATCACTTCTGCCACCTCCCTCCTTTGTTTTCTTCCCTATCTTTGCTGAATACCTTGTATCCAGGAATAGTCAGTACCGAATCCTCCCCTTCTTTGAGCCAGGTCCCTGTTATTCCCACTCTTTCATTGTCCTAGGAGGCGACTTGAGCCTGCAGCTCACCAACCTTATTTACCATGCTACGTACATTTACACACATGCACTCCAATCTCATCTTAGACTGCCTCACATTTGCCCCCTGTCTGATCCCTCCTATTTCTAAACTATTCTTTACTCTAGTGCTGCTTGCCCCTCCCAGTACTCTGTGCACCTTGTTTCTCCCCTCTAATGTTTCATCCTGGTGCCCATCCCCCTGCCAAATTAATTTAAACCTGTCCCCACAACAGTAGTTAACCTCCCCGCGTGGACGTTAGTCCCAGCTCTGTTGAGGTGCAACCCGTCCATCTTGAACAGATCCCTCCTGCTCCAGAACTGGTCCACTGACCCAGGAATCTGAAGCCCTCCCTCCTGCACCATTGCTCTAGCCGCACATTAAACCTGTTTTATCCTACTATTCCTATACTCACTAATGCATGGCACTGGGAATAATCCCGAGATTACTACCTTTTGAGGTCCTTTTTTTTAAACTTCCTCCCTAGTTCCTGAAACTCTGACTGCAGGACCTCTACCCCTTTCCTTCCTATGTCATTGGTTCCCACATGGACCACGACTTCTGGCTGTTCCCCTTCTCTCCTCAAAATGTCCTGCACCCTTTCAGTGATGTCCTTTACCCTGGCACCAGGTAGGCAAAACACCCTGCAGGACTCACGTCGTTATACTCTATAGTGACACAAAAGCACAACATTCGAAACAAGTAAAAAAGAGAATTGTCGAAACATTTTTTAAAAACCTTGTTTTGATTGGGTCTTGATTTTCTAATCTTACATTTTTTTAAAAGCCTAACCAGAATCCTCAGCACAATAGTACAATTGGTGACTGCTTATGCAAGGCTGTGAGGATTGTTATGTATTTTACGGTGTATAATCTCAATTGGTCTAATGAGAGGAATGAGATAGCCTGCAAAAGGAAAACACTGAAAGAAAATAGCAGTGAAAGTAAAAGTTTTAAGGACAGGAAATATGACCGGAGATAGGGTGTGAAAAGGTGATACTTTCTTCAGATCATGAATGTTTTTACCATTACTCTCCTTGTGAAGTTATGTAGTTTTGCTTCCTGTGCATTATTTTTTATAACATGTTCCTGTGGTATCTGCAGATTAAACGGACTATACTGCTAATACATGCTTTTTAAGTTTTTAATATAAAATAATGAAAGCCTTTTCCTTGGGCCTTGTTTAAAGTTTAGCATCTGTCTCGTTACCTTACACTGCTATGGAAATGCAGTTGAACTAGAAGAAAGGTAGAAACATGCAATCGTAATTCTCCACTCCATGCTCAACGAAAGCATGATGTGGAACAAGAAGTGTTTCTCATTTTAAATTTTCTTTAAAACAAGTTATTAACAATTGATTTAGAATATTGGTAATTCAAATGCTAACAATTCCAGCTGGGTAGCAGTCCCTCATAGGTAAACAAGGCAGCTGGGTAGGTTGCTTCTTGGTCTTTACCTACACTCTTTGAGCCTAGCTTTTTGGGAAATGCTGAATAACAACCTGGGAAGGCACTGATTTCCTTTCCATCACGGAATTTCCTTGGCTGCCATCTGCCCTGTAACTTTCAACTTATTTGGAATCAAAAAGGAACGATGATTATAGCCAGGAGAGTTACCAGAACACTCTTGATGTGATGGGACACGAACCTCTCTTAAACAGCCTGGATGAAATGGAAACTTGTGTGGGAAATTGCAGGACAGTACACCATTCCTTCGCATGGTGTGATTACAACGAAGTGCACCACTGTGCCTCAGTGCCTCAGACAGAAAAACCCTTTCAATATCACAGAATTTTTTTGGCTCAGTGGAATATTTGTTTTTTTTTATCTTTTCCCTTTTTATCAGATAGTATATTTTCTGCCCTCTCCTTAAATCTCCTCACCACAGACAAATCCCTAGCTAAGTTTATGAACAACATTTCTGCTGTAATACGCATTTTGAGGTACACATTCCCAATCACTGTGAAGTATATTAGCAGTTTTGAAAATAATTTCACTTACATAACACAGCTCTTTTAGATAGAACCCGACAGTTACAGGTTATGAATAGCTGTGTGCGCATGAGAACCCAGACATGGTATTCTGGCATGAAAGACTATTTCCTTATCCTGAGTCACTACACCTATGAAGAAAACATTGCATGCAGATGGTTTGTTTGCATCAGTGCCAAATGCTATCTAGTTTCAAACATTGCTGAGGCTGCAGTAGGTCGTCTGGCGCTGCAAAATTAAGCGTTTCTTTTGATTAACAAAATGTTAAACAATATAATGTCGAGCTGTCAATTCATTTGCTGTAGTGCTCTTTTATGGTTCAACCTTGGACCCAGGATGTGAAAAGTGCAATGAGTGGCTGTAATTCAGCTCATCCAATGGAACTGGAGGCAAACTTAATGTAAATTTTTGAAATAATACAATTCAGATTCAATTTCCCATTCTTTTACCTTGATTAGCAGTACTTGAATGGTGGTTAGAATTGGGAATTACAATTTTCAAGTTTATTCAATCAGATGTTGCAGATTTCATGGCATGCCAGTGAATTAAAATGTACTACAGTGTGAATGTTTTGCAGAGCACATTCCACGCTTAGCCAAGTTATTTGAAGCACTGAATAAACAATTGATAATTTCATCAAAGAATTACTGTTTTTTTTCTTGGTTTTAGTTTTTAAATACATGAAATGGGGAACTGGGCAATGCATTCAGTTAGCAGATTTCCCTTTTACCTCTTGAATTTGGTTTTGAATCTAATCCAGAATTGAGTGTCTGTGCTCTCTAATTCCTGTGCCAAATCATGAGTATGGAGTGAAAAATGAAACAGACGATAAATCGGCACAAATTGGAAGTCTCATTCAGAAGGGCAACATACCTGGGGGGCTTCCAACACCTCTGGCTCATGTAGGAAAGGAAAAATATTAATATGATGCAACAGGGGATCTGAGGTTGGGATGAAACACAATGTTGGGGCAGAATAAAGGATGCTTTACTGTGGTATACATGAACTGGGAATGCTTGATGATGGCATTTTCTGGTTGGCATTTTGAAGAGCATCAAGATATTTATCCTTTTTCATCTCCAACTTTCTATCCAGTTTTCTGCCCCAGCGAGAAAATTTTAAGAAATAATTAGGTGAAAAATTAATACATGTTTTGTTTAGCACATAATTAATATTCTTTGAAAAAGTAAAACCATTGAAAAGAATTTTCATTCACTTTAATGTAATTCTGTTTAAAATGAATAGGCACATTCTTACCACTCTTTGGGTATTGATGTTTCTCCTGAATTCCCTATTGGATTTATTCGTGACTATTTTATATTTATGACCTCTAGATTTGGACTCCCCCACAAGTGGAAACATTTTCTCTACGCTTACCCTATCAAAACCTTTCATTATCTTAAAGACCTTTATCAGGCCACCCCTCAGCCTTCTCTTTTCTAGAGAAAAGAACCCCAGCCTGTTCAGCCTTTCCTGATTAGTATATCCTCTCAGTTCTGGTATAATCCTTGTGAATCTTTTAATGCACCTTCTCCAATGCCCCTATTCCCTTTTTATAATATGGAGACCAGAAATGTGCACTGTACCCCAAGTGTGGTCCAACCAAGATCCTGTACAAGTTGAACATAACTTCTTTTTTTTCAATTCTGTCACTCTAGAAATGAGCCCCAGTGCTAGGTTTGCCTTTTTTATGGCCTTATTTACCTCGTCGCTACTTTTAGTGATTTGTGTAACTGTACCCTGAGATCCCTTTGCTTCTCTACCCCATTTAGACTCTTATTATCCAAGCATTTTGTGGCCTCCTTCTTCTTCCTACCAAAGTGCACCAGCTCACACTTATCTATATTGAAATTCATTTGCCAATTACATGCCCATTCTGCAAGTTAATTAATGTCTTATTGTATTTTGTTGTATTTTTCCTTTGTGTGAATGACACCCCCCAATTTGGTGTCGTCTGCAAATTTTGAAATTGCACTTCCGATTCCCGAGTCCAAATCGTTAATGTAAATTGTGAACAAAAGTGTCCCAGAAACGAGCACTGTGGAACACATTGAGTTTGAGAGTGACATACTTAAGTCCGAAACTAGAGTCCTAAAGTTAAATAAAGCCAATTACATAGTTATGAGGGGCGAGTTGGCCAAGGGAGATTGGGAAATTAGATTAAAAGGTGTGACAGAAGATAAGCAATGGCAAAAGTTTAAAGAATTATTTCAAAATTGTCAACAAATGTACATTCCATTGAGAAATAGAAACTCCACAGGAAAAGTGATCCACCCATTGCTAACTGAAGAAGTTACGGGTAGTATTAGCTTAAAAGAAGGCTTACAATGTTGCCAAGAAGAGTAGTAAGTCTGAGGATTGGGAGAGTTTTAGAAACCAGCAAAGGATGACCAGAAAATTGATAGAGGGAGACAATCGAATATGAGAGTAAACTAGTAAGAAATATAAGAACAGTTTGTTAGAGCTTCTACAAGTATGTAAAAAGGAAGAGAGTAGAGAAAATAAACATGGGTCCCTTAGAGGCAGAGACACGAGAAATTATAATGGGGAACAAGGAAATGGCAGAGACGTTAAAGAAATATTTTGTATCTATCTTTACAGTGGAAAATACAAAAAAGATACCAGTAATAGTGGGAAACCAAGGCTCTAATGAGAGTGAGGAACTTTACTAATCTTAATTACTTTAAGAAAAAGTACTGGAGAAATTAATGGGATTAAAAGCCGACAAATCCCCTGGACCTGATGGCCTGCACCCTAAGGTTCCAAAAGAGGTGGCTGCAGAGATAATGGATGCTTTGGTTGTGATCTTCCAAAATTCCTAGATCCCAGAGGGGCCACAATGGATTGGAAGGTAGCAAATGTAACCCTGTTATTCAAGAAAGGAGGGAGAGAAAAAACAGGGCCAGTTAGCCAGACATCAGTAGCCGGGAAAATGCTGGAATCTAACAGGGCACTTAGAAAATCATAACGTGTTTAGGCAGAGTCAACATGGTTTTATGAAAGGGAAATCGTGTTTGACAAATCTACTGGAGTTCTTTGAGGATGTAACTAGTAGGGGAGTCAAAGGGGAACCAGTGGATGTCGTATATTTGGATTTGCAAAAGGCATTCGATAAGGTGCCACATAAAAGGTTGTTACACAAGATAAGGGCTCATGGAGTTGGGGGTTATGTATTAGCACGGATAGAGGATTGGTTAACGGACTGAAAACACAGAGTAGGAATAAACGGGTCATTTTCAGGTTGGCAGGCTGTAACTAGTGGGGTGCCGCAAGGATCGGTACTTGGCCCTCAGTTATTTACAATCCATATAAATGACTTAGATGAAGGGACCGAGTGTAATGTATCCAAGTTTGCTGACTATACAAAACTAGGTGAGAAACTAAGCTGTGAGGAGGATGCAAAGAGTCTGGAAAGCGATATCGACAGGCTAAGTGGGCAAGAAGGTGGCAGATGGAGTACAGTGTGGGGAAATGTGAGGTTATTCACTTTGGCAGGAAAAATGGAATAATTTTCAAATGGTGAGAAACTATTAAATGTTGGTGTTCTGAGGAAATTAAGTGTCTTTGTACATGAAGCACAGAAAATTAACATGCAGGTACAGCAAGCAATTAGGAAGGCAAATGGTATGTTGGCCTTTATTGCAAGGGAGTTGGAGTACAAGAGTAAGGAAGTCTTGCTGCAATTGTACAGGGCTTTTGGTGAGACCACACCTGAGTACTGTGCAGTTTTGGTCTCCTTCCCTAAGGAAGTATATATTTGACTTAGAGGCGGTGCAACGAAGGTTCACTAGATCAATTCCTGGGATGAGAGGGTATTCCTATGAGGAAAGATTGAGTAGAATGGGCCTTTACTCTCTGGAGTTTAGAAAAATGAAGGATGATCTCATTGAAACAAAAAAGATTCCAAGGAGACTTGACAGGCTCGATGCTGAGAGCCTGTTTCCCCTGGCTGGAGAGTTTAGAACGAGGGGACATAGTCTCTGGATAAGAGGTCAGACATTTGGGACTAAGATGAGGAGGAATTTCTTCACTCGGGGGTCATTAATATTTGGAATTCTCTACCCCGGAGGGCTGTGGATGCTCAGACGTTGAGTATATTCAAGGCTGAGATCGATAGATTTTTGGACTCTAATGGAATCAAGGGATATGAGGATCAGGCAGGAAAGTGGAGTTGAGGTCGAAGATCAGCCATGATCTTATTGAATGGTGGAGCAGGCTCGAGGGCCCGTATAACCTATTTCTGCTACTGTTTCCTATTTCTTATGTAACACCACTTCCTACCTTTTGCCAGTCTGAGTAGCTACCCTTAACCCCTACTCTCTGTTTTCTGTTTGGTAGCCAGCTTGCTATCCATTCTGCTACCTGTCCCCTGACTCCACATGCTCTGACTGTAGTCATGAGTCTACAATGTGGTACCGTATCGAAGGCGTTTTGGAAATCCAAATATATTACATCTACTGAATTACCCTTTTTTATTTTTTCTGTTACTTCTTCAAAGAATTCAATAAGGTTGGTCAAGCATGACTTTCCCTTTTGAAATCTGTGTTGACTATTCTTAATTAAATTTTCGTTTTCTGAATGTTTTTCTATTACATCTTTGAGTAAAGAGTCCATTATCTTTCCTACCACGGGCATTAAGCTAACTGGTCTATATCGATAGTAATGCTCATTTATTAAGAAAAATGTCTCAAAATTTGTTTAGTTCAGTTGGTAAAGGCAGCATATTACTGAGCCAAACAGACTAGGAAGTTCCTAGTTCAATTCTTGGTCTGGTGTCAGCTGGAATGTTAGTAGAGGTACTACAATTACCTTAATACCCCGAGGTGAGAGAGGGGAATAATCAACCCTGCTGGAATTGCATAATGAGCATCAATCGAAGACATAATTGGACTTGGATGCAAGGCTTCTTGTGATTGAATATCTTGCACTCACTGTTCAGGTTCACGTATGAAGAATGGCTACTTGGACGAGTACCAAGGGAGCCAGGTGCTTTTGGAACAATGTCCCATTAAACAGTGGAGGGGGCAATAAGGAGTGGAGGGGGAATAAAGAAAAAGTTAAAGCAGTGCAGCAGATCCCTCTTTGTATTATTTAATGTAATACTGAAGTGCCTCTTTACCAAGTAAAAAGCAGTTCTTGAAGGATTCCATCAAGGAGATTGCTTTTCAGTATAAACTACTCGCCTCTTCCAAAAAATATGTGAAATGGTATAAAATAGATATTAAATCTTTGACCGTTTTGTTATTTTTGCTGGTATTTTTTAGCCTGGTGGAGACTTGCCAATTTCAATTCTCTTCTTGCTGGAGGCAGCTGCTTCACTGACATCAATTAGTGGCACATCAGAGAGTGGTTCTAAAAGGAAGCTGAAAAAAATGTAGACATGGAGTATGAGAGTGAAGAAGTAATAATGAATTTATACAAAACATAGATTAGGCCTCAGTTAAAGTATTATGTGCAGTTTTGGGTGCCCCATCATAGGAAGGACATTAAAGCAATGGATAGCAG
Organism: Heptranchias perlo; assembly: GCF_035084215.1. Lineage (NCBI taxonomy): Eukaryota > Metazoa > Chordata > Chondrichthyes > Hexanchiformes > Hexanchidae > Heptranchias > Heptranchias perlo. Next base: position 53,346,250 of record NC_090328.1, on the reverse strand, counting down.
TCAGTGTAGATTCACTAGGATGATGTCAGGGATGGGAAACTAGTTCATAGAATCATAGAAAGATTACAGCACGGAAGGAGGCCATTCAGCCCATCGAGTCCATGCTGCCTCTATGCAAGAGCAGTCCAGCTAGTCCCATTCCTCTGCCCTATCCCTGTAGCCCTGCAATTTTTTTCCTTTCAAGTACTTATCCAGTTCCCTTTTGAAGACCATGATTGAATTTGTCTCCACCACCCCCTCAGGCAGTGCAATCCAGATCCTAACCACTCGCTGTGTAAAAAGGTTTTTTCTCATGTCACCTTTTGGTTCTTTTGACAATCACCTTAAATCTATGCCCTCTGGTTCTTGACCTGTCCGCCAATTGGAACAGTTTCTCTCTATCTGCTCTGTCTAGACCCTTCATGATTTTGAATACCTCTATGATATGTCCTCGCAATCTTCTCTGTTTCAAGGAGAATAACTCCAGCTCCTCTAGTCGATCCACGTAACTAAAATCCCTCATCCCTGGAATCATTCTAGTAAATCTCCTCTGTACCCTCTCTAAGGCCTTCACATCTTTCCTAAAGTGCGGTGCCCAGAACTGGACACAATATTCCAGTTGTGGCTGAACCAGTGTTTTATAAAGGTTCAACGTAACTTCCTTACTTTTGTACTCTACGCCTCTATTTATAAAGCCTAGGATCCCGTATGCTTTTTTAACCGCTTTCTCAACCTGCCCTGCCACCTTCAACGATTTGTGCACATTTACCCCCAGATCTCTCTGTTCCTGTACCCCTTTTAGAATTGTGCCCTCTAGTTTATATTGCCTCTCTTCGTTCTTCCTACCGAAATGTATTGCTTTGCATTTTTCTGTGTTAAATTTCATCTGCCACGTGTCCGCCCATGCCACCAGCCTGTCTATATCCTCTTGAAGTTTTGACTAGAAACTTGAGAAACCAAGACTCTTTCAACTGGAGCAAAGAAGGCTCGAAACAGATTTAATATAGGTTTTTAAAATTTTTGATAAGTTTTGATAGGGAGTGAATGGGGAAAGACTTTTTCCTCCGGTTGGGGAGTCAATGGCCATGAAGAGAGAGAGTGGGAGAGATTTCTTTGCGTCGAGGGTGGTTGGAGCATGGATTGTTTTGCCACAAGAGGTTGTTGAAGCAGAAACCACTGCAATTTTAAGGAAAATGTAGATACATATCTGAAGCAGAGAAAGATATAAGGCTGTGGGGAGAGAGCAGGGCAGTGACATTAATAATGGATTGCTTGAGCAAAGAGTGTTACAGACATAATGGGTCGAATGGCCTCCTGTGCTGTAAACTTGTATGATTCTATGTTATGAAAATAATTGGTATGCAACTAATTGAAAATAACGATAAATTTAAACTAGCTCTTCCTGGTTAAGAGATATTTGCACTTTTTTCCAGTGTTACATTGATTTGTGAGGATGAGAATTTATATGTAAAGTGTTCCTTCCTGCACTGTTCTTTAACTGGTATTGCCACACTAGTTCCCTGCAAACTGAATAATTACTATCAACTTGTATGCTTAGTTTTACGAGGATCCATATGATTTTGGGGTGAATCTTGTGTGAGTCGACCTTGAGTGAAATACTGCTTTCCATCATTATATTGGTTTAACCACTGAGCTCTCCTACTGTGAGTTTCATATTAGTGACACTGGTGTTTGCACTTAATATAGCCCCGGAGTGACATTACAATTCTGCCTTTGATCTTAATGCTTGTTTCTAGGCAACAGGGAATACCAATGTGATGCTGTTGTCTCTCCATCCGTATAAATGAAATCTAAAAGATTGAGTTTTCCATCAGGGTTAGTGCTGCAGACTCTAGGGCCTTTTATTACCTGTACCTGGTTCCTTCAGAGTATTCATGTAAAGGGCCCTAAGTCATGTGAATGTAATGATATATCATTAATGTTCATGATGGTAACATAAAATGGAATGGAAAAAAGCAATGTTTATGTGAATTATTTTGTTTCTCCTATAATATTGTGCAGTTGTTAAAAGTTCCAGTAAGTAGAAATAATTAATATTGTTAAGCTAAGATTTAGTGATATATTCTGGACTCAGCGTTTCAATCTGCTGATTTTAGTGGCGTTGTGCCTCTTTTATATTGTTGGATAGCTGTGTGGAAAAAAATGACCAGTATCTGCCTGCATTCACGGAAGAAAGACATTTTAAAATGGATTTCATTTAGTCCAGCTGATTAGGGTTGGCTATCCTCCTCGACTTTTATGTGGCTTGTCCTGAGTGTCTCTGTGCTAACAAGGGTAAGGCAGGTACCAGGCGTACATGGTGAGCACACAACAGGGCAAGCTTTCAAACCCCTAAATAGAAAATAAAAGTGCAAGTTGTCTTTGGATGACTCAGCTAGGCTTATTAAAATGGCCACTGAGATTTTCAGAGATGATTCTTAGCTCTGTGAGCAGTCCAGAAGCCAATTTAGTAAATTGTCAGCTTAGCTGAATCATATACTTACTTTTTGGACATTTCAAAGTTGAGCAAGAGAATAGCAGTGTAATAGAGCAGCAACGTTTGCCATTTTCTTGTGTGCAAAAACGCACATGTCTCCTTTTGGCAGGGACATGCTTGTATGCAGGGGGACATAGTTTCCCTTGTTGTCTCCTTTGTGCTATCAGCACTCATAATGCCTGACTACGTTATAGAGTGCACACAGCCTAACATTATCTGACATATTTGTGGTAATTTTATGGCTTCATGCTTCCGACGGGGACTCTCGCCCACTAGGACTGTACATCAGAGAATTTCAGCCGTGTGCTTGCATGATTTTCCAACCAGTTAAGTTAATGGTTGGAAAATCATGTGCAATGCACATCTGAATGTTTCAATATGTGCTTCTGGCAGGCAAGGCTGCCTGCTGGCAGCATGAAGTTGGAAAATGACTCCCATTGTGCCATACGCATTCAGTAACAGTGCATGTGAAAATAAAATATTATTTTGTGGATTGGGAGTATGTATTGTATTTATTTCATGGATTGGCAGTGTGTATTGTACTTACTGCACTCCCAATGCATTTTAAATATAAAGTTAATTTTTACTTTTTTAATGCAAAAGCTTTCTGGGGGGAAAGCTGTAGAAATAAATATATATTCACAATAGACTGCTGACATGACTGGTGATAATCCTCGTATTATTCTCTGCACAGTTCTAATTCAATTTGAGTGTTGTTATGAGGAAAGAACATGAGGCTCACAGATTATGAAACCATAAGATGAGAAAATGGCTGCTATTAAATATTTCATCATTTCTTATCCTTCATTTTGAAGTAACCTCTCCCAATACACTTTACCTTTTATAATATGCAAAACACAAAACTGTCTTAAAATATATTATATAAAAGACAATATTGGGCTGCAGTAGGAAGGCTGCTGAGAGATTTCCGCCCATTAAAGTGAATTATGTCGGTTGCATAGTCATTCCTAGACTTGTGGTCAGCAATTAGAGCAAATTAATGCAGATTGAAGACTGACTAGCTGGTTTATTTTATTCTAGGTGGATGAGTACTGTTGAGATGAATGATCAGTCTCGTTTTTTTAATAACCATTTATCATTAGCATGTGCGGAACACTGCTACTTATCATTATGAGCTCTTAAGCTATTATATTCCCTCGAAGACGTTTTGTCCTTAGCAAAATGTTACGCGGGTCTATTTGTAATGATTATAGACTGTTAAGTATGCACTGTTTGTAATGCACTTCACTGATTTATAGCTTATAGGTAATTATGAAATTTGAGGTAATGTCTATTAGTTGTTCCTGAAATTCTGTGTTATGATTTCCTCCTCTCCCCACCCACCCCTCCCATCCCAAACAAAACTGAGAAATCATGTTAGCCTTAAATGAAATGATTTTACTCCATAATTTTAGGGACCCTGTATTGGAGTCTTTTGTAAAATTAATTTGTTTGACTGGGAAGGACCACAGTGCATTGTGTAACCCAAGTCTTGGTGAAATGAAGATGATGATGCTATACCTAGAGCTGGGAGCCGTGTCTGAAAACACATTAGAGAGACAAACAAAAACATCTTGCCCCACGCAACCAAAATGTGAGAAATATCTAAATTCATTGCTTTTGGTGGCTTTTCTAATCAATTTACCATTAAACCGATTAAACGAAGAGCAGAATAAGAGTTGCGTATGTAAGCAGCTTTTGATTGCAACAGCTACGTGCAATTAATAATTAGTAAAGCTCCATTGCGTAAATGTGGTTCATACATAACTGTATGACTGTTTTGAATTTGATGTGACTAAAGCTCACAAAGCATCTAGTATGGCTGAAATTTCAAGAGAATCAATTTAAAAAATACTTTTTTTCTTATTTTATATCTGAAACCCTTTCACCAGTTCCACCCTTTCTGCAACCTGTCCCCATGTATGCACATTCCATCTCTGTAAAACCAAGTTACAAATGTAAGGAATCTTACAACACCAGGTTATAGTCCAACAATTTTATTTTAAAATCACAAGCTTTCGGAGATTACCTCCTTCGTCAGGTGAGTAGTGAATGAGAGGTTCTCAAATCGCATATCTTATATTAGGCTGGGACACCATCACACCAATCAAAGGTGTCGTTGGTGTTCAGACAGGTTAGCCACGGAAAACAGTAGGTCCCAGTATGCTGAATACACATTGTGTCAAATTACACAGACAGAGAGAAACAGACCAGAAAGGCAGAGAGAGAGAGAGAGAATTTCCAGTTGTATTAAACACAGATAACCTTTTTTTCCCTTGCTGGTGGGGTTACGTGTAGCGTGACATGAACCCCACCAGCAAGGGAAAAAAAAGTTACCTGTTTTTAATACAATTGGAAATTCTCTCTCTCTCTCTCTGCCTTTTGGGTCTCTTTCTCTCCGTCTGTGTAATTTGACACAATGTGTATTCAGCATACTGGGACCTACTGTTTTCCGTGGCTAACCTGTCTGAACACCAACGACACCTTTGATTGGTGTGATGGTGTCCCAGCCTAATATAAGATATGCGATTTGAGAACCTCTCATTCACTACTCACCTGACGAAGGAGGTAATCTCCGAAAGCTTGTGATTTTAAAATAAAATTGTTGGACTATAACCTGGTGTTGTAAGATTCCTCACATTTGTCCACCCCAGTCCATCACCGGCATCTCCACATCAAACCAAGTTACAAGCTAAGAGCTTCCACATTGTTCAACTCTATGGGAACATATACATCAGTAAGTTTGAAATGAATGGTGTGAATCTTTTCATCTGTACAGGAGGACCAGCTGTCCACAGTGACCCACCTAACATGAATTCAAAAACTGTCAACTAATTTGAAGCCTTTCTTAAATAGAAACATTATTGATTCATAGTTCTTATTTTGTATTTACAGACAAACTCACAACATACAGGATACAAGCATTTCACAGTGGACCACCTTTTTTCAAGTTAATTGAGAATCTTTAATTAGTGATCTTGTGGTATTATGATGCCATGTCTGTTTGCAGTACTAATTAAGATAAATGGATGACAGGGCTAGCAAGTTGTAATGTTAACCCTTTGAGGAAGGGAGCAGTTGTTTCCACATGCAAATTCAAAATGTAACAAGATAGCAGTTTGCTTCAGTTTATTTCCTGGACACTGAATTCAGAAATATTGTTTGGTTCTGTGCATTTCTGGTATTCAACTTCATAACCTGCTGCCTAAAACTGCTTTCACGTGCTAGTAACACCAATCTAAATTTTCTGGTGTCATGTAGTTTTGTTTCACATTGCTCACATATGCATCCGACTAAATTTACTTCGCATTTTTAAAAATGCTAATGATTGAAATTTCAATTAAAAGAGAATTTCCAGTCTCCCCGCACTTTCACTGCACTAGGGTTACAGACACTACGTCAAGCCACTGCTGTGTATCACTAAAATGCTTTTAAACACGTGATGAGAGACTCTGCCGTCGTACATCTCGCACACTCCGCAACCATCTCATACACCAACTCTACAGCAGACGCCACAACCTCGAAACCAAGATAGAGTCCATACTCTGAACCTGTACTCAGGACACAGCAGACCAGCTACGATATACCGCCAAACAGACGAGGCAACGGAACTACGCTGCCTACATGAAAACCAAGAGCAGGAAGCTTGAGAAACTCGGCATCACCACCAGCATCGACCAAGCTTCCCCTGGTACCACGGTTGCAACCACAGGGAAGTCTATCGTCAATTTGTCCGACCACACCCTTCAACCAGACGAAATCGAAGTTCTCAGCCGAGGGCTCAATTTCTGCCCCACTACCAAAATGGACCCCACTAGTCTCGCGGCAGACACAGAGGAATTCATCAGGAGAATGAGGCTCCGGGAATTCTACCACAAACCACAAAATTCCAGCAGCGAACCCAATGAGACAATCAACGATCCGGAACAGCAGACAGCGGGATCCACGGTACAGCAACCGAAGAGGAAAGAGTCAAACTGGACTCCTCCAGAGGGTCACTGCCCTCAGCTGGACATGTATGCTCAAGCTGTCAGGAAATGCGTCAATGCCAGATTCATCAGCCGCACTCAGAAGACAGTCCAGAATGTCACCCGAGCACAACGCAACGCCATCAACGCTCTCAAGACCAACCGCAACATCGTCATCAAACCAGCGGACAAAGGAGGAGCCATAGTCATACAGAACAGAACGGACTATTGCAAAGAAGCATACCGACAACTGGACAACTAGGAACACGACAGACGGTTACCCGCAGACCCGACCAAAGAACACACCCACCAGCTCAACAAACTGATCAAGACCTTCGATCCAGACCTTCAAAGCATCCTACGCACTCTCATCCCACGTACTCCCCGCGTGGGAGACTTCTACTGCCTCCCAAAGATACACAAAGCCAACACACCCGGACGTCCTATCGTATCAGGCAACGGAACCCTGTGTGAGAACCTCTCTGGATACATCGAGGGCATCCTGAAACCCATCGTACAGGGAACCCCCAGCTTCTGTCGCGACACTACAGACTTCCTACAAAAACTCAGTACCCACGGACCAGTTGAACCAGGAACACTTCTCACCACGATGGACGTCTCGGCACTCTACACCAGTATCCCCCACGATGACGGCATCGCTGCGACAGCATCAATACTCAACACCAACAACAGCCAATCTCCGGACGCCATCCTACAACTCATCCGCTTCATCCTGGATCACAATGTCTTCACCTTCGATAACCAGTTCTTTACCCAAACACACGGAACAGCCATGGGGACCAAATTCGCACCCCAATACGCCAACATTTTCATGCACAAGTTCGAGCAGGACTTCTTCACTGCACAAGACCTCCAACCAACACTATACACCAGATACATCGACGACATTTTCTTTCTATGGACCCACGGCGAAGAATCACTGAAGAGACTACACGATAACATCAACAAGTTCCATCCCACCATCAAGCTCACCACGGACTACTCCTCAGAATCAGTTTCTTTCTTGGACACACGAATCTCCATCAAAGACGGGCACCTCAGCACCTCACTCTACCGCAAGCCCACGGACAACCTCACGATGCTCCACTTTTCCAGCTTCCACCCTAACCACGTCAAAGAGGCCATCCCCTATGGACAGGCCCTGCGAATACACAGGGTCTGCTCAGATGAGGAGGAACGCGATGGACACCTACAGACGCTGAAAGACGCCCTAGTAAGAACGGGATATGACGCTCGACTCATCGATCGACAGTTCCGACGGGCCACAGCAAAAAATCGCATAGACCTCCTCAGGAGACTAACACGGGACGCAACCAACAGAGTACCCTTTGTCGTCCAGTACTTCCCCGGAGCGGAGAAACTACGCCATGTTCTCCGCAGCCTTCAACATGTCATCAATGACGACGAACACCTCGCTATGGCCATCCCCACACCTCCACTACTCGCCTTTAAACAGCCACCCAACCTCAAACAGACCATCGTTCGCAGCAAATTACCTAGCTTTCAAGAGAACAGCGTCCACGACACCACACAACCCTGCCGCGGTAACCTCTGCAAGACATGCCAGATCATCGACACAGATACCACCATCACATGAGAGGACACCACCCACCAGGTGCATGGTTCATACTCCTGTGACTCGGCCAACGTTGTCTACCTCATACGTTGCAGGAAAGGATGCCCCAGAGCATGGTACATTGGCGAGACCATGCAGACACTGCGACAACGGATGAACGGACACCGCGCAACAATCGCCAAACAGGAGGGTTCCCTCCCAGTCGGGGAACACTTCAGCAGTCAAGGACATTCAGCCACCGACCTTCGGGTAAGCGTACTCCAAGGCGGCCTTCGAGACACACGACAACGCAAAATCGTCGAGCAGAAATTGATAGCCAAGTTCCGCACCCATGAGGACGGCCTCAACCGGGATCTTGGGTTCATGTCACGCTACACGTTACCCCACCAGCGAACAAATGTTATCTGTTTTTAATATAACGGGTCAGTTGCTGTCTTTTCTATGTTTCTACCTCTCTATCTCTGTTTTTTTTTGTTTGTTGTTTTTTTTGGTGATTTGTATATTCTGAGACCTGGCAGGTAACACCTGTCTGTCTGCACACTGATTGCCTTGGCAACGGGCAGTTGAAAAAACTGTCTGTTATCACCAAGCGTTGTTCTGTGAATTATAAATGCGACTTCATTTCGAGGACTTCATTTCCACATCGTTCACCTGAGGAAGGAGGTAGCCTCCGAAAGCTTGTGAATTTAAAATAAAATTGCTGGACTATAACTTGGTGCTGTAAAATTGTTTACAATTGTCAACCCCAGTCCATCACCGGCATCTCCACATCGTGATAAATGGAGACAAGTGTTTATACTGGGATAGTACCCCTTCCTAATAGGCTGGTGTTCAGGCTACCAGGATAAGTAGTATGGGCTTGGTTATGAGTTCCTGCCAGCAAAGGTACACTAGCTTTTGACTGGGGAATCTAGATTATTCCGCAAGGTGTCCTTTAATCAGAAACAAAAAGAAAATTTGTATCGGTTGAATATTCAATTGTGAATTTTGCCAGTATCTGGTGGAAAGTAGGCCACACATTTTTTGCATCAGTAGAATATTCTCCCAGCTTTTAAAGACTGATTGTATTGGTATTGCATTTTGTTAGCCGTTTGTAGTTTTCAGAGTTTACATTCTTGCACATGGGAATTTTTAAATTGGGGAAAAAGGTAACAATTGAACCAAAAATATACCTTTTTGTCTTTTCTGCCAGTTTTCTGCCTTCCCCTCTTCAAGGTGTTATTTGGTTCCATGGGCGCCAAATGGCCAGTCTCAATGTGAGAGTTTTGGGAGGCATTTTTATTTTGCGATGTTACAGCCAAGCCCAATATTGTTCTTACTCCAATAATGAGGGAATCAGGGGCTGTACCGAGGTCCGTTGATCAATGGTTTAATGAACTGTTTAGGCTGAAAATAAAGGCTAAACGAAAAGCAAACGCCAGAACTAAGGCTAGTGACAAAAGAAAGCTGGGAGAAATACTGCCCTCCATAAATAGAAACAAGAGGGTAAGATAAGGGGAGGAAAGAAAGAGTATGAAAAAACCTTGCAGATCACGTAAAGGGAAATAGTGGCAATTTCAATAAATACATTAAAAAAAGAGAATCATGAAGAAGGAGCTGGGGTCCCTCAAATTGGGCATGGTGAGATTATTATGCTTGTTAACAAAATGGCAGAGTTACTTTATGAATACTTTGCTTCAGCATTAATAGAGGAGAATGAAGGAAGTTTTCAAAAGCTTGTGAATAAGGAAATGGAAATGCACCCAAAGAAATTTGCATTAATAAATTTGAGAACATTTTTCTTAAACGGCTGAGGGTACAAAACAAATGGTATGTCCAACACCAGATGCTATGCATCCCAGAATACTTAAGGAGGTTAGTGAGAAGTTGGCGGAGGAACTAACCATAATTTTTCAAAATTCTTTAGCGATGAAAACTATCAAAGAATAGGAGGCTGTGAAATATTAAAACTCTGTACAAAAAGTGGGAAAGAGATAAACCAAACTGTTGACCTGTTAGCCTTATGTCAGTAGGATGAACATTATTGAACAGCATAATTAAAGTTATTTCATTCGCAGATTGGGGTGCTTAGTCACTTTTATTTTTCATGCTAGATATTCTCTTGGGATTAGCTTCACCCATCACTCCCATAAGCAGACCTTGCGTCTCCTATGATCTGGAGTGCACCGTTTTAGAATCATAGAATCGGAGAATCATAGAATGATACTGTGCAGAAGAGGCCATTAGTGCCAATGCCAGCTCTTTGAAAGAGCTATCCAATTATCCATTCCCCTGTTCTTTACCCAAAGACCTGCAATTTTTTTCCTTCAAATATTTATCCAATTCCCCTTTGAAAGTTATGATTGAATTTGCTTCCACCATCCTTTCAGGCAGTGCATTCCAGATCATAACAACTTGCTGCGTAATTTTTTTTCCTCTCTTGTCGCCTCTGGTTCTTTTGCCAATTACATTAAACCTGTGTCCTCTGGTTACCGACCCTTCAGCCAGTGGAAACAACTTACCCTCATTTACTCTTATCAAATCCCTTCATAATTTTGAACACCTCTATCAAATCTCCCCTTAACCTTCTCTGCTCTAAGGAGAACAACCCCAGTTTCTCCAGTCTCTCCACGTAACTGAAATCTTTCATCACTCTTACCATTCTAGTAAATCTGCTCTGCGCCCTCTCTAAGGCCTTCGCATCCTTCCTGTTCGTGTGGTGTAGTGCCCAGAATTGGCCACAGCACTCTAGCTGGGGTCTAACCAGTGTTTTATAAAGGCTTAGCATAACTTCCTTGCTTTTGTACTCTGTGCCTCTATTTATAAAGCCAAGGATCCTGTTTGCCCTTTTAACAGCCTTCTCAACTTGTCCTGATACCTTCAAAGACTTGTGTACATACACCCCCAGGTGTCTCTGTTCCTGCATCCACTTCAAAATTGTACCATTTAGTTTATATTGCCTCTCCTCATTCTTCTCACCAAAATGAATCACTTCACACTTCTCTGCGTTAAATTTTGTCTGCCCATTTCACCAGTCTGTCTATCTCCTCCTGGAGTCTGTTACTATCCTTCTCACTGTTTATTACATTTCCGAGTTTCGTGTCATCTGCAAACTTTGAAATTATGCCTTGTATACCCAAGTCCAGGTCATTAATAGATATCAAAAAGAGCAGTGGTCCTAACACTGACCCCTGTGGGACAACACTATACTTCCCTCCAGTCTGAAAAGGAACCACTCACCACTGCTCTCTGCTTTCTGTCCCTTAGTCAATTTCATATCCATGCAGCCACTGCCCCCTCAATGCCGCGCGCTTCAATTTTGCTAACAAGTCTATTATGTGGTACTTTATCAAACGTCTTTTGAAAGTCTATATTGGCAACATCAACTGCACGACCCTCATCAGCCTTCTCCGTTACTTCATCAAAGGACTCGGTCAAGTTAGTCAAACACTGTTTTCCTTTAACAAATGCATGCTGGCTTTCATTTATCAACCCATATTTTTCCAATGCTAATTAATTTTGTCCTGGATTATTGTCTCTAAAAGTTTCCCCACCACCGATGTTAGGCTGACTGGCCTGTAATTGCTGGGTTTATCACACCCCTGTTCAAAAAGGGGGAGTGGAACATTTACAATCCTCCAGTCCTCTGGCACTGCCCCCATATCCACGGAGGATTGGAAGATTATGGCCAGTACCTCTGCAATTTCCACCTTTACTTCCCTCAACAACCTAGGATGCATCCCATCCAGACCGGGTGACTTTTCTACTTTGGGTGCTGCCAGTCTTTTTAGTACCTCCTCTTCATCTATTTTTATCCTATCCAATTTCTCCACTAACTCCTCCTTTACTGTGACATTGGCACTCTTTAGTGTTTTTAATGGAATGCTGGCCTTTATATCTAGAGGACTGGAGTACAAGGGGGCAGAAGTTATGCAGCAGCTATACAAAACCCTGGTTAGACCGCACCTGGAGTACTGTGAGCAGTTCTGGGCACCGCACCTTCGGAAGGACATATTGGCCTTGGAGGGAGTGCAGCGTAGGTTTACTAGAATGATACCCGGACTTCAAGGATTAAGTTACGAGGAGAGATTACACAAATTGGGGTTGTATTCTCTGGAGTTTCGAAGGTTAAGGGGTGATCTGATCGAAGTTTATAAGATATTAAGGGAAGCGGATAGGGTGGATAGAGAGAAACTATTTCCACTGGTTGGGGATTCTAGGACTAGGGGGCACAGTCTAAAAATTAGAGCCAGACCTTTCAGGAGCGAGATTAGAAAACATTTCTACACACAAAGGGTTGTAGAAGTTTGGAACTCTCTTCCGCAAACGGCAATTGATACTAGCTCAATTGCTAAATTTAAATGTGAGATAGATAGCTTTTTGGCAACCAAAGGTATTAAGGGATATGGGCCAAAGGCAGGTATATGGAGCTAGATCACAGATCAGCCATGATCTTATCAAATGGCGGAGCAGGCATGAGGGGCTGAATGGCCTACTCCTGTTCCTATGTTCCTAGATGTGGAGATGCCGGTGATGGACTGGGGTTGATAATTGTAAACAATTTTACAACACCAAGTTATAGTCCAGCAATTTTATTTTAAATTCACAAGCTTTCGGAGGCTACCTCCTTCCTCAGGTGAACGATGTGGAAATTGCAGAGGTACTGGCCATAATCTTCCAATCCTCCGTGGATATGGGGGCAGTGCCAGAGGACTGGAGGATTGTAAATGTTCCACTCCCCCTTTTTGAACAGGGGTGTGATAAACCCAGCAATTACAGGCCAGTCAGCCTAACATCGGTGGTGGGGAAACTTTTAGAGACAATAATCCAGGACAAAATTAATTAGCATTGGAAAAATATGGGTTGATAAATGAAAGCCAGCATGCATTTGTTAAAGGAAAACAGTGTTTGACTAACTTGACCGAGTCCTTTGATGAAGTAACGGAGATGTTCCACATCGTTCACCTGAGGAAGGAGGTAGCCTCCGAAAGCTTGTGAATTTAAAATAAAATTGCTGGACTATAACTTGGTGTTGTAAAATTGTTTACAATTATGTTCCTAGAGGCAGAGACAAAATAAATTATAATGGGGAATAAGGAAATGACAGAGACGTTAAACAATTATTTTGTATCTGTCTTCACAATCGAAGACACAAAAAACATACTGGAACTGGTGGAGAACCAAGGGTTTAATGAGAGTGAGGAACTTAAAGTATATAATATTAGTAAAGAAAAAGTACTGGAGAAATTAATGGGATGAAAAGCCAACAAATCCCTTGGACTTGATGTCCTATATCCTAGGGTTCTAAAAGAGGTGGCTGCAGAGATAGTGGATGCATTGGTTGTGATCTTTCAGAATTCCCTAGATTCCAGAACGGTCCCCGTGGATTGGAAGGTGGCAAATATAACCCCGCTATTCAAGAAAGGAGGGAGAGAGAAAACAGAGCACTATAGGCCAGTTAGCCTGACATCAGCAGTAGGGAAAAAGCTAGAATCTATAATTAAGGACATAGTATCAGGGCATTTAGAAAATCGTAATATGATTAGGCAGAGTCAACACGGTTTTATGAAAGGGAAATTGTGTTTGACAAATCTATTAGTTTTTTGAGGGTGTAATTAGCAGGCTAGATAAGGGAGAACCAGGGGATGTAGTCTTTTTGGATTTTCAAAAGGCATTCGATAAGATGCCACACACGAGGTTGTTACACAAGATTAGGGCTCATGGGATTGGGGGTAATATATTCGCATGGATTAAGGATTGGTTAACGGGCAGAAAACAGAGAGTTGGAATAAACGGGTCATTTTCGGGTTGGCAGGTTGTAACTAGTGGGGTGCCACAAGGATCAGTGCTTGGGCCTCAGCTGTTTACAATCTATATCAATGACTTAGATGAAGGGACCGAGTGTAATGCATTCAAGTTTGCTGACAATACAAAGCTCGTGGGAAAGTAAACTGCGAGGACGCTAAAAAGCGATAGAGACAGGTTAAGTGAGTGGGCGAGAAGGTGGCAGATGGAGTATAATGTGGGAAAATGTGAAATTATTCACTTTGGTAGGAAGAATAGAAAAGCAGAATATTTTTTAAAAGGTGAGAGATAAGAAAAGGTAAGAAATGTTGGTATTCAGAGATATTAGGGTGTCCTTGTACATGAATCACAGAAAGTTAACTGCAGATACAGCAAGCAATTACAAAGGTAAATGTTATGTTAGCCTTTATTGCAAGGGGGTTGAAATATAAGAGTAAGAAGGTCTCGCTATAATTATATTGGGCTCTGGTGAGACCACACCTGGAGTGCTGTGTACAGTTTTGGTCTTCTTACCTAAGGAAGGATATACTTGCCTTAGATTACCACTAGATTGATTCCTGGGATGAGAGGAGAGATTGAGTAGAATGGGCCTATATTCTTTGGAGTTTAGAAGAATGAGAGGTGATCTCACTGAAACATATAAAATTCTTCGAGGGCTTGACAGGGTAGATGCTGAGAGGCTGTTTCCCCGGGCTGGAGAGTCTGGAACTCGGATCATAGTCTCAAGATAAGGGGTTGGCCATTTAGGACCAAGATGAAAAAAAATTTCTCCAATCAGAATCTTAGGAATTCTCTACCCCAGAGGGCTGTGGATGCTCAGTCGTTGAATATATTCCAGACTGAGATCGATGGATCTTTGGACACTAAGGGAATCAAGGGATATGGGGATAGGGTGGGAAAGTGGAGTTGAGGTGGAAGATCAGCCATGATCTTATTGAATAGGGAAGCAGGCTCGAGGGAACGTATGGCCTGCTCTTGCTTCTATTTCTTATGTTATCATGGTAACGCCTATTTCAGTCCACCTTCTGAATACACCCACAGGCATGATGGGCCAAATGGCTTCCATCTGTGCTGTAAGATTCTATAAAGAGAGGATTATTCACAGGGTGGTACATTATTTCAATAGCCATTATACAGAGTAAGGGTCCTCTGTTACGATCCGAAAGTTAGGCTACCATTTAACTTAATATTTAGCAGAAAAGAGTACACTCCAGAGCATAGTAGATGCAAGGTCTACTCATGGGGAGTGATGGGTGACATCAATTCTGAGAGAATATCTGGTACAAAAATTAGATGTAGATGTATCTGTGTGTACATATATATAAAAAATGATAGGTAGGTCACGACATTCTATGCAATATTTGTTATGCTTGTGGGTGGCACTGTGATTGTTAATTGCAGTAATCGTGCGATGTTAAATGTAGTGACTCAGTGGTAGCACTCTCGCCTCTGAATCAGAAGGATGTGAGTTCAAGTCCCTCTCCAGTGACTTGAGCACAAAATCTAGGCTGGCACTCCAGTGCAATATTGAGGGAGTGCTGGACTATGGTATGTGCCATCTTTCGGATGAGACGTTAATCAGAGGCCCCACCTGCCCCCTTGGGGACGTAGAAGATCCCAAGCCAGCAGAATTCTTCCTGGCGCCATGGCTAATATTTATCCCTCAACCAACATCACCAAAACAGATTATCTGGTCATTATCACCTTGCTGTTTCTGGAACCTTGCTGTGCGCAAATTGGCTGTCACATTTCCTACATTACAACAGTGACTACACGTCAAAAGTAAATTCGCTGTGAGGCGCTTTGGAACGTCCTGAGGTTGTGAAAGGCTCTATATAAATGCAAGTCTTTTTTTGCTCAAGCCGGCTGTTGAAATATCCTTACAATTGTACATCCTGCCCACTGGGTGGCATTGCAGCAATGAGCACTTCAAGAGCCAAGTCTCATTATGACCCTGCATGTGAAAGATAAGCCGCTGAGAGAAAAGGAACATCTAGTTTTAAATCTGTCCAACTACAGTTAGTGCTAACTTCTATCTCAGCATCTGGACCCACCTGTGACATCAGTGTCAGGAAATTTCCATGCCTGTCCCAAGAGAGGCTTTGACCTGCGGAACTTCATTTCCCAGCTGTAAAGCCTGTAAGCCAGCTTTCAGGTCTGCTTCTGGCCCTGAAGATCATGCAAAGAGTGCCAAAGATATCCCCAAGAATGTGTGTTTGTCTGTGTGTCTGTCCATCCGTCCCAGCCTCCCACAGAGAGAGAGTGAACACTGTCTTTTCTCTTTTTTTTCTTTCATGGCCCAACTCCTACCCTGCTACCTATGCCATGGTGATAGATGTTCCCAGAGTTGCCCGATGTACACCACCCCCCATTGTGCTCCGGTTCTACCCCTTGGCAGTAGCCACCAACTTGGAGCCTGTGCAACTTCTGCTGCCTGTCCTGAGTTGAAACCAGGATGAAGAAACGAGTGTAAGGCTTCTTCCAAAATGAATCAATTAATGTCCCTGCTTAATGAGAACAAACTTTTAACAAGTTCCTCACTCACCCCATTAATGTATGGAGCCTTCCTCCCCTCAATATCCTGCAATGTTGACGATCCTCCAAACGAAGCAACAGAATCTGAACCTCCCATTCCCATCACCTGCTTCCCTCATCCCCTGTCCCCTCTTTTCCCCCATTTTCCATTGCCTCCGTCTCTCCCTTTCCTCTCTCTTTCTCCCTTTTGCCGTACTCTCTCCTCCTTTGCCGCCTTGCACCAGCTATTTATCAGCCCACTTGCCCTTGAATATTGCATTCAGTTTAGACTCCCTGTCTACAGTGCGATGGGAAATAGACTAATATATAAAAATAAAAAAAGTGTGTGCGCCTAGCAAGTGCCCAAAAAGAAAGGAGGCTACAGGAGGATATAAACATGCTCGGAGAAGGGGCAAGTAAACGGCAGATGCCGTTTAGTACAGATAAATGTGAGAGAATACAATTTGGCAATGAGAATAAAGAATGAAAATATACATTAATCATAGAATCATGGAAAACTTCTGCTGCAGAAGGAAGCCATTCGGCCCATCGTGTCTGTGCCAGCTGAGAGCCACCCAGCCTAATCCCACTTTCCCGCATTTGGTCCGTAGCCCTGCAGGTCATGACTCTTCAGGTGCACATCCAGGTATTTTTTAAATGAGTTGAGGGTTTCTGCCTTTTTAACCCTCTTAGGCAGTGAGTTCCAGACCCCTACCACCCTCTGGGTGAAAAAATCTTTTCCTCATTTCTACTCTAATCCTTCTACCAATCACTTTAAATCTATGCCCTCTGGTTATTGACCCCTCTGCCAAGGGAAATAGGTCCTTCCTATCCACTCCATCTGGGCCCCTCATAATTTTGTACACCTCAATTAAATCACCCTCAGCCCCCTCTGTTCCAAGGAAAACAACCCCAGCCTCTCCAATCTGTCATCATAGCTAAAATTCTCTAGTCCTGGCAACATTCTCGTAAATCTCCTCTGTACCCTCTCTAGTGCAATTACATTCTTCCTGTAATGAGGTGACCAAAACTGTGCGCAGTACTCAAGCTGTGGCCTAACTAGTGTTTTATACAGTTCCAGCATAACATCACTGCTTTTATACTCTATGCCTCTGCTAATAAAGGAAAGTATGCCATATGCCTTCTTAATCACCTTATCTACCTGTCCTGCTACCTTTAGGGATCTATGGACATGCACTCCATGGTCCCTCACTTCCTCTACGCCTCTCAGTATCCTCCCATTTATTGTGTATTCCCTTGCCTTGTTTGCTCTCCTCAAATGCATTACCTCACTTCTCCGGATTGAGCTCCATTTGCCACTTTTCTGTCCACCTGACCATTCCATTGATATCTTCCTGCAGTCTACAGCTTTCCTCCTCACTATCAACCACACGGCCTATCTTTGTGTCATCCGCAGATTTCTTAATCATGCCCCCTACGTTTGAGTCCATTAAATGGTAACTTTCTCAATGTGATGGAGGAGCAAAAGGAACCAGATGTGAAGACACAAAAATCCTTAAAAGTGGGTGCACAGGTTTTTAAAAAAAAATAACTTTAAGAGGGCACATCGGTTTTGGTGTTCTATCAGGAGGTGATTATGGCTGTACAGAATGATGGGCTAGGTTACATCTGGAATACTGGGTGTGGTTTTGGGTTCCTCACTATAGATGGGATATTATAGTCATTGGAGGAAGTGCAGCACAGCATTACCAGGATAAAACCAGGAATGAGGGGTCTGAGTTAAGAGCAAAGGCCAAAGCAACTAGGGCTGTTTGAAGGTTGAATAGCGATTTGATGGAGGTGTTCAAAATGGTTAAATGAATTTTTTATTGATGGGTAAATTCAAGACACAAAGCCATGATCTCAAATAAGCAGTAGATACCGAAAGGGGAAGATTAGAAGAAACTTTTTCATGCAAAGAAGGATTGGAATGCGGATTGCTTTCCCATAAATCGCGATTGATGCTTAATCTGTAACATTATCCATCTGCTCCCCTACCTCAGTTCCTCTAATGCTGAAATTGTTCCACATGCCTTTGACACTTACAGACTTAACTAATCCAATGCACTTCTTGCTAATCTCTCATCCAGTACACTCCATAAACTCCCAACTTGTCCAAAATCTCGCTGTTTGCGCCCTGTCAGTACGAAGTCCCATTCGGCCATCAACCCATCATCAATGATCTTCACTGCTCCCCATCCCCCAACGCCTTAAATTGTAGTCCTCATTCTCAATCACAAAACCCTCCATGGCCTTGTTTGCCTCTATTTTTGTAAGCTTCTCTACCCCAATAGTTTCTTCTGAACACTTGTTCTTCTGATTCAGGCCTTCGTTCCTCCTTTCTCCCCACCATTGGTAGCAGAGCCTCGCTGCTATTCTCTCTAGTACTCCCAATTTTCCACCTTCAAAAACCTTCTCAAAAATCCTCTTCAACCAATCATTCCTTCACTTCCTAATATCTCTCCACCTGTCTTGACGCCCATTTCTCTGTTCACCTTAAGTTACTCCTTACATTAAAGGCGCTGTACAAATTTATGTTGTGATTGTGGTGGTAGGAGAAAAGAAGAATATAAAAGGGTGCGGAATGAGAGCAGGAAAATGCCCCTGTTTCTGGTCCTCTGAGAAGAATCGAAATTCAGTGCACCCATGAGTACAGCAACAAATTGCATTTATTTCGCTATTAACATAGAAAATAACGTCTCAAGGCCCTTCACAGAGGTGCAAAGAAGGAGCTATTAGGAGGAGTGACCAAAAGCTTGGTCCAAGAGGTGGGTTTTAAGGGAGGGTATTATATGAGAGAGGCGGAGAGGTTTAAGGAGGGAATTCCAGAGCATGGAGCCTGGACGGCTGAAGGTACACAAGACTTTGTTATTCAACATCTGTACATGTGCAGGAATTGCTGGATAACAATCAGGACCAAATTCCATGACCAATTTTCCCATTCCTAACTTGGACGCTGAGGCCATTGTTCCACCCTACAACCGCCCAAGCTTTAATTGGGTAACTCAGGACTGGCGGAGGATCAAATCTGGATCTTGGTCAGTATGGTCAGGCGCTTGCTGCCTTAGCTAGCTAAGTGATCAGGGGAGTGCAAAATATACTTAATTTGTGAGACTAATAATTCTTAAGTATGGGAGAATATACTCAACCAAAGAACATTTCTTCACTTACAGAATATGAATAAACAAAACCACATAAAATAATTTTTTGTTTGCGTAGTTTGTATTGGCTCCAGGAAGATGCGGTTCTGCTGCTGTTCCATAAGATGTGACTGGCACCTTTTCATTTCCTGACCTGAGCCTCTATTCCATTCTCATGTCTTTGCTGACCTTAATAGTGTCAGCTTGGGCTATACAACGCTAGCGTTAATATGCTACTGAGTTACCCACTTTATATACATGCATGTGCCAACAGAGTATGCATATGGAATGTTTTGCTCTACAACAATGTAATTGTTTTTTTGTAAAGAAAATGCACTTTTTAAATGAAAGCTGATGCATAGTCTGATGGTGCTTAAATTTAAAAGAGAAAAGTTGAGATCTGTTTGATTTGATGTTGGACTTTTATTTGTCACATCAGATTACATCAGAGTTTACAGAGAATAGGAAATGAATGTTAGTATTGTGTATGCTAGGCTGCCACAAGGATAGGAGGCTTACAGGTGTAGAATCAACTCTCGGATCAGAACATTAGCAACTGGAGTTCTTTTTGAGGACTGTGGGATAACTTGGCTGCATGCACACATACAGAAACATTAAAAAAACAAATGTGTGTTCTCATTGTTCTCATTGTGTGAAGCCTGTATTCTTTCACTGGAAGGACAGTTTTAGGACCTTTGTGGTCCAACAGACTGCCTACACATTCTCTAAACTCATACATAAAGAACGGCGCCGTATTTGAGATACCAGAGGTGTGTGGTGCTTATGGAATACTCCACCATCAGTCATAAGCAGGGAATTTCCTTGGGGGGTTCTCCCGCTTGGCCGCTGTGACTTTGGTGGGAGAACGGCGGAATTACCACTTACCCAGCGGATCCGATGATGCGGCGGCAGATTGGGAGAAACTCTTGAGTTTAATTGTCTTAGAGAGGGATAAGGTGAGAAAATGTCATGGCAGTTTGGAGGCCAATAAAAGAATTTTGGGGGAAAGAAGCCGATACTGGCTCTGTGCCACTCCATTTATATCAAGTTAGCAGTTCAGGGTTTTGTGCAACAGTTAATGTTGAGTAAAATATGGAAGGTAGTCCTTGACAAATTGCATTACCGTGCCTGAGTGCACTGCTACAGAGAAGTTCGATTTTTAATTTGGACAGACAGTTCTGTGGTAGTTTCGTATCATAACATTGAATAAAATTGCTGTAATTAGATATTATTAGCCTTTAAGCATGCACTTAATGTTTAACTTTTGGGCGTTTGGTAGAAATTTGGTAGAAATGTTTTTGAAAGTATCCTCTAATTTACGGATCATTTTTGTCTTGTGAAAATAAATATCTTGTGCCTGCTTCTGATGACATTTGCAGGTGACCCATACGTGTCCACAGCAGCTCTAGTCACTTTAATGGGAGCTGGCACTTTGGACTAGCCTGGGGAGCTGATCAGGGAAATGATCACCACAGGCTGTGTACTGCTGCATATTGGAGAAGGTTTTCTAACGTTGGACAGCTACCAACCAGCAACCAGGCTGGTTTGAGGGCGAGGCTCTCATCAAATTGAATGGAAATGCTGTGACGTATATGGGCTTTTCACAATGTGTGTGCCACTAGAGCAGCAGAGGAGGAAAGTGAAAATCTGAAAAGTCGTTCTCCAAAAGTTATTTGCAGTGGAGGTTAAAAAGGTGTGTAATGACACATTTTGTCTGAAATTTATCATATTGAAATTTTAAGAGCAATGAGAGCTTTCTTCTAATTGGTTGATTTAGCATTCAGAATGGTTGCTCATGCTGTCAATCTTTGCAGATGTTTCACCTGCTGATTTACATTTTGCTACAACCTAATTGTTTTAAATCAACTGGTTCACAATGATTGCTTCTATCTGATGCTTTTTTTCACTTGTTGTGACAGAGAACAATTGCTTTATAGGCACATTTATATTCTCGTAAAAGGTTCCAGGAAAGTGATGCCCAAATGGAAACCCATGATGTTTGTGCACTGCTTGCCCCTGTTTAGTTTAGCTGGCCCTGCCATTCCTAATCAAGGTCTGTTGGAGGTTGGAGAACCATGAGTCCTATTGCTAAAGGGAAGAACTCTTTCTGTGGGTTAAGTTCAAGCAGAGTCCTTGTGGCAGCTCATGAAACCCAGAAAATAGTAGGTCACTGATTCTGCTGGGCCTCAAAAGGACATGGGATTTACATTGGAGAGGTTTTTTTTATTTGTTCATGGGATGTGGGCATCACTGGCAAGGCCAGCATTTATTGCCCATCCCTAATTGCCCTTGAGAAGTTGTGATGTTGATGGTAGAAGTACCACATGTCTGCCACCATTCCTTCAGTGTAAAAGTGCCGTAAGATCCACAATTAAATCAGCTTAATCTAATCTACACTCACAAATAGGAGAACGTTGGAGGTTAAATTTGACTGACCATGGTGACTGGCTAAGCAAATTCTTTATTTTGATTGTCTACTGCTCTGTCTTGGCCAGTGATTGATATAATACACTTAGTTAAGATTGGGCATTTCTCTTGCCTTACATAATGCCAGTAGTACAACAGATTGCTACGCCAATTATGTGAAGTGTTCGTTCTTTATGTCGAGTATATAAGATAGAATAGTTACAGCACGGAATGAGGCCATTAAGCCCGTAGAGTCCATGCCAGCTCTCTGCAAGAGCAATCCAGCTAGTCCCACTCCCCCGCCCTATCCCGCAGCCATGCAGATTTTTTCGTATCAAGTATCCAATTCCCTTTTGAAAGCCACGATTGAATCTGCTTCGACCACCCCCTCAGGCAGTGCATTCCAGATCATAACCACTCACTGTGTAAAAAAGGTTTTACTTATGTCACCTTTGGTTCTTTTGTCAATCACCTTAAATCTATGCACTCTGGTTCTTGACCCTTCCGACAATGGGAACAGTTTCTATCTACTCTGTCTAGACCCTTCATGATTTTGAATACCTCTATCAAATCTCCTCTGAATCTCCTCTGCTATGAGGAGAACAACTCCAGCTTCTCCAGTGTGTGTCCCTCATCCCTGGAATCATTCTAGTAAATCTCTTCTGTACCCTCTCTAAGGCCTTCACATCCTTCCTAAAGTGCGGTGCCCAGAACTGGACACAATACTCCAGTTGTGGCCGAACCAGTGTTTCATAAAGGTTCATCATAATCTCCTTGCTTTTGTTTTCTATGCCTCTATTTATAAAGCCCAGGATCCCATATGCTTTATTAACTGCTTTCTCAACCTGCCTTGCCACCTTCAATGATTTGTGCACATATACCCCCAGGTCTCTCTGTTCCTGCATCCCCTTTAGAATTGTACCCTTAAGTTTATATTGCCTTTCCTCGTTCTTCCTACCGAAATGTATCACTTCACACTTTTCTGCATTGAATTTCATCTGCTGCGTGTCCGCCCAATCCACCAGCCTGTCTAAATCCTCTTGAAGCCCATCACTCCCCTCCTCACTATTCATTACCCTTCCAAGTTTTGCGTCATCTGCAGATTTGGAAATTGTGCCCTTTACACTCAAGTCCAAGCCATTAATTTTGATCAAAAAAAGTAATGGTCCCAGTACCGACCCCTGGGGAACACCAATGTACACCTCCCTCCAGTCTGAAAACAACTGTTCACCACTACTCTGTGTTTCTTATTACTTAGCCAATTTTGTATCCATGCTGCCACTGTCCCCTTTATTCCATGGGCTTCAACTTTGATGACAAGTCTATTATGCAGCACTTTATCAAATGCCTTTTGGAAGTCCATATACACCACATCAACCACATTGCCCTCATCGACCCTCTCTGTGGTACAGAGGGATCTGGGTGTCCTCGTACATGAAACACAAAAAGTCAACACACAGGTGCAGCAGGTAATCCGGAAGGCAAACGGAATATTGCCCTTTATTTCTAGGGGGATGGAGTATAAAAGCAGGGAAGTCATGCTACAACTGTACAGGGTGCTGGTGAGACCACACCTGGAGTACTGCGTACAGTTCTGGTGCCCTTATTTAAGGAAGGACATACTTGCATTGGTGGCAGTTCAGAGAAGGTTCACTAGGTTGATTCTGGGTATGGAAGGGTTGTCTTATGAGGAAAGATTGAATAGGTTGGGTCTATACTCATTGGAGTTTAGAAGAATGAGAGGAGATCTTATTGAAACATACTAGATTCTGAGGGTACTCGATAGGGTAGATGCTGAGAGGATGTTACCCCTCATGGGGGAATCTAAAACTAGGGGGCATAGTCTCAGAATAAGGGGTCGCCCGTTTAAGATGGAAATGAGAAGGAATTTCTTCTCCCAGAGGGTCGTGAATCTTTGGAATTCTTTACCCCAAAAAGCTGTGGAGGCTGAGTCATTGAATACATTCAAGGCTGAGTTAGACAAATTTTTGATCAGCAAGGGAGTCAAATGATATGGGGAAAAGACGGGAAAGTGGAGTTGAGGTAAAATCAGATCAGCCATGATCTCATTGAATGGCGGAGCAGGCTGGAGGGGCCGAATGGCCTACTCCTGCTCCTATCTCTAATGGTCTTATGGTCTCTGTTACTGCATCAAAAAACTTAAGTTAGTTAAACACGATTTGCCTTTAACAAATCCGTGCTGGCTTTCCTTTATTAATCCACACTTGTCCAAGTTGCTGTTAATTTTATCCCGGATTATTATTTCTAAAAGTTTCCCTACTACTAAGGTTAAATTGACTGGCCTGTAGTTGCTGGGTTTATCCTTGCACCCTTTTTTGAATAAGGGTGTAACATTTGCAATTCTCCATTCCTCTGGCACCACCCCCGTATCTAAGGATTATTGGAAGATTATGGCCAGTACCTCCGCAATTTCCACCCTTCCCTCAGCAACCTAGGATGCATCCTATCCGGGCCGGGTGACTATTTTAAGTACAGCTAGCCTCTCTAGTACCTGCTCTTTATCAATTTTTAGCCCATCGAGTATCTCAACTACCTCTTCACTTACTGTGCTTTTGGCAGCATCTTCTTCCTTGGTAAGGACAGATGCAAAGTACTGATTTAGTACCACAGCCATGCCCTCTACCTCCATGAGTGATCTCCTTTTTGGTCATTTATCAGTCCCACCCTTCCTCTTACTACCCGTTTACTGTTTACATGCCTTTCGAAGACTTTTTGGATTCCCTTTTATGTTAGCTGCCAGTCTATTCTCATACTCTCTCTTTGCCTCTCTTATTTCCTTTTTCGCCTCTCCTCTGAACTTTCGATATTCAGCCTGGTTCTCACTTATATTATCAACCTGACATCTGTCATATGCCCCTTTTTTCTGCTTCAACTTATTCTCTACCTCTTTTGTCAACCAGAGAGGTCTGGTTTTATTTGCCCTACCTTTCTCCCTCGTGGGAATGTATCTAGACTGTATCCGAACTATTTCCTCTTTAAAGGCTGCCCATTGTTCGTTTACAATTTTACCTGCCAATCTTTGATTCCAATTTACCCAGGCTAGATCCGTTCTCATCCCATTGAAATTGGCCCTCCTCGAATTGATTATCTTTACTCTAGATTGTGCCTTGTCCTTTTCCATAACCAATCTAAACCTTATGATACTATGATCGCGGTTCCCTAAAAGGTAGTAAAACAAAAAGCAGTTGCTCCTCTTCTCATCCTGATGTTATTGTACTCCATGTAGTTCCAGCCTTTGTCAGGCAGCCTTTTGGAAAAAAAAATTCACTCATTTTTGTACCGTTCATTATTTTCACCATCAGGCCTGAAATGCAGTCTGACTTCTGCCAGATTGTCAAAATCTCTTGTCGAGTGGCTTAGATTCCTGATCTAGTCAATTATCTTCAAGGCAAAGTGCTAGGGATACACTTTCCTCGTCAAAGAAACATATTTAAATCACAATCTTTCACTTACAAGTTTTATCACAGAATAAGGAGAAAAAAAGTTTGGGAAATGTTTTTTCGTTTGTTCGCAAGCAAACGACATGACAATGCAACTGATATGCAATCTCATTATTGTGCCACATGTGCATGGAGCCATTGTGACAAAAAGGAAAGATGGCCTTTTGTGGTGCTTCTCTCTCCCAAAGCAAAAATGGTTTCACCAAATATCTTTTAACAAAGATTGAGACTTCCACCTTCTCTCAGTTAAGGGATAGCTTTGGTGTTGACTACACTTTTTGTCTCCTCAGGGCAAAATGGCGCAGTATGACCATGCTACCTGACATGGGTAGGATATATTCCTATTCTGTGTGAAATATTTTGTTCCTAGCTGACTGTGAAAGAGGAGAATAACCAGCTTTCTCCAGGATGCATCTTAAGCTATAATGCAGGCAAACTAATAGGTTTGTCAGGTGTTTCCTCAGTTTTTAGGTAAATAATGTCCGTATCATGATAATATTGCAGTGTTTCCCTTGTGACCCAATTTTCATCACAATACATGTTGCTGGTAAAACATTACTTTTTGTCTGAGGTTTATGATTTGCATCCACTTTATTTCAAAATATTGTTATTTAGGTTCCATTTTCCAGTGTGTTATCAGAGAATGTCCTACAATAATGCTGAGTACAAGTTATTTTTAAGTAACATCAATACATTTTCTAGTATTTTTTGAATCACAAGCCTTGGAATGAAATACTTGTAAAATTCTGCTTTTGTATTCTGTCGTTGAGATTTACTTGAACCTTTAACCTTGTTGAATAGTTTTAGAAATATATAGGGTGAGTGAGTAATGTAGCAACTGGCTTTTTAGAGTGGTCAAGCTCACATTCTGTAATGCAGTAACTGACTCATAGCATAGCAACTTTGCTTCAGAGAATCTTTTATCAGATAATTTAAGATGGTAAATTCTGTGTAAATATTTCAAATTTAATCTTTAAGCTCAAAGCCTGGAAAAGGGACAATTGCCAAAGTGAGCAATGTCTGCATTTTTATTCGATCCAGTATACTGCGAGTTAAAGTGCTGGTTAATCTGGAATATGTAGATTCACGATATCTATTTTGTAATAACATTAGTCCTTGGAAGGTAGCGAAGGAAAGTGTCTGAGCTATTTTGGTCTCAAAGGATGAAATAGGAGTTGGAACTCTCAAAGCCCGGACCGCTTTTTATATATTTTCTTTTGATTCCTCCATCACAGTCTATTGTAACAGGCTGGAGGAACTTGGAAAGTGTTGAAAATGTCATTATGAAGTGCAATATCCTAACTGTGAATAGCACTTTTTTCAATGGTAGGAAGCCCTCTTTCTGAATTTTTTTTCTTGGTTGGGTGGGAAACCTGCTCCGAAGGCTCCGACCAGTGACCAATCTGAAACCAGTCACTTAAAGCACTAGAGCTGTATTGCCTTTCAATTTTTCTTTCCTCTCTGTGGGGAAAATGCCTAGCTTCTACAAGCAGCCTTCATATAATGAAGATCCAGAACACAGTATGTTGAGTATTCCAGATGTAAAACTACATCTTGCTAGTCTGGTGAAACAACAGCAACAAGTTGCATTTATCTAATGCCTTTAACATAGGAAAAAATCCCAAGTCGCTTCACAAAGGCGGAAGGAAAGAACAAACTCTGAGCCAAAGGAGAGGTAACGAAGAGCTGGGTTTTAAGGAGGGTCTTAAAGGAGGAGGGAGAGGTGGAGAGGCAGAGGCGTTTAGGGAGGAAATTCCAGAGTGGAGCCTTGGCTGACTGCAGATATGATCGCCAATAGTGGTGCGAAGGGAAGGGGGTAGCACGAGACCAGAGTTAGGGGAATGGAAAGTTCATGGTGAGGAGTGCAATTGTAGGGCTGGAGAAGGTTACAGTGATAGGGAGGGGCAAGGCCATGAAGGGATGAGAATTTTAAATTTTAGGCATTGGGGGAACGGGAGCCAAGTAGGTCAGCAGGGACAGGGGTGATGAGTGAATGAGACTTGGTGTAGGATAGGACACAGGCAGCAGAGCTTTGGATGAGCTGATGTTTACGGAAGATGGAGGATGGCAAGGAGAGCATTGGAATAGCCCAGTCTGGAGATGACAAAGACATGGATGAGGGTTTCAGCAGCTGATGGGCTGAGGTAGGTGTTGTTATGGAGGTGGAAGTAGACAGTCTTTGTGATGGAGAGGATATGGCGTCGGAAACTCAGCTCAGGGTACAATAGGACGGCGAGGTTGTGAGCAGTCTGGTTCAGCCATAGACAGTGACCAGAAAGGAGGATGGAGGCCAAAAGCTCGATACTTGGGAATTTGAAAATGCAGTTGTAAATGACTTGAGGGCAGGTTCTTTACAAGGATGGATGCAGAAGTAAGTGGATTTGGAAAAAATAATGGGAATGAAGGGAGAAGGAAATGCGGTTTGTCAGTAGCTGCAGCTGGATGCATTTCCCGCACACATGGTCGTCAGGGACACCGGAAGGGTCCCTGCTCTATGTGGGAAATCAGGGACCCTTCCGGTGTCCCTGACGACCATGTGTGCGGGAAATGCATCCAGCTGCAGCTACTGACAAACCGCATTGCGGCACTGGAGCTGCGGATGGATTCATTAAGGAGCATTCGCGATGCTGAGAACGTCGTGGATAGCACGTTGAGTGAGGTGGTCACACCGCAGGTAAAGGTTGTACAGGCAGGAAGTAATTGGGTGACCACCAGGCAGAGTAAGAAGAGCAGGCAGGCAGTGCAGGGGTCCCCTGTGGCCGTCCCCCTCTCAAACAAATATGCCGCTTTGGATATTGTTGAGGGGGATGACTTATCAGGGGAAGGCAGCAGCAGCCAACTTCCTGGCACCAGGGGTAGCTCTGCTGCACAGGCTGGGAGGAAAAAGAGTGGAAGAGCTATAGTGGTAGGGGATTCTATCGTAAGGGGAACAGACAGGCATTTCTGTGGCCGTAAACGTGACTCC
Organism: Heptranchias perlo; assembly: GCF_035084215.1. Classification (NCBI taxonomy): domain Eukaryota; kingdom Metazoa; phylum Chordata; class Chondrichthyes; order Hexanchiformes; family Hexanchidae; genus Heptranchias; species Heptranchias perlo. The sequence continues at coordinate 53,317,939 of NC_090328.1, read as the reverse complement.
AGGATGGTTTGTTGCCTCCCTGGTGCCAGGGTCATGGATGTCACTGAGCGGCTTCAGGGCATTCTCAAGGGGGAGGGTGAGCAGGCAGAGGTCGTGGTCCACATTGGGACCAACGACATAGGTAGGAAGGGAGATGAGGTCCTGCATCAAGAATTTAGGGAGCTAGGTAGCAGATTAAAGAGCAGGACCTCAAAGGTTGTAATCTCTGGATTACTCCCAGTGCCACGGGCTAGTGAGTATAGAAATAGGAGGATAGAACAGATGAATGCGTGGCTAAAGAGTTGGTGCAGGAGGGAGGGTTTCAGTTTCCTGGATCACTGGGCCTGCTTCTGGGGAAGGTGGGACTTGTACAAGTCGGACGGGTTGCATCTGAACCAGAGCGGGACATATATCCTTGCGGGGAGGTTTGCTAGCACTGTTGGGGGGGGTTTAAACTAACTTGGCAGGGGGATGGGATACAGAGTGGAGCTACAATAGGGGGTGATGTGCAGCCAAATATAGCGAAAAAAACAAGTCAGCTTGGAAGACAGGGCAAATATGTGAGGGCAAGGCTGGATGGCATCTATTTTAATGCAAGGAGTCTTGCGAATAAGGTGGATGAACTGAAGGTGTTGATAAACACATGGGAGTATGACATTGTTGCTGTCACAGAGACATGGTTGAGGGAGGGGCAAGACTGGCAGCTCAATATTCCGGGGTACAGAATCTTCAGGCGAGACAGAGGGGGAGGTATAAGAGGAGGGGGGGTCGCAATATTAATTAAAGAATCAATTACTGCCATAAGGAGGGATGATATATTAGCAGGTTCCTCTAATGAGGCCATATGGGTGGAGCTTAAAAACAAAAAGGGGGCAAGCACTTTGATGAGAGTGTACTATAGGCCCCCAAACAGTCAGGGGGAGATAGAGGAACAGATATGTAGGCAAATCTCAGAAAATTGTGCAAATAATAGGGTAATAATAGTGGGGGATTTCAACTTCCCCAATATTAACTGGGATACTCAGAGTGTAAAAGGCTTAGAGGGTACAAAATTCTTAACGTGCATCCAGGAGAGCTTTTTGAGCCAGCATGTAGAAAGTCCTACAAGAGAGAGGGCGGTACTGGACCTAATTCTAGGGAATGTGGCCGGCCAAGTGGAAGAAGTGCTAGTAGGTGAGCACTTTGGTGACAGTGACCATAATTCGGTGAGATTTAAGGTGGTCATGGAAAAGGACAGGGAGGGGCCGGAAATAAAGGTTCTAAATTGGGGGAAGGCCGATTTTAATAGGATAAGGCAGGATCTGGCCAAAATGGACTGGGATCAGCTGCTTGTAGGAAAATCCGCATCGGAGCAATGGGAGTCTTTCAGAAGGGAGATTGAGACCATACAATGGCAACATGTTCCCGTAAAGGTCAAGGGTGGTTCCAAGAACTCCAGGGAACCTTGGATGTCAGGGGATATACGAGAATGGATTAGGAAAAAAAGGAGGGCTTTTGGCAGATACAAAAGGCTAAAGACAGAGGAAGCCCTAGAGGAGTACAAAAAGTGCAGGGGGATACTTAAAAAAGAAATTAGGAGATCAAGGAGGGGCCATGAAATGACACTGGCGAGCAAAATAAAGGAAAATCCTAAGATGTTTTATAAGTATATTAAGGGTAAGAGGATGACTAGGGAAAAAATAGGGCCCATTAGGGACAAAAATGGCAATCTGTGTGTGGAGCCGGCAGATGTAGGAGGGGTTCTAAATGAATTTTTTGCATCTGTTTTCACTATGGAGAAGGACGATGTAGACATAGAAATACGGCAGGGGGACTGTGATATACTCGAACATATTAACATCGAGCGGGAGGAGGTATTGGCGGTTTTAGCAGGCCTAAAAATGGATAAATCCCCAGGCCCGGACGAAATGTATCCCAGGCTACTGTGTGAGGCAAAGGAGGAGATTGCGGGGGCTCTGACACATATATTCAGAACCTCTCTGGCCACAGGGGACGTGCCAGAGGACTGGAGAACCGCTAATGTAATACCATTATTCAAGAAGGGGAGTAGGGAAAAACTGGGGAACTACAGGCCAGTGAGCCTAACATCAGTGGTAGGAAAATTATTGGAAAAAATTCTGAAGGACAAAATTAGTCTCCACTTGGAGAAGCAAGGATTAATCAGGGATAGTCAACATGGCTTTGTCAAGGAAAGATCATGTCTGACTAATTTGATTGAATTTTTTGAGGGGGTGACTAGGCGTGTGGATGAGGGTAATGCAGTGGATGTGGTATACATGGATTTCAGTAAGGCCTTCGATAAAGTCCCGCACAGGAGACTGGTCAAGAAGGTACGAGCCCATGGAATCCAGGGTGCCTTGGCACTTTGGATACAAAACTGGCTTAGTGGCAGAAGGCAGAGGGTGATGGTCGAAGGTTGTTTTTGTGACTGGAAGCCTGTGGCCAGTGGGGTACCACAGGGATCGGTGCTGGGTCCCTTGCTGTTTGTGGTCTACATTAATGACTTGGATATGAATGTAAAAGGTATGATCAGTAAGTTCGCTGATGATACAAAAATTGGTAGGGTGGTAAATAGCGAGGAGGATAGCCTCAGTCTGCAGGACGATATAGATGGGTTGGTCAGATGGGCGGAACAGTGGCAAATGGAATTTAACCCGGAAAAGTGCGAGGTGATGCACTTTGGAGGGACTAACAAGGCAAGGGAATACACAATGAATGGGAGGACCCTAGGCAAGACAGAGGGTCAGAGGGATCTTGGTGTGCAAGTTCACAGATCCCTGAAGGCGGCGGAACAGGTAGATAAGGTGGTAAAGAAGGCATATGGGATACTTGCCTTTATTAGCCGAGGCATAGAATATAAGAGCAAGGAGGTTATGATGGAGCTGTATAAAACACTGGTTAGGCCACAGCTGGAGTACTGTGTGCAGTTCTGGTCGCCACACTACAGGAAGGATGTGATCGCTTTGGAGAGGGTGCAGAGGAGATTCACCAGGATGTTACCAGGGCTGGAGCGCTTCAGCTATGAAGAGAGACTGGGAAGATTGGGTTTGTTTTCCTTGGAGCAGAGGAGGCTGAGGGGGGACATGATTGAGGTGTACAAAATTATGAGGGGCACAGATAGGATGGATACTGAGGAGCTTTTTCCCTTCGTTGAGGGTACTATAACAAGGGGACATAGATTCAAGGTAAAAGGCGGGAGGTTTAGAGGGGATTTGAGAAAGAACTTTTTCACCCAGAGGGTGGTTGGAGTCTGGAACTCACTGCCTGAAAGGGTTGTGGAGGCAGGAACCCTCACAACATTCAAGAAGCATTTGGATGAGCACTTGAAATGCCATAGCATACAAGGCTACGGACCAAATGCTGGAATATGGGATTAGAGTAGACAGGGCTGATGGCCGGCGCGGACACGATGGGCCAAAGGGCCTCTATCCGTGCTGTATCACTCTATGACTCTATGACTATTAGCAGATGGTCATACTTGGCATTGCAGACTTTTTAAAAAAAGAACATTATGTTAAAATGATCTCATGTTTTGTTCCTAAATTCATTGGTTGCAGTATATTTATGATCTGTTGTATTACTGGAGGTATGGGTGACCCTCAAAATTGGTCACATAGTGATCTCAACTATGTGTACAGATTATGTGCTGTCCAGCAGGATAGAGGACTGTTTGGAGGCTCCTTCTGTGCTCCTTCCATGACTTCCCAGTGATATTTAAGGAGCAGCAAGCTCTATCTGTGAAGGTCTGATATAGAGGGAGAGAGAACCAAAAGGGAAGGAGAAAATAATTTACAAAGGGATAGTTTTAAAAAACAAAAAATTAGTTGAACCCTCTAGTTTCGCTGTAATTTTTTCCTCCTTAGACTTCCTTTCCTAAAGGTTGGAATGTAGTTCCACTTACCCTGTTGCCTCTCTGGTACTTCACTTGAGCGGCTGTTCTTCCTTTGTAAACCTGGACTCCTGGGGGAGGGATATCCTATTGTGGCTGAATATGATCCTGTGCTCTACGCCCACCGAGCACCATCCTGTCCTTTTTAAATTCCACACATGCACTTCCATCAGGGGTCACTGTACAGTGATTAGGAGTGAGAACCTTGTGCAATTCTTTTTGTTTGCTTCCGGGGTCCAGAGGCAAATTGCCCTGGCTGAACTGAGCACAGATGAATCTGGAATTTTCTGGTTTGGCCATTTACCTCTGGGGCAGTTTTGCGTGAATAGAAGTATTCAGTTGCACAGGATTTTTTCTTTGTTTTTTGCAATTTAATTGTTTCTGGTGATGGTTTACAGTCATAGAGGAAATATGTCTGCCATAGGTTAGATATGATATTCATCCAACGAGTATGACTTAGAATTGATGCTAGTTCCAGCCATTCGCTAAATCTTGCATCCAACAAGTGATGAATGTGTTTTATGCAGTTGCTGTAAACAGAGAATGTTGAAAGCTAAAAATAGTAAAGTAAAATAATAAAACATTTAAAAAGTTATTCAGCGACCAAGTAATTTCTGTGGATTAAAGTGGTACCTTTGACATCATAGTGTGTTGTCCTCAAAAGATGGCATCTGATAGGCGCATCACATATAGTCCAGCTGAAGGTTTAGAGTGACATGTTTAGAATGTGTCATCAGCTGGGCACCACTGATACAGTTATGGAAATATGTCGCTAAAATTAATAATGCTGAAAATATAGTTTACTTTTTAATTGGCATGTTACTGATCTGGTAAATCAATAAAAATGTTAAAGTAATTACTTGAAAATTACATGTTTATTGAGAAATTCTATTTAGTGAGATGCATTGTAGAAAATAACTAATTGATTTTAGGCCGATGATGGTTTTTAATGGTGGGGAAGAAACACTGTTTTGAAAAAAACCAAAAGTCTTAATCCTTGATGCTAGGTAATGGAAGATTGTAATTTGCCGATGCGATCTGGTGCACTGAATAAGCGAAATATATTAACCAAGACCTATCATAGATCTTTTTTAATGGGTGGAAAATATATCACTGCCATTAGTTCCAGGCCAGTCTCTTTTCCCATTCTCAAAGCTTTAGTGCATAACTTATAAATCTCCTTTCATCAGCTGTATGACTTTAAGTCCAATGTGAAGCAATGCCCAAAGAGTGAATGTCAATGAAGGTGGAATAGGCAATCAAATTATTACAAATTCCTGGGTGAAAGCTAATGGATTTAGATAATGTGATCATTTGTGATTTTCTGTGCCCTTGTGTCATTGGACACACTTAGTATGCCTAAAGGAATGTAACAATTTAATTTATTTTTTATTATTAAATTATTTCTTTAATTGTACATTATTTTCTCCCAAAGTTTTCTGACTAAATAGTTTTTTGAATAATTTTTATTTAGACTTCTAAAGGGCTTTCCAAGTTCTGCCTTTATTTGCATTTTATTACAAAATCTTGGAAATGCTAATTCAATGGGGCTTTTTAAATACAAATATTAATAAATTCTTATGGAATATTTTTCAAGTTATGAAAAACATACACAAATTATTAGGTGCAATTTGCTCTTTATATTAAAAGTCTTGCATCTAGCATGCCTGTTACACCATGAAGTGTCCTAAATGTCAAGTGTTTGTCACATTTGCACCTGATTTGTGAAACTGCAGCAAATCACAGCTGAATAGGTAGAGAACCTACCAACAAACAAATATTGTCTTAATAAAACAGATATTTTTAGAGGAACTTCTCTAAGTAACAGTAATTGGCATCTAATTTTCTCAGTATATGTCTACTAATAGCCCTTTCACTTGGAGTAGTTGAGCAGGTGCAGCTTCAAATTTTTGTTCTGATAAGCTAGACTTTGCGGTCTTAAAGGCTGTCCCTTCAGGCCTGTTGGGAAGGACTGTGATGATGTGAAAGTTCCCCATTTCATATAATAATGAATGGTGTGTTCCTTGGTATAATGCTCTTGTCATATCCACTGACATCATGTTAAATGCCACGGGAGAATCGATGTTTGTAATTTTTTTTTAAAAGTAGATGTAGTTAATCCTCATTTGGTTTGCCAGCAGTTTAATTTCCAGCATGAAAAAGCTGTTTCATTGTTTTATGTTGGACAGGTTGGAGGTTTTATCCCCTTTTCAGTGCATTAGTGAAGATCTCTACTAAATCAGAGCTCAGCAAAAAGGATGGACCTCCTTTGGTGAATCACACACCTTGGTTTATGAATGTTGTGAAAAATTCCTTGTGAAATCATGACATTGGCCCAGATTTTGCTGTCAAAATAATGGCGAGACTAATGGCGCTCGCTGTTATTTAAGCATAAATGGTACAGCAACTTGAGGCGCGGTTAAATGCCAAAACCGAAACGTTGCTGTCCGAGTTGCGCCGCTCCACCATTAGCTTTGTGAAAATGGTATTTCGCTGTATGTCTCATCATTGAAATGCATCGAATGGCGTGAAGTTGCGGTATTTACATGGTATATACGAGCTAAACTCGCCACAGAAAGTTAAGTCTTGTCATTTTAAGTGTAAGTACCTTTTAACAACATGATAATTGTTAATTACTGACAATGTACCTCTCTGGCACTGAAAATTAACTATTACAAGGCGTCTCATTCCTTCAGGTATTAATTGTTGTTGGAGATTTTAAAAAAGTCAAATTTAAATTTTTAAATTTTTGTACTTTTCCTTTCTGTCTCTCTTTTCTCTCTCTTTTAATCAAATCTTTCTTTCCCTCTCTATTTCTCTCTCTGTACCTGATTTGACATTGAATTCTCCCACTCTAATTTTCACTTCCTTCTCAGTCTTTGCATTGTTAATTTCACAATCCTTCAATCTGATTGGATAAGGAGATACACAATCTGTTCACTCAGGTCCCAGATGCCGTTTCCCTCGCTGCGATGTTATCAGCTCACACTTTCAGCAACTTGCCACACAAAAAATTTAGAAACCTAAACATGCATGGACAAGTGTTACTAATGGCAGATGCCGTTTGATAACCTGCCGCAGCAAATTCTGGCCCATTGTTTACTATATTCGATGTGGTCCCAGCATGATGCAAATAGTCTGTGTAATATTCTATAATGCCAGATCTGACAACATAATGGACAGCACCTCTCATACCTTAGTGCATAATTTTTTGGTATCACTCAAATGTGCTGGAAAAGCACAATCCCCCAAATATGAGGCTGAAGTACAATATCAAAAGAGATGAAAGGATTTTTTTAAAGCAATCTGTCCTTATGGTGATTCAAGTACACAATATGTATTGTCTTGTTTCCTTCCCTAATGCACCTGAAAACAAGAGTCCAATGCTTTTTTTTAAATAAGGGATAAGATTTACTGTTTGTTCACATGCTGCCACCTGTGTTTTTGCTCTCAATATTTAGGACATGTTAGCACAGAGGTAGAAAGCATGATTGTGCTGCCAAATGTGCCATTGCTAAAAGAAAGTCTGATTTTTGCACTGTACTGAATTTTAGTCATGATGTGTACTTTTAAAAAAAAAAGCCATAATATACATTTGTCCATTTAAGTTTAAAACATCCATATTTTCTCTTCAAAATACCTTGTTTCCAAATATGTCCATTATTATGGAAATCCACAAATTGTTAACTTAAAGCACAGAGGTTGGGAAAGACAGAGAGGGAGCCTCTAACGGAGTGAAGTGCTAACAGAGAGAGGACTTTCAACTGGGAATTTGGTGAATGTGGGAATTAGGTGCAGAGGAGGAAGAAGATGCTAAGTGATTTAAACCAAAGAACAGTGTATTTCCATCCCAACCAAGAAGGAAACAGTGCTGGATCTAGTTCTGGGGAATGAAGTGGGGCAGGTGGAGCATGTTTCAGTGGGGGAGCATTTGGGAAACGGTGATCATATCATTAGGTTTAGAATATTTAAGGAAAAGGACAAGCAACAATCAAATGTGAAAATGCTTAACTGGATGAGGGCAAATTTCAGTGAGTTAAAAAGGGATCTTGCCCAGATGGATTGGAATTGAAAATTGGTAAGCCTGACAGTAATTGAACAATGGGAGGCCTTCAAGAAGGAGTTGGTTCGGTTACAGAGTAGACACATCCCTACGAGGGGGAGAGGAAGGGCATCCAAAGCTAGAGCTCCCTGGATGCCTAACGATATAGAGGTTAAAATGAAAAAGAAAAAGGAGGCTTGTGACGAATGAAAGGTTCATAATACAGTAGAGAACCAGGCTGAATACAGAAAGTACAGAGGAGATCTAAAAAAGGGAAGTCTTTTATAAACATATAAATAGTAAAAGGGTAGTCAAAGGAAGGGTGGAACTGATTAGGGACAAAAAAGGAGATCTTCTCGTGGGGAGGAATAGGGCATGGCTGAGGCACTAAATGAATACTTTGCATCTGTCTTCACTAGAGAAGAGGATGCTGCCATCATAAAAGTAAAGGAGGAGGTAGTAGCGATACTGGATAGGATAAAAATAAAGAGGAGGTACTTAAAAGATTGGCAGTACTTAAAGTAGAAAAGTCACCCAGTCCGGATGGGATGCATCCTAGGTTACTGAGGGAAGTAAGGGTGGAAATTGTGGAGGCTCTGGCCACAATCTTCCAATCCTCCTTAGATATGAGGATGGTGCCGGAGGACTGGGGGATTGCAAATGTTACACCCCTGTTCAAAAAAGGGAAGAGGGATAATCCTGGCAATTACAGGCCAGTCAGCCTAACGTCGGTGGTGGGGAAACTGTTGGAGACAATAATCCGGGACAAAATTAATTGGCACTTGGAAAAGTTTGGGCTAATAAATGAAAGTCAGCACGGATTTGTTAAAGGAAAATCATATTTGACTAACTTGAGAAGGTTGATGTTTTGTATATGGACTTTCAAAAGGCATTTGATAAAGTACCACATAATAGACTTGTTAGCAAAATTAAAGCCCATGGGATTAAAGAGACAATGGCAGCGTGGATATAAAATTGGCTAGGGGACAAAAAGCATAGCGTAGTGGTGAGCTGTTGTTTTTCAAACTGGAGGGAAGTATACAGTGGTGTTCCCCAAGGGCCCGTATTAGGACCACAGCATTTTTTGATATATGTTATTGACCTGGACTTGGGTATACAGGATATAATTTCAAAGCATGCCGATGACACGAAACTTGGAAATGTAGTAAACAATGTGGAGGAGGGTAATAGACTTCAGGAGGATATAGGCAAATTAAATTTAACGCAGAAAAGTGTGAAGTGATTCATTTTGGTAGGAAGAATGAGGAGAGGCAATATAAACTAAATGATACCAAAGAGGATACAGGAACAGAGAAACCTGGGGGTGCACGTACACAAATCTTTGAAGGTGGCAGGACAAGTTGAGAAGGCTGTTCAAAAAGCAAATGGAATCCTGGGCTTTATTAATAGAGGCATAGAGTACAAAAGCAAGGAAGTTATGCTAAATCTTTATCAAACACTCGTTAGGCCTCAGCTGGATTATCATAGAATTATAGAAAGGTTACAGCACAGAAGGAGGCTATTCGGCCCATCGAGTCCGTGCCGGCTCTACGCAAGAGCAATCCAGCTAGTCCCACTCCCCCGCCCTATCCCCGTAGTCCTTTATTAGGTTTTCATTTCTGGGCACCACACTTTAGGAAGGATGTCAATTTCTTAGAGAGAGTGCAGAAGAGATTTACTAGATTGGTGCCAGGGATGAAGGACTTCAGTTATGTGGAGCGGTTGGAGAAGCTGGGGTTGTTCTCCTTGGAACAAGGAAGGTTAAGGAGAGATTTGATAGAGGTGTTCAAAATCATGAGTGGTTTTGACAGTGCAAATAAGGAGAAACTGTTTCCAGTGGCAGAAGGGTCGGTAACCAGAGGACACAGATTTAAGGTGATCGGCAAAAGAGCCAGAGGCAACATGAGGAAACATATTTTTATGCAGCGAGTTTTAATGTTCTGGAATGCACTGCCTGAAAAGTGGTGGAAGCAGATTCAATAGTAACTTTCAAAAGGGAATTAGATAAATACTTGAAGGGAAAAAAATTTACAGGGCTATGGATGAAGAGCAGGAGAGTGGGACTAATTGGATAGCTTGTTCAAAGAGCTGGCACAGGCACGATGGGCTAAATGGCCTCCTCCTGCGCTGTACATAGCATGAAATGCCTGTGGCATTTGTTCAAGCCTTAATTTTGTAATTTTACATTCCAATAATCCTATTGCAGTTTTCATACTGAAGTGTTAGAACTGTAACAGCTGTATTAAAATTATGAGTGATTTTGATAAGGTAAAGAGGGGAAAACTATTTCCACTGGGCAGTGAGTTAGTAACTCAAGGGCATAAATTGAAGATCACCAGAAGAACAAAGGGAAAGGTTAGGAGATTTTTTTCAATGCGGAGGGTTTTTTGGACATGGAATGCCCGACCAGAAACAGCGATGCCTTTGAAAGAGAAGTGGATAAATATTTGAATAAGAAGGACATGGGGAAATGGCAGGGGATGGGATGAAGCGGTTGGCTCTTTCAGAGAGATTATTTCTTTCAGAGAATTATAAAATTCTATGATTCTAGGCAAAAATCTTATTTTTGTGTACAATTATTTTTGTTCACTTCATAAAATTAGTAAGCAGACTTGTGTGTGCACAAAGAAAAGATTTGCATTGATATAGTGCCTTATCGTGACTGTTAAAGAACTTCACACAGTGAATTACTTTGAAGTCTAGTGATTGTTATGTAGACAAACAAAGCATGAGTTTGCCGCTGACTCTTACCCTCTTTTTTTAACCTTTTTTCATATTAACCATCTCCATATGATACTTGCCAAAAGGGCAGCCTGGATTACTGCTACCAGTAGTTTGTCAATGGCACTCTGTAACAGTCACTGCAAGGTGAACCAGAGCATGCCTGGTAGCTAGCTCTCTAATTTTGTGTGCTGCTGATATTAGAAACATTTTAATATTTTATTTTAAAAACAATATAAGCACAAGGGAAAATTGGTAGAATGCATAGGAATTTGCTGATGAAAGGATGGGAAAGAAGTAATAATTGCAGGTAAAACTTCCAAGAAGCAGTAACAGTGGCATTTCTTCATGAGCTTTCTAAAGCAATCGAAGGAAAACTTGACTGTTGAATCCTTTAAAACTCCCCTCTCTCCCAATTTTCTACTCGCTTTTCCTGAAGGTGCTGTTTCCTGTTGGTTCTACCACTCCTCTGAGCTGAACTTGGGTACAGTCCTCACCATTGTTCCAGAGATCAATAAGGTGGAGATCAAACACTGGACATTCCTTGTTCATAACTTTTTTCTGATATCTGTTTTAAGTTTAATTTTCATGAAATTTATTCTTCTGTTTGATTAGAAGTTTAAACTCTAGCTCCAAAGTTAAAAGCCAGCAGTGGAGCTTTCTCAGGGGAAGCTTCATTGGATTCCAGCGCAACATACTCCCTTTGGGACTAAGGAGAATTTGATGATTTAGCTCCAGATTTTTGAATTGACAGATAAAGGTTTGCAAGGAACAAACAGAAGTAATTTTCAGTGGTTAAAAGAATTAGAAAGAAGACGACTGGAAAACAATTGAATGTGGCTAAAAGGATAATTAAGGACATGGAGAGAAAATTGGAAACGAAAATCGCTAATGACTGAAGAGAATGCTAAGTTGTTTTGGTATTTGGTGCATTTGCTGCTGACAAGTAAGGAACAGCTTGAAGCGAAGAAATGAAAAGCAACATTTTTGCGAAAAAGGAGGTGAGCACAGCTAAAGCTCTGAAGGATAAATGTTGGTACTAATTCAATATAGTAGATACAATTTTTTTTAAAATATTGAGCACAGCCCTTAATTACAAGCTCAGAGATCCATGAAGATGTTCAGGAGTAGAAGCTGCAACCATCCATTGTGATTTGTAAAAAGAAATCCAAGAGCATTTTGTCACTAATTGTACCATTTGAAAATGCGGATAATCTCACTTCATGCATGCACCCAAAAACACAAAGGAAAGAAAGTCTATAGATATGCTCATGTACAGTCAATCCAGGTCTCTGATTAAATAGCTGTTCTTTGTTATCGAGTTCTAATTTAATTAAATGGAACGACATTTGAATTATAAGTCGCTAGCATTTTCACCAAGTTAACCTTGAGTTCCCCTGACGCCCGCTTGGATAAAAGCACCACCAGGTGTAGTGATAAATCTTGATTTCTGGTTTCTGCTGAACTCAGTTGGGATGGGAGTAGGGGTGCTACAGCAGGCCTCAGTCACCTTTGGCTAGAGAGGGGAAAGGCAGTCAGGGTTCCCATTCCTGTGTACTGACTAGTGTACATTACAGCTGCGAATGGGCCATGCGATAGCAAATAACATCCACTGTTTGAGCTCATGCATGAAGGGTGGCTACTTCGGCAAGGTGTGTTGATGGGCGGCTGCCACCTGTGGAACTGACTTCCAGCAGAAATCAGTACCTTTTGGAAGGTGTGGAGGGGCTTGTACTCCGTATAAGATGTATAAAAGTACTTCTCTCCATGTCTCCAAAGATTAGTTAAAATGATCAGTATTTAGAACAATAGAACATTCATTAACTCATGGAACATTAATTAATTACCGCAGGTAACAGAAAAAAGAAATCTTAACAGCTATTTGTCATTGATTCTTGAGGGAACTGCCCGGATTAGGAATGCTTTTGGAACATAGGAACAGGAATAGGCCATTTAGCCCCTCGAGCCTGTTCCACCATTCATTGAGATCATGGCTGATCTGTGACCTAACTCCATATACCTGCCATAGCCCCATATCCCTTAATACCCCTGGTTATCAAAAATCTACCAATCTCAGACTTCAAATTAACAATTGAGCTAGCATCAACTGCCGTTTGCGGAAGTGAGTTCCAAACTTCTACCACCCTTTGCGTGTAGAAGGTGAGAGGGGAGAGATACAAAAGGGTCCAGAGGGGCAATTTTTTCACTCAAAGGGTGGTGAGTGTCTGGAACGAGCTGCCAGAGGCAGTAGTAGAGGCGGGTACAATTTTGTCTTTTAAAAAGCATTTGGACAGTTACATGGGTAAGATGGGTATAGAGGGATATGGGCCAAGTGCAGGCAATTGGGACTAGCTTAGTGGTATAAACTGGGCGACATGGACATGTTGGGCCGAAGGGCCTGTTTCCATGTTGTAACTTCTATGATTCTATGATTCTATAAGTGTTTCCTAACTTCACTCCTGAAAGTCCTGGCTCTACTTTCTAGGCTATGTCTCCTAGTCCTAGACTCCCCAACCAGCGGAAATAGTTTCTCTCTATCTACCCTCTCAGTTCCCCTTAATATCTTGTAAACTTCGATCAAATCACCACTTAATCTTCTAAATTCTAGGGAATACAACCTAAGTTTGTGTAATCTCTCCTGGTAATTTAACCATTGGAGTCCAGGTATTATTTTAGTAAACCTACGCTGCACTCCCTTCAAGGCCAATATATCCTTCCTCAGGTGCGGTGCCCAGAACTGAATATAGTACTCCAGGTGTGGTCTAACCAGGGCTTTGTATAGTTGTAGCATAACTTCTACCCCTTTGTATACTAGTCCTCTAGATATAAAGACCTGCATTCCATTAGCCTTTTTGATTATTTTTTGTTCCTGTCCATGACATTTTAATGATCTATGTACATGGACCCCCTATGTCTCTTTGGACCTCCACTGTTTCGAGCTTGTCACCATTTAGAAAGTACTCTTATCCATTTTTTTGAGGTCCAAAGTGGACGACCTCACATTTGCCTACATTGAAATATGTTTGCCACAGTTTTGCCCATTCATTTAATCTAATAATATCTCGATAATTTTATGCTTCCATCTACACTCTTACAATGCTGCCTATCTTTGTGTCATTGGCAAACTTTGATATGTGGCTCTCTATGCCATCATCTAAGTCGTTAATAAATACAGTGAATAGTTGAGGCCCCAACACAGATCCCTGTGGGATACCATTAGTCACATCCTGCCAATTTGAGTCCCTGCCCATTATCCCTACTCTCTGTCTCCTGCCGCTCAGCCAATTTCCTAATCAGGTCAATAATTTGCCCTCAATTCCGTGGGAGAGGTTCGCTTTTTTACTTAAATTAACATCATATTTTCAGGTCCCCTCCAATCCTGCTAGATCGATGTAATCATATGTCTGCCTGTGAACATTAATTACTAAGGTATCTTTATATTGCTTCATCAAATTTTTAACCAAATGACTGTTTCATGAGAAACTGGCAGTGTTCCTTTTGAGAATGGCAACATCCACATGTCCCACCGTCTGCCTCTGTGAAGTTCCTTGTTATGTTTTTTCTAGATAAAGGCGCTAATTAAATGCAAGTTGTGGTTGATGGCCCAGAACTTACTTACCTTGGACGCTGCTGCATACTGGCGTCCATCCCAACTGCCGTCGAATCCATCGGTGCAAGTTCGCAAATGCGCAAGTGCGCATTAAAACCTGGAAATCGCAAACTTGCTCTGATTGGTTCAACGGCGTTTTGACAGTCCCGAATTAAAGAGCCAACTACACCATAATCATATACAATCAAACACAATCACCAAACAATCGTAAACTTACCCATCTGCCCAGCTGGAATGAAGATACTTATGCCTCGAAAAGGCACCCTTGAAAATACCAGCCCTACACTACTTTTTAAAAGTGTGATGACTTATAATGACTGCAAAATAACAAAAAATTAAATTTAAAAAATGTGGAATGTCGAATTATACTTCAATATTTTTTGATCATTAAAAAAATTATTAAAAAATAAAAGTACATATTTTTTTAAACTTTTAACTTCTGTATGTTTAAGTAAATTTAATCATTTCCTTGCATTTTTATAATAGGGTAAGTTACATTTTTGTTTCGACTAACATAGAGAATATCACTTTAAATTTGAGTTTAACTGGCCTGCTTGTGGGCGGAGCTTGCAGTCCCACAGTGTTTCCAAGCGCATTTGGCCTGCGCTGATATCGGAACACACCACTGAAGAAGATCTCAGAATCCAGCAAATTTACGTCGTGGGCCACACAATAAGTACATTTGTACTTTTTATCCGCAGGAGGTGCGGTGAGCCTTGCCACGCCAGTCAGAGCAAGTTCCAGACCCATATTTTCTTGGTTTGTTCTAAGCTCCGGTTTTGTCGACCCTGATCTATTTAATGTCGCAGGATTCCACTGTCTTTGATTCAACGAAGCAATCAATAAAGCGGAATTCCAGTGGCTTCCCTTGCACACTAATTGTTTGCAAGGAGTATTCTTCTCCCGATTTAACTTGTATTCCACAATGAGAGAATTCCTGCTCTATTGTCTGTAGATGAAGGAGAGTACACCTCAGATTAATTACAAACAGCACTTTCAACTATTTTCAAGAGACCAACCTGCAAACAATAGTTATTTTAATCATAATGCACCTATGCTTTGGAATTTTCTTCCAAACCATGTCACTTTGCTAACCTTCTCCCTGCCTTGGAACTGGTATTAAAATTTGTGTCTTCGCATGTGTCTTTGGTCGCCCCCTATAAATTCCTTCAGCCCATTATGTCTGTGCTGGCTCTTTGCTAAAGCAATCCAAAGCTAATCCATAGCCCTGTTCTCTCACCATAGTCCTAAATCTTCCTTTGCTTCAAATGTTTACCTATGTAATGGTAGCAGTGTGTATTTATGTAGGTTCTTGTACAACATTGATAAAGTGTACATTTAGATTGCATAAATACTCAACCATGATGCAATGTCAAAAATAAGTAATAGTAGATGTAATGCTCATCTTTATCTTATACACTTCTCAAAGTCAAAGAGAATTGAAAAAGAAATTCAATATTGCTGCAGGATTAGAAATATTACAGCGTCCTGAAACTAGTTTGGGAATTTTGGACCAAATCCAAATCCTGTTAAACTGAAATTCAAAAACTGCCATTCAATTAACTTACCATCGAATGGTGAATACTTTCCTTTGATGAATCCTGCGAATGCTGTGTTAATTATACACCAGTAATTTATCCATAGCATAAGAACTTTGCAGAGCAGAACTTCCATCTTGACTTCAATCTGTCCTGCCAAGAATGTCAGACCCGTAGAGCAGCAGCACATGTGTTTTGTTGCTGAGCCACAGTGACTCATGGTGCAGACTGTACAGAGTGTGGGAAGTTCGAACCTGCTCTGATCTTTGCCTGCAAATGTTGATGAGCAGACAATGGCCCTGAAATGGTGAATGTCCACGGAAAATACAGACTTACGGCATGTGTGCAACTGCTGGTGGCATCAAAAATGCCAACCACTTCAGTGCTTGTCAGCGCAAGGGCCTGAATTAATTTCTCCTGTGTGGAGGGCCTCAGTTCAGTTTTGTATAGAGATTCAAGCCAATTATTCAGACTCTGTTCTACAGAAAATGACCAGTGTTGTTGGATGACCAACATAGAGTGTTTGGGGCCTTTGTCTTATTTGCTGGTTGATGTACATATCGATATTAGCTGAAAAATGTTTGTTTTGGGACTTTAGTCTGAGTAAGTTGGATTTCATTCACAAAATTGTGTAGGACAGTGCCACATTTAACCAGGAAGTTACACTATTTTTGTTATGGTTTAACATATCCCAAAAGCTGAATCATCTGTTAAATAATTCATAGGGTATTTGATTCCCAAAATAATCAGTTAGCGCAGTGCTAATCCCAACTAAATGCCTGTAAACAGTGAAGTCTCACCTTTATTGGATTTTTGTCAATCTCGATAAGTAATTTCCTGTTGTCAGCCTCTGGGTTCTTTTTGAAAATAGACAAGCTGGTAGATATCAGTGCAGCCGGCTGTGCAACTCTAATAAACAGTTTGTCCTTGTACAATAATTTGTTACCTCAATAATTTTAAAACATTTTATTGGATTTTCACCAAACTTGCTGAGATCATCTTCTCAGACATTTGGTTCTTTTAGAAGATCTTACTAGAAACCTACAAATACTTTACTGTAAAACTTTGACAAGAGACTTTATGTTGTCCAATTTGAAATGTATTTCAAAAACATAAGCATTGGCAACTGACTGTGCGTGAGAGAGCAAGGTACAGATCAGCTATGATTTAATTGAATGGTGGAACAGGCTTTGAGAGACTGAATGGCCGACTCCTGTTCCTATGTTTCTAACCATCCTTTCATTCTCCCAAGCTGCTGCTTACTGGTCCAGAGACCCCACCACTCTCAAAGTTCTTTACAAAATAAATCAAATTAGAATGAGGAGAGACTCTGACTACATCTGCATTTTGTCTCTATTTGTGTCTTTCCATCTCTTTCTGTCTGCCTCTCTCGTGCTCTCTCTCACATAGGTATTAGAAATTAGAATCTGTGTCTGAGGTGCAAACCATTAGCAATGACCTTTTCTGTCAACAGAACACAGGTGGAGGTAGTTAGTTGTCGAATTTTTTTTTTTGAAAATTGAGGTAACATTAAATGAAGCACACTCTGTCTCACTGCTATACAAAGACACATATACACTCAGCCTAAAAAAACAAAACTCAGTATAAATTTTTCCTCAGTAATGCTTTTGAAATTTGTCCACTTTTTCAAAATTCCTAGAAGAAATATCGTTGGGCAGAAATTGTGGGACCTGAGGAGAAATATCCCATCAGTTGGGTTGATGGATTCTAAGAAATTAGGTACATTGTACGTGCATTGTACTGAATAATCCAAATTCAGCTGTCATAGGCCTGGGCAAAAATATTAAGTCCAAGCTCAGGTTTTTGAGAAGGGCTGAAGCCTTCAAGTAACAACTTTAATCAAAGATATTAAAACACACAAAATACAATTCAGTGGATAAATTTAATTATGCTATTGTAAAATATGTTGATTTTTGAATTTTAAAATTTTGTTTAAATCCCTATTTCGGACTTTAGAAATTTCAGCTCCTGAATAAAAAAAGTTGATGGATGAAAGAAATTTCAGAATGATTCAGGGTGATTTATGGGAACCTGGTGGACAGATTGTGCAATCACAGGGTGTTAGACTCTGACTTTAAAATAGCAGCTATTGTGTGTCACATAATTATATCTTCAACTTGAAAAATATTTGTCACAGTGTCACTTATAGGAATAACAGGTACTGCAGGTACTTAGTGAAACTCATACCCGACATACCGGATTTAATATATAATAGATGTGCAATTTGCTTCACTGAAGAGCAGATTTGATCTGAGCAAAGATTCTTTCCTCTGGGCTGAATTAAGTATGGCAACACACTTCAATCATGACATGGTTGGTGTAATTGCATTCATTTGTATGGTACTAAATTTGTGATCAGAGCAAGCTGCATTAGTTTTAAGCCCTACTCTTCTGCGTCCACCACAGCATTGCATCCAAGGTGATTCAAGATGACTTTGTGGTTTGTTGTCTTGTAGTGTGTTGTATTAATCAGCCAGTCACACACTAAGTATTCATGGCCTGCTCATAATAAGTGAACGGTAGATGTACCTTCTTATTAATCGCACATATGGTTATGGCTAAAGGTTTTTAACTTGGTGTCCATCAGTTGCTTTGTTAATTTTAAACGACAAAAGCAGTAATTAAAAGCCTATTCTTAATCAGAAGTTCATACCCTAGAAATAAATGGGGTTATACTCTTGATGTCATGGTAGAGGTGTTTTTTTTCATTTGTATCAGCATTTTAGTTCAAGTATGAAATGTCTTGCACTGAGTGGTCACATATCCTAAATGTGCTGGAGGAAGATTAAAATTTCTTGGATATGCCATAGCCCAGTTCACATACAGATTTACTTTCAAGCGTGGTTCTGTTACATTGGACATTTTACCTTCCTGCTGATAAAGTGCCGTCTTCTATATTATTGGCAGTTTTACAAGTAGAGGGCAAAAGCAGCAGTTAAAAATGTGGATGCCACTCATCTGACTGCATGAAGCTTTTCTACTTTTCTCAGTATTAATGGTCCAGTATTATCACTCCAAGCTCCAGGAGCAGCAAAGAAAACTTGAGCTGAATTGTAACAAGATTTGGCATCACTCTCAATCATTGACTACAATCTCAATTCCATAACAAAGTATCATTGTTTAATTAAAATCCTGCATACTTGGAAGAGAAACATTTGATTTTATGCTGAGTGTAAACAATTTCTAAATGAAAGGTTTGATTACAAATGTGTTCGCCTGCTTTTGGAAAGTGAAAAGCCGTTAGATACCAGCACTGCAGGTTTTTAACGAGACCTTTTTATGCATTTTTTGAGCTCAGCATCAAATTGATGTAACCCTGCTATTCAAAAAAGGAGGGAGAGAGAAAACAGGGAACTTTGGGCCAGTTAGCCTGACATCAGTAGCAGGGAAAGTGCTAGAATCTATTATTAAGGACGTAGTAACAGGGCACTTAGAAAATCATCATATGATTAGGCAGAGTCAACACGATTTTATGAAAGGGAAATCGTGTTTGACAAATCTATTCGAGAATTTTGAGGGTGTAACTAGAAGGGTAGATAAAGGGGAACCAGTGGATGTAGTATATTTGAATTTTCAAAAGGCATTCGATAAGGTGTCACACAAGAGGTTGTTACACAAGGTTGGAGCTCATGGGATTGGGGGTAATATATTAGCAGTGTTTGAGGGTTGGTTAACGGACAGAAAACAGAGAGTAAGAATAAACGGGTCATTTTCGGGTTGGCAGGTTGTAACTAGTGGGGTGCCGCAAGGATCAGTGCTTGGGCCTCAGTTGCTTATAATATATATCAATGACTTAGATGAGGGGATCGAGTGCAATGTATCCAAGTTTGCTGATGATACAAAGCTAGGTGGGAAGTTAAACTGTGAGCAGGACGCAAAGAGGGTGCAAAGGGATATAGACAGGTTAAGCGAGTGGGCGAGAAGGTGGCAGATGGAGTATAATGTGGGGAAATGTGAAATTATCCAGTTTGGTAGGAAGAATAGAAAAGCAGAATATTTTTTAAACGGTGAGAGACTAAGAAATGTTGGTATTTAGAGGGATTTGGGTGTCCTTGTACATGAATCACAAAGTTAACATGCAGGTACAGCAAGCAATTAGGAAGGCAAATAGTATGTTGGCTTTATTGCAAGGGAGTTGAGTATTAGAGTAAGGAAGTCTTGCTGCAATTATATAGGGCTCTAGTGAGACCACATCTGGAGTACTGTGTACAGTTTTGGTCTCCTTACCGAAGGAAAGATATACTTACCTTAGAGGGGGTGCAATGAAGGTTCACTAGCTTGATTCCTGGGATGAGAGGGGTGTCCTATGAGAGAGATTGAGTAAAATGAGCCTATATTCTCTGGAGTTTAGAAGAATGAGAGGTGATCTCCTTGAAAGGTATACAATTGTTAGAGGGCTGGACAGGGTAGATGCTGAGAGGTTGTTTCCTCTGGCTGGAGAATCTAGAACTAGGATATATAGTCTCAAGATAAGAGGGCGCCATTTCAGAACGAGATGAGGAAAGATTTCTTAACTCAGAGGATTGTGATTCTTTGGAATTCTCTTCCCCAAGGGGCTGTGGATGCACAGTCATTGAGTATGTTCAAAACTGAGATCGATGGATATTTGGACGCCAAGTGAATCAAGGGATATGGGGATAGGACGGGAAAGTAGAGTTGAGGTAAAACGTCAGTCACGATCTTATTGAATGGCAGAGCAGGCACAAGGGGCTGTATGGCCTACTCCTGCTCCTATTTCTTATGCTCTTATGTTCTGCTATATACAGTGATAGCTGAAGAGCAAAACCAGACCTTATTTTTCCTGTCTTTTTGAAGTTTTTAGAGGACTTGATGTTTAAATCAATATTCTGTTTGGCAGCTGGCTAATAACAGAAAATGTTCATCAGGCACTTGATCGATTAACTCCCAATCATATGTCAGAGTATTTCTTGAGGGTGAACTCAATCAGCCTGGACAGTCCTTCAATCAAGCTTGAAGGTAGATTGACCAGGTTAAAGTCGTGTGTGTGTATATACACACACACACACACACACACACACACACACACTTGTTAAGACTCCCTTAATGTTCCCTTCCTGCAATCTACAGGCTTTGTGTCACTAACCACTGCTACTGATTAACGTTGTCTTCTGTTTTCAACTTTATTACTACCATTTTCAATCTTCGCGCAATGGCCTTTGGCCCCGTCAGCTAGGCGTCTCAATAATAAAAATTGTATGTTTGACTGTGATTTGTTTATGGGTTGGAGCATTCATATATATTCAGGCTGAGTTACTTTTTTTATTCACAATCATTGACCATTATAGGAACTGAGGAAATTGTTTATTCAACAAGATTTCCATTATTTTCTGCTATTTTATTAAACCTGCTCTTCCAGATCATTCGCAAAATATTATTGTGCTAATAAAAAAGATTATTTAGAGTGCAAAGTGAAACGCTTCCTCTGAGACTGACTGGAGGATTATGTATGCTCAGTGGGGTTTATAAATATTAGATCAAATACGACTTCGTGTTCAGTTTTTGCAATTAAAACAGTTGCCTCTGCAGAATGTGCCCATGGTTAAAGACTGCCATGAATAAACCTGATTTGAAATGTGTCCGTTGCCTAGAAGTTCAAATGAACATCCCAAGGGATTTGCTGGAGGAAAGTTGTTAAATTTTCAGAAAAATTAAGGAGGTCATTAAGGTTCAGTGCACAATTTGCTATCAGGACCAACAGGAACTGTTTCAGGAAATCTTGTGCTCAGCAAGTATATTCCAACACCCTGAGTTTCAATCTCTCTACAGTATAATCTTATCCTGTATAACATGTAGCTCTATAATTTTACTCTAACTTCATTGTGAATGCTCTTCAGCCTTCCCGTTGTTTAAAAAGTAATCATATTCTGATCAGGTCAAACCGATGTTTCCACATTGATACATTTGGATTCTTTTCTTTTTATTTCTGAAATGGAGGAAATTATATTTTGTTACACTTTGTGTACACATTGCTCCTGAAGCCAAATGTCGGGGAATCTTCAGTTGCTGCCACATATTGGGATCCAGGTTGGATGGGAAGTGATTTTTTCATTACAGAAGTAAAACAGGCAAGATTGAACCTCCACTTCTCATCAACTTCAGCTCATCCAAAACTCTGCTGCGTGTATCCTGTCCCATCCCCTCTGTCCTTGCTGATCGATATTGGTCCCGGTCCCCCAATGCCTCAAATTTAAAATGAATCCTCATCCTTGTGTTTAAATCACTCCATTGCTTTTCCCTTCCCTATCTCTGTAACATCCTCCAGCCCTACAACTCCCTTTCCTCGGATTTGCTTTTCCTCAAACTCTGGTTTCTAGTGTATTCCCCCTCTCCTTCCCCCCGCCACCTTCGTCCACCATTGCCAACGGTGCCTTCAGCTGCCTATGCCCCGAGCTCCCTAAGGTAATTTACTCCCGAAACCCATCTGTCTCTACATTACCCTCTCCTCCTTTAAGGCCCTCCTTAAAACCAACCTCGTTGACCAAGCTTTTGATCACCCTCCTTATAGCTCCTTCTTCGGTTTGGTGTCCACTTTTTTAATTACAGCTCTGTGAGGCATCTTGGACGTTTTTTCTATGTTCGAGGCGTTAGATAAATGCAAGTTGTTGTTGCTCACCAGCCATCTATTGCAGCGCGGTTATTGCTGAGTACAGAAAATTGGTGATATATTCTGATGTTCAATCAGTTTTAAAAAAAAACTAGCTAGTTACCTTAGCTTAAAAATATGTATTTTTTTTTAATTACTAAAAGGAATGAAAGACAACCTCTTGGAAGTGGTCCCACTTATGTCGATAATGGCCTGCATCAGTAATGCTACTTTGCATTTTTGGTAAGGGTGTGTTGCAAATCTCAGCTGAACACAGCATGAGCACCCAAGGTGCGGTATCCATACAAGTTTACCCATGTTTCTGATCTGGCTGTAGTTAAGATGAGCAGTTTCACTATGGCACACGACAGAACTAGAAAAACATAAGAACATAAGAGATATGAGCAGGAGTTGCCCAAACATCCCCTCAAGCCTGCTCCGCCATTCAATAAGATCATGGCTGATCTTCGACCTCAACTCCACTTTCCCGCCTGACCTCCATATCCCTTGATTCCCTTAGTGTCCAAAAATCTATCGCTCTCAGCCTTGAATATACTGAATGACTGAGCATCCACAGCCCTCTGGGGTAGAGAATTTCAAAGATTCACAACCTTCTGATTGAAGAAATTCCTCCTCATCTCAGTCCTAAATGGCCAGCCTCTTATCCTGAGGCAATGCCCCCTAGTTCTCGACTCTCCAGCCAGGGGAAACAATCTCTCAGCATCTACCCTGTCAGGCCCCCTCATAATCTTATTTGTTTCAATGAAATCACCTCTCATTCTTCTTAACTCCAGAGAGTATAGGCTCATTCTACTCAATCTCTCCTCATAGGACAACCCTCTCATCCCAGGAATCAATCTAGTGAACCTTCATTGCACCACCTCTAAGGCAAGTATATCCTTCCTGAGGTAAGGTGACCAAAACTGTACACAGTACTCCAGGTGTCATCTCACCAAAGTCCTGTACAATTTACAGCAAGACTGCCTTACTCTTGTACCCCAATCCCCTTGCAATAAAGGCCAACATACCATTTGCCTCCTTAATTGCTTGCTGTACCTGCATGTTAACTTTCTGTGCTTTGTGTACAAGGACACCCAAATCCCTCTGAACACCAACATTTCTTAGTTTCTCGCCATTTAAAAAAATATCCTGTTTTTCTATTCTTCCTACCAAAGCGAATAACCTCACGTTCCCCCAATTATACTCCATCTGTTATCTTCTTGCCACTCACTTAACCTGTCTATACTCCTTTGCAGACACTTTGTGTCCACCTCACAACTTACTTTCCCACCTAGCTTTGTATCGTCAGCAAACGTGGATATATTACACTCGGTCCCTTCATCTAATTCATTAATATTGATTTTAAATAGCTGAGGCCCAAGCACTGATCCTTGTGGCACCCCACTAGTGACAGCCTGCCAACCTGAAAATGACCTGTTTATTCCTACTCTCTTTTATCTGGGGCCCATGAGCCCTTATCTTGTGTAACAACCTTTTGTGTGGCACCTCATCGAATGCCTGTTGAAAATCCAAATATACTTCATCCACTGGTTCCCCTTTATCTACCCTGCTAGCTACATCCTCAAAAAACTCCAGTAGATTTGTCAAACACGATTTCCCTTTCATACAACCATATTGACTCTGCCTAATCATATGACGATTTTCTAAATGCCCTGTTACCACGTTCTTAATAATAGATACCAGCATTTTCCCGACTACTGGTATCAGGCTAAGAGGCCTGTAGTTTCCTGTTTTCTCTCTCCCTCCTTTCTTGAATAGCGGTTGCTATTTGCTACCTTCCAATCCACAGGGACCGTTCTAGATTCTAGCGAATTTTGGAAGATCAAAACCAATGCATCCACTATCCCTGCAGCCACCTCTCCTAGATGTAGGCCATTAGGTTCAGGGGATTTGTCGGCATTCAGTCCCATTAGTTTCTCCAGTACTTTTTCTTCACTATTATTAATTACTTTAAGTTCCTCACTCTCATTAGCCCCTTGGTTCCCCACTATTTCTGGTATGTTTTTTGTGTCGCCTACTGTGAAGACAGATACAAAATATTTGTTTAACATCTCTGCCATTTCCTTATTCCCCATTATAATTTCTCCTGTCTCAGCCTCTCAGGGACCCATGTTTACTTTCGCTAATCTCTTCCTTTTTACATACTTACAGAAGCTCTTATAATCTGTTTTTATATTTCTTGCTGGTTTACTCTCATATTCTATTTTCTCCCTCTTTTTCAATTTTTTGGTCATCCTTTGTTGGTTTCTAAAAGTCCCCCAATCTTCAGGCTTAATACTCATTTCTTGCTGTGGTACACTCGCACAGGTGCCATTTCTTGCTGTGGTACACTCGCACAGGTGCCATTTCTTGCTGTGGTACACTCGCACAGGTGCCATTTCTTGTTGTGGTACACTCCCACAGGTGCCATTTAGCATTGTGGTACACTCCTACAGATGTCAATTCTTGTTGTAGTACACTTCCACAGGTGCCATTTCTTGCTGTACACTCGCACAGGTGCCATTTCTTGCTGTGGTACACTCCCACAAGTGCCATTTCTTGTTGTGGTACACTCCCACAAGTGCCATTTCTTGTTGTGGTACACTCCCACAGGTGCCATTTCTTGTTGTGGTACACTCCCACAGGTGCCATTTCTTGTTGTGGTACACTCCCACAGGTGCCATTTCTTGCTTTGGTACACTCCCACAGGTGCCATTTCTTGTAGTGGTACACTCCCACAGGCGCCATTTCTTGTTGTGGTACACTCCCACAGGTGTCAATTCTTGTTGTGGTACACTCCCACAGGTGTCAATTCTTGTTGTGGTACACTCCCACAGGTGCCATTTCTTGCTGTGGTACACTCCCACAGGCGCCATTTCTTGTTGTGGTACACTCCCACAGGTGCCATTTCTTGTTGTAGTACACTCCCACAGGCGCCATTTCTTGTTGTGGTACACTCCCACAGGTGTCAATTCTTGTTGTGGTACACTCCCACAGGTGTCAATTCTTGTTGTGGTACACTCCCACAGGTGCCATTTCTTGCTGTGGTACACTCCCACAGGTGCCATTTCTTGTTGTGGTACACTCCCACAGGTGCCATTTCTTGCTGTGGTACACTCCCACAGGTGCCATTTCTTGTTGTGGTACACTCCCACAGGTGTCAATTCTTGTTGTGGTACACTCCCACAGGTGTCAATTCTTGCTGTGGTACACTCCCACAGGCGCCATTTCCTGCTGTGGTACACTCCCACAGGTGCCATTTCTTGCTGTGGTACACTCCCACAGGTGCCATTTCTTGCTTTGGTACACTCCCACAGGTGCCATTTCTTGCTTTGGTACACTCCCACAGGTGCCATTTCTTGCTGTGGTACACTCCCACAGGCGCCATTTCTTGTTGTGGTACACTCCCACAGGTGCCATTTCTTGTTGTGGTACACTCCCACAGGTGCCATTTCTTGTTGTAGTACACTCCCACAGGCGCCATTTCCTGCTGTGGTACACTCCCACAGGTGCCATTTCTTGTTGTGGTACACTCCCACAAGTGCCATTTCTTGCTTTGGTACACTCCCACAGGTGCCATTTCTTGCTTTGGTACACTCCCACAGGTGCCATTTCTTGCTTTGGTACACTCCCACAGGTGCCATTTCTTGCTTTGGTACACTCCCACAGGTGCCATTTCTTGCTTTGGTACACTCCCACAGGTGCCATTTCCTGCTGTGGTACACTCCCACAGGTGCCATTTCTTGCTGTGGTACACTCCCACAGGTGCCATTTCTTGCTGTGGTACACTCCCACAGGTGTCAATTCTTGTTGTGGTACACTCCCACAGGTGTCAATTCTTGTTGTGGTACACTCCCACAGGTGCCATTTCTTGTTGTGGTACACTCCCACAGGTGTCAATTCTTGCTTTGGTACACTCCCACAGGTGCCATTTCTTGTTGTAGTACACTCCCACAGGCGCCATTTCTTGTTGTGGTACACTCCCACAGGTGTCAATTCTTGTTGTGGTACACTCCCACAGGTGCCATTTCTTGCTGTGGTACACTCCCACAGGTGCCATTTCTTGTTGTGGTACACTCCCACAGATGCCATTTCTTGCTGTGGTACACTCCCACAGGTGCCATTTCTTGCTTTGGTACACTCCCACAGGTGCCATTTCTTGCTTTGGTACACTCCCACAGGTGCCATTTCTTGCTTTGGTACACTCCCACAGGTGTCAATTCTTGTTGTGGTACACTCCCACAGGTGCCATTTCTTGCTGTGGTACACTCCCACAGGTGTCAATTCTTGTTGTGGTACACTCCCACAGGTGCCATTTCCTGCTGTGGTACACTCCCACAGGTGCCATTTCTTGCTTTGGTACACTCCCACAGGTGTCAATTCTTGTTGTGGTACACTCCCACAGGTGCCATTTCTTGTTGTGGTACACTCCCACAGGTGTCAATTCTTGCTTTGGTACACTCCCACAGGTGCCAACTGTCCCTGGTGCCCTGCCAAAGTGGCCATTGTTCATTTATGAGTTCAGACAGTGAGTGTGGGTGGGCTATCAGATGATGCTGACATTTACGGCCAAGCCGAATCCTGTCTTTAATGAATGTGTTCACACTTTCCAGTAGGAGTTACTGGATAGCAATCAGGAAAGGGCACCCTGACTGAGATTGCCCTTCCCTAGCCCAAGACTATTTGAGCATAGATCATGGATAAAACATGGGCCCATCTGATCTCCATGACTCAGTACAACACTGAACATTGCTTCTATCAACAGAGCCAATGGGAAAGCTCATCTTATAAATTTGTAATAAATCGGATGACAAAGTCTCACAATTCTTTTGGTGGCTGCTATTATTGTGTGATTGATTTAACAGCTTCTGTTTTTCTTAGTGTGTTAAAACTACAAGATAGGAAAGTTAAGATGGAATGAGACTCACTGAAGTGTGGTATGAAGGGGAAAGAGAAAGGAAAGAGAGAAGGGAAACGAGAGAGGGCAAGCAGAAAAAGAATGTATGTCTCATTCGAAGGTTAGGCAATGGTAGTTAAGAGTCTGATGAGAACATTTCTGTGTTTTGTTTTGAAAGGAAATGTTTTAAGAAGAATATAAGGTTTCTTGAAAGCTCAAACAGCTGTAATGTTGAGAGGTTTTTCACTTTTGTTTGTTCTTATTTACCGCTGTGAATTTTTTTGCCTGTTTGAGTTCTGGCTGCTCATTGTCAGCAACGTGAGCCAGTCGAATGGAACTGCTCAGCTTTACGTGGCTCCACTGTCAGTTTTGTACACCATTTACTTCACAGGACAAGAACACCTTCATAGGCAACTCTGGAAAAGAAAGTGACCTCAGCCCCATTGAGGCACCAAGACTCTCCTTGGGACAGGGTTTTGCCTGTTGCATCTGACCTCTGGGTACCCACAGTGGCAAATGTGAACAGCAGGTGCCATTGACACATAGGTTGTATCCACCATTATAGGCCAGCAATGTACTTCCCATTTTACTAACCTGTAAGGTCCTTTCCTAGATATCAGGCTATATCTCAATCTGACTGGCAACGTTGCAAATGTGATCTTGCACTAACGGTCCATGTGTTAGTATTACACGTACATTTATCTGCTGCCATTAAATTCAGCAGCAATGTAAATGGGTACGGATGTGTAGTGGTTATGTTACTGGACCAGTATTCCAGAGGCCTGGACTAATAATCTAGAGAATGTGAATTCAAATCCCACCATGCAATTTGAGAATTTTAGTTCAGTTTAAAAAAGAATCTGGGAATAAAAAGCTGGTAACCGTAAAAGTGACAATGAAGCTGTTGGATCGTGTAAGAAAAGCCTTATACATGCTTTCTATATATTACCCACCTTGTTAGGAAAAGCGTTATATCAGCTTTTCCTGTGAACATGGCTTTCTGTTCATCAACAAGCATTTGGGTTACCTTGTGCAGAGAGGGTCCCCATGAGTAATGAGCATCATGTGTCATTCTTATCTCGTGTATAAGATGGGTAAAGGGAAGTTATCTATACTTCAGTGGGAGTGCAGGATGCTTTCGGCAAAGATAAGTGCCCTTGATAAATCAGAGACAACTAATCATAAAGGAGGCTAATGATGTCAAGAATTCTTTTATCTGGGATGTTAGGGAAATCTTTGTACGTACAGACCCTGAGCAGTTTTGATAAGGAGGGGGTCGAGTAATGTGAATAACAAATGTCTAAAGAATGAGTCATAACCTGGAGACAGAGAAAGCCATTGATGTTTGCACACAGCCATGTGGAACTGTTTGTCTTAAACCGTATATAAGATGGGAATTAAAATCGTATTTGCTAGAACATTCTTGGAGTGAGGCTGGACACGCACAAATAATATCGAGGACCTTCAAGAGGTGCACTTTGAAACCTTGTACAGTGATTAACTTTGCCAGGTTGTATTTAATTGTACTCTTGTATTTTAATATCATTGCTACTTATATCTTCTTAATAAAGCTGTTATACTTTGGAACAAAACACCTCAGAATCTTTTTAATTAAAGACTGAACCAGTAAAATAAATAACTCACATATTGTCATAAACCCCAACTGGTTCACTAATATCCTTTAGGGAAGGAAACCTGCTGTCCTTACCTTGTCTTGCCTATATGTGACTCTAGACCCACACCAATGTGGTTGACTCTTAAGTGGGCCTCTGAAGTGGCCTCGCAAGCTACTCGGTTGTATCAGTCTTTCTCAGGGCAACACTGGATGGGCAATAAATGTCGGTATTGTAGCAACGCCCACACCCCAAGAATGAATATTAAAAAATAAAAGGTATTGCTTCTAGCAAATTGAGTTATGTTAATAGGACCATTTCCAATAAAAGCAATTTCATAATATAAGTGGAGTATTAGGATGTAATTTGGCCAGTTAGCGGTCAGCTCTGTCCAAGGGTCATCAAGCACACAGGTACTGATGTTTTGTCTGAGCTGGATTCTGTGTCTCAACTCAGGGAACTGGAAGTTCTCATATGGTGTTGTGCACCTATTGTATGTCGGGATCAGTCACCTGGTAGTCTATTTTTCCTCATAAAAAAGGGCATGTGAAGGCAAGTGCCACAATGAATGAGGGGTTTGGGAAACTGGGTGAGCCTGACCATGGCCTCGCTTGGTTTATTGAATATCGCGTAAAAGTAAAAAGAAATATCCAAACGGGGGGTGGGGGGAGGGGAAATAGAAGTTATGCTACTTGAAAGCATATATCCTGGAACTTCATTTTGTTAAAAATGTTCTATTTTCTCATTGATACCAAGGAATTAATTCCTTCATTTATTAGAACTATTTTTGCTCAAATTGTCTGTCAAAAAAAGGTTTTTGGAGGTAATGTGAAATCGAGGCAGTACAAGTGGGGAAGCACCCCCATTTATGTTGTTGATTTCAGTATAATGCCTTTCCAAGTGATATGTTTTTGTACTATAGAGTTGGTTAAAGCTCTTCTATTGATGTACATATTGTTTTGCAGCTGACTAAGTGTCAGACTAATTTGCTTTCCACTCTTCTTTCTGTGCAGGTGACAGATAAATCGGTGAAAGCATTCGCAGAACATTGTCCTCTGCTGCAGTACGTGGGTTTTATGGGCTGCTCAGTTACATCCCAAGGGGTCATCCACCTCACTAGGGTAAGTACTAGCCTGTAACCACTTGTTATAAGTACCTGTAATTACTGTCAGATCTGTGAGCTGTGACAATATCTTCAAAGAAGTATAGACTGAAGTGGGACATGAGGAGAGAAATATCGATTCTCCTGCCACTCCTCCAACATGCTGACATAATTTCAAAGTTCAAACTTTAGTTGAGTTTTATGTCTGGTAATGACTGTTCTGGAACAAATACCGTTTTTATCCCGCTTTCTAACTTGCTAAAATGTATTTCATGTAAGTATTTTTGTGTGAAGTACGAAGAGTGGTACCCAGTGGCTACCTCAAACACTTCAACATTATAGGTGAAAATGAGGGTTTCAAGCCACTAGAGAGGTCGTTGGGAAAAAATAGCAATAGAGGTGAATTCCATTATTTCATATGGTTTGGCATTATATTATTCTGTTGCTCATTTAATAAGAATAAGTTTAGAAATTTCACCATTTCGATGAGCAACTTAATAATAACTTAGTGGTATAAACTGGGCGACATGGACATGTTGGGCCGAAGGGCCTGTTTCCATGTTGTAAACTTCTATGATTCTATGATTCTAATGCTAAACCATGGTAAAGAAAGAACTTGCATTCATACATGCCTTTCATAAAGCGCTTTATAGACAATGAAGTATTTTTCAAGTGTGGTCACTTTTGTAACGTAGGAAACAGTGCAGTTAAATTGTACACATTCTCCACCTGTGGCAGTGCTGTTGTGATGCAGAATTTTATTTTGGAGGAGAACCCAATGAATTGCAGAAATAATTTTAAATGCAGTTGGAATTGTGTGTTACGTCAGGGCACTGGTTCTGCACAGTGATGCCATATCTGTGTTTGTGTTATTGCACTCTCGTAGGAAATCTACTTCATAAAAAACAGACAAAGCTATAATAAACTAAGACCTGCCAATATTGTTTGCTTTCTGTTTGTAAAACCATGAATAGCCAGTACTAGGACTCAAATCTACTCATAATTTCCCACATAACACTGCCAGCTTATTAGAAGAAAAAAGGGTAGTCAAGGGTCATGTGGGCCCTTTAAAAAAAGATGCAGGTAATATTGCAAATGAAAATAAGGAAATGGCAGACTTGTTGAGTAATTATTTTATGTCAGTCTTCACAGTAGAGGAGGAGGATAATACACCTGACATTCCAGGGAAACTAATAATGAATCAAGGACTGGAACTCACTAAAGTTAATGTAAGCAAGTACTAGAAAAAATAATGGTACTAAAGACTGTCAAATTCCCTGGATCTGATGGTTTCCACCCCAAGGTTTTAAAGGAAGTAGGTGAGGAAATTGCAGATGCTTTAGCCGTAATCTTCCACAGCACTCTCGATTCAGGAATTGTCCCTTTAGATTGGAAAATTGCAAATGTAACTCTGTTATTTAGGAAAGGTGAGAGAGTGAAACCATGAAATTATAGACCTGTTAGTCTAACATCTGTTGTGGGGAAGTTATTGGAATTTATAATTAAAAACAGAGTGACTGAGCACTTAGAGAAATTTGAACTGATTAGAGAGAGCCAACATGAATTTGTAAAGGGTAGGTCATGTCTAAAAACCTAATAGAATTTTTTTGAGGAAATAATTGAAGTTGTAGACAGGAGCATGCCTATGGATGGTTAGGAGATTGGTTCGGCAGTAGAAGACAGAGAGTAGGGATAATAAGTATGTATTCAAATTGGAAGGAATTGACTAGTGGTGTCTGACAAGGATCTGTGCTGGGGCCTCAACTGTTCACTATATTTATTAATGACCTAGATAACACAATAGAGAGGCATATATCCAAGTTTGCCGATGAGATCAAGATTGGTGGCATAGTAAGTAGTGTAGACTGGAGCATAAAATTACAAAGAGACATTGATAGATTAAGTGAGTGGGCAAAACTGAGGCAGATGGATTTCAATGCAGGTAAGTGTGAGGTCATCCATTTTGGACCAATAAAGGATAGATCCAAGTATTTTTTAAATGGTGAAAAGCTAGGAGCAGTGGAGGTCCAAAGAGATTTAGGGATCCATGTGCACAGATCATTAAAATATAGTAGTCAGGTACAAAAAATAATCAAAAAGGTTAATGGAATGTTAGCCTTTATAACTGGAGGGCTAGCATATAAAGAGGAGGAAGTTTGCCACAGCTATACAAAGCCCTGGTTATACCACATCTAGAGTACTGTGTACAATTCTGGGCACCGCACATTAGAAAGGACATATTGGCTTTGGAAGGAGTGCAGTGCAGATTCACCAGAATGTCACCGGGGCTCCAAGGGTTAAATTATGAGGAGAGATTGCAAATACTAGGCTTGTATTCCTTGGAATATGGAAGGTAAAGGGGTGATTTGCTTGAGGTTTTCAGGATTTTGAAAGGAATAGATAGGGTAGATAAAGAGAAACTGGTGAGGGAGTCTAGGACAAGGGGAAGTAACCTTAAAATCAGAGCCAGGTCTTTTATGAGAGAAGTTAAGAAACACTTCTTCCTGCAAAGGGTGGTAGAGATGTGGAAATCTCTCCCACAAAAAGCTCAATTAATAATTTTAAATCTGAGATTGATAGATATTTTCTAGCCAAGGGTATTAAGGGATATGGAGCCAAGGCGGTTGGATGGAGTTAGGATACAGATCAGCCATGATTTTGTTGAATGGTGGAACAGGCTCGAGGGGCTGAATGGCCTACTCATATTCCTATGTGTTGTTCGGTAATTTATATAATAAAATTTTCCTTTGCATAGCCACTTCATTATATTTTGAGATATACTTTTCTTCTCTGCAATGTTGACTTGAGATTCTCATCCTTGTTTTCTAATCCCTCCATGGCCTTGCCCCTCCCTATCTTTGTTACCTCCTCCAGACCTACAACTCTCAGATCTCTGAAGTCCTCCAATTCTGGCCTCTTGCGCATCCCCAATTTTCATCGTCCCACCATTGGCGGCTGTGCCTTCAGCTGCCTAGGCCCCAAGCTCTGGAATTGCCTCCCTAAACCTCTCCGCTTCTCCACCTCTCTGTCCTCCTTTAAGATGATCCTCACCAACCTACCTCTTTGACTAAGCTTTTGGTCACCTGTCCTAATATCTCCTTATGTGGCTCAGCGCCAAATTTAATTTGTTAATGCTCCTGTGAAGTGCCTTCGGACATTTTACTACGTTAAAGGCGCTATAAAAATGCAAGTTATTGTTGAGATTTGCAGAGCTTTTTTCCCCTTTTGTTTCCTTATCTTCAGATGACTTCGCTCCACTCTGTTGAAAGCAAACAATATATAAGCATACATACCATTGACAATTCTGGTTTAACTTTTGTCTTGGGAGGGGAGGGTTTAGGTGGTGGGTACCCACACTGTTACAGGATGAAAGACTACACAACAGTCATGACGCTTTTACTTTTATGCTGTTCTGGACTGCTCTTTTTTTGGGAGCACATTATCTAGTTTGACCGATCACTGCTTATTCTAAGAAAACTCTCGGGATAGAGGATAGATTAACCCAGTGGTTCTGATTTAGCCTTATTGGGCTACATGATCCAAAGATTGCCTGATGTGATCAGACCTTTTTCAGTCTTCAACCTAACGAGTGACCTTCTCTCCCAACATAAAAAGAAAGATTTTAATGGCAGGTCTGAGTAAACAATCTGATAAGATGGGTATTGCACATTTCATTTTACACTTGATTTTTATGGGGGTAATTTGAGTCGGTTTTCCCACTTTGTTTTTTAAAAGATCTTTCTTGACTCCTTCAGCCAAGACTTCCCTTCCTGCATAACGTCACCTTGCTGTCCCACATATTGGATGTTACTTTAACGTGGCTCTGTACTCTGGGAAGAAAACTGCAGAAACCTTTCACGTAAGGAAACAATGGGCTAGAATTTGCTGTCAACATAATGGTGAGGCTAATGGCGCTCGCTGTTATTTATGCGTGACTGGTACAGCAACTTCAGACGAGGAGCAGATACGCGGTTAAATGCGAATATCCAAACGTTGCTGTTTGAGTTGTTTCGCTCTGCCCTTAACTTCGCGAAAACGGCATTTCGCTGTCTGCCTCGCCATTGAAATGCATTGAATGTCGCGAAGTTGCTGTATTTGCGCAGTAGATGCGAACTAAACCCGCTGCAGATATTTAGGGTTAGTAATTACAAACATAAGTACTCTTAACGATGTGATAAGTGATAATTACTGCCAATCAACCTCCCTGGCACTGAAAATTAAATGTTACAAGTGTGGAGTCTCATTTGTTCAGGTTTTGAATTTTTTGGAGAGATTATAGAAATGTCAAGTTTTAAATTTGAATTTTTTTTTCTTTCTTTTCTGCCTTTTTTTTCTCTCTCTCTCAATCAAATCTTTCTTTCCCTCTATTTATTTCTCTTCCTGTATCTGATTTGACATTGAATTCACCCTTTTAATTCATCCCCCTCAGTCCTTCCACTGTTTGTTTCCCAGTCCTTAAATCTCATTGTTTAAGGAGCTACACAGTTGGTTGCCCTGTTCACTCAGGTCCTAGGTCACCTATTTCCCTGCTGTACCGTTATCAGCTCACACTTCCAGCAGCTTTGTCAGCAAAATTGTTTTGAGCTGAAGGGTGCAGGGACAAATCTAACTAACGGCGTTAGATGCCAAATCTGGCCCAATATAATTTCATTCAATCTCCTGGAAGCTGATATCACATGGACATCTATCATCATTTTTTTAATTTTGTGGGAAGTGCCTTCTGTTTTAGCTCTCCGGTCAGAATTACTGTACCACTTGACATGCTATTTAACCCTTTACCAGCAGACTTCATTCACCACAGAAGCAGCTGTTCAGATGAAAACTTTTTGATTGGACAGCTTACCACCTCAGAATCTTTTCTGTGAAATATATGTGTATATGCATAAAAATGTATTGTTGGTTCTAATAGATTTTTTTTTTGTCACTGTACAGTAGTAGAAACAGTAAAAAAAAATAACCTGATACGGAATGTAACAGACTAGGAAGATCCTAGATTCAATCCCAGCTCTGTACTGGGTTAGCTGATCTCGTCTTGGATAGTGAGTGGGCTCCTCTAGATGTTTTGGTGTCTGTGCAGAGTAGGAGGAAGGGAAATCAGCTCTGGTTCCGATGCCTCATAGCTACTCAGTGATCACTGCTACAAAGTGTTATGTAAGGATATTCTCCCACCCCTGTGGTAAAATAGCTTGTTGATTCTCATGATTAGTCTTACTCTTATCAAATGAACATTTGGACAAGGCACCAGAGAAATGCTAGTGCCCATAGAACTGTACCCTTGCAAGAGTCACTGCCTTCAGGAGAGAAAGCTTAAAAAGTGCACAATGTTCCGTGAAGATAGAAATGAACTTGCAATGAAGTTTGACTTTCCTTCCAAAACTAGTTCATGATTTTTCAACCAAAACATGAGTTTGATTCCTATCCATTCTCCACACCACTGCCAAGGACGTTGGATAAGAAGAAGGATTATGTGGAAGGAATCAGGTTTTCATGCAAGGTCAGCCAACGGGTCATATCTGGTAAGGCAAAGCATATTGGCTTACCTGTTTCTCACCAGAGGATGCCCAAATGCTGTTCTCAAGCTAATTGCTCTCTTCTGTGAAAGGGTTTTCTATGGGAGGTGTTACCTCTCCAGGAGCAGAACTGTTTGTAGTCTCACTTGAGCTGATACAGTATATAAAGCTGCTACCTGAAGCAGTTTACATACTTTCAGCAGTTATTACGGAACCAACATGCCATCGTCCGATAACAGAGCTTTGAGTCTGTTTGCATTTTAATCAATAATTTTCTCAAGTCGCCTCATATCTATAACCAAGCATTTTTAAAAATTTGTTTATGTTGAAGAATCCTTCCTGACTGCTTGATGGGCTACAGCAATGGATTAAATGTCTTTTATCTGTGAGGAGAAAATTGGTATAATATATTCCCACAAGTACTCAAGACATATTCTTCACTCTGCTGCCAAGAGGTCAGGCAGTTGGCCTGCTTAGAGACCTCTGCCAATGTCCTCTTTGGTTGGCTGATGAAAAGCGCAGGGCACTGCTTTGGCAGAACATTTTTTTCCGGTTAGCTCTCTAGCAAGAAACTACAGCATCCTCCTGTCAGTTTCTCACTTGACGTGTGGAGACACTGTAGCCTCCTCCTCTCATCTCCTCGCACCAAGTGGATAATTTTTATATGCTCCTCCGTCCCCTTCCTGTTTCAATAGGGTTCAACCTCCAGCTGTAGTCTCCTCCATTGG
Source organism: Heptranchias perlo (assembly GCF_035084215.1). NCBI lineage: Eukaryota > Metazoa > Chordata > Chondrichthyes > Hexanchiformes > Hexanchidae > Heptranchias > Heptranchias perlo. Next base: position 53,281,685 of record NC_090328.1, on the reverse strand, counting down.
CATAGGACAATACAGCAGCTTCAGTCTTTTTTTCATTCGTTTATGGGATGTGGGTGTCGCTGGTGAGGCCAGCATTTATTGCCCATCCCTAATTGCCCTCGAGAAGGTGGTGGTGAGCCGCCTTCTTGAACCGCTGCAGTCCGTGTGGTGAAGGTTCTCCCACAGAGCTGTCAGGTAGGGAGTTCCAGGATTTTGACCCAGTGACGATGAAGGAACGGCGCTATATTTCCAAGTCAGGATGGTGTGTGACTTGGAGGGGAACATGCAGATGGTGTTGTTCCCATGTGCCTGCTGCCCTTGCCCTTCGGGTGGTGGAGGTTGCAAGTTTGGGAGGTGCTGTCGAAGAAGCCTTGGCGAGTTGCTGCAGTGCATCCTGTAGATTGTACATACTGCAGCCACAGTGCGCTGGTGGTGAAGGGAGTGAATGTTTAGGGTGGTGGATGGGGTGCCAATCAAGCGGGCTGCTTTGTCCTGGATGGTGTTGAGCTTCTTGAGTTGGAGCTGCACTTATCCAGGCAAGTGGAGAGTATTCCAGCATACTCCTGACATGTGCCTTGTAGATGGTGGAGAGGATTTGGCGAGTCAGGAGGTGAATTACTCGCCTCAGAATACCCAGCCTCTGACCTGCTCTTGTAACCACAGTATTTATGTGGCTGGTCCAGTTAAGTTTCTGGTCAGTGGTAACCCCCAGGATGTTGATGGTGGGGGATTCAGTGATGGTAATGCCATTGAATGTCATGGGGAGGTGGTTAGACTCTCTTTGTTGGGGATGGTCATTGCCTGGCACTTGTGTGGCACAAATGTTACTTGCCACTTATGAGCCCAAGCATGGATGTTGTCGAGGTCTGTCTGCATGCGGGCACGGACTGCTTCATTATTTGAGGGGTTGCGAATGGAACTGAACACTGTGCAATCATCAGCGAACATCCCCATTTCTGACCTTATGATAGATGGAAGGCCAATGATGAAGTAGCTGAATATGCATTGCCCTGAGGAACTCCTGCAGCAATGTCTTGGGGCTGAGATGATTGGCCTCCAGTAACCACTACCATCTTCCTTCGTGCTAGGTATGACTCCAGCCATTGGAGAATTTTCCCCCTGATTCTCATTGATTTCAATTTTACTAGGGCTCCTTGGTGCCACATTTGGTCAAATGTTGCCTTGATGTCAAGGGCAGTCATTCTCACCTCACTTCTGGAATTCAGCTCTTTTGTCCATGTTTGGACCATTCTGTAGTGAGTTCTGGAGCCGAGTGGTCCTGGCGGAACCCAAACTGAGCATCGGTGAGCAGGTTATTGGTGAGTAAGTGCCGCTTGATAGCACTGACAACGACACTTTCCATCACTTTGCTGATGATTGAGAGTAGACTGATGGGGCGGTAATTGACCAGATTGGATTTGTCCTGCTCTTTGTGGACAGGACATACCTGGGAAATTTTCCACATTGTCAGGGAGATGCCAGTATTGTAGCTGTGCTGGAACAGCTTAGCTAGAGGCGCGGCTAGTTCTGGAGCACAAGCCTTCAGCACTACAGCCGGGATGTTGTCGGAGCCCATAGCCTTTGCTGTATCCAGTGCACTCAGCCGTTTCTTGATATCATGTGGAGTGAATTGAATTGGCTGAAGACTGGCTTCTGTGATGGTGGGGATATCAGGAGGAGGCCGAGATGGATCATCCACTCAACACTTCTGGCTGAAGATGGTTGCAAACGCTTCAGCCTTGTCTTTTGCACTCACGAGCTGGACTCCGCCATCATTGAGGATGGGGATGTTCACAGAGCCTCCTCCTCCCGTTAGTTGTTTCATTGTCCAGCACCATTCACGACTGGATGTGGCATGACTACAGAGCTTTGATCTGATCCGTTGGTTGTGGAATCGCTTAGCTCTGTCTATAGCATGTTGCTTCCGCTGTTTAGCCTGCATGTAGTCCTGTGTTGTAGCTTCACCAGGTTGGCACCTCATTTTTAGGTGCGCCTGGTACTGCTCCTGGCATGCTCTTCTACACTCCTCATTGAACCAGGGTTGATCCCTGGTAATGTTAGAGTGAGGAATATGCCTGGCCATGAGGTTACAGATTGTGGTGGAGTACAATTCTGCTGCTGCTGATAGCCCACAGCGCCTCATGGATTCCCAGTTTTGAGCTGCTAGATCTGTTCTGAATCTATCCCATTTAGCACAGTGGTAGTGCCACACAACACGTTGGATGGTGTCCTCAGTGTGAAGACAGGCCTTGTTGCTCTTGGCTTGGTGTAGGTAAGATCAGAGACTGAGCAAATGGGGAATTGTACATGTCCTTACTGAGCATTTGAGTACTCAGGTGTGCTTGTTAAAATACCAGCATAGATTCTTTTTTAAATAGATCTTTTCTGAAGCAACTGATTCCTCTCATGCTAATTACATGGAATATACATTACAAGGTGAAATCTTCAATCACCGTCATCCAGCTCAATAAATGCAATAACAGAGCTATAGAGGAGACCTGAAACTGTGAATACCGTGAAAAGTAAGATTTTTTTTAAGAAAGCATAAGGCAACTTTTGGATAGTCTACCATTAACTTAATTGCTTGCTATTGTCTGTTTGCCATCAAGTTGCATTTTTGATGACACAACCTAGCCATACATATGAATGCAAGAGAGATTTAAAGAATACGGACTGAAACAGAGAAAATCAGAAATAAGCAAAAGCAATGTTGTGGTACCTGACTGCAGTTTACCTTCTGCTTACACAAGTGAGAAGGGGAAAATCTTCCATTGAAGGGTTGTATTTGGGATAGATGCAGAGCTGTGAGCATTTAATATGGCCTAACAAATGACTCTAATACGCAGGACTTAATTGAGCAGCATAAAAGTAAGCTGCAAGTGGGTCAATTCAAATGCACCAACCGATCATACTATACGACTGCTACACATGACGCCAAAATGGATGACCCGGAGAATCTCTGAAAGACGCAATAATTATAGATTTGTTGCTATTCCTGAGGAAGGTAACATAGGAACAGGAGTAGGCCATTCAGCCGCTCAAGCCTTTTGCTCCATTCAATTAGATCATGGCTAATCTGCACCTCAATTCCATTTACCCACCTTTGTTCCCTATTCCTTGATATCCTTACCGAATAAAGATCTGTTGATCACCGTCTTGAAAGCTCCAATTGTCTTAGCATCTCCCTTTTGGGGAAGAAAATTCCAAATTTCCACTGCCCTTTGTGTGAAAAAGTGCTTCCTGATTTCCCTCCTAAATGTTTTAGCTCTAATTTTAAGATGATATCTCCTCATTCTTGATTTCCCCCGTCAAAGGAAATAGCTTCTCTGTACCCACCCTATCAAATCCTTGCATCATTTTAAAGACCTCGATTAGATCACTACTCAACCTTCTGAATGCAAGGGAATACAAATCAAGTTTGTCCAACCTGTCCTCGTAATTTAACCCTTCACATCTCAGTATCATACTGATGAATCTGTGCTGTAACCCTTCCAATACCAGTATATCCTTCCTGGAGGTTTGGTGTCCAAAACTGAAAGCAGTACTCCAGATGGGGTCCAGCCAAGGCTCTGTACAACTGAAGCATCACTTCCTCACTTTTGTATTCCAGCCCCCTTTGAGATAAAGGCCAACATTCCAGTAGCCTTTTTGATTATTTTTTGAACCTGTTTATGAGCTTTTAGTGATTTGTGTACATGGGCACCTAAATTCCATTGCTCGTCCACAGCTCTTAGTAGTCTCTCATCATTGAGAAAATATTCCTATTTGTCTTTCTCTGATCCAAAGTTGATGACCTCACACTTCCTCACATTGAGCTCCATCTGCCACAGTTTGAGTGGAAGCCTGTCTTGGAAATAAAATGTTGAAAATTATCTTCTCATTCTCTACCAGAAAGATCTGAATATTACAAATGGATTGCATTAATCACCTCAAGATTTTTATTTTACTATAAGAGGCAGGAAAGAAGGATGGAGAACTTAAATCAGTGGTGTGTAAAATCACTGGATATCAGTTTATCACTGGATTTCAGTTTATCACTGATGTCACAAAGCAATAACGTGTCTCTGACGCAGTTGTGAAAGAGCTAAAGCAGAGGTAAATAAATCCCTCTACCAGCTCCGTCACCTGGCTATGCTTGGTTTTTCACGAGTTAATGGAGTACTTGTAGAGTACATGTCGCTCCTGACACATTGAAAATTGCAAAGAGGGGAACGTCAGTTCTATGTCAATGTGAGTCCAACAATTGCCGATGTATCTTGATTCTAATGGGACTTGGGCCTGACTCATAATGACTTGATTGCAGATCAGTTATCTGGATTTAGCAGGCAGTGGGAAATTGCTTCTTTAGGACATCTTCCATTAAGCTCTGCAGATTCCCTCCAGGCTGTTTATTATAAATATACTGTGTGCAGTGTTTTTTTATTCCCTAAAAAAAATCATTTCTCTTTTATTTTCTGCCTGCCACCACATGGAACTCAGTGCCACATAAGCATTCAGAAAGGCAGCCTTAGGTTGTTTAAGAAATGAAACCATTGTGTTGCATGAAGGTGCTATACTGTACCTACATGGTCTGACCAAATAGCCTGCGAGGGATAAGTTTTCCAAAATGGAATTGTTTTCACTGTTAAGTGTTTTTCTACTCTGTGATATATAATAGTCTACACTAAGGGCAAGAAGATCTTGAAAAACTCCTATTGAGCAGAGCAGGCTCGATGGGCTAAATGGCCTACCCCGACCCTATGTTCCAAATCATGTACATTCTGTCTGATATATATAATGTGGATATACTTTGCATATGTACACATTTCTCGTTCAATAATCCTTGGTAACATTCTAATTAAAAATTGCTCTTCAAAATCCATCAACTGTTAATCAGTTTTTGAGCATGCATAGCAGTTCTGGAAATCAATTCCAAATAATTACATTGAGATTTATCATTATTGGCTTTAGATTAAAAGTATTAAAACTCCATTTTCTCACAATTCAAAATGTTATTAAATATACAAAATTCAATAATTGTAAATGTGATTTTATTTAATTTTGTTGTGGATATACACAGTGTTGAACAGGTACACAATATATTATCTAAAGTCTATCAAACTAACCATGAAAAACTTTTTGCAGGCAGTAAAAAAAAGTCAGTTTAGCCAACTTTAGATGCCTTTCCAAAATCAAATCCGAATTTTAATTTATTTTTAAATTTTTAATTGCTCCAGATTTATTTATTGTATTATATAATTCAGTTTTTATTTATATGTTTGAGGGATTGCAGCTGTTCAAAAAAAACCGCACCTGAATTCCTTTGCAAATTGTACAGAGTGTTTTACAGTAAATTTTAACCTAATTCTAAACTAATCAGAGTCATGGGTTCTCGCTGCCAGTATTATACGTACGCTAAATATTCCTCCCGAATGTAGTGTTTAACAAATAAAAATCATATTGAAATGTGAGACCCTGTGACCCGAAGGAGCAATCAGCAGCCAGCTACACTGAGCTCAGCAATGTGGCATAAGTGTCAAAAATAGAATGATCTGTGTTAATAAGGCTGCTCAATAAATCTGTTTCAAGCTTGGAAATACGCTCCGAAATTCTGATTTACAGAATTTTACAATAGGTTTTCACGCTGCCTGACAGCTTTTGTTCAGCCATTTTTAATGCCCTGCTGACACTCTGAGCTTGCACATCAATAATGGCCGCTTGGATGATGTAAAGAAGGACCGCCAGTTTTCAGGGAGCCACACCATTGCAAGATTCAGTGCCTTCTGGAGAGGATGGGAAACATGAGCAAAGGTGTGCCTAATCATTATCATTGTACTAGCCGCAAACCTTGTTTTTTTAAAACCATCAACATAAATAGGTGTTTCTGTCATATCAGTCCTTTCATCTTTGACTTAGTTTTTATATTACTTTCTGTGTTATGCAAACCTGTGTAGGATTATTGAAGCCTGTATGCTCATGACTTTAGGCAACAGAATTCACCCTGGTTATTACTGTGATGCATTGTTAGATGCTCAATATCACCATGGACCTACCCATTCTGTGGGTCCTATGTATTCTGATTTTAAGTATTCATGCTGCTGGTGTGCTATTCAAACATGCCTCTGGATTCAGTCCAAAGTAAATTTGTTCAAATTAAGTTTCTTGATGTTTAGACAGGTTATAATGTAATGTTCAGCAGCCTTATATCAAATATGTTCAGTCTCTCAAAGAATAAATGCTTACATTGTCAACTGCATAATTAGAATTTGTTAGAATTAAATATGGTTTAAATCGTGAGGAAGCAATAACGTGTAATTACCTTTTTTATAACACATGTGGGGCAATATATAACCCAATGACAATTATTTCCCTGGTTGCTACAGCTCCGTATGTGTAACATGTCTAACAGAGTGCAGCATCTGCAATCCAAAGAGCAATAGGAAGTGAAGGAGAAAAACATTTAGATCAGTGATATTCAATGAAGCCAGTGGGCCTGTGGCCCACAGCCTGCCAGTTCTGGAATATCGTTGAAACTAGATTATGTATGTAAGAAGAAATACTTGAACTTTACTATGTCTCTTAGAAATGTCTCAAAATACTTCATGTATATTAAATTACTTTGAAGTCAAGTGACTACTGCTATGGAGGTAGAACACAGCTAAATTACCATTTCCCCAAGGAGATGAACGGCCAGTCAGTTTTTTGAGGTAGGAATGTTGGTCACAGGATTCCACATGAACTACTGGAAAAGGCAGACAGGTCCTCAAATTACTGCCTATTTGATAATGACACTGCCCACAAGGCAGCATTCACTTGGAACTGCTCTTGGCTGTCTGCTTACATTTTAGACTTATGTACTGGAACGGGGCTTGAATTCACAACTATTTGACTCTGTGCTTCTGAGAGTGCCAGCAACTGGGCCAAGCTGAAACAATAATAGAATGGTGGGCGATTGATAGATGTGGACCTACAACAAAATGTTAGCGAATAACCATGATTTAGATCATTCTGGAATACAGATTCAAGACGTGCTAGAAATGTCAACACAGGGATGGAGAAATCAGAGAGTGAATAACTGTCCATGGCCTATTTCCACTGACAATGAAGTTCCGGCTGTAGAATAAAAAGATATAGAAGATTGTGCACAACAGTGTGGTTATTAAGATGCTTGAAATTAAACTGGAACTGTCAGAACTGTGACAAGCCTCAGAGAAATGCAACATTGGATGCTGCTGAGCTCTATTCTTGAGGAATCTAACAAATGCCTCTTGGTGTGTGGTATGTTAGTGCCCTGTTCTTAGGAATGGTAGGACTCTGCTTCTGTGCCAGTGATGCTTGACTGACCTCAGTCTTAGACTTGGGACGCTTGGGCAGGTGTCAGTCAGAAGTTGATGGAGGGCAAATTGTAGATGTAATGGGCCACAAAGTCTGGGGTGGGAACATCTACTGTTTGTTCTTCCTTTTTCATAGTCCGTTCCATTAACATCACTGACGCTGAGTGTCCCTCGTATGTTCTGCAGTAGTACCTTAGTAAATAGTGGGATTGGTGATTTGGACCAACCCAAAAGTTGGTCTGGCACTGCTCAACTCCTTGAGATTTCTCAACCTCTTGTGTGGTTTCCTGGTATTGAATGGTTCTTTGACCAGTATGTTGTACCCTGTACTGTTTCCCATGGAGCTGCTGATGCTCCCCATCAGTGACTAGTGAGTGGCTCAGCAAGGAAGGTGATCCAGCTTGAATATCTCCATGGTGATAAGAACACTGACATTATTTTTTAAAAAAGGCAATCAAAAACTCTCCTCAGTCCATTATGTTCTATAAAATGGTGGAGGACTTTGAACAAAAAGCTCCACCTGGACTTTCCCTCCCTTTCAGTAATTTACAATACTCTGCTTCTGATGTGAAACTCATAACAAGTCCTCTTGTCAAAAACAAGGAAAGGGATGGAAAGAAAATTTGAAATGAAGTCCAAAAGAATATTTTTTTTAGTAGTGCTACTTGAATCCACCCAAGTCATTTATTTTTCTGCTTTCAAACTCCACTGTTAAGATGAATACATTGCGAAGACCTCTGGTAGAAATCATTTGTTAAATATAAATTAGTGTGCACATTCATTTGGGAGACATCGGCAGTGATACAAGACAAAAAATGTTAGTGTACAAAAACATAAGCAGCAAGATGTCTGATTTTAGAACTCCAAGGATATGACTAAGCTTTATTGGTAATTGCAGGTTTTTCTGATGAGATGAGAATTTTCGAATCATTTTTGTGGATTTTAGTTTCTTTTTGGATCCTTGTTGCTCTTGGAATGTTTGTTTATTTAATCAGTCAACCTTTTTTTAAAGAAGGATACGTTTGTACAAGATGAAGTGCTTATTGCTGCCCCGAGTCCCTCTGTCATAGTCCAGTGTGTGTTGTGTCATACTCACATTGCAGTTTTATTGTGGGCTACCTTGTTAATCATAGAATCATACAGCACAAAAGGAGGCCATTTGGCCCATCGTGCCTGTGCTGGCTCTTTGTAAGAGCTATCCAATTAGTCCACATCCCTGCTCTTTCCCCGTCGCCCTGCAATTTTTTCCTCTTCAAGTATTTACCAATTCCCTTTTGAAAGTTACTGTTGAATCTGATTCCACCACCCTTTCAGGCAGTGCATTTCAGATCACAACTCGCGACATAAAAAAATCCTTCTCATCTCGTCTCTGGTTCTTTTGCGAGTTACCTTAAATCTGTTATTGACCCTCCTGCCAATGGAAACAATTTCACCTTATCAAAACCCCTCATAATTTTGAACACCTCAATTAAATCTCCCCTTAACCTTCTCTGCTGTAAGGAGAATAGTCCCAGCTTCTCAAGTCTCTCTACATGACTGAAGTGAACAATCCAGTCTTCCACATGCACCATCAGCATATTTACCTCATGAAACTCCAATTTTGTTCATTGATAAACACTGCGAGTGAGTTTTAAAAAAATGTAAAAATCTAAAAATTTGACATTAAAACTGAAAATGTTGGAAATAAAAAGAAACAGGTCCAGAGAAAAGTCAGGTTAATGTTTCAGATGTAGCAGGTTCCAAAGAAATGTCAACCTGTCTTTTCCCTCTACAGCTGCTGAGAAATCTACTGTATCTTTGTAGCATTCTTTGGTTTTAATGCTGAATGATTTGAAGGCTGCCAGCTTTGGATTGACTTTAAACTAATATGAAGGCTTTGTGCCAGAAACAGTTTGAAAGTGGTGGTAGTATTTGCTTCAACCAATTTATAGACTTTATACTTTTTATAGCACTGCATGGAGATGTTATGTTTCTTTACAAGATTTGCTAGATATTTCCAGGTATTGAAGGTTTTCCTTATCAGATATTAGGCCAGAAATTGCAGCAATGGCAGGTTTGGTGGCGAACAACATTAATTGGACTTTAATACTCACCATTGACATCGCACTAAATTTGCGCCGCAAATTGCTAGAACATCAATCCAATGGTGATGAAGCAATGTCAATGTCGCAACGGTAAGGGCTCATGGGGTTGGGGGTAATATATTAGCATGGATAGAGGATTGGTTAACGGACAGAAAACAGAGATTAGGGGTAAATGGGTCATTCTCAGGTTGGCAGGCTGTAACTAGTGGGGTGCCGCCAAGATTGGTGCTTGGGCCTCAGCTATTTACAATCTATATTAATGACTTAGATGAAGGGACCGAGTGTAATGTATCCAAGTTTGCTGACAATACAAAGCTAGGTGGTAAAGTAAGCTGTGAGGAGGACAAAAAGGGTCTCCAAAAGGATATAGACAGGTTAAGTGAGTGGGCAAGATGGTGGCAGGAGTAAAATGTGGGGAAGTGTGAGGTCATTCACTTTGGCAAGCAGAATAGAAAAGCAGAATATTTTTTAAGTGGTGAGAAACTATTAAATGTTGGTGTTCAGAGAGATTTGTGTGTCCTCGTACAAGAAACACAAATTTAGTATGCAGGGAGAGCAAACAATTAGGAAAGCAAATGCCATGTTGGCCTTTATTGCAAGGGGGTTGGAGTACAAGAGTAAGGAAGTCTTACTACAGTTGTACAGGGCTTTAGTGTGACCACCTTTTTAAAAAATTCGTTCATGGGATGTGGACGTCGCTGGCGAGGCCGGCATTTATTGCCCATCCCTGAATTGCCCTTGAGAAGGTGATGATGAACCGCCTTCTTGAACCGCTGCAGTCCGTGTGGTGAAGGTTCTCCCACAGTGCCGTTAGGTAGAATCATAGAATCATAGAAGTTTACAACATGGAAACAGGCCCTTCGGCCCAACATGTCCATGTCGCCCAGTTTATACCACTAAGCTAGTCCCAATTGCCTGCACTTGGCCCATATCCCTCCATACCCATCTTACCCATGTAACTGTCCAAATGCTTTTTAAAAGACAAAATTGTTCCCGCCTCTACTACTGCCTCTGGCAGCTCGTTCCAGACACTCACCACCCTTTGAGTGAAAAAATTGCCCCTCTGGACCCTTTTGTATCTCTCCCCTCTCACCTTAAATCTATGCCCCATCGTTATAGACTCCCCTATCTTTGGGAAAAGATTTTGACTATCTACCTTATCTATGCCCCTCATTATTTTGTAGACTTCTATAAGATCACCCCTAAACCTCCTACTCTCCAGGGAAAAAAGTCTCAGTCTATCCAACCTCTCCCTATAAGTCAAACCATCAAGTCCCGGTAGCATCCTAGTAAATCTTTTCTGCACTCTTTCTAGTTTAATAATATCCTTTCTATAGTAGGGTGACCAGAACTGTACACAATATTCCAAGTGTGGCCTTACTAATGTCTTGTACAACTTCAACAAGACATCCCAACTCCTGTATTCAATGTTCTGACCAATGAAACCAAGCATGCCGAATGCCTTCTTCACCACCCTATCCACCTGTGACTCCACTTTCAAGGAGCTATGAACCTGTACTCCTAGATCTCTTTGTTCTATAACTCTCCCCAACGCCCTACCATTAACGGAGTAGGTCCTGGCCCAATTCGATCTACCAAAATGCATCACCTCACATTTATCTAAATTAAACTCCATCTGCCATTCATCGGCCCACTGGCCCAATTTATCAAGATCCCGTTGCAATCCTAGATAACCTTCTTCACTGTCCACAATGCCCAATGCCACCAACCTTGGTGTCATCTGCAAACTTACTAACCATGCCTCCTAAATTCTCATCCAAATCATTAATATAAATAACAAATAACAGCGGACCCAGCACCGATCCCTGAGGCACACCGCTGGTCACAGGCCTCCAGTCTGAAAAACAACCCTCTACAACCACCCTCTGTCTTCTGTCGTCAAGCCAATTTTGTATCCAATTGGCTATCTCACCTTGGATCCCGTGAGATTTAACCTTATGTAACAACCTACCATGCGGTACCTTGTCAAAGGCTTTGCTAAAGTCCATGTAGACCACGTCGACTGCACAGCCCTCATCTATCTTCTTGGTTACCCCTTCAAAACACTCAATCAAATTCGTGAGACATGATTTTCCTCTCACAAAACCATGCAGACTGTTCCTAATCAGTCCCTGCCTCTCCAAATGCTTGTAGATCCTGTCTCTCAGAATACCCTCTAACAACTTACCCACTACAGATGTCAGGCTCACCGGTCTGTAGTTCCCAGGCTTTTCCCTGCTGCCCTTCTTAAACAAAGGCACAACATTTGCTACCCTCCAATCTTCAGGCACCTCACCTGTAGCTGTCGATGATTCAAATATCTCTGCTAGGGGACCCGCAATTTCCTCCCTAACCTCCCATAACGTCCTGGGATACATTTCATCAGGTCCCGGAGATTTATCTACCTTGATGCGCGTTAAGACTTCCAGCACCTCCCTCTCTGTAATATGTACACTCCTCAAGACATCACTATTTATTTCCCCAAGTTCCCTAACATCCAGGTAGGGAGTTCCAGGATATTGACCCAGCGACGATGAAGGAACGGCGATATATTTCCAAGTGGGATGGTGTGTGACTTTTGGGGAACGTGCAGGTGGTGTTGTCCCCATGTGCCTGATGCCCTTGTCCTTCTAGGTGGTAGAGGTCGCGGGTTTGGGAGGTGCTGTCGAAGAAGCCTTGGCGAGTTGCTGCAGTGCATCTTGTGGATGATACACACTGCAGCCACGGTATGCCGGTGGTGAAGGAAGTGAATATTTAGGGTGGTGGATGGGGTGCCAATCAAGCAGGCTGCTTTGTCCTGGATGGTGTGGAGCTTCTTGAGTGTTGTTGGAGCTGCACTCATCCAGGCAAGTGGAGAATATTCCATCACACTCCTGACTTGTGCCTTGTAGATGGTGGAAAGCCGTTGGGGAGTCAGGAGGTGAGTCACTCGCCTCAGAATACCTAGCCTCTGACCTGCTATTGTAGCCACAGTATTTATGTGGCTGGTCCAGTTAATTTTCTGGTCAATGGTGACCCCCAGAATGTTGATGGGGGGGGATTTGGCGATGGTAATGCCGTTGAATGTCATGGGGAGGTGGTTAGACTCTTTCTTGTTGGAGATGGTCATTGCCTGGCACTTGTGTGGCGTGAATGTTCCTTGCCACTTATCAGCCCAAGCCTGGATGTTGTCCAGGTCTTGCTGCATGCGGGCGTGGACTCCTTCATTATCTGATGGGTTGCGAATGGAACTGAACACTGTGCAATCGTCAGCGAACATCCACTGACCTTATGATGGAGGGAAGGTCATTGATGAAGCAGCTGAAGATGGTTGGGCCAAGGACACTGCCCTGAGGAACTCCTACGGCAATGCCCTGGGGCTGAGATGATTGGCCTCCAACAACCATTACCATCTTCCTTTTTGCTTGGTACGACTCCAGCCACTGGAGAGTTTTCCCCCTGATTCCCATTGACTTCAATTTTACTAGGGCTCCTTAGTGCCAAACTCGGTCAAATGCTGCCTTGATGTCAAGGGCAGTCACTCTCACCTCACCTCTGGAATTCAGCTCTTTTGTCCATGTTTGGACCAAGGCTGTAATGAGGTCTGGAGCCGAGTGGTCCTGGCGGAACCCAAACTGAGCATCGGTGAGCAGGTTATTGGTGAGTAAGTGCCGCTTGATAGAACTGTCAACGACACCTTCCATCACTTTGCTGATGATTGAGAGTAGACTGATGGGGCAGTAATTGGCCGGATTGGATTTGTCCTGCTTTTTGTGGACAGGACATACCTGGGCAATTTTCCACATTGTCGGGTAGATGCTAGTGTTGTAGCTGTACTGGAACAGTTTGGCTGGAGGCGCAGCTAGTTCTGGAGCAAAAGTCTTCAGCACTACAGCCGAGATATTGTCGGGGCCAATAGCCTTTGCTTTATCCAGTGCACTCAGCCGTTTCTTGATATCACGTGGAGTGAATCGAATTGGCTGAAGACTGGCTTCTGTGATGGTGGGGATATCGGGAGGAGGCCGAGATGGATCATCCACTTGGCACTTCTGGCTGAAGATGGTTGCAAGCATTTCAGCCTTGTCTTTTGCACTCACGTGCTGGACTCCGCCATCATTGAGGATGGGAATGTTTACAGAGCCTCCTCCTCCCGTTAGTTGTTTAATTGTCCACCACCATTCACGACTGGATGTGGCAGGACTGCAGAGCTTTGATCTGATCCATTGGTTGTGGAATCGCTTAGCTCTGTCTATAGCATGTTGCTTCTACTGTTTAGCCTGCATGTAGTCCTGTGTTGTAGCTTCACCAGGTTGGGACCTCATTTTTTGGTATGCCTGGTGCTGCTCTTGGCATGCTCTTCTACACTCCTCATTGAACCAGGGTTGATCCCCCAGCTTGTTGGTAATGGTAGAGTGAGGAATATGTCAGGCCATGAAGTTACAGATTGTGGTGGAGTGCAATTCTGCTGCTGCTGATGGCCCACAGCGCCTCATGGATGCCCAGTTTTGAGCTGCTAGATTTGTTCTGAATCTATCCCATTTAGCATGGTGGTGGTGCCACACAACACGTTGGATGGTGTCCTCAGTGTGAAGATGGGACTTTGTCTCCGCAATGACTGTGCGGTGGTCACTCCTACCAATACTGTCATGGACAGATGCATCTGCGACAGGTAGATTGGTGGGGACGTGGTCAAGTCGGTTTGTCCTTCATGTTCGTTCGCTCACCACCTGCTGCAGGCGCAGTCTGGCAGCTATGTCCTTCAAGGCTCGGTCAGTAGTGATGCTACCGAGCCACTCTTGGTGATGGACATTCAAGTCCCCCACCCAGAGTACATTCTGTGCTCTTGCTACCCTCAGTGCTTCCTCCAAGTGGTGTTCAACATGGAGGAGGACTGATTCATCAGCTGAGGGAGGACGGTAGGTGGTAATCAGCAGGAGGTTTCCTTGCCCATGTTTGACCTGATGCCATGAGATTTCATGGGGTCCGGAGTCGATGTTGAGGACTCCCAGGGCCACTCCCTCCTGACTGTATATCACTGTACCGCTACCTGTGGTGGGTCTGTCCTGCCGGTGGGACAGGACATACCCAGGGATGGTGATGGAAGAATCTGGAGTGCTGCGTACAGTTTTGGTCTCCTTATCTAAGGAAGGATATACTTGCCTTGGAGGCGGTGCAATGAAGGCTCACTGGATTAATTCCTGGGAGGAGAGTGTTGTTCCATGAAGAGAGGTTGAGTAGAATGGGCCTATAGTCTCTGGAGTTTAGAAGAATGAGAGGTGATCTTACGGAAACACATAAGAATATAAGGCGGCTTGACAGTGTAGATGTTGAGAGATTGTTTCCACTGGCTAGAGAGTCTAGAACTAGGGGACATTATTGCAGGATAAGGGGTCGGCCATTCAAGACTGAGATGTGGAGGAATTTCTTCACTCAGAGGGTTGTGAATCTTTCGAATTCTCTGCTCCAGAGGGCTGTGGATGCTGAGTCATTGAATATATTCAAGGCTGAGATGAATAGATTTTTGGACTCTAGGGTAATCAAGGGATGTGGGGATCGGGTGGGAAAGTGGAGTGGAGGTCTAAGATCAGCTCTGATCTTATTGAATGATGGAGCAGGCTCGATGGGCAGTATGGCTTACTCCTGCTCCGATTTCTTATGTTCTTATGCATCTGAGATTTTGTGAACGCCGTGCCCAATGGCTAATCTTCTTGATCAATGAAAGAAAAGGATGGAGAAAGAAACTGAGTGAAAGACGGGGAAGGAAATAGGATGAATTAGAGTCAAATAAAGTATAGACGGAAAGAGGAATAAAGAGAGGGAAAGAAAGAGAGTGAATTAAGAGACGGAGAAAAGACAGACAGATAGGTAAAGTAAGAAATTTTTTTAAAGCAACAAGCAGAAGAGGACATTGTAACCCAGTTGTGATTAGTAATTGCATGGCATGACAATCCTCTTTTAATACAAATCGGGAGAATGCCTCTTTTTCTTTATAATTAATGGCCTGCTAATGAAATCGTGCTTTCAGAAATTGTATGTTTCCAAACCCTAGTCTTCCTATGATTATGTTAGCAGGTTATTATTTATGAAGTTTCCATCATGGGGTATTTCGGGTCCAAGGGGCCTCTGTCTCGGAAAGTGCCCACTCACTCATTATTTCTTGTATCTCATGAATCTGATACCTCACTGGTAATTGTTCCCTCTTCGATACAGTGATCCCAATCCCTTTCAGATGCTCACCAAATAGAGGGCAGCTTGCCTTTCGTAGCAACCTTGAAGTTAATGGTGGGTCCTCTGTTACGATTTAAACTGTAGTTTTGAAGCAAAAACAAGGAGTTGAATGCAAACTTTGAAATATCTGTGACTTATAAAGTATCAGAGGTCTGATTTTTTTTCTCACGGACTTTGCAGTCGCTTTAGACGACTGTCTTTCATCTGTTGCCAAGTACCGGATGCTGTGAGTTCAGTGTTAAATGCTCTGGATGCACAACAGTTTAACTGTGGTGTGCTTTCTCTTTGATAAAAATTTCCCATGCGCAGAATGTTTTCTAGCTGGAACAATGATTGATTGGGTTGATCGTGGTGTGGAAAATGATATATATATAGAATAAGGTTTGACATATTTTTCCTTTTTCTGTTATAAGTGCAAATGTTGCAGAGTGTGTTTACTGAGAAAACGGTGAAGAATTTTACGTAGTTTTTGATCTCTCCCTGCATTGCAAGCATAACATTTTTGAAGTATATACTACACCTTCTGTATATATAAAAGTACACACCAGTGTTATTGCACAGTAAACAGATGCACAAGCATAGTTTACAAATACATGCAGTAACGCAAATGTGCCCATTGTATATTGAGAAAAAATAAGTCTCTGAGTGTATCTCTACCTGGTCAGCTCCTGAAAGTGACTGATGAAATCTGGTATCATCGGACCTTTTTATGAAAGTAGGGACCGTTCCTGGATGCCGATCATACGGGAAGCAGTGCAACACTTCCTGCTAGAGAATGCTTTTAGTTAGCAAATTTGGATGTTTGTTTAGCATAAAGTACTTGATGAAAAGTCATTGTTAAAATATTTTATGTACTAGTATGCTTATAAGCAATAAAAAGTAAAATGGAGTTGGCCTCAGTAGCTGACACCTCTGACCCGGACTGCTCATAAACTGATTCACAGTCTTGTCCATGTACCCAGGTATTCAATTTAGTTAAGTTTAGTGTTACAATTTTTTAGTAGCTATTTCAATTGAATTTTCATTTTCTGACTCAGAACTGCAATGGTTCGTCTGTGTTTATTGTGGAATGTGATTCTTGGAACTTTTGGCTTGTGCCAGTCAGTCACATAATTCGGAACCAATCAGAAAACAAATGGGCAGATTACTGACATATGCAAAGCTTTTATTTTTCATTGTGCGTCATCCACGAATTTTAGGAGTATAGGCTAGATTTAAAATCCTCTCTGGCTACAGGCGTGGTGCCAGAGGATTGGAGGACTGTGAACGTTGTACCGTTGTTTAAAAAGGGAGAAAGGCATAGACCTGGTAATTACAGGCCAGTTTGTTAACCTTGGTGATGGGCAAATTATTGGAATCAATTCCGAGGGACATTATAAACCGTCATTTAGAAAGGCATGAATTAATCAAGGACAGTCAACATGGATTTGTTAAGGGAAGGTCGTGTCTGACTAACTTGATTGAGTTTTTTGAGGAGGTAACAAGGAGGGTCGACGGGATAGTGTGTTTGATGTAGTCTACATGGATTTTAGCAAGGCTTTTGACAAGGTCCCACATGGCAGACTGGTCAAAAAAGTAAAAGCCCATGCAATCCAAGGGAAAGTGGCAAATTGAATCCAACATTGGCTCAGTGGCAGGAAGCAAAGGGTAATGGTTGACAGGAGTTTTTGTGACTGGAAGGCTGTTTCCAGTGGGGTTCCCCAGGGCTCAGTACTAGGCCCCTTGCTTTTTGTGGTATATATCAATGATTCAGACTTAAAGGTAGGGGGCATGATTAAGAAGTTTGCAGATGATACAAAAATTGGCCGTGTGGTTGATAGTAAGGAGGAAAGCTGTAGACTGCAGGAAGATATCAATGGACTGGTCAGGTGAGCAGAAAAGTGGCAAATGGAATTCAATCCGGAGAAGTGTGAGGTAATGCATTTGGGGAGGTCAAACAAGGCAAGGGAGTACACAATAAATGGGAGGATACTGAGAGGTGTAGAGGAAGAGAGGGACCTTGGAGTGCATGTCTACAGATCCCTGAAGGTAGCAGGACAAGTAGATAAGGTGATTAAGAAGGCATATAGAATACTTTCCTTTATTAGCTGAGGCATAGAATATAAGAGCAGGGATGTTACGCTGGAACTGTATAAAACACTAGTTAGGCCACAGCTTGAGTACTACATACAGTTCTGGTCACCACATCACAGGAAAGATGTGATTGCACTAGAGAGGGTACAGAGAAGATTTATGAGGATGTTGCCAGGACTGGAGAATTTTAGCTATGAGGAAAGATTGGATAGGCTGGGGTTGTTTTCATTGAAACAGAGGAGGCTGATGGGTGATTTAATTGAGGTATATAAAATTATTGAGGGGCCTGGATAAAGTGGAGAGGAAGGATCTATTTCCCTTAGCAGAGAGGTCAATAACCAGGGGGCATATATTTAAAATGTTTGGTGGAAGGATTAGAGGGGAGCTGAGTAAAAATGTTTTCACCCAGAGGGTGGTAGGGGTTTGGAACTCACTTCCTGAAAGGGTGGTAGAGGCAGAAACCCTCATCACATTTAAAAGGTACTTGGATATGCACTTGAAGTGCCGTAACATACAGGGCTGCAGACCAAGTGCTGGAAAGTGGGATTAGGCTGGATAGCTCTCTTTCGACCGGCACTGACACGACGGGCCGAATGACCTCCTTCTGTGCTGTAAATATTTCTAAAAACTTATTGTATCTACAGTAAGGATCAATTACCAACATAGTATGGATGTCTTTATTCTTAGAATGAGGTACATAGTATAGGAACATGGGCTACCTTTTAATAAGTTATGGATGTGCTTTTGCTGGAAGCAAAATGGCTAAGTTTGCAGTAATTTGCTTGTTTGTTCTTGGTTTCAGTTAGGTCAAAGAATGCAGTGAGTTTTTTCTATTAGTTACAACTCATGCAGTAACATAGTCTATGTTAGGAAGTGTTTGAAATGGGAATATGTGATGTGAAAGCAGTGTGGCTATTTATACATTATGCTGAAAATATTTTTTATTTTACAGAAATACTGGTATAAATTATTACCTCCTTACATATGGAAAGTAAGTGTTGGAATATGATCCAGGGGCTGCTGAAGATTATTTTTTGCCCACTTGTAAATTTTGTACTGGGTGGCCAATATTAATTTATTGATACTAATCTAACTTTTGGATACTGGGGAAAGGGGATGCTGGTAATGGAACACTATCCATTTAAGTATTCAGTTCCAGTTTTGAGCATTGTCAGGTCAGGTATAACAAAATGGGCTGCATTCAATGTGGCAAATTTCTTGCCTCTTCCCCGCTAAGTGCCTTGACTCCAACCTCTTGAGCATTCCCTACAGCTGTGTGAATTTTCCCCATTTCTCACATTAGTCACATTGGTTGCTGATGTGAAGTGAATGTCCATTTTGTGCTAAGTTTTATGCAGTTAGCTCCTGTGGGGGACTTCTGAGATTATGGTGTGGGGTTGGGAAGAGATGCCATTGGCAGGCATGCTCTGGCTATGAATGGAAAGTTGAGCGTAGAACCAAACGAGGGCAGTCCCACCGAGCTGGACATTGGAGGAGAGGCATTGGAGGAGGCTGGTATGGTAGACTGCAGAGAAGTTGAGGAGGTATATTGCACCACAGTCACAAAATGTTGTTTGTGATTTTGATGAGGGCTGTTTTTGGTGCTGTTGGGAGGGATTCAAAAGGGGTTGCAGGAGAGGTGGGCACTGATCTGGGAGATGGCAGCACTTTCATGGATTTTGGAGAGGAGAGGGAGGCTGAAGATGGGGCTGTCGTTTTGCAAGCTGAGGGGAGTTGAAGGTGTTTTTTTTTCCAACGGTGGGTTGATGTTGGTGGTTTTGAAAGGGTGGAGGGCAGTGCCCGATGAGAGGGAATCATTTACAAAGCTAATGAGTATGGGGGACAGGAGGAGAAGTTGGGTAATCAGCAGTTTATTGGAAATGGGATCAGTGGAGCAGGAGGTCGGTCTCATGGAGGAGCTGAACTTAGTGAGGGCATGAGGGAAGATGGGAAAGAAACAAGAAAGAGAGATGGGGTTCAGGGATGGAAGGGACCTGGGGAAGGCAGGGAGGGGTTTGACTTGGTGAGGAAGGCAATAAGCAGCAGAGGTACAAAAGCTCATCTACACACTTTCTTGAGCTACATCTCTGCTGAGGAATGATATGACTGAAAGAAAAGAAAAAAATATACATTTATTTTTAACTTACAACAGCTTATTGAATCAGATCTTGAAGAAAGTCCAAGCTATTATATTTTAAAGGGACAAAATCAGCTATCAGCATTATTCTAAAATGAGCTTAAATAATTAATGGTGTTGGAAACAGTAATAAAATGTTGCTTATCTCAGTGTTGATAATACAGCTGCTGTGATTGAAATCTCTCGCATAGCTCTAGGTAATTCCCATTTATATTGTCATGCCAAATTATTAGAAAATAAATTACTGGGGATAAATTTTGGAAAAAAAAGTATCAATCCAGGAAAAATATTGTGGTAGTATTTGTAATGATTGGCCAAATTGCTTTCGTTTGTTTTAAAGAAATTAACTTTTGTGATATTGGACTTAACGGTATTTATGACATTTCCTCTGTGTGGTGTTTCAGTGGAGGTATAAGCCCATTTAAAACTTTTCGGTCATACCTTGAAATAGCGGAATGTCATATAAATATATTAAGTTTTTTTATGCTCCTAACATAAACAGTAATTTCTAGGTTTAGATTCTTAGGAATTGAGGCCCCAAAATTCCTGGGTTGGGAGAGGATGTCAAGTCCAATTTCCACTCTGAATATGAGTCGGAACCCAGTTCTCCTAGGATTTTGCTTTGTTTAGACCAGTTCTTTGAATTCCGATTTGGGTGGACCATGGGCAGATTTTACACTCACTCACCCTTGGCAAGGGGAGTTCCTAGGCTTTGCCAGGGAATTTCTTCTTTTCTGTCCTTGAAAGGCCTCTGTGCAATTCACACCATAGTCAAGTCTAAAGGTAACAAAGGCATGGATGAGGGTTTCAGCAGCAGTTGAGCTGAGGTAGGGCTGGAGATGGGGGATGTTATGGACGTAGAAGTAGGCGGTCTTGGTGATGGAGCGGATATCGGAAGCTCATCTTGGTCAAATAGGATGCCAAGGTTGCAGACAGTCTGGTTCAGCCTCAGACAGTGGCCAGAGAGAGGGATGGAGTCAGAGGCTAGGGAACGGAGTTTGTGGCAGGGACCAAAACAATGGCTTCGGTCTTCCCAATATTTAGTTGGAGGAAATTTTTGCTCATTGGGCAAGCAGTGTGACAAATCAGAGACAGTGGTGGGGTCGAGGGAGGTGGTGTTGAGATAGAGCTGGGTGTTGTCAGCGTACATGTGGAACCTGACGTTGTGTTTTGGATGATGTGGCCGAGAGGCAGCATGTAGATGAGAAGTGGGAGGGGGCCAAGGATAGATCCTTGGGGGACTCCAGAGGTAATGGTGCGGGAGCAGGAAGAGAAGTCATTGCAGGTAATTCTCTGGCTACGACTGGATAGATAAGAATGGAATCAGGTGAGCGCAGTCCCACCCAGCTGGACGACGGAGGAGAGGCGTTAGAGGAGGATGGTGTGGTCAACCGTGTCAAAGGCTGACGACGGGTTGAGAGGGATGAGGAGGGATAGTTTACCGCGGTCACGATCACATAGGATGTCATTTGTGACTTTGATAAGGGCCGTTTCAGTACTGTGGCAGGGGCGAAAACCTGCTTGGAGGGATTCAAACGTGGAGTTGCATGAAAGATGGGCACAGATTTGGGAGGTGACAGTACATTGAAGGACTTTGGGGAAGAAAGGTAGGCTGAAGATGGGATGGTAGTTTGCGAGGACAGAGGGGTCAAGTGTGGATTTTTTGAGGAGGGGGTGATGACGGGAGATTTGAAGGGAAGGGGGAAAACCTGAAGAGAGGGAACTGTTAACAATATCAGCTAACATGGGGGCCAGGAAGGGAGGTTGGGTGGTCAGCAGTTTGGTGGAAATAGGGCCGAGGGAGCAGGAGGTGGGTCTCATGCTTAAGACGAGCTCAAAGAGGGCATGAGGGGAGAAAGGAGAGAAACTAGAGAAAGATGCGAGTTCAGGGCTAGGACAGCGGGGCACCATCAGGGAAGTTTGGCTTGGTGGGCTAGGGAAGGGATGGTCCTGACTTAGTGCCGAAGTGGTCCATGAGCTCCACGCACTTGTTGTTGGCGGTGAGGGTGGAGGAGGCAGAGGAGAGGGGTTTAAGAAGACAGTTTGTAATGGAGAAGAGAAGCTGGCGGTTATCTTTGCATTCCAGGATGATCCTGGAATAGTGAGCAGTTTTGACAGAGGAGAGCAGGACCCAATAGTGCTCTATGTGGTCCAGCCTGATCTAGCGATGAATGGCTAAACCAGCTGTCCGCCCATAAACATTAAGGGAGCGGAAATGAGGGCCATACCAGGGGGAACGACCAGGGTGGGGGAAAGTAATGGTTTTACTGGGGACAAGGGCATCAAAGGTGGAGGTGAGGGTGTGATTGAGCAGATTGGTAGCTGCAGAAATGTCGTGGTGAATGGAGGGCCAAAGGATTGACAGTTGGGAATTTGAAAGTGCCGTTGTAAGTGACTTGGGGGGGAGAGTTTTTTCCAGGGGCGAACACAGAAGGAAGTGGGATTGTGGGGGTGAAGGGGGATGTGGGTGGAGAGGGATACAAGGAAGTGATCAGTGATGGCCTTATCCGTGATTGACACGATGGGAATAGAGAGGCCCTGTGAGATGGCAAGGTCGAGGGGGCGGCCGTGAATATGGGTAGGGGAGTTCATATGGAGGGAGAGATTAAGGGAGGATAGGAGGGCAGTGAACTCAGAGGAGAGAGAGCATGATGGATTGAGATAGAGATTGAAGCCACGGAGGACGAGAAGTAACTCGGTGCAGAGGCTGAGAGAGGAAAGCAGTAAAGATATTTCAGTGAGAAATTTGGCATGGTACTTGGGTGGGTGGTAGAGGACGAGGATTTTGAAGGAGTGGTGAGAGGGGTGGAATAAGGTGAGATGCTCAAAGGAGGAGAAGGCGCCAGATGGGTAGGGGGACAGGCCAAGTTGTGATTTGGTGAAAAGGGTCACACCACCACCGCGGCAGTCTGGGTGGGGCAAGTGGTGGAAGATATAGCCAGACGGGGAGGCTTTATTAAGGGGGAAGGTGTCATCACCCGTCAGCCAGGTTTCCGTCAAGGCCATGATGTCGATACAATCATCCACAGTAAGCGCATGGATGGCAAGGGCCCTGTTCACAAGTCAACAGATATTCTGGAAGAGATGCGGAGAAGGGCAGTGTTAGCTGATCCGCTGGTCGAGTCCACAGGGTCAGCGTTGGGAGGGGTGAATGGGACGGGAAGAAGATTGGCAAGATTAGCTGCCAGCTGGGCAAGGTGGTCAGTGAAAGAGTAGGATGGGGCAGTTGGGTTGCTGCTCGTAAGGAGGCAGCGATGAGTGCTTCAATGGGCCCTTTGGAAGATGCCATGAGAGACATAGAGGGAAGTTGTAGGCTTATCTAAGAGGGAGTCAAGCCTGGGACGGCGGCAGGAGAGTAGGAAGGTCGAGGAGGGCCGAAGGGTTGGGGTAGGGATCTTGGGGGTCAGAGTACTCGAGAGGGGAGGCATGACGACAGGAGAGAGGGGCCTAAGAGGGGTACAGAGAAAAGAAGAAAAAAGGGGAAATAGAAGTGCTGGGCTCGGGTCCAGAACAGCAGCCAAAACACGCCCGTGAATGGACACAGGGAAACTAAAGTTACATAGGCGTAG
The DNA here is from genome assembly GCF_035084215.1 of Heptranchias perlo. Taxonomy (NCBI): domain Eukaryota; kingdom Metazoa; phylum Chordata; class Chondrichthyes; order Hexanchiformes; family Hexanchidae; genus Heptranchias; species Heptranchias perlo. The sequence goes on along the minus strand of NC_090328.1, from coordinate 53,258,323 downwards.
TTAGAGAGTAGACAGCACCGAGTGCAGCCACAGTATGCCGATGGTGGAGGGAGTGGAGGTTTAAGCTGGTAGATGGGGACTGATTTGTCGTGGATGGTGTCGAGCTTCTTGTGTGTTGTTGCAGCTGCATCCATCCAGGCAAGTGGAGAGTATTCCATCACTCCTGACTTGTGCCTTGTAGGTTATAGAGAGACTTTTAAAGGAAAGGTGAGATGCTCAAAGGAGGAGAAGGTGCCAGGGGCGTAGGGGACAGACCCAAGGTATGACGAGGTGAGCCACTTGCCACAGAATACACAGCTTCTGATCTGCTGTAGTAGCCACGACATTTACGTGGCTGGCCAAATTGATTTTCTAGTCAATGGTGACCGCCAAGATGTTGATGGTGGGGGACTAGGCGATGGTAATGCAATTAAATGTCATTGGAAGTTGGTTCGGCTCTCTTTTGTTGGAGATGGGCATTACCTGGCAGTTGTGTGGCGCGAATGTTACTTGCCACTTAGCAGCTTAAACCTGGATGTTGTCCAGGTCTTGCTGCATGCGGGCACGGACTGCTCCATTATGTGAGGAATTGCGAATGGAGCTAAACACTGTGCACTCAGCCATTTTGTGATGTCACGTGGAGTGAATCAAGTTGGCTGAAGACGGTGATGGTGGGGTGCTGAGGAGGAGGCTGAGAAGGATCATCCACTTCAGCCCTGTCTTTTGCACTTGGGTGCCGAGTTCTGTCATTGTTGAGGATTGGTTTGTTCATGGAGCCTCTTTCTTCCATTAGTTGCTTCATTGTCCACCACCATTCTCAACTGGATTGCAGATCTTTTTTCGCTGTTTAGCATGCATGTAGTCTTGTGCTATAGCTGCAACAGGTTGGCACCTCATTTTTCAGGTACACCTGGTGCTTCTCCCAGCATGCTCTTCTACACTCCTCATTGAACCAGGGTTGGTCACCTGGCTTGATGGTGATGGAGGAGTAAGGGCTATGCCGAGCCATGAGATTACAGATTGTGGTGGAGTACAGTTCTGCTGCTTGATGGCCCACAGCGCCTCATGAATCCTCTATTTAGAGCTGCTGGACCTGTTCTTAATCTATCCCTCTTTGCACGGTGGTGGTGACATACGACATGATGGAGGGTGTCCTCAGTCTGGAGATGGGACTTGGTCTCCATGAGGACTCTAAGATGGTCACTCCTACCAATGCTGTCATGGACAGAAGCATCTGCAACAGGTAAGAACATAAGAAATAGGAGCAGGAGTAGGCCCTACGGCCCCCTTCAGCCTGCTCTGCCATTCAGTAAGATCATGGCTGATCGTCTACCTTTCCTGCCCTCCCCCAGATCCCTTGATTCCCTTAGTGTCCAAAAATCTATCGATCTCAGTCTTGGATATACTTAACAACTGAGCATCCACAGCCCTATGGGGTAGAGAATTCCAAAGATTCACAATCCTCTGAGCGAAGAAATTTTTCCTCATCTCGGTTCTAAATGGCCAAACTCTTATCTCGAGACTATACCCCCTAGTTCAAGACTCTCCAGCCAGGGAAAAGAACCTCTCAGCATCTACCCTGACCAGCCCTCCAAGAATTTTATACGTTTCAAGGAGATCACCTCTCATTCTTCCAAATTCCAGAGAATATAGGCCCATTTTACTCAATCCGCAAAGACCTGGGAGTGAGCTAGAGGCCCAGGCTTGGGACTAGGAGGGAGGAAGTGAAGGATAGACCATGAGCTGGGGCAGTGACAGAGGGAGCAGGAGGCCTGACCCAAAGCTGATCTGGGACCTACAGGTTCCTTACAGTGGAGTCATGAAGGAGAAACTTGATCGGAACTTACTGGTAGCAGGTTAGTTTGATGCCTTCAGCAGGGAGGATGGTCTTTGCTTTAATGTCAGTTGTTTACTTGCGTCTCTGGGCCATTCCCGCACCCTCCAGTGGAGTACAAGAGGAAAGTGTGGCAGACTTAACCAAGAGACATGGGAAAATGAGAGGCCTGACGCTTAATGTGGAAAAGCGGGAAGATTGGTAAGAGCTGGGAGATTGGCCAGAAACCTCACGAGATGCAGGGAGGCTGGTAATAGAACAGGGATTGATCTGTGATGATTACATGACAGGTAACACTAGCAGTTAGTTGGTTTCATTGGACCATTCAAATCATTAAAAGATTTACGGGGGCATCGTTTGAATTATTCCTACAAGCCAATTGGTTTGCTAGAAAGCAGCACAGACCAAAAGGTCAATCACCTGGCCAGAGGAGGATGTGAACTTAACTTTCTTAATAATATAATAGAAAGATAGATATAATGTGAGACAGTTTCTTAACTTTTGACCCCTTTTATCTCCCTTGCCAGTGATGGTATTCATATTGGGATCATCCAAGATCTTCCCTGTTGTTGATGCAGGAAGAATTAACTTTTTGACTGATTGTCTGTACAGAATCGTAAAATGTTACAGCACAGAAACAGGCCATGTGGCTCATCAAATCTGTGCAGGTGTAATTCCAATACCTCATTTTTGTCACAATTCTCTGATCTTTCTTGAAACAATTGTATACAGTTGATGAGGCATGACTTTTTAAAATATGTGCTGTCTGGTCCTTATCATCATATTTCTCCAAGTAACTTCAACCCTTATTGTAGACACCTCCAGGCCCCACAAGGAAGCATCTACAACTTCCATGAAGAGATTACTGCTTGGAATCTGCTGGATCACAAAAGATGTGGCAGCCTTCATAGTTGATTGCTCCTGTAGTTTCCTTTATAGTTCGTTCATACACAAAGGCTGGATATTCAGTGTTACATGGCTGGAGAACTTGCTTAGGTCTCTGTGCTCATGGATCCATCCCTTCTCGCCACTTTTTTGCTGGCGAGATTGGGAAGCCATGGGAAACCCGTGCAGGTAAAGTACAAGTTGTTTCATACTTAGAATCAACAAAAAATGAAGTACCTCAACAATTTCAATGAAGTAAATTGCCCCTTTAACAATCCACCTGCCGGCATTAAGTGGGTACAGGACTTCCAGGTTTTGGATGTGCGCACTCATCCAAACATGCCTGGGTTAAATCTGGAAGTGGACGCATTGGAGCCGGGTTGCGGTCGCGCTTCAAAAAGCTGCTGCTTTAACCTCCCACCCACCCCCAATCCACCCGTTCTTTGGGATTAAAATTACCCCCCATGTTTCAAAGATAACAAGTACAACCTGCTCCTAATACCACTTCAGAGCCAGGCTGTATGAGGTCCATGCAAGCAGCCTGCAATGATTTGTCATTCTGTTTTAACCGTCTCCATGCAGCTAAGTCCTTAGCTTGGTGATTTTTCCTGAACGTGCAGCTGAAATTGAAAGCTTACCAGGAGGGGAGAATTTTGACAGTGAAGCCACATCAATGAACTGTTTTAGAAAGGATCTTAACTTTGTTATTTGCTTTGAAACCTTTAAAAAAAAGGCAGTTTTACACCACTTGTACTGCAGGGTATTCTTTCATCTCTTGTCTGCACTTTCACAATCACATTACCTCCACCATGGTCTGCTGATGACAGTAGTTGTAAATCTATTACAGACTGTGCTTTAGGGGCATGAATCATGCAGCCAGCATAATAGACTGACCCAGAGCGCTTTTGTTTTTGGTTAAATATCAACATTTTTGGAGCAGTTGGAATTCTGAAAGAATACTTTTTTTAAACGAAGATGATTTTAAGTGATTAGGAAGAAAAGGCACACCCTTTTGACCATACAGTCAGGTAACATTGTATTGCAACTTTTGAAAATCAATGTTTTTTTTTATGTAAGCACTGGCTTTTCGTTTCACCAAACAATTCAGTTTTGAAGGAACTTTTAAAATAATCAATTTCCTCATTAGCTACAGGTTTCATCCTGAAAAAGTGCATGTTAAGAATTGTCTATGTGCAGCATTAGGTAGGAACTTTACTTAAAAGGCAAAACACATTGTTTTTTTAATAAAAATGCCTCTGGCTGTGTTATTTTGGTTAGGAACCCAGGAGAGAAGTATTGAAGCGTTTTACAGCTTACTGATTGGGATCTGACACTTAGAGGGTTCTAGTTAGGCAGATAAGTTAACCGTGTGTCAAATAGAGTACAAGAAAAAAAAGCATGAAAGAAAGCAAAAAATCAAGATCACTTAGCAGTGATAAAAAAAAACCTGGAAATCTGAAATTTAAACTGTAATTGCTGGAAGTGCACAGTAGGTCGATCAGCATGTGGGAGCACACTGATAAGATGATGTTTCTGGTCTCTGGACTCTCACCAGTTCTAATGAAAAGTCACAGCAGAATCATTAATTTGTCTCTGTCTTTCTGATGCTGATTGCTGATTAGCCTGCTGTACATTTCCTGTATTTTTTTTGATTTAAGATTGCTTAGAACTTCACCCCTCCATCGTCGGAAGTTTCTGGGGAGAACACTGAGAGAATTGTCACTTCTGCCCTTGTGTTTTAGGGATTTTAATTTCCATTTGAACGTTAGCCATCATGTTCATTTGATATGTTCAGCTGAAGAACACCCATTTTTTCCCTAAATGTTCGAGAAGTGTTTTTGTACATTTGGAGTGCATTGTAAATGTCAATGAAATCAGTGCTGTGAGTCGTGTACTTGAAGGCAATAGAGTCTGATCAAATTTTCAGTAATCTCAAAACAACAGGAAGTGATTTTTGGTGGAGGAGGTGAGAAGAGAGCCCTGTTATGGTCAGTATCCCTCACCCTGCTGTTCTTCGTTTTTCTTCATTTTCTGTAACACTGGCAGAGAATGATTATTGTTGGGCATATCTGTCAGTTACAGTATGTTATTGGTTAATGTTCTTTAGTGTGTACAATCCTCTTTTAAAAATAGAACTTCAACAGATCCTCCGTATTCTGATCATAGCTCAATCATAAACACGAGTGAAAGAAATCAATTTACATTGGAATTTAAATAGTGCAAAGAGGAAACTTTCCCTCACAGTGAACTACAATTTCTATATGATTACACATTGTGGAGTTAGACTAGTATTCCTAAAAAGAACATTAAAAACTGCAACAAAAAACAAAAATGCTGGAAACACTCAGCAGGTCACCCAGCACCTGTGGTGAGAACAGAAGTTAACGTTTCAGGTGTCTCAGAACTCGCATTCGCGTGTCAAAATTGGTCTTTGCTATGATCACCACCCAAATATTTTCCTTTCTATTCTCACTTGTTATAGTTCATTAAGTCTTTTTAATGGATAGTGTGTCTTGTGAAATCTTTTTCTTGTAAAGAAAATCCTGCATTTGTGAGTTCCAGAACAAAGCCGCCAACGACGGCAGTTGGTTACTTGTGTATTCGAGAGCTTGTTACAGAGCAACTGGAAGTGCCATTCTCTTTTAATGCACTCTGCCTTGAAAAGGACTAGAGTTGCAAAGCATCGCAATTATTTAGCAAACCCATTTCCTGTAGGTAATGTTCTTTTGATATAACAAGATAAATTATACGTTGTCAAGTACAAAATATCAGTTTAAACTCAATTTTTTAAAACCCTTGGAGGTGTGAGGCACTAGAGCTTTTCTAGGCTTTGAGAAAGGACATGCTTGCGATATTGGACTGCCTAACTGTGCATACTTAAATATAGTTTGCCAGAGAATAGTTGTAGTCAGTTGGGGTCCTCTTGGAACATGCTGTGCAGTGCAATTTCCTTAAATGCTAAGTAAATTGCTGCTTTCTGCACCAAGGGATCAATATGAAATGTTCATGTAAGTCTTTTTTAATGGAGACTTAAGAGAATAAGGATTTTTATTCTTGGATCAGAAAATGATTTAGTGCCATTGATTGAGCTTTAATAAATACTAATGGCACATGCTCAACTAGCCTGATTTCAGCACTTTATTTATCTATAAACTTGAAAATGCACTGAAGCAAAAGGTTAACTGATACTGTAAATACAAGTGAAAATAAGTTGGATACGGCTTACAAAGAAGGTCAAGGCTTGAGGGATGAAGAATTTACTTTGGGTGAAATTATTGAATATTTACAGTAAAAATCAACAGTGTTGGAAATGCATAGCAGGGTCCGTCAACATTTGAAAGAGATGAGAAGGATTAATATTTCAGATGTAACAGTTGGTCAGAAGCCTGGTTTATCTTTCTCTTTCAAATACTGACTCACCTGATGTTTGTTTACACGTTTTCTGTTTTCAATACAGAATTCCAGCATTCTGAGGTTTTCTTTTTCTTTCTAACATATACATATTTTAACATTTGAAAGGAATGCAGTTAAAATGTAGTGCCGGAGACAGTGGTTAAAGTGGGCTGAACAGTCCGGTGTGGCATTCCGGTCCTTATCAACACCACCTGCTCCCTTCCGCCTGAGTCCCCAAGTTTTGTGCTTCTGTGCCCACCAACGCAAGTCTTGTGCTTCCTTCCCCTCCCGGTCCTCCTGACACCTTGGTTATCTCTTCATGTACTCAATGTCATTTAACAATTTAAAAATCACAAGTAGAGAGATTCCAGTTCCAACTTTAGAGATTGTTTTGATGATACTGTGAATAAAAAGTTAAGTATTCTTTCAGTCCATATATGCTAATTTATGCAAAACTGTTTGGCCCTGAAAATCCGTGAACCTTGATCCTGGCATTTAAGTTGGGATCGCACCTGCTGGTACCCTGCAGCACTGACCCTGCTGGAGTTTGTGGGGTCATTGGGATGGCAGCTCATTTGCCTGGGGCCATTGGCTCCTGCGCCATCACTGGCGTATTTCTGGCACGAGCCAGCTCTGTGCTGCTGGAAGCTCTGGTGTCCATCTGATTCCTCTTCTGAAGAAACCTTCTCACTGTCCCCCTTCAGTCCTTTTACCAAGAGGACCTTTGCACATTTTTTTTTTCAAGTTTAACCTCTTCTTCAAGGGTATATGCCGTTTCCCCACAGCCATCTCCAGTGGGACCCACTTGTTCCCTTCTGGAGGCCAGTACACCTCAACTGACTGGTCCCGTATGGACTGGGAAAGTGGGAACTCCTTGGGTAGGTAGGTTCCGCATCAGCAGCCTTATAAGAGGCAGGTGGAGGCTCTGCACCTTACATGGCTGAGTGGGAAATTGCAGCCTGGCATATCCGGGTCAAGTGCCTACACATAAGCTGTTTCGCCAGAGGAAATTTGGCCTATTACTGTTTATTTTGAATGTAGACTACTTGCAATTATTCCACATCTATGTATATTTTTGAAGGACAATGAGTTAGAAGTTTTCTTGTCCGTTTTACACAAATATTTTTAAAAAATAAATGTACATTCCTGTGAGGAAACCTTTTACTTCGGCGAGCAATGAAACAGATTGATATTTAATATTTTTTGCCAAGATTTCTGTTCTTATTTTGTGGAATCATAGAAATTATAACACAGAAGGAGTCCCATCCTGCAGAGGCTAACTCTTCAACTGGACCTTTCTGCCATAGGCCTGTTTCTGTTGTAACTTCTTTGTATAAATATTTAACTATTTCCCTTTTAAACGATGTTCTAATCTCTGCCTTAGAGGGTTGTTAGAACATCTACTGTGTGAAATCATTTCTTCGCACTACCCCTTTGTTCTTTTAATTATAATCCTCAGTGGAAACAATCTTTCACTATTTACCCTCTCAAAACCTTGCATAATTTTGAAACCCTCCATTAGATCCCTCCCACCACTTAACCTCTACTGTCCCAGTTTAAAAAAAGGCCCAATATTTCAAGCAGTTCTTCATAACTGTAACCTCTCTTTCCTGGTATCATTCTGGTCGCCTTACAATCTATTTTCCTCACATGTTACATAAATTGTTCCCAGCCTCAAATAAAAAGTTTGGAATATCCAGGGTTGAAGTGGAATTTATGTTCTGTACAATGTACAGCTATTTATTTCTTTAGATGGAAGCTGGTTACCTGATGACTGGAAATGCAATGTGTAAACAATAAAATCTCACCTATTAAGTAACAACAACAAGTTACATTTATATGGCGCTTTTAATGAAGTAAAACTTCCCAAGTCGCTTCTCAGTAGCATTATCAAACAAAATTTGACATCGAGCCACATAGGGAGATATTAGGACAAGTGACCAAAAGCTTGGTCAAAGAGGTAGGTTTTAAGGAGCGTCTTCAAGGAGGAGAGAGAGGTGGAAACATAGAAAATAGGAGCAGGAGTAGGCTGTTCGGCCCTTCGAGCCTGCTCCTCCATTCAATATGATCATGGCTGATCCTCTATCTCAATACCATATTCCCGCTCTCTCCCCATACCCCTTGATGCCTTTTGTGTCTAGAAATCTATCTAGCACCATCTTAAATATATTCAGTGACTTGGCCTCCACAGCCTTCTGTGGTAGAGAATTCCACAGGTTCACCACCCTCTGAGTGAAGACATTTCTCCTCACGTCAGTCCTAAATGTGCTACCCTGTATCCTGAGACTGTAACCCCTCGTTCTGGACCCCCCCAGCCAGGGGAAACATCCTCCCTGCATCCAGTCTGTCTAGCCCTGTCAGAATTTTATATGTTTCAATAAGATCCCCTCTCATTCTTCTAAACTCAAGTGAATACAGGCCTAGTTGACCCAATCCCTCCTCATACGACAGTCCTGCCATCCCAGGAATCAGTCTGGTGAACCATCGCTGCCCTCCCTCTATGGCAAGTATATCCTTTCTTAGGTAAGGAGACCAAAACTGCACACAATACTCCAGTTGTGGTCTCACCATGGCCCTGTATAACTGCAGTAAGACATCCTTGCTCCTGTACTCAAATCCTCTTGCAATGAAGGCCAACATATCATTTGCCTTCCTAACTGCTTGCTGCACCTGCAAACTTGCCTTCCTAACTGCTTGCTGCACCTGCATGTTTGCTTTCAGTGACTGGTGTACAAGGACACCCAGGTCCCTTTGTACATCAACATTCCCCAATCTATCAACATTTAAATAATACACTGCCTTTCTATTTTTCCTTCCGAAGTGGATAACTTCACATTTATCCACATTATACTGCATCTGCCACGTATTTGCCCACTCATTCAACTTGTCTAAATCGCCTTGAAGCCTCTTTGCATCCTCCTCACAACTCACAATCTCACCTAGCTTTGTGTCATCAGCAAACTTGGAAATATTACATTTGGTTCCCTCATCCAAATCATTGATATATATCGTGAATAGCTGGGGCCCAAGCACTGATCCCTGCAGTACTCCACTAGTCACCGCCTGCCACCCCGAAAAAGACCCATTTATTCCTACTCTCTGTTTCCTGTGTGTTAACCAATTTTCAATCCATGCCAGTATGCCAGTGGAGAGGCAGAGAGGTTTAGGGAGGGAATTCCAGATCTTCGGACCTAGGCAGCTGAAGGCACGGTAGCCAATGATGGAGCGATTAAAATTGGGGATGCGCAATAGTCAAGTCAGGGTTTCAGCAGCAAATGAGCTGAGGCAAGGGTGGAGCCCTGGTGTTGTTACGGAGGTGGAAGTAAGCAGTCTTGGTGATGGAGCAGATATGTGGTCGGAAGCTCATCTCAGGGTCACTTACGACACCAAGGTTGCGAACGGTCTGATTTAGCCTCAGACAATGGCTAGGGAGAGGGATGAAGTCAGTGGCTAGGGAACGCAGTTTATGACAGGGACCCAAGACAATGGCTTCGGTCTTCTCAATATTTAGTTCAAGGAAATTTCTGCTCATCCAATACTGGATGTCGGATAAGCAGCATGAGAAAAAACAGAATTTTATTTTGTTGTAGAAAATTTGAGATAGAAAGAGCAATGGAGAAAGAAAAAGGGGAAAAGTGGACGAAATAAACTTGAATTAATTTCATGCCGAAGTCTTGTTCTTGTCTGATTTTCAATGAGCAGAGGATGTTCGAGTAGCATGCCTTACTTAATTCTGTTGTAGCAACTGCCCACAGACTTTCAATTTTTTGATCGTGGCAAAAGTTAATGGTCTCAGACATTTGTTTGCAGTAACAAGTCAAAAAGCAGAGTTTGTAATGCAGTAAATTAGAAAAGGAAATTTTTCTCCCCCCACCATCCATAACTTATTTAGATTTCGCACCCGAATCAGATCTCTGTAGCATTCCCTTCTACTAAGCATCATTTGAACAATGTTCCCTGAAGATAATGGGGTTGAATTTCCGTGGGAGTTCTCCGAATTTTTCACCACAGCTTCAGTGGAAGATTCACGAAAACCCTGGAGAAACGACGTCAAGGCCATTCATACCGTTTCTCCAGGGGTGTCTTCAAATTTCCCACCGAAGCTGCAGCGGACTATCGGACGGGCCCCCGTGGAAACTCAACCCCATTATATTCTTTCGCAACATGGGTTTTTGGTCCAGATACAGATTTTCTGCTCCTTCTACAAAATGTATTTTCTACACTCACAAGTGAAAATAATATAAAATATGTCAACAAGCTCCACCTTAACTTCAATTTTGGATGGCTTCCAAATTAGGCAGGTGGATTAAAAGCAAGTCCAGCTGTACTGTTTTTGAAATCACGGTGTGTAGTTATCAGAATCTGGACCTATTTTGTGCAGAGCTGGTATACAATGTATACCAACTGTTGACTATTTATTAAACACCCATTTATAACATTAGAAAATGGGATCTTGTCATGTAACTAATTCTTGATTCCCTGAAAGAGTTAATTTATTGTGATGTACAAGATGGATCATTGTTCTGTAGCGATTATTTTCATCATTATTTTCCTTTCCCTCCTAAGCTGAAGGAGCTCGTCAGTCTGGACCTGCGTCACATAACGGAACTGAATAATGAAACCGTAATGGAGGTGGTGAAGAAATGCAAAAATTTAAGCTCTCTGAATCTATGTCTGAACTGGAGCATTAATGACAGGTACAGCGGTGCTTTCTGAGTACATGCATTAGGTTAATATAAACGGTGCAAACTCCAAAGCACTTTTACAATTATTTTTCTATAGTCACCTATTTGGGCACGGCCAAAATGAATTCTTGTGCCGTTGCATGATGTAAGATGTAATAATTTCTTTTCCAAAGTAACAGTAGGAAAGAACACCCCATGATATCTGTAATTTAAAAACAGTCGAAAGTATTTGAAGAGTCAGTCATTCCTTCAATTTTTAATTGACAAAGTTTTCTTGAGGGAAGAAAACGGAACATTTGCTAAGTAAGGTTACACGAGTGAAAGCAGCAACTGCTTCAGATTAGGTGAGATTTGATTTCTAAGCACTATCCATACCGTTTGTTTTCTCACTGGTTGAGTTGGCCTGAATTTTGAATTAATTTGGATGTTTATTATATGAATTTATTGGGAACAGGTTCATTTTAATTAGATTACAATGTGTACAAGTTATTTTACTAGAAGTCTGTGAAATAGCTAAGAGAAACTTTAGTTGGATTATAAATTCTGTGGGGTAAAATTGGTCGATTTTCTTTCTCAGTGAAGCCCATGGAAAATAAAATTGGGTGAGGTGTAAAACACGCAGTTGATTTGCTATTGCCTGTTTTTACACTACTGCCCAAGACCAATTTATTTAACCCCTTGTGATTATGCCAGATTCCTGTAACACAGATTGTAATATGAAACAAAAAATCAAATTGTGCTGTGTAAAACTTTAAAACAAAGTGTATGATTGACGGCAGCTCTCCAACTGTTGGATATATCGGATGTGCTTGACAAAATTTGTAACTAAATATTCATAGTTGATCACATTTTATCTTTTACTTTTACTAATTTCCTCATCTCTCAAAAAATGAGACCTGGTTTGTCCAGATGGATTTCCACACTGAGCATGCTCAACAGCACCTTTCTATTCACTTTAAGGTATTATGTGATTGTTGTTTCAGCAGTTCTTGAATTTCCTCTTTCAGGTCCACTGGATATTTTTAAGAACCTTTGTAGATTGAAGTGTATGACAACTACTTCAAAATACTTTAAAAGGAAACTGTGAAAATTAATCTCAAGAGGGTAAACTGGATAATGTAGTAGGTTAACATTATCCTTTCAGCTCTAGGATTTGGGTTCAAATCCAGCCCAGACTGATGGGATAAAAATCTCTCTCTTCCAGCTTTTGTCCCCTCCCTTCTCCGCTGGATTTTATTGCTAATTTTCTGCCTTCCGCTCCTGTCTTTAAGGTGTTGACTTCTTCCTGGGGTACAGTTCTGTGAGTACCGCAATTTTCCCCTGTTCAAGTGACCATTCTTTCTGCACAAGTATATGCAGCGAGTGTCATAAAATATTTGACTGTGGGCAGGGTGGGGGGTTGGTGAAATGGGGACGCAACAGTCATGCTCATTCAATGTCCTCACCAAATATCCACACAATGCTCTTCTTGCAGGGATTCACAGAATAACAATAAGGAACAGCGACCGTGGCTCATGTTTCCCTTCCTAGCCCAGGGAGACTAAGGCCAGTTATAGCATTCCGACTGCCATCCTGACTGATATCAACTAACTTGACAGAGACTCTGTGCCTTCCTATTCTTTACGGCTCAGCTGTTCATTGGATAAATTTGCTAAGCTCTTGGCGATGATGCTGCTAACTTTAACGGTCATGTGTGAAAGGAGTTTGTGTAGTTTCAATCAAGTTCCTAGCACTAAAAATTGATAGTCAAAAACAGAGAGATAAAAAACATGGTTCCGTAGTTTAACTGAGCCAGGCAGAGGTGGAGGTGTGGCGAAAACCAGCTTGTAACATTTATCTCTCCTTTATACAGTTCATTCTGGGAAGGATAATGTTTTGTGGTTCTTTTGCATCTTTCTGGCTCTTTTGTGGTCCGTAGCTGTGCTGTAAAACTTTTACAGCATAGACAGTGAATATACTGACTTTTAAAAATAACTCAAAATTCTCTGAAGCTTTAATAGTATAACCAGAGAGCACACAAGGTGACAAATTATAAATGGGCTAGAGGAGCAGAGGGATCTGGGGGTACAGATACACAAATCACAAAGTAGCGACGAGGGTTAATAAGGCTATTAAAAAAAGAAAACCAAGCACTGGGGTTCATTTCAAGAGGGATAGAATTGAAAAGCAGAGAAGTTATGTTAAACTTGTATAGAATCTTGGTTAGACCACACTTGGAGTACTGTGAACAGTTTTGGTCTCCATATTATAAAATGAATATAGAGGCACTGGAGAAGGTGCAAAAATGATTTACTAGGTTGCCACCAGAATTGAGAGGTTATATCTATCAGGAAAGATTGAGCAGACTGGGACTCTTTTCTCTAGAAACGAGAAAACTGAGGGGTGACCTGATAGAGGTCTTTAAGATAATGAAAGGGTTTGATAGGGTAGACATAGAGTAGATGTTTCCATTTGCGGGGGAGACCAGCATGAGGGGCCATAAATATAAAATATTATCCAATGGGGAATTCAGGAGAAACTTCTTTATCCAAAGAGTGGTTAGAATGTGGAACTTGTTACCACAAGGAGTAGTTGAGACGACTAGCATAGATGCATTTAAGGGCAAGCTTGATAATCACATGAGGGAGAAAGGAATAGAAGGATATGTTGATGGGGTTAGATGAAGAAGGGCGGGAGGAGGCTCGTGTGGAGCATAAACACTGGCATGGACCAGTTGGGCTGAATGGCCTGCTTCTGTACTGTACATTGTATGTAATTATTTCATACTTCCCAGAATGCATTGCATGATGGTGCTGCAAAGATGCCCTCTTGAAGGAGGAGGAAAGTGAGGAGCGATGGATGTCTTAACACACAAGCAGAAGGATTACATTTGAGGGGAAATTTTGGCAATTGATACATTTTAATAACAAAATGTTATAACATAAAAAATTGTGTTCAGTAATTTGATACACTTACATTTGTGAAGAAGTATCTAATTGGATCTTGAACAAAAATGTGTTTTGCTATCTCCTAGGATACATCTTCAGTAACCAATATTGTACCGTCTGATGAAACATTTTTTGACTTTTTCCAGTTTTATAAAGTTGAAGGGAATGTTACAAATTGCGTGAAAGTAGAATGTAGCAGAGAAAGATTATTCTGGATACCATAAGGAACTTTTGGCATAAACTGATGATTTTCAGAAAGATACTGTGTAGAAATAGGGCTGGAGATTTTGAAGTGCACCCTCAACAGACCAACAATGTAGTTCACTATCGAGTTGTTAGAGGAAGACCTTCCCCGTGCTCTGTATTTTCCCTAACTACAGTAGAAGTTGCAGTTCACATCATATTGCAGCATCTCTCTCGTGAATGTGAAACTTCAACACAGTGGCGTGTGTGAATCAGGTCATTTGGCTGCTGACATGAATTGCATAGGTAATTTCAAAACAGCTAGAAGGGGCATTTTCATTTAGGGCATTGCGGAAATACATTGCATAGAATGGCACTTAGCCACACAGGAACATCTCAGGTTCGATTCTTGTTCTGTGCGGAGTTACATGATCCCAGCTAGGGCGGTGTGGGTACTCCAGCTAGCCTCACTGATCCCAGGTTCAACAGATGAGAAAATAACCAGTTGAATTGGTGTCTTGAATCTGGTAAGAAGAATGGCCACATTAGGACAGGTACTGGGGAATTATACTCCAGCAAGTAAAATGGAGGAAAAAAACTGCAAATATTGGAAATCAGAATTAAATTCAGAGATTGCTGTAAATGCACAGAACTGATATCCTGACAAATTTGCAGGGTAAAGTGTCACAGCCATAGATAGTTCTCATATAATGTAACAGTACAGTAATAACTCATCAAAATTCAAAATTAGAAACAGATTAAATTTGTTTAGGTGTCCTGGCTGGCATTAGTAATTTTTTTCAGTTAGCAGTACATCCTGAGCTTGTAATTTATCATTTACATCCTCGTAGAGGCTGTACTACTGGAAAAATAATGCAAAAACAAGTAAAGTTTGCAAAAGGCTTTTTTTTCTCTCTTTCTTTAACTGTTCCATTTTGGTTAACAGACAGAAAACAGAGAGTAGGAATAAATGGGTCTTTTTCAGGTTGGCAGACTGTGACTAGTGGGGTACTGCGGGGATCGGTGCTTGGGCCCCAGCTGTTAACAATCTAAATCGATGATTTGGATGAGGGGGCCAAATGTAATATTTCCAAGTTTGCTGATAACACAAAACTAGGTGGGAATGTGAGTTGTGAGGAGGATGCAAAGAGGCTTCAAGGGGATATAGACAGACTAATTGAGTGGGCAAGAACATGGCAGATGGACTATAATGTGGAAAAATGTGAAGTTATCCACTTTGGTAGGAAAAACAGAAATTCAGAGTATTTTTTAATGGTAAGATATTGGGAAATGTTGATGTTCACAGGGACCTGGGTGACCTTGTACGTGAGTCACTGAAAGCTAACATGCAGGTGCAGCAAGCAGTTAGGAAGGCAAATGATATGTTGGCCTTCATTGCAAGAGGATTTGAGTTCAGGAGTAAAGATGTCTTACTGCAATTATATAGGGCCTTGGTGAGACCCCACCTGGAGTATTGTGTACAATGTTGGTCTCCCTACCTAAGAAAGAATATACTAAAGGTGAGGTGAGAGTGACTGCCCTTGACATCAAGACAGCATTTGACCGAGTGTGTCACCAAGGAGCCCTTGTAAAATTGAAGTCAATGGGAATCAAGGGGAAAACTCTCCAGTGGTTGGAGTCATACCGAGCACAAATGAAGATGGTAGTGGTTGTTGGAGGCCAATCATCTCAGCCCCAGGACATTGCTGCAGCAGTTCCTCAAGGCAGTGTCCTAGGCCCAACCATCTTCAGCTGCTTCATCAATGACCTTCCCTCCATCATAAGGTCAGAAATGGGGATGTTTGCTGATGATTGCACAGTGTTCAGTTCCATTCACAACCCCTCAGATAATGAAGCAGTCTGTGCCCGCATGCAGCAAGACCTGGACAACATCCAGGCTTGGGCTGATAAGTGGCAAGTAACATTCATGCCAGACAAGTGCCAGGCAATGACCATCTCCAACAAGAGAGAGTCTAACCACCTCCCCTTGACATTCAAAGGCATTACCATTGCCAAATCCCCCACCATCAACATCCTGGAGGTCACCATGGACCAGAAACTTAACTGGACCAGCCACATAAATACTGTGGCTACAAGAGCAGGTCAGAGGCTGGGTATTCTGCGGCGAGTGACTCACCTCCTAACTCCCCAAAGCCTTTCCACCATCTACAAGGCACAAGTCAGGAGTGTGATGGAATATTCTCCACTTGCCTGGACGAGTGCAGCTCCAACAACACTCAAGAAGCTCGACACCATCCAGGACAAAGCAGCCTGCTTGATTGGCACCCCATCCACCACCCTAAACATTCACTCCCTTCACCACCGGCGCACTATGGCTGCAGTGTGTACCATCCACAGGATGCACTGCAGCAACTCGCCAAGGCTTCTTCAACAGCACCTCCCAAATCCGCGACCTGTACCACCTGGAAGGACAAGGGCAGCAGGCACATGGGAACAACACCACCTGCACGTTCCCCTCCAAGTCACACATCATCCTGACTTGGAAATATATCGCCGTTCCTTCATCGTCGCTGGTCAAAATCCTGGAACTCCCTTCCTAACAGCACTGTGGGAGAACTGTCACCACACGGACTGCAGCGGTTCAAGAAGGCGGCTCACCACCACCTTCTCAAGGTCAATTAGGAATGGGCAATAAATTCCGGCCTCGCCAGCGACGCCCACATCCCATAAATGAATAAAAAAAAATTGCCATGGAGGGAGTGCAACAAAGGTTCACCAGACTAATTCCTGGGGTGGCGGGATTGTTGTATGAGGAGAGATTGAGTGGACTAAGCCTGTATTCTCTAGAGTTTAGAAGAATGAGAGGTGATCTCTTTGAAACATACAAGATTCTTGCTGGGCTCGACAGGGTAGATCTAAGGAGGATGTTTCCCCTGGCTGGGGAGAGTAGAACCAGGGGTCACAGTCTCAGAATAAGGGGTAGGCCATTTAGGACTAAGATGAGGAGAAATTTCTTCACTCATAGGGTGGTGAATCTTTGGAATTCTCTACCCCAGAGGGCTGTGAAGGCTCAGTCATTGAGTACATTCAAAACAGAGATCGATAGATTTCTAGATATTAAAGGCATCAAGGGATATGGGGATGGTGCAGGAAAATGGCATTGAGGTAGAAGATCAGCCATGATCTTGTTGAATGGCAGAACAGGCTCAAGGGGCCGGATGGCCTATTCCTGCTCCTATTTCTTATGTTCTTATTAGCTACTTTTTTTTTTACAGACGTCTTCTGGCAGCAATTGAATGGTTTTCTGCCACTCACCCAATTTTGATAAATATAAAATGTTACAACTTCTATAGCCACACAAGGATGAATGCAAACATTGTATGTGCACAGTATCTTATTGTCTGCCAGAGTACTGTCATTTCCAAACTCTTTCATAAAACAGCCATATTTCCCAGTAATGTACGTTCAAGGACCAGAGAGTGGTTCTGTCAGAACATAATCGGCTTTACATTTTGAATGTCACATCGCACAGGAGTTTAGATGGTGTGACAGGAGAATACTGGTATGAGTAATTTCACTTGGGAATTAAACTCAGAAGATTATCTGCAACAACAAAAGTATAAACTGCTATTTTTCCTCTCCTTTTTCTAACGGCTCCAGTACATAGAACAGGAGCTGTCATTCTTCTTGGAACCATTAAATCATTCATTATTCTTTTATATTACCGCACTAACCTTTGTAAATATTACCCATATGTCCCATTAAACATGCAGAAGTACACAGTTAACTGCATACATCTGGTGTGGTTGGTGATGTGGCTTTTATCAATGCACTGTGGTGAAATCGAGAAGTTGCAGGTTTTGTACCGAGTTAGGATTAGTTTCGACACTTTCTAACATTTCACAATGGAGTGTTCAGCATTTTCTGGATTTCAAAAATCTTAGTCGAAAAGAATTATAAACACAGCATTAATGTGGATTTTCCTAGAGGTGTCTTATGTTTTGGTAATATGCATTGCAGTGCTATGATTTCATTTGCACCCTTTTCCTCTTTGAAGTGAATTAGTGTGTGAAGCTGTTGAGTTAACATCACTAAAGAACTTGACAAACCTTGTGCAATAATTCATGATGACACTAATTTAGTACTTTGACTTTTAAGAGCTACCAATTACCATTTTCTTTTTCTCCCTCAGAACTAATGACTTTTCATCATTTAGATTATGTTGTAAATTAATGAACAAGAAAAGTGTGAATTACAATAAATATATATCCTGCTTTAGAATGAGGTAAAATAGAATAACTTAATGTCACCAGAAGTGCATTACTTTTTAAGGATCTGTGTACTAGATTCTGAGAATGGTGGCAAAAGGTATTTGAAACGATTTGATCCAAAGTTAAATATTGTTTAGGTGGGATATAGAAACCTAACTGTGTGATATTTAATGATGATGTAATCATGTGATAGCAATTAATTACCATCCATTTCTGAACACTTAATTGCTTCAACCGGCAAAGTAACATACTGTTTTCCTTTCACTTAGATTTGCATGGAGAATTTAATGTCTTGGAGCAGATACACGACTTGAGTTTGATGGTGTGTTTGACATGTATTTGTATGTACTGCTTCAGCCAACATAATGTTGTTTATACTGTGGGGACACTGTGACATGCTTTGTGCTATAGAATTGCTTTATTGAGAAGTTGTCACATGGCTGTTGGATAGTATGGAGGCAGGCTGGATAGCATGTACATGTGAATTCTGTCTTAATGGAGCAGAGTTTATGGAAGGTGCCAATAATTATGTCGTCAGCCTTCCTGATGTTCGGCTGGAGAAAGTTGTGATTCATTCTTGATGTCGGACAGGCAGTCTGACAGAACAGAGGTGGTTGTGGAGTAGAGAGAAGTGGTGGATAGGTAGAGCTGGGTATTGTCACCATATGTTTGGAAACTGACTCCATGCCTGTGGATGATGATGTTGAGGGGCAATATAAAGATGAGGAAAAGATGGGGCTAAGGATAGATTCCAGAGGTGACGTATGAGGAGGGAAAGAGAAGCCATTGCCGAAGATGCACTGACTGCGTTGCAGATAAGTAGGACCGTTACCACGTGAGGGCAGTCCAATAAAGCTGGAAAACACAAGATAGGCAATGGAGGAGTATAGCGTGATCAACTGTGTCAGATGCTGCAGAAAGATCAAGGAGGAATAACATATGACAGTCACATTCATAGAAGACATCATTCAATTCTTCATCAAAAGCAAAATACTGCGGAAATCTGAAATAAAAACAGAAAATGCTGGAAAAGCTCAGCAAGTCAGGCGGCCTCTGTGGAGAAAGAAATAGAGTTAACATTTCAGGTCGAAGACCTTTCATCAGAACCCATTCAATACTTTTTCTTGGGGGTGGGGCGAGGGGGTCTCAGTGCTATGGCGTGACTGGAAGCAGGATAGCAGAGATTCCAACTAGGAGTTTTTGGAGAGATGGGCATAAAGCTGGGAGACAATGACACACTCAATAAGATTATAGAGGAAAGGGAAGTTGGAGATTGGTGATAGTTAGAGAGAGCAGATGGTTCAAGTGTAGGTTTTTTGAGTAGGGGTTAATAACAATGGTTTCAAAGTGGAGAGGGACTGTGCTCGAGGAAGGGGAGCTATTAACAATATCAGCTAGCATGCCAACCAGGAGTGGTAGTTGAATGATCAGGAGTTGGGTGGAGAGGGGATCAAAGGAGGAGGCAGGTATCATGGAAGCGATGAGTACGAAGAGGGGAAAGGGGGGAAATTGGGAAAGCATCTGACACGTTTAAAGTGTGCCATGTGCTGTAATATATACGTATTTAAAAATCTTGTGAATGGCGTGCACTTCCTGCCCATAAACCTTACGTCCTATGTCACATTTTTGAGTCACGTTTTTTATATCAACATTTGACAACATTTAACATTGGAACTGTTTATTTCAAAATTTATAATGGAAGACTGCATATAAACATTCTTGTGTAAATAGTTGGTCATGACATAATTACAGGCTCTGGCCACTGGATTCTGCAAGGGTGCAAATCTCAACTCTTCCTTTTAAAGCCGTCCACCATCTTGTTTCTTCCTTGCAGGAAAATTTTGAACGATATTTAAAAAAATATATTGTGAGCCATCATCAAGCCCCCTGCTTTGAGTTGTGCTCTCCCCTTGACCTTCATGTCTCCTTCTGGCACCCCATGGTGCTCCACTGTTCAACAAGAGTCCGCTGTCCCCTTTTTGCTGGCTCTGGGCTTCCGCACTTGACTCCTGAATTCCACACACCCTAAGGCTGCGTCTACTGATCTTGCCCTGGCCTGAACCACTCACTCCGGCCTTCCCCACTAAACTGGCTATTGCACATCCTAGTCTCCTCTTTTATCTTTACTGGTAAACTGGGACTTTAGTTTTGAAAAGGAGGAGGGAGGAAGAGAGGTGGAGATGTAGGGGTACATGGGCAGAGCAGGGACAAGAGCTGGGCTGACTGGCACTCACACCCACCCATTTAGGCCCTACACGCTGTTCCGAGGCTATGAACTCCAAGGCTCTGCCAGGCTTCATCCTGGATCTATTTGAAATTTAAAAAGACCTTGGGCATTTAGTTCCGGTTCCCTGATTCCTACTTGCCTCCTTCCTGAGAAAGGACTAGAGAAACTGGGGTTCCTTGTATTAGAACAAAGAAGGTTGGGAGCACTTCTGATGGAAGTGTTCAGAATTGTGAGGGGTGTTGATATTTCTACTCATTGAGTGCGTAAGTTTCATGTAATCACCAAAAGGATGAAGGGAGAGGATGGGAGTATTTATTTTACGTTGAGGACTTTTAGGCTGTAGAATGTGTACCAGAAATAGTGGGGGAAGCAGAATCCATAATAGCTTTGAAAAGGGAAATGGAGAAATATTTGAAAAGGAAAGTTTTTGAAAGATATGTGGAAAGGGACAAGGGAATAGGAGGGATTAAATGAAAGCTCTTCCAGAGAACCACCACAGATGTGAAAGGGCCAAATGGCTTCCGTCTGTGCTGTAAATTTGTATGGTTCTGTCTCAGCGCTGATTGCTCAAAAACGTACAAGACTGAGCCTGAAGCTGAGGGAGTGGTGTAGGCAGAGCCAGTACAAGCTGGAGTCCCAACACATGGAGATTTGTGTTTTAGTCCTACTGCTGGTACTTGTATATTTTTGTTGTTGCTCCTAATGTTTCTGTTTTTAAGTATAATTCTGCCGTTTCCTTTTAACTCCTGTTTCCAATTTTTATGAGTGAATTTCTGCGGGGGTTCTCCCGCTCATCTGTCATGACTTCGATGGAAGAACCATGAGGATGCATTTGTTTCTGTTTCTAATCAATTAAATGCTCAGAAGTAATACACAAGTTGGTCCACACGTTTCAGAAAACCTAAATAAATGATGCCATGCACATGTATTTGAGATGGGTAGTTTTATGTTCCGTAGAATTTTCAGAACAATTGATTAAAGGGGAAGCCAAGTCCAAAGAATATATTTAGGTCAAACTACTCTGCCTTTTTTTAAAAGAACAAAATAATTAGCCTCGGGAGAATTGTGATTGACATTTTTTGAAGAGAGTGCCAGATTTATTATTGACATTGAAACCCTCAAATCAGATCTCCCTTCCAGTTAGGCCAGTACAGTAACATCGTTGATGGGGAATGTCCTGGAGAGGCTTGATAGGAAACAGCAGGAACGGGGTCGAGACCAGCCTGAGAGCTCTCAGGAGCCCAAATTGTCGGCTTGGGAATCTGCTGCCTCAGTCTGTGGTGTTGTTTTCCAAATCTGGGAAGCTCCCGTGCAGCATGGCTCACGGGCTGTTCAGATGTTAGGGCCCTTGTTTACTATGGAGATGTTCACTGTTGGTGACATCACTAAAATGGCCTTTTGGGAATGGAGACCCAATGTGAGAAATTAATGCCAGTTACAAAATATTTTATTCTTTTTGAAAAGTCCATCAAAATTCTTTGTCAATGTTTTGGTGTATTAAAAAGAGGAGTACTTTTGAAAAAAAATACTCCCCCTGGACTTTCCTTGCCCCTTTAATGCACACAGTACATTGTTCCTGGATATTAAACAGACTGAGTCCTCTGAAATTGAATTCCACTTAATAAGGAATTTGCATTCCATTGAATATCTCCTACTTGTGTAGAAATCCCTCGGTGATGTTCATTCACTTGGGTAGGTTATCATCATTCAATGTAGGTCTGTTGTGTGTGATGAATAAAGACGTGTATCTGGCAACCGTCCATCAGCCGAATCTACCATGCTTAATAAGTTGAAGAGCAGATAGCAGAGTACAGGCTCGTCTGCTGGCTTTCGAATATTTGTACAGTCAATGCTTGGTCTCTGTAGCTGTTTCCCACTGTGCACAGATTGACAGCAACAACAGTGACAAGGTCATGGTTATTTTAAACAGCTCTCGAGATACCCAGTCTCACTCAGATATTTTAAAATGAAAACAAATAATCTCTGAATATTACTGAATTTTTTCATTTGAATGCTATTTTCCTGAGGGTTTCAGATAAATCAAAGAGAACTGTTGCATATTTGTGAGCTTTTACAAATGACAATCGAATGGGTTTGCTATTATTCGTACCTTGTGATAGAGACTCGGAGTCTGAAACCAGCATTAATGAATGAATTATACAGAGATCGATGGGAGTTCAACGTGTATGCGTGTACAGATAATGCTTTTTTAATGCAAAATCTATCAATACCTAGATTGCAATGAATCAAAAATGGCACATTCAGTAGATTTCATGTGAAGTACAAAAGCTGAATATGGTTTACGTTTACTGAAATACTGGCTGCCTGGAAAGCCTCCTGGGCCTTTTATGAAGACTGATAGAAATGCTGTTGTGCTAATGGTTTTTACCAAATCATAAATACTGCTCTGGAAGAATGTACATTACTGTGTGCACTTTCATAACTCCCACTAATCAAACCTACATCATTTAAATCAACAGTTGATGATGCCTGGAATCATAGAAAGTTACAGCACAGAAGGAGGCCATTCGGCCCATCGTGCCTGTGCCGGCTGAAAAAGAGCTATGCAGCTTAATCCCACTTTCCAGCACTTGGTCCATAGCCCTGTAGGTTACGGCACTTCAAGTGCACATCTAAGTACTTTTCAAATGAGTTGAGGGTTTCTGCCTCTACCACCCTTTCAGGCAGTGAGTTCCAGACCCCTACCACCTTCTGGATGAAAAAATTTCTCCTCAGCTCCCCTCTAATCCTTCTACCAATTACTTTAAATCTGTGCCCCCTGGTCACTGACCCCTCTGCTAAGGGAAATAGATCCTCTCTATCCACTCAATCTAGGCCCTTAATAATTTTATACACCTCAATTATATCTCCCCTCAGCCTCCTTTGTTCCAAAGAAAACAACCCCAGCCTATCCAATCTTTTCTCAAAGCTAAAATTCTCCAGCCCTGGCAACATCCTCGTAAATCTCCTCTGTACCCTCTCTAGTGCAATCACATCTTTCCTGTAATGTGGTGACCAGAATGCAGTACTCAAGCTGTGGTCTAACTAGTGTTTTAAACAGTTCTAACATAACCTCTCTGCTCTTATATTCTATGATGTGGAGATGCCGGTGATGGACTGGGGTTGACAATTGTAAACAATTTTACAACACCAAGTTATAGTCCAGCAATTTTATTTTAAATTCACAAGCTTTCGGAGGCTACCTCCTTCCTCAGGTGAACGATGTGGAAATGAAATCCTCGAAATGAAATCGCATTTATAATTCACAGAACAATGCTTGGTGATTACAGACAGTTTTTTCAACTGCCCGTTGCCAAGGCAATCAGTGTGCAGACAGACAGGTGTTACCTGCCAGGTCTCAGAATATACAAATCACCAAAAAAAAATAACAAACAAAAAAAAACAGAGATGGAGAAGTAGAAACATAGAAAAGACAGCAACTGACCCGTTATATTAAAAACAGATAACATTTGTTCGCTGGTGGGGTAACGTGTAGCGTGACATGAACCCAAGATCCCGGTTGAGGCCGTCCTCATGGGTGCGGAACTTGGCTATCAATTTCTGCTCGACGATTTTGCGTTGTCGTGTGTCTCGAAGGCCGCCTTGGAGTACGCTTACCCGAAGGTCGGTGGATGAATGTCCATGACTGCTGAAGTGTTCCCCGACTGGGAGGGAACCCTCCTGTTTGGCGATTGTTGCGCGGTGTCCGTTCATCCGTTGTCGCAGCGTCTGCATGGTCTCGCCAATGTACCATGCTCTGGGGCATCCTTTCCTGCAACGTATGAGGTAGACAACGTTTCTGCCCACCTGACCAGCCCATTGATACCTTCCTGCAGTCTACAGCTTTCCTCCTCAGTATCAGCCACACGGTTGATACAATTTTTGTATCATCTGCAAACTTCTTAAGCATGCCCCCTAC
Organism: Heptranchias perlo; assembly: GCF_035084215.1. NCBI lineage: Eukaryota > Metazoa > Chordata > Chondrichthyes > Hexanchiformes > Hexanchidae > Heptranchias > Heptranchias perlo. The sequence goes on along the minus strand of NC_090328.1, from coordinate 53,234,059 downwards.
ATTCAAGTCTAAATCATTAATATATACCACAAAAATTAAGGGTCCTCGTACTGAGACCTGCGGAACCCCACTGGAAACAGCCTTCCAGTCACAAAAACACCCGTCGACCATTACCCTTTGCTTCCTGCCACTGAGCAATTTTGGATCTACCTAGCCACTTTCCTATGGATCCCATGGGCTTTTACTTTCTTGACCAGTCTGCCATGTGGGACCTTGTCAAAAGCCTTGCTAAAATCCATGTAGACTACATCAAATGCAGTACCCTCATCGACCCTCATCTGTCTTCACAATATCTGTTGCCCACTAAATAATGTGAGCGGTTTTTGGTTTATTCCCTCTACTGTTGAGTGGTTCAGTGGATGAGTACAATCCTGATTGGATCCATGACTTGTTCTGTTTTGTTTTGCATTTCTATGTGGCTCTTTTCATTCAGTTTGACACAAATAAATAATTGGCCAGGCAACTTGTTGATCAGAATTGTGGAGTGTGATTTCTAAAACACCACTGAAAATCCTGGAATCACGTGTAATAAAAGTGGGACTAGGCTTAGTCATTTGTGAACCACTGGCCATGATAATTAGTCCTAAAGTAAAGTTTAACAAAAATGCTACTTTAAAACTGGCATTAAATAAAGGCATGATTTATATTAGTGGATTTCTCATGGTATCGCTGAGGGTAAAAAATATGAAACAAAAATTGAGCACTCTACACATTGAAATTGTTGCAAAACTGTTACTTTTCCTTATGACTTTGCATCTTGTTTCTCATTTTCTGACTTCTTTGTTTTGTGGTTTGTTTTATTTTAATAGTTAGATTTAATGCTTTTTTGGGGGGGTTTTTCCCCTCTGGTGGCACTGAGCAGGGAGTGCAGTATGAGAAATTGTGCAGTGAGGGAGCTTGTACTGGGTGGGGGGTGAAGGGGTGCAGCAGGGAGAATAACTGCAGGGGCCAGTACTCAGTGGTGGAGAGGAGTGGGATCCAGTACTCAACAGGGTAGAGCAGTGGGAGGTGGCACTCAGTGGGAAAGAGCACTGGACCTGGTACACAGCAGCTGAAAGCAAGAACCTAAACGCCTGAGGGAGAGGAATGGGATCTGGATACTCAGCAAGGCAGAGCAGCAGGAGATGGTACTCGGTGGAGGTGGGGGGGTGATGAGCAGCAAGAGCCAGTATGCAGTGAGGTAGAGCAGAGGGAGCTGATACTCAGAGAGAGAGAGAGAGAGAGAGAACAGCAGGAGCTGACGCTCAGTGGGAGAGGGTGGCATGAGCTGATTCTGATACTCAGCAGGATAGAGCCCCGGGGGAGAACAGGAGTTGACGCACAGAGGGAATTGACGCTCGCTAGGGGGAGCTGATGCTCAGCGAGAAACAGTAGCAGGAGGTGCTACTCTGAGGTGGAGCAAAAGCTACAAACAAATAAGTGAAGGATGATGGTTGTGGGAAGGGAGAATAAAATAAAGAAATAAAAATGACTGAGGGTGGAAAGAATTTAAGAAAAGTGGACCATGCTGGAGCAAACAAAATGGCTGCTAAAATAACTGGGAGCAGGGGAATATTTCAGTTTGTTTGCATTTTTGGTAACCGATCAGAAAAGAGTGGCACATTTTTCAGCTGTGTCAGACACAGTTAAAGTTTACGCATGCTATTTTCAAAACTTAATTGTAATTACACAGCTTACATTGAGACTCTCAAAAAGTTCATCTTTGGCTGACCAATATATTGTTGGTTGGCCGAGTTGCATGAAGTGTAAGATTTAACCGTTACTTTTTCAATTTTCAAAGTTTTGAGATGTTCATAGATGTTAAATCTTTCAGATACATTTAAGGGTTACTGAGTAAATCTGTTTTCCATCTTGGTCAGTAGCGCGTGGGCTGCCCGTTATATGCCCTGTTCAATATTCAGTCCCATTGAAGTCAATGGGGCGTGGTGTATAATGGGCGGCCCATGCGATCCCGCCCGAGACCGATTTCTACCTCACAGTTGGTGTTTTTCAACCTGAGCCACCTGGTCTAAACCCACCCACCTGCCTGTTTGCCATGCTCTTAAATATTCCTCTTTTTTCAGTCACTATTCCTTTTGAAACTTAATCAAAATTTACAGTATTTGTATTTGAACCTGCAAAACATGCAGGTGCACGCACATACACACCCATAATAAAAACACGAGAAAAATTGTTTGTGAGCAATATTTCACTGGTAAGATGGTCATGGGAATTGATTGAACTTTGTTAAAAATCATTGTTGTTTATGTAACCTGTTGCTCGAACACAAAAATGAAACTCTGCACAGAACAGACTCCCCAACTGGGAAGACGCATACATTAAGCCAAAATATACATGCAGATGGGAACAGAAAAAGATGACCTCCAAGTTTTCTGAAGTTTGAAACCATGATTTTTTTAAATTGGGATTAAATAAGTTCAATTCTGGATTTCAGATAGTAACAACAACAACAACTTGCAATTATGTAGCACCTTTAACATAGTAAAACATCCCAAAAAGTGCTTCAAAAACAACAGTCACAACATATGACCTTGTAACCACAGATACACTGAATAATTGTGCTTAAGGTCAAAGAATTCTTATTACGTTGCAGATAAATTGCTTCTAACTTATGCATTTGAAAATGCTCCTTTTTTCTGTGTAATGTGTAGTATACCTTGATAATTGAACGTTTTGCATCTATGCATGTACACAATGGGCATTATTTTCACTCGGAGCCGGGAACCCAGCCTGTGGGTAGATGTTCGTGTGAAGAACCCGCAAGTCAAGTGAGTGCGCGCAATCTGCGATCGCAACCCAAATGGAAGTAATTATTTTTGCTTCCAAGTTTCCCACGCGACAGCCAGTCAGATTGACGGGCTGGCTGCCTATCGGGAGGGAAAGCTGCCGCGAATCGGAGAGGAGGGAGGGAGGGATCGATCATGGGCCATGGACGACATTGGGCGGGAGGGGACATTCGGGGGGGAGACGTGGAGAAAATCTGGGTGGGGGGGCCTTGGAGAAGATCGTGGTGGGGGGAAGTTGATTGGCTCGGGATAACAGTCGGAGATCAGAGAATGCTGGAGACACCGAAGAAGGCTGGTGAAATCGAGGTTGGTCAGTGACATCGGAGGATGGGGGTCGGAGACATCGGAGGAGGTGGGGGGGGGGGGCGTCGGCTGATCGCACAGGTCTGATCACACCAGGTGAGCTTGTAGGGCCTGGATAAAGCACTCCTGCTCCTCCTGGCCCACAACCAGTGTAATAAAGGCACTCATCTCCTCTCACCTGACGAGAAGTGATGGGAAACCCGTGCAGACAAGGTTAAATACGTTTTACCTTTATAATCCACAAAAGATTAAGTGCCTTAACTATGACAATGAAATAAACTGCCCCTTTAGCAACCCATCCATCGGCATTAAATAGGGATGGAATTTCCGGTTTCGGATGTGTGCACTCAGCCAAACGCGCCTGGGTTAAAGCTGGAAGTGGGCGCTTTGGAGTCGGGCTGTGGTCCCACTCCAAAAATCTGTTCTTTTTACCTCCCACGCACCCCAACCTACCCATTCTTTGAGGCTAAAACTACATCCGATGTGTGGGAAAGTGTCTGACATTTTTATAGGGTACAGCACATACTGATTAGGTTCATATTTCTTAAAACACATTCAAAAAACACCCATACGAGAACACACTGCATTTCACTGTTGTCAAAAAAAATCCCTGTTCACCAAAAAAAAGGAACCAATTCTCCTTGCAAATAAAATTGGGAAAACTTTGGATAGTTTGACATTTTTCCAATTCCCCCTCACTGCTCCCTCTTAATTCTTTCCCCCACCTCTGCCCCAGCTATTTTAGGGTCGCCTGCCCTGGAAGTGTTTACTCCCTTACCTCTCCAATCACTCCCTGACTGCTGTCATATTTCTTTGGGAGTCCTGACAAGTGGCCCTACCTATTGACATAAGCCTCCTTTTACCAATTTTGCATCCCTTTTGGAACTCACATATTTGCCGTCTTTTTTCATTAAAATTTTGGGACCACCACATATGCATGGTTTGCCAGCATCTTAAAAAGAACTATTCAATGTTGGTTCTTGCCCCTCAGTGATGGGATTGGCACTTCCTATGATGTGCTCAAGGATGCAGAAAAAGGCGAGACCATCAGCTCACAAACCCAAACAAAACACAGAAACTGGGAGGACTGAAGAGAACAAGAAGAGCATTGGGATAGAGGTGGAAAGCTGTTAATAGATGTGAGAAAGACACTTCAGAGAATTGAGCTGAAGATAATTCAAGAAAAAAGTAATGATGGGAGGCAAGTGACAAAGTACTGAGAAACAGCACAACCTTAAGCAGCAGTAAAGAGTAAGGAGCAGTATATTGGGAAGACAAACGTAGGGCTGTACTGAGATTGTTGTTTTTGCATCTCTACAGTGTTGAGTGCAGATTGACATGAAAATGCTCGAATATCTCAGGAATCAGTTCCTAACCCAACTCCAGAACACACTATAACCAAGGGGTACGAGAATCTGTACAGGGGTCTATCTCACGCAACTTGGCCGTGTTGATGGAGTATAATTCCACTCTGTTACTGTGGTGTCAGCTGTGAACAGCAGTACATTTAGAACTTCTGAGAGTTTTCTTCTTCCTCACTGGTTATGTGTCTTTTTTTCTCTTTGGTTAAGAATGAAGTTGTATTTATATACCGCATTTCATGACCTCAGGACATCCAAAAATATTTTACAGCCAATGAAGTACTTTTGAAATGTAGTCACTGTTGTACTGTAGGGAAATGTGGCAGCCAATTTGGCACAGCAAGATCCCACAACCAGCAATGGAATAAATGATCATATTGTCTGTTTTTCGTGTTGGTTGATAAATGTTGGCCAGGACATTGGGAGAATTCCTCTGCTCTTCTAAGTACCATGGCATCTTTTACATCCACCTGAGAAGGCAGACAGGTCTCGGTTTAATGTCTTATTGAAGATGGGACACCTTCGACACCTTCTTCAGTGCGACACTAAAGTGCCATTCTAGATTATGTGCTCAAATCTCTGGAGTGAGATTTGAACCCACAGCCTCTGACTCAGGGTCGAGAGTGCTACCACTGACCCAAGGCTGATACCTACCTATACTATCTACGTTGATGCAGTTTGAATTCCCTACAAACTGGGCAATATTATTTTAAGATAAATGGAATCAGAATCTATCGCATGCAAAAGTGAAGCTATTTTTTGTTTTGTATTTTAAAGGAACGAAAAGTTATGAATTGCAAATAAGTCACACACTCCTCCTATTCTATTCTGTAGTGGATAAGGCCACAGTCACATTCCTCCATCTAGCTCATTCTTGCGTAACTGCTTGTGTTTCACTGCAGTTTTGTAGCACATTTTGTTTTGCTATGGCAAAATAAAGTTGAACTTGCCTTCTTCACTCTGAACCAAAATCTTAAACTAGGTACTTTTAAATGATGGTGCACTCAGCCTGGCTATTCCCACTTGTCTTACATTGTCTGGGAATCAGGTACAGTGATGGATGTAATAGTGAGCCTATTATACCTGTCTCTAGGAAATGGGGCCAGACAGCAAGTCTGTAGAACTCGCAGCTACCGTGCGCTACATTACTGTTGTCTCCAGTGAGGTTCAAAGGCGGGCTCAAGTTAGGGAATTGTATCATCAACTTGCTCCACAGCTGTATGAACTCAACAAACTTTGAAGCTAGAATTCCCAACATATGTGTTCAAAGCCATTGCACTGAAACTGTTGAACAGTGAGCCAGGTTTTGAATGCCTACTTTGAAGTACTGTAAGCTCATGTGCCTGTGCACGAAGCCTCCTGCCATGTTAAATAAATTAGGAAAGCCAAATGTGGGAATATGTCATGCTTTAGTGCTTCAGTGCTGCAATTGGCCTTTTACCAATAGATGAGACAGAGAGTTGTGTCTTCCTTTAACTTTGTTTTGCCATTTGAATATGGTGGTGGTTATTGTGGCAAATGGGTGTAGAAGTATGTATAAATATATAGCTTTTGATCATCTCTTAATAACCTGGATTTGTTGACGGAATTAAGTAAGTGGTGAGAGCTCTAAGTAGCAGAGCACTGATTTTTTGTGAGGAGTTAGAGGGAGGAACTTATTTGTGCTTTCCTGTTTGTGTTAGCTGAGCTAGGAAGCACATTAGAGCTGAAACAAATGCAATTCCTTGACCACCTCTTGCTGCTGAAGGAAGTCGGATGGAAATGGGGGGCGGGGGTGAAATCATGCAGTTCGGATATGTGATATTCTGTTCATTTCCTTATCGTTGAACTGCCACAGAATCAAGAATGAGAAACTCTGATCCTCGAAGACCATTTGGAAATTTTGAAGCTGTTTCTGAAGCAGATTAAATGAGCTTACAATCTGAAGTACCTTTGATTTGTAAACTCATTTGTTCCATACTTCTCTTCAATTTTGTGAAATCAGCTGCATGAACAGAAACATCAAATTGGTAACTTTAAAAAAAAAGAGCATTTTTCTAGTATGTCTACTGCCTAAATTTTTTGATTACATTTTGTGTGGTGAGTGTATTATCTTATTTTGTGTATGAATTATAATTTTTAAGGTTTGAATTTAATGCAAGAATGTCCAGCTGGGGAGTGGGTATTGAACTACAGAGGAGAAAGTCTCCAGTACGATGCCTGGTCTGTGTTAAAATGGCTGATCTCAGTCAGGGTAGCAGTTGTGCTGCTGCAATTGGCTTCAGTGCATCTGGGCTCAGCAAAACAATATCAGCCATGGTTTCAGTTTCTCATTGCATATTAATGATCCTTTATCCCCCTCCTTCTTTACCAGAAAGTGGATCTGTCTAGATGTCGACTGAGAACAACCTCCCAACTCTCAGTATCCATGTTCACACATGAAGAATAATAACTTGGGTGAGGTACCAGAGGGCTGCTGGCATAGAATCTTAGAAGGTTACAGCACGGAAGGAGGCCATTTGGCTCATCGAGTAACCACCGGCTCTATGCATGAGCAATCCAGCTAGTCCCACTGCCCGCCCTATCCCCGTAGCCCTGCACATTTTTTCGTTTCAAGTACTTATCCAGTTCCCTTTTGAAGGCCATGATTGAATCTACCTCCACCACTCCCTCGGGCAGTGGATTCCAGATCCTAACCACTCGCTGTGTAAAAAAGTTTTTCCTCATATCACCTTTGGTTCTTTTGCCAATCACCTTAAATCTATGCCCTCTGGTTCTTGACCCTTCCACCAATGGGAACAGTTTCTCTGTATCCACTCTGTCTAGACCCTTGTGTGAAACTGTATCCCCTCAATAGTCAGCACCTTCAGGGGAGGAGGCAAAAGGAGAGAAAACCGGAGGGCAGCAAGAACAATATGTTTACTGTTCAAGCCCACTTTTCTATCATCTTCGGTTCCCCACCAAAAACTCCCCTCCTTGGCCACTCTGTCTGACAGAACTACAACATTCGTAATCTTTGACCCTGAACTGAGTTTTAACCCCCACATTCTAGCCAACACCAAGACCATTTACTTCACTTGTGCAATATTACCTGCCTCTGACCTTACCTCAGCCCCTTCTCTGCTGAAGTCCTTATGTGTACGTTTGCTACTTCCAGACTTGATTAGTCTAACACTCTCCTTGTTGGCCTCTCATCCTCCACCCTCCATAAACTCCAACTTGTCCAACACCATGTTGCAGGTACTCCCGCAATGCTGTTGGGATGGGTAGCTTCGGTGGAAGGTTGATGGAACTCCCAGAGAAACATTGTAAACGGCCATTTTTAGCAGTTTATGTTGTTTCTCTGGTGGTTCAGCTGAAGTTACGCAGGAGATCAGAAAATCACTGGGTGGAGGGGCGCATCCTGATTTAAGTGTTGGGATGCATCTGCCCAGGATCTCCACTCCTGACCCCACTAAAGTTGGCAAGATCAGGGGGTGGTCCCTTAATTTGTATCAGAATGGCAGGTGCCCACGCCACTAGAAGTGCCTGTCCAATGAAGAGACTGCAAATTACAGCCGAACAGTGACATCAGGCAGTGGTGGTGGGGGGGGGGACCTTACCCCGGACAGAACTGTCAAGTGCCCCCAGAGTGTATGTTCATAGTGACTGAAGCTGTGCCACTTTTTGAAATGGTGTTACTTGAACAATTTTACCGTTCTGATATTTTGAAGAGAAACAGAAAGTTCAATTATGCAAGTCTACAGACTTACAATTTATATCACAGCAAAAAAAAATCTGTTGACACTTACATTGTGCAACTTAGATGTAGAAATAGTCAACCTCTAATTAATTATTTATGATGATTGATAAAGCTGAAACCTCTTAATTGGTAGAAAATGTTTCAGTCAGATTTTCTCACTGTCATGGGCAACTCTTGCACTCCCAAGACCTATAGTCAGATGAATTAGAAATGCATTAATTATTCATTCAAAAATTGATTTTTGTAGCTTATGCGAAGCTCATGCCTTAATACTGAACTTTTTCCATTTTCTCCCCTACATTAACCAAATGGACAAAGCTGATTAATGAATGTTACTGCAGAAATCACTTCAGAATGCATGCAATCCTGGCGATGGAGGTTGGTCTTATGTTTGACTTAAATGAGTGAGGTGGTGGATTTGTCTAATTACTATACCAAAGTTACAATTACACCAGAAAGGTCAATCCAGTTGTCACCAATTAGAGGAGGAAAAGCTACATTTATGGCCCTGAAGAACAATTATGTCAATTTTTATGCTGCTCTCATCAGCCTTTAACAATTTTTCAAGATATATAAATCTAATCTGCCTTCCAATTACACCATGCTCAGTAGTTGCTGTAAAAGGGAGATAACCATAAGCGCCTTCTGTTAATTGCTAGATCTCTCATCATGTCTAATCACGTTGTTAAGAATTCATGTGCCACTTGTCAACTATGACAAAGGTGAATAAATGAGCCAGATGGTTGTCTGTCTCGTATGTACCATTGGAAGCATTGCTTTCAGAAGGGGAGGAAAAGAGATGGAATTGCATGAGGCAATTAAAAATAGATGAATTTGATCAGCTCTTAGACTTTATATGGACCTAATTCTCAGTACTTGTTTCTTAGTCACCTGGGTATGGAGATAAGGAAAAGTGGTGCTGGACCCCCATCAGTTGCTTCAGGTAGGATTGCTGTTACAAATTTTAAGGCTCTGTCTTCTCTTGGGCTCCGTGTCACTGGTCACCCCCATAAGTGGAACGCACGTTCCCTATGATCAGTAATGTGCCCTTACTGCCCAATATCTAGTCAATTGATCGTGTGACCCAGGGGTTGCAATCTAGATCCTTTTTATTTTTTGCGTGTACTGGGTACTGTGATCTTACATGCATTACCACATGCATTCTCCAAGTGGACTGAGAGGCATGATGGTAAGAGTAGGCTGATTGTATACTAACAAACTGGTTTATTTTGTATAGAATACCTGAATGAACAGTACAATTCTCCCTTGAGATACATCTATTTGCTACTGCTGCTCAGATCATTAATAGTAATGAAAATATGTGTCCTGTCACTATTCTAGGCAAAACTCACTTAAAAGTTAGTTGTCCCTTTTGTTAATAGGCATCTGTCTTTCTCTGTTGGAGGCTGTATGTGTTCATACTGAGGCCTGGAGCTTCTCTGGAGAGGGAGGGAGAGTGAGAGAGAGCTATCCCACCTGGAATCATCCTAATTAACATTCTAAATGGCTTGTATATCTCTGGGAGACATGATGAATCTGACCTTATATCAATAGTTAGTTAATAAGGTTTTCAGTACACCAAGACAAGCATTAGAAATGAAGCCATAATTCCACTCCATCCTGTCCTCTGTCCAAATTTGGACAGCAGTAGGTGATAGCCTAAGTTGTAGGCAGTATCTTGATACAGTCCGGTACGAATGACCTTTTTCATTTCATGTTTTTGTTTTATCTTCAACTAAAAGAGGTTCAATGTAGCAGAAATTCCTTTTTGTGCAAATATCATGTCCTTTTAAAGAAAAAAAACTGTTTTTAGTAGAATGCAGGATTCAGACAAGGGGAAAGGATAATATGTACGTAGATGTTTCGTAGCTTGCTCTAAAGTTGTATGATCCTGTTTTTCTAAAATTTTTGTTTAGTTTGTCAACCAGTTATAATGTCTATGGCAAACTGAAGATGGATGCTTATGCTCGTGTTTGTTTTGTTATCCCATACTACACTAAACGTATTTTTTAAAAAGAATTTATTTATGGTTTCCCGATGGTTTCGCTGATGAAGAGACCATATAGCTGAGGGATACAGATCAGAAGGTCCCCATTTTCACTCTTGATCTGTGATTAATTCCTATTACCACTGGGTACGATTGAGGCGGTGAGGAGAGGCCGCAATGGGCAGAAGGGGTCTGGGGGGAGCACTACTGCTCCTCTTGGCCCACAAGGAGTGCTCTAGAAAGCACTAACCTGCTGGAGCCGGCAGCTCCCACCTCCATTTCGCTGCTGAGTTTCTTGAGCCCTGGGCAACCCGGCTGGCAGCTGTTGAATTTAAACCAGATTCTGAACTGCACTGTGGGAGCCTGATTTAAATACGATCATGAAGTGTCCCGCCTCTCCAAGACGGGACACACGCAAGGCTCGCAATCCGCTGCCGTAAAAATGGTGGCAGGTTGGGTACCGTTCCCCGATATTTGATTTTTAACCCCCCGCCCCCGAAACCTCTCCCACCTGTTGTGGGGGGGGGGGCGCTAATATTGAGGCCACTGTCTTTTAGTATTTCTAAGCAGCAAGATTCATTTTTCCAAAAAAATGTATAAATAACATCTATTTTTATACACGAATTATATACTGGTGTCGTACCAAGTGTATCATGGGATAGCCCAGGTGCTTGGAGTCCTCTTTCTAAAAGAACACATCTGACAACACAAACACTGGTTAGAGTAGGTCGATAATTCAATCTTACAGGAAAAATACTGCAAGTAAAAATGTTTTCAACACAAACTGGAGAAATATTGGCACTAAATCTCACATGTTTTACCGATGTCACTTCTGCAAATTGTTATCCCTCTCAATTTTTAAACTTTATTGCAATATATTATAACTTGACAACATCCACTTGTAAACCAGCCAAGGTAGTTGGTCAGTTGTGTTTGGGTTTGTGAAGTAGACTTGTGAGGATTTATGTGCAACTTCAAGTTTTGCTGTCTGACATATTGTATGATGTGGAGATGCCGGTGATGGACTGGGGTTGACAATTGTAAACAATTTTACAACACCAAGTTATAGTCCAGCAATTTTATTTTAAATTCACAAGCTTTCGGAGGCTTCCCCCTTCCTCAGGTGAACGATGTGAAAATGCAAGGCTCTCATTTTCACATCGTTCACCTGAGGAAGGGGGAAGCCTCCGAAAGCTTGTGAATTTAAAATAAAATTGCTGGACTATAACTTGGTGTTGTAAAATTGTTTACAATTGACATATTGTAGTCACTTCTATTAGTTTTGAGCCAGTGTAACTTCCAGATGATATCGTGTTTGAGTAGCCACCAGTGCTTTGTTTTCGAGGTTTTTCCAATTATATTGGTCCAGTCACAGTTCTTTCTTAATTTTTCTCTTACCTTTTGTAGTTTTAAATTAATTTTCCTTTTTAAATTATGCTCCATTCTGGGATGCCACCATCCTAACCTGATTTATTTTTTAATTGATTTTTTTTGTAGAACTTGATTCTACAGGTGGAAAATCTATATTGAGTTCCATTAATTCTTTGGATGAATGACTGTGAAACAGATGGTCCCTCATGTTGGACATTGAGGCAAAGACAGAAGTCTACTCATACATTTTTGAAGAGCAGCTGTTTTCCTGTTCCATTTAAAATGCCACTGCATTATCCCTGCCTGCTTAAAGTTAGGCTCCAAAGTTAAACTTCCTTTCAGCACTTCATCAGTATGCATTCGTACAAGGAAATGTGATGTCACCTGTGTGATCGTAATCAGCCATGTGCCTTATGGAAAAATTGTTTCTTGTACATCCCTTTTTTTGCCAGTTCATTAAGAGTTGAAAAGAGCTTCATAGAATTATTTTATTCCTCCTTGACAATTTCCTTTGCCGTTTTCACCCTCCCTCCTCCTGAAGCTGGTTCAATTTTCACAGGCACTAGCCACTTGCCGATTTGGCATTCTTCGTGAATGAGACTAAACAGTGAGTGTCAACAAGCTTCATAACTGGGCTGATCCTGTTCTCGCCTAACTTCCACACGTAGGAACATAGGAATATAGGAACAGGAGTAGGCCATTCAGCCCCTCAAGCCTGCTCCGCCATCTGATAAGATCATGGCTGATCTGTGATCTAACTCTATATACCTGCCTTTGGCCCATATCCCTTAATACCTTTGGTTGCCAAAAAGCTATCTATCTCAGATTTAAATTTAGCAATTGAGCTAGTATCAATTGCCGTTTGCGGAAGAGAGTTCCAAACTTCTACCACCCTTTGTGTGTAGAAATGTTTTCTAATCTCACTCCTGAAAGGTCTGGCTCTAATTTTTAGACTGTGCCCCCTAGTCCTAGAATCCCCAACCAGTGGAAATAGTTTCTCTCTATCCACCCTATCTGTTCCCCTTAATATCTTATAAACTTCGATCAGATCACCCCTTAACCTTCGAAACTCTGGAGAATACAACCCCAATTTGTGTAATCTCTCCTCGTAACTTAACCCTTGAAGTCCAGGTACTGTTCTAGTAAACCTACACTGCATTCCCTCCAAGGCCAGTATGTCCTTCCGAAGGTGCGGTGCCCAGAACTGCTCACAGTACTCCAGGTGCGGTCTAACCAGGGTTTTGTATAGCTGCAGCATAACTTCTGCCCCCTTGTACTCCAGTCCTCTAGATACAAAGGCCAGCATTCCATTAGCCTTCTTGATTATTTTCTTCACCTGTTCATGACACTTCAATGATCTATGTACCTGAACCCCTAAGTCCCTTTGGACATCCACTGTTTTTAACTTTTTACCATTTAGAAAGTACCCTGTTCTATCCTTTTTTGAACCAAAGTGGATGACGTCACATTTGTCACAGTTTTGCCCATTCACCTAATCTATCAATATCCCTTTGTAATTTTATGTTTTCATCTACACTGCTTGCAATGCCACCAATCTTTGTGTCATTGGCAAACTTAGATATGAGACTTTCTATGCCTTCATCTTAGTCGTTAATAAATATTGTGAATAATTGAGGCCCCAAGACAGATCCCTGCGGGACTCCACTAGTCACATCCTGCCAATGTGAGTACCTACCCATTATCCCTACTCTGTCGCCTTTTGCTCAGCCAACTTCCTAACCAAGTCCGTACTTTTCCCTCAATTCCATGGGCTTCTATCTTAGCTAACAGTCTCTTTTGTGGGACCTTATCAAATGCCTTCTGGAAGTCCATATAAATAACATCCATTGACATTCCCCTGCCCACTACTTTAGTCATCTCTTCAAAAAATTTAATCAGGTTTGTCAGGCACGACCTACCTTTCACAGATCCATGCTGGCTCTCTCTGATTAACTGAAAATTCTTGAGGTGTTCAGTCACCCTATTCTTAATTATAGACTCCAGCATTTTCCCCACAACAGATGTTAGGCTAACTGGTCTATAATTCCCTGGTTTCCCTCTCTCCTTTCTTAAAAAGCGGAGTGACATGTGCAATTTTCCAATCTAGAGGGACAGTTCCTGAATCTAGAGAACTTTGAAAGATTATAGTTAGGGCATCTGCAATGTGCTCACCTACTTCCTTTAAAGTCCTGGGATGGAAACCATCTGATCCTGGGGGCTTGTCACTCTTTAGTGCTATTATTTTCTTCATTACTGTTGTTTTACTTATGTTAATTTTATTGAGTCCCTGTCCCCGATTCAATATTAGTTTTCTTGGGATTTCCGGCATGCTATCCTCTTTTTCGACTGTAAATACTGACGCGAAGTAATTATTCAACATGTCCGCCATTTCCCCATTGTCAATGACAATATCCCCACTTTCAGTTTTTAAGGGGCCAACACTGCTCCTGACCACCCTCTTTTTCCTAATATAACTATAAAAGTTCTTCGTATTGGTTTTGATATCCCTTGCAAGTTTATTTTCATATTCTCTCTTTGTTGCTCTTACTATCTGTTTTGTGACCCTTTGTTGATCTTTGTATCTTTCCCATTCGCCAGGATCTGTGCCATTTTTTGCCTTTTTGTATGCCCTTTCTTTATGTCTTATACTGTCCCTTACATCTTTAGTTGTCAATGCTGTTTTTTTTTTGGCAAGTAGAGTTCTTGCCCCTCAGGGGTATAAACCGATTCTGTATCACGTTAAATGTTTCTTTAAACATTTCCCACTGATCATCAGTCATTTTATCCCTCAATATAAAGGCTGGGGGAGGAGATCTCGATAAGGGAATTGGCATAGGGTTTGGAAAGGCTATACAACGATTTTAAGTGAGATTTGCCCAGTTTACTGTGGACAGTCTCTGTCTCATCCCATTGAAATCGGCCGTACCCAAGTCTAGAATCTTAGCAGCTGATTCACTTTTTTCTCTTTCAAACACTACCTTGAACTCGATCATGTTATGATCGCTATTGGATAGATGTTGATGCACAGTTAAGCTGTTAACTAAATCTGGTTCATTACTCATTACTAAATCTAGTATGGCTTGCCCCCTTGTTGCCTCTGGGACATACTGCTGTAGAAAAGTATCCCGGACACACTTGAGAAATTCACTATCTTTCTGACAGTTGCTAGTTTGCTTTTCCCAATCAATGTGAAGGTTAAAGTCCCCCATTAAGACCACTATGCCTTTGTTACACGCTTGTCTAATCTCTGCGTTTATACAATCTAGCACTTCAGAGCTGCTGCCAGGGGTCCTTTGCACAACTCCCACTATAGTCTGAGATCCTTTCCTATTTCTCAATTCAACCCATAAAGTCTCTGTTGGCTGCTTACCTCTCGTTATATCCTCCTTTATCATTGAAGTGATTTTATCTCTAATCACTGAGGCTACTCCTCCCCCGTTCCATTTTCCCTATCTCTCCTGTAGACCTTATAACCTGGTATATTTAGTTCCCAATCCTGACCATCTTGCAGCCATGTCTCAGTAACAGCTATCATGTCATACCCTCCAATTTGAATTTGTACCTGTCGTTCATTTAATTTATTCCTTATACTCCGTGCGTTTGTATATAGAACTCTTAGTTGGGCCACACACCCTAGCCTGACCTTCAGCTTTGATGCTGGGTTAATCGTTTTACACCTTCTAGTTTTCACTTCATCATCTGTAGTGTCTAAAGTACACTTTCTTTCTGCTGCTCTACGCTTTTCCCTTTCACTTGTTCTTGAACAACTATTTGTAGAATTTGTATTGTAAATTTCCCTGCATGTATTTCCAGCAGAAGTCACTCGATAGTGATCAGGAGTGGGAACCTTGGCTGACTTTTATTTTTGAAAATATTTGGAGCAATTTAATTGGTCCCTTTTGCTCACATAAACTGAAGCTTTCCTCCATGGCTTGCCGTGCCCAAACCACGGTGCTGACCTCTTGTCACCAAATCCTATCTTGGTCTCCTTCCTGCTTTTCTTGCATGTTAATCTCGTTTGAGCACCTCATGCCGTTTCATCTTTCTGGCCTCTCACTTAAAATCGTTGTATAGCCTTTCCAAACCCTTATCGAGATCTCCTCCCCCAGCCTTTATATTGAGGGATGAATCATCTTTAGTGATTTCAACCTGTACCTAAACTCCCTTAGCCCCCTTTCCTCTGACTTCTTTGTTCTCCTATCCTCATTCAATTTCACCCTCCACATAAACTCTCCTGCCCACACTAATGGCCACTGCCTCACTTTGGGTGTGATTATCGACCATTCACTGCAAGTATCAGTCAGTGTGAAACTGTTCTCAACAGGCCTAATCATTGGAATGATTTTTTAAGGGTAAGCAGGAGATATTGGTGCCAGGAAAACAGAGTGCTTTTATAGGAGTGTCAATGGGGTGTTGTGCTGCCAGTTCCCTAAATGCGAGTCTCATGTAGCAGACAGCAATCCCAGTGTAAACCTGCTGGATATGAAAGCAGCAGCTGTTACCTACGGCTAATCCTGCTTACCAGATGTGCAAGGAAGCAAACTGGTCCTCAATGGAATAGGTGGCATTGTCTGCTGATGTGTCCTCACATTTCCAGTTCCCAGTGCTGCCCCTGCCATCCCACACAACCACTACCAAAATTCATAGAAATCATCAGCCGCCATGAGTTTTTAAACATCTTCACGTACTAATAGCAGTCAGCACCCAGCTTTCATTTTCCTACCCAAATGCTTTTAACTTTGAGTCCGTCATACAAAATTGACTTCATTCTGTAACCTGTAATCTTCTGCACTGGGTGTACATTGGGCGATGCTGCATAGTTTTGGGAGATAATTAATGTGAGTGATGACTGTAGGAAATGTAATGTTTCATTCTCCTTCCGCGTGGAATTCATTATCGTTGCTTATCCTGAGTCAGCTGTAACACTCTGAACGCTTCAGAGCACTTTTAGCAGGTTATTAGAGCAATTGAAGAACGTCAGCTCTCCTGCTGGCACTTCCTGTTGTAGCTCACTTGCCAGGAGAGAATGTGACTGAGGCTCTGCAGCCAGTGAACCCTGTTGACTGTGGGTCACCCTACTTCAAAGACATTCTGTACACTGCCAGACTAGACCTGAATTGTTACCATTCTGCTTCCAGACAGCTTTAAGAGCTCAGTTTGAACCCAGCATAGACCTGCAATAAAATACTTCGTTACAGAAAGTGATGACATGACAACCTTCTACCTCCACCCCCCCACCCCATCCCTGAGCAGTGATATCATAATTAAGATGCTGTTGAAGTTCTGGAGACAGCTTGTTGAAGTTTATTAAGTAAAATTATGCAGCTGACTCAAGGCACTTCCAGTTTGCTCACTAAGCTCTGGGAGAATGGTGCACAAGCAGAGGCTTGCATCCTCCAAATGTTGCTCCTTTGTGCCCCTGGTTCCCCCATTGAAGAACCAATAGAGAGAGACAGTTGCCTTCTATGGTTCTGACCTCTGCCCTCTCGATTCTACCTGTTTTATAACATTGAGTTAGGTGGACAGTGGGACTGAACTCAATCAGTGTAAAAGTGCCTTCAGACAAGCTTTGCAATGATGAGATGTCCAGAAGAGAAGAGAATGAATTATAGCTGCTGCTGCTTACAACTGATCACATGGGTCTAATTAATTTATGTCCCTTCATGAGATTATTTGTCACTGGTAACAATATGTTCAGTGTATATATTTATAGAAGAGACACACTATTGATTAACAGTTATCTGAAGCCTCATTTATACTTTCAGCTCCACAAAGATCACATTTGGGTGTGGATGACACAAGCTGGTGGTTTATAACGAGGTCTGTATGGATGTATTAATACACACGGGTCTGATGTGCCCAGTAAATAAAATGGTTTGGAGATTCTTTGAGAATTTAGGGTAATGTTGGTAGTCATGTTTAAGCACTTATCATTTGTTTGAAGTTGGGTTTTCCTGTCATTGGTCTTAGCAAATCCTGGTAAGTTTTCTTTTGGGTTGTAAAGACCCAGCACTGCTAGCTCAGGTCTTCGTCAGTTAGACTTCCTAGTCAAACTGAAAATGCTTTAGTTGTATTGAGAAACAGCACCTTTGAATTGGGTTGCCTGCAATATGTAAATAAAGCAATAATGTACTTCAGGCTGATGTACTGGTTTTCATCACCAACTAATGCTAACTTGTACTATGCTAATCTATAGAAAGCTAAATTGACTGACCACAAAATATTGAGTCCTTGCATTATTGTCTGTTGAAACCTCCTGAAGGTTGTCCCCAAAGTGCTGACTACTGACTGATTTTATGCCAGTTTTAACTGCTTCTACAATTCACTTAGTAATCAGACAGCAGCAGGAGTTAGGCCACTGGAATTGGCTTCAGTGCTTCTGGGCTCGGGGAAGGAAAAATCAGCTGGGCATCCTGCTCCTGATTGCTATCCAGTGACTCCTCCTGGAAAGTGCACGTGTAGATATTAGGGGAGTATAGGATCAGGCTCTGTTGTGATAGCTTGAGCTGCTGTTATATTCTTTAGCCGTCGACTCCTGTTTTGGTGATATCATGTCGGGCTAACATTTACATAATATCTTCAGTGACACCATGACGCAATACTCCATGCATATACCCTGATCAGAATGTTACAGCCAGTGTGTGGAAGACGTGTGTGGAACATTTGCTTATACGGTGCCTTAGAAGTGCCTGTAGGCAACTAACAAGATTGCATCATAAGAACATAAGAAATAGGAGCAGGAGTAGGCCAATCGGCCCCTCGAGCCTGCTCCGCCATTCAATAAGATCATGGCTGATCTGATCCTAACCTCAAATCTAAATTCATGTCCAATTTCCTGCCCGCTCCCCATAACCCCTAATTCCCTTTACTTCTAGGAAACTGTCTATTTCTGTTTTAAATTTATTTAATGATGTAGCTTCCACAGCTTCCTGGGGCAGCAAATTCCACAGACCTACTACCCTCTCACTAATGTTGTTGTCTGTTTACTATAGGTTATGCATGCCAGAGACTGGTGCTGATCTGTTCTTTAGTACAAAATGATGTTTACTAACTAAATCTGCTCGCAAATCATGTTTTCAAATAATTTGATGAAAGGGTGAAAAGTATGTGCTTTCAATTCAATGAAAACCTGATTGCTATAAATTCTAAAGTTTCTTGTACAGCTCACATTCTTTTTTTTTCATTAGAATGAAATGTAGTTATAATTTTTGCAAACCCCTGACCTTTTTGTCTGCTGTTGATTAAACAAATGCTTCTAGCCATCTAATTTAATGGCGGGAATCTATTTGTAATGGTAAGTACAGTAATTTTGTAAAATCAGCCTGGAATCTGCATGATAGGAATTATTTAAGCAGTTTCATTTATTCAAAGTTAAATGTTAAAAGCACACGGATCATTTGAAGTGCCTTGTTTATTTAGACCCCATTTATATTACAGTTATACATGGAGGTTTATATGCCTCTGGAGGCAAAGTGCTAGTGATGCCAAATGTGAATTGTAGCATTCAGAAACCATTTTATTCTGGCTGCTATAACAGCTTAAGAAATAGGAGCAGGAGTAGGCCATACAGCCCCTCGAGCCTGCTCCGCCATTCAATAAGATCATGGCTGATCTTTTCCCTGAACTCTACTTTCCCACCCTTTGTTCGCAGTGATTCCCATCGACCCTTCTACAACGAATGTTTGAATGAGTATACGCAAGACAAATTCGGAGCACAGGAAGCTACATCATATAATTATAAATGGGGTATGAAATAGTATTTCCATAATAAGAACAGTCAGAAACAGTATTGCAATGTTATCCTAGTATTACATAGAATCTTAAGTATTAAAAAGTATCCGTTCTGCTCTCTGCAGTAAGAAATGGTGCTTTCTTCCTGACTAAAATATGAAATGTTATACCCCTACTAACTGAATAATGAAAAAATATTTCCCTATCCAAAATTTAAAATAGTATTCTCATGCTATTTAAGTGAAGTATTACTACCTTGTATTTTCCTATCAAAAATAAAAAAAACACTCCTCTAATTTGGAAAATATGAACTTGTTCTTCCTTACTGACGAAAATATTAAATAATGCTCCTCTGATAAAGTATGAAGTATTGCTCCCCTGCTATCTAAGTATGAATCAGTACACCCTGCTGAAGTATGTCCCTGTTATCTACAGCAGATCTTTTTGTTCTACAGATACACCATTGTATGCACTATGAATTTGCACTTGACGTGCTTTAGGAACTGTTTTTCAGATTAAGCTCTTTTCCATCTTGCCCTTATAACTGGTTTGGATTGCTAAATCAGGCACTTGCATCAGGCAGGTATAAATAACATACTGCAAATCTGATTTAATCTGACAAGCCTCTCACATTGCATTTGCAATTTAATACTTCCCAGCCCACAGAGCACACATGGGTGTAAATCCCTGAGGTATTTAGTTAGTGGCATTCTGACCCGAATTGAACGCATTCATATTGGTCTGGCTCTACAAACGGACTGTAAATAATCCACACTGCTTGTGATGCAATTTGTCTTCATACATTTATAAGAATTTAGATTTATATAATGCCTTTAATGTAGTAAAATGCCCCAAGGCACTTCACAGTTGGGTGTCAGACCTGAGTAGGAAGGAAATTCGAGGCGGTGGCCAAAGGCACGGTGAAAGAGATAGATTTTAAGGAAGCGTTTTCAGATGGGTGGCGATGTAGCAAGGTCAGAGGGGTTTAGGAAAAGAGTTTTAACATGGAGGCAAGATGGCTGATGGTTTTACTATTGATGGTAGAGAATGGGGTGGAGGAGGAAGCACACAATGGGAAGAGAGCAGAGTGTGAACAGGAATATAGGCCTTGAAGAGGTTACACATGCATGGTGGAATGAGGCCATGCAAGAATCGTAGACAAGGATAAAAATTTTGAAGTCGATGGGGTGAGGGACAGGTAAGAGAGCAAGTGGAGATTGACCATAACAGGGATGATAGGTGAATGGGAGGGATTTTGTTTGAGATAGAATGTGGGCAGCAGAGTGCTGCACGAGTTGGAGTTTATGTGAGGTGGAGTTGGGAGACTGGTGAAGGGAGTGTTAGAAAAGTCGGGTCTGGAGGTGACAATGGCGTGAATGAGGCTACAGTGACAATTGGGGTGAGGTAGAGATGGATACAAGCAATATTTCAGTTGGACCGGATGTGGGCTTTGAAGCTCGGTTGAAGGAAGAACAAGACATCGAGATTACACAACATCAAGTTGAACTCTGTCGGCATCCAGAGAAGGGGAACGGATTGGGGCTAAGGTGTGGAGTTTCTGGCAAGAACTTAACAGAATAATTTTGGTCTAGGCCACGGTTGAGCTGCACAAAGTTGTGGCTCATCTATGACTTGATGTTGGACAGCACGGTGAGAATTGTGAAATCAATGATGGTGGTGGGGAGGTGAAACTTGATATCATTGGTATACATTTTGTTTTGTTCTCAGGGTGTCAGTGATGTTGGCAAAACCATATTTTCATTGCCCATTTCTAGTTGCTCTGAGAAGGTAGTGGTGGGCCTCCTCTTTGAACTGCTACAGTCCTTGTGCATCCATATGAAAATTGTCACCATGCTTACAGATAACATTGGCAAGGAATAAGAGAGAGATGAGGAAGCGGAGGGGATCAAGGATGGAACCTTGGAACATGATGGAAGGAAACGTTGAGGGCGTAGTGGAGAAAATATTGCAGGAAATTGATAGCTGCATTGGAATAGTTAGTGCGAGTACAGAGTAATATGCAAACGTGGAGGATGATGGTAACTTTATCAAAAGCCACAGAGATGATGAGGAATAACGCACGATGGTCACAGTCTCCCATAATGTTGTTGAGCAGGGGTAGTACTGTTCAAATCTTCTTCCTTGACCTTCAGCATCTTTTGTTTTTCTGCGTGAGTCATCCTGTCGTGGTCCTATTTGTTCTCTAACTGACCACCGACTCCTAATGTGCATAAAAAATGCCTTTTCATTATTTTGGCTATGTTCTACTATAATCCTACTTCCCTCTGTGTTTCGTACTCATCTCTCCCTGATGTTAACCTTTATGGCATATTTATAAAGCTTCCCAGTACAGATGGATCTGGAACAATCCTGGTTTCATTCAAAGCTGTATATTCACATATTTGCTGGAATCTGCTTCACAGAGTCCGGGGTGTTTGCATCATCATTTACTAGCCAGCCAGTGGTGGAAGTAGGAAGCTGTCTAAAATGCAACTGATAAATATGGTATTGGGCGACGTGGAACCAGTATTTGTTAGTTTACCAGTCTGTTCTCTTGTATTCTTTTTGAATGGGAAATTTACTTCACAGTATTGTACTTTCAGATTGTGATATGCATGATATGATACATGTGTTGTGATCTGAACTCTTTTCTCCCTGCTGTGGATGTGGTGTAAACAACTTGTTATTTAATCATTGCACCAAATAACTGATGGGAATGGGGAATGGCAGGATAGAGGAAAATAATACATCGAGCAACATCAAGGCTAGAGCTTCTGATATCAGAATTTTAATTTTCCAGTATCCTAGAGCTCATAAGTGAACTGTACTTTATGTATGCCGACCATTTGTATAACAATAAGTAATATAAATATCAAAATAAAATGTATAACTTATGTATAAACAATTTTGTTGCTGAATTTTGTGCTCATCGTGTAAGGGATATTAGTGCTGAGAAATGGAACACTTTCCATTTTAGCATCAAGAAATTCCAGTTCAGGTGCAGTACAATCAAATGGCTTTAACCCAACAGTATGTCTCAGGCAACTCCAGAAGATCAGCATCAGTGTGAAATATTTCTATTTTCCACTTTAAGCCATTCTCTGGCCACTGAGGATGAGATTTTTAAAAATGTTGTTCTTGGGATATGGGTGACACTGGCAAGGCTATATTTATTGCCCATTGCTCGTTGTTCTGAGAAGGTAGCAGGCCTTCTTGAATAGCGATTGTTTGTACAACTGAGTGGCTTGCTAGGCCATTTCAGAGGACATTAAGATTTATTGATTTTTTTTTCACAATTTACCATCATGGGATGTGAACTCAGAACCTGTAGATTGCTAGTCCAGTACAATAACCACTACACTACTGTACCTATATTCAATTGCCAAATTAGAGCTAATTAGCATCAAATTAAAAATATATAGATGCTGATTCTGCCATCGAATGCTTCCAGCAGGGAGTGCAGGTCAGTAATCACAGGCCCATAACCTGTCATTTTCAGTCCATCAAAATTAATGGACAGAAAATCACAGACTGCTGGCCCTTGATTTCCCGACCTGGGTCCTCTGCAAGTGCGTTACTGCCCAAATCTGCCCTATAATTTCAAGTGTTGGAGACCATCCTGCCACTGGTGATCTGAGACAATGACACCTTGTCAGCACAACTTCTGAGATATGGACCAACTTATCAGACTATCTATATGCTGCAAGACCTTTCACATTGCACACACCACAGAAACTAAATTCAATTGAATTGCTCCCTTTCTCACGTTTTCATTTTGAATTGCACTCAGGTATCACTAATTATCAATTAATTTGTTCTTTGTTCTCTATCATTATACAAGAGAAACAAATAAGCATAAAAATGTACAATATTCATTTTATAATTTAATCAAGTGAGAATGAACTGGTTCTAATAGCAAATCTATCAGGTGTTACGGGCCAGAACATCACTAAAGCAACATTTGCTTATATATTTAGAATAATTTTTTGCATTCAGCAAATATGGAGCTTATTGTTTAAAAGCCTGAGATTTGTTAAAATGCTTACTTTAGCTTTGTAATTAAAATCTTCCTTAAAATGCATACTTAAAGACAGGCTTAGTTGCAATTGGCTTCATGAATTCTGTTTCACGTTGTGCCTTTGTAATTATAGCCAAGCCCTCAGGGAGATAAACTACCAATAAAATTGACTGTGATTTGTTTGTTAAAAAGTATATGGTTTTGCTTATTACAAAAAGTGAAAGCAGCCAGACTTTAACAATGATGAAAATGAAATGATTCAGAGTATCAGATTATCACTAAAGCAGAACAGTATGAGGTCTCCATGTTTTATGCAATAGTTCTGGTTGTGACATGTATATTTTTATTCCTGTAGAACCGTGACTGTTGTTAAAAAACTACTTATTAACACGTGCAGCGAACCAAGTATTGTACATAGTCTGAATCCTTTTGCCAAATGGTGTTGGCCTGAGGCCATTTCACTGTAAATAGGAGTTTGGAGATGCGGCCTCTGCAGAAACTCCCACCTATGCCAAGTGGGGTTAGGTTCTGAAACTTTAACCTCTTTCTCTTTCAGTTGCTGAGCTGATGTGTATTTCAAACATTTTCTATTTTTATTTTTATTGGTGTTTTTTTATATATGTTCCAGATCGAGCTTAGGTAACTAAGTTGCAAATGACCCAGTTTCTCATGTATATGCTGTCGGGAATAGCTGCTATTTATTAATGCAATTACCGGAGATTTAGATTTTGTAATATTTTCAGAGTTACAACAGTAACTTCTCCTTTCAACTGGAAATATACAAATGTTGGCTTATGATGGGTTAAAAAAAAAACTTTTACATCGCTGGTAAAATAGCTGTGCCGGGTGCATCCCACCATTGACAGAACAGTGCATTATAAGGGAGGCAAATTCTGTGACTCTGGTGTTTGGGATATAACTTTTAGTGAATCCTGAGAGCAGACATCAGAGACAGTGCAAAACATGGGCCTTTTCTATTGACCTCCAATGTGGAATGGAGGTGTGGTGCTACACTAAAGAAGGGAGCGTGTGTCTGTTGTGAGTTTTCTCTTGCATCTTGATGCCCAGGAGCTCCAGCGCTTGTATAAAAGTGCCTTAGAGAAAAGCATCCATGTATCATAGTAGGTATAGCACAGGAAGAGGCCATTCGACCCACTGTGCCTGTTCCAGCTCTTTGAAAGAGCTATCCAATTAGTTCCATTCCCCTGCTCTTTCCCTATAGCCCTGTAAATTTTTTCCCTTCAAGTATTTATCCAATTCCGTTTTTGAAGTTACTATTGAATTTGCTTCCACCACCCTTTTAGGCAGTGCATTCCAGATCATTATAGCTCGCTGCGTAAAAAAATGTTTCCTCATGTCGTCTCTGGCTGTTTTGCCAATCACCTTAAATCTGTGTCCTCTGGTTACCGACCCGTCTGCCACTGGAAACAAATTCTCCTTATTTGTCCTGTCAAAACCATTCATGATCTTGAACACCTCTATCAAATCTCCTCATAACCTTCTCTGTTCTAAGGAGAACAACCCCAGCTTCTCCAGTCTCTCCACATAACTGAAGCCCCTCATCCCTGGCACCATTCCAGTAAATCTCTTCTCCACCCTCTCTCAGGCCTGGACATCATTCCTAAAGTGTGGTGCCCAGAATTGAACACAATACTCCAGCTGAGGCCTAACCAGTGCTTTATAAAGGTTTAGCATAACTTCCTTGCTTTTATACTCTCTGCCTCTAATAAAAAGCCCAGGATCCAATATGCTTTTTTAAACCGGGCTGGGACCAGTGTCCTGGCGAATTGAATAAAAAGGTGGGATGGGGAGGATGTGGAGCGTTCAGGTAAGGGTAAATTTAAAAATCTAAAGAGAAAAGTCAAGGCTATAGAGTAGTGTAGCGATTTGGGTAAAGATGAGCAGAGTGTGTCAGGAAGGGATAGAAAGTTTAACAGTAATTTTGCATCGGTGCATAAAGTCAAATCAGGGAAAAATAGTGAAAAGTTAAAATTTAAAGGCACTTTATCTGAATGCACGAAGCATTCGTAACAAGATAGACGAATTAATGGCACAAATAGAGATAAATGAGTTTGATCTGGTAGCAATTACTGAGACATGGTTGCAAGGTGAGCAAGGTTGGGAACTAAATATTCCAGGGTACTTGACTTTTCAAAAAGATAGGCAAAATGGAAAAGGAGGGTGTGTAGCCCTGATAATAAAGGATGACATAAGGAACGAGCTGCCAGAGGCAGTAGTAGAGGCGGGTACAATTTTGTCTTTTAAAAAGCATTTGGACAGTTACATGGGTAAGATGGGTATAGAGGGATATGGGCCAAGTGCAGGCAATTGGGACTAGCTTAGTGGTATAAACTGGGCGACATGGACATGTTGGGCCGAAGGGCCTGTTTCCATGTTGTAACTTCTATGATTCTATGATTCTATGACAGTAGTGAGAAAGAATCTTGGCTCGGAAGATCAGGAACTATAATTAGTATGGGTGGAGATAAGAAATGACAAGGGGCAGAAAATACTGGTGGGAGTGGTTTATAGCCCCCCTAACAGTAGTTATACTGTTGGACAGAGTATTAATCAAGAAATAAGAGGAGCTTGTAACAAAGGTATTGCAGTAATCGTGGGGGATGTCACTCTTCATATAGACTGGGCAAATCAAATTGGCAAAAGTAATTTGGAGGACGAGTTCATGGAATGCATTTGAGACGTTTCCTAGAACAATACATCATGGAACCAACCAGGCAACAGGCTATTTTGGATCTTGTCTTGTGTAAGGAGACGGGGTTAATTAGTAATCTCATAGTAAGGGATCCTTTGGGACACATAAAATGATAGAATTTCACATTGAGTTTGAGAGTGACGTACTTAAGTCCAAAACTAGAATCTTAAACTTAAACAAAGCCAATTACATAGGTATGAAGAGCGAGTTGGCTATGGTTGATTGGGAAATTAGATTAAAAGATATGACGGTAGATAATTAATGGTGAACATTTAAAGAAATATTTCATAATTCTCAACGAATATACATTCCTTTGAGGAATAAAAACTCCATGGGAAAAATGATCCATCTGCGGCTAACTGAAGAAGCTAAGGTTAGTATTAGATTAAAAGAAGAGGCTTATAATGTTGCCAAGAACATTAGTAAGCCTGAGGATTGGGAGAGTTTTAGAAACCAACAAAGGATGACCAAGAAATTGATAAAGAGGGAGAAAATCAAATATGAGAGTAAACTAGCAAGAAATATCAAAACAGATTGTAAGAGCTTTTACAAGTATGTAAAAAGGAAGAGAGTAGCGAAAGTAAACGTGGGTCCCTTAGAGGCTGAGACTGGGGAAAGTATAATGGGGATTAAGGAAATGGCAGAGACATTAAACAATATTTTGTATCTGTCTTCACAGTAGAAGACACAAAAAACATACCATAAATATTGGGGAACCAAGGGGTCTAATGAGAGTGAGGAATTTAAAGTAATTAACATTAGTAAAGAAAAAGTACTGGAGAAATTAATGGAACTAAAAGCCGACTAATCCCCTGGACCTTATGATCTACATCCTAGGGTTCTAAAAGAGGTGGCTGTGAAGATGGTGGATCCATTGGTTATGATTTTCCAAAATTCCCTAGATTCCAGAATGGTGCCAGTGGATTGGAAGGTAGCAAATATAACACTGCTAGTCAAGAAAGGAGGGAGAGAGAAAACGGGGAACTACAGGCCAGTTAGCCTGACATTAGTCATCAGGAAAATGCTGGAATCCATTATTAAGGATGTGGTAATGGAGCACTTAGAAAATCATAATATGATTGGGCAGTCATCGTGGTTTTATGAAAGGGAAATCGTGTTTGACAGATCTATTGGAGTTTTTTGAGGATGTAACTAGCAAGGTAGATACAACCAGTGGATGTAGTATATTTGGACTTTCAAAAGGCATTTGATAAGGTGCCACATAAAAGGTCGTTAGGCAAGATAAGGGCTCATGGGGTTGGGAGTAATATATTAGCATTGACAGAGGAATTGTTAACTAACAAAAAACAGAGGGTAGAAATGAACGGGTCATTTTCAGGTTGGCAGGCTGCAACTAGTGGGGTGCCGCAAGGATCAGTGCTTGGGCCTCAGCTATTTACAATCTATATTGAAGACTTAGATGAGGGGACCAAGTGTAATGTATCCAAGTTTGCTGGTGATACAAAGTTAAGTGGGAAAGTAAGCTGTGAGGAGCACCCAAAGAGTCTGCAAAGGGATATAGACAGATTAAGTGAGTGGGAAAGAAGGTGGCAGGTGGAGAAATGTGAGGTTATTCACTTTGGTAGGAAGAATAGAAAAGCTGAATATTTTTTAAATGGTGAGAAACTATTAAATGTTGGTGTTCAGAGGGATTTGGGTGTCCTTGTACAAGAAACACAGAAAGTTAACATGCAGGTACAGCAAGCAATTAGGAAGGCAAAAGGTATGTTCGTTTTTATTGCAAGGGGGTTGGAGTACAAGGGGGCTAGAAATTCGACCATGTGGCGCCCATTGTATAGGCACTACGCGGCCTCCTGAAGTTCCAAAATGGCGTCCGGAATTCGCATGCACATGCGCCGGACACCATCTTGATAAAGGGGTTTGCGCAGGTGGCATTGACCATCCCCTATTGCCTCCTACTGCCTCTTGAGCATATGCCTGGAGGGCCTTTTGCCCCACTGCATATATAGGATGTCCCTCCTTCTGTGCATCTCTTGCACTAACGTCTTCAGTGCATCAGCAGAGAACCTTGGTGCACGCTCTCTCGCAGGCCTGGTGCGGCATGCTTGGTTTCATTGGTCAGAACATTGAATACAGGAGTTGGGATGTCTTGTTGAAGTTGTACAAGACATTAGTAAGGCCACACTTGGAATACTGTGTACAGTTCTGGTCACCCTGTTATAGAAAGGATATTATTAAACTAGAAAGAGTGCAGAAAAGACTTACTAGGATGCTACCGGGACTTGATGGTTTGACTTTTCGGGAGAGGTTAGATAGACTGGGACTTTTTTCCCTGGAGAGTAGGAGGTTAAGGGGTGATCTTATAGAAGTCTATAAAATAATGAGGGGCATAGATAAGGTAGATAGTCAAAATCTTTTCCCAAAGGTAGGGGAGTCTATAACGAGGGGACATAGATTTAAGGTGAGAGGGGAGAGATACAAAAGGGTCCAGAGGGGCAATTTTTTCACTCAAAGGGTGGTGAGTGTCTGGAACGAGCTGCCAGAGGCAGTAGTAGAGGCGAGTACAATTTTGTCTTTTAAAAAGCATTTGGACAGTTACATAGGTAAGATGGGTATAGAGGGATATGGGCCAAGTGCAGGCAATTGGGACTAGCTTAGTGGCATAAACTGGGCGACATGGACATGTTGGGCCGAAGGGCCTGTTTCCATGTTGTAACTTCTATGATTCTATGATTCTATGAAACTCAGATCGGCAGATTGGTGAGGTCTGGCGTACAGATTGGAGGATGTGGGATTTAGTAGTGCGCAATCTTTATTCAATGTTTTAACATGACTCAACAGTTTGTAAACAGAGGGACGGGACCTGCATCTGTGTTTTACATGTGCGGTGTCTGATCTCCGTTCAGACTCCATGTGGACCCGTATCTTAGATTTTGCATTTATATATATGGTGCAGGCTGCCTTTAAGAGGTGCTAGCAGCTCACACGAGATTTGGGCCCCCTTGCTGGTGAGAAGTGCCAATACAGGAGAGAACGACGCAGCTCGGCCTCCATGCTGCACTTCAATCAGGTAAACAAATCTTAACGTCTTGCTTGCGTCAGGACCACCAGGCGCAGGCTAATTGCGCACCGCAATGCCTGAGCCCGGATTCGGACTTTCTCCACTTTAACCCCCAGGAAGTCTTGCTGCAATTGTACAGGGCTTTGGTGAGACCTCACCCTGGAGTATTGTGTACAGTTTTGGTCTCCATACCTAAGGAAGGATATACTTACCTTAGAGGCAGTGCAATGAAGGTTCACTAGATTGATTCCTGAAATGAGAGGGTTGACCAATGAGGAGAGATTGAGTAGAATGGGCCTATATTCTGTGGAGTTTAAAAGAATGAGAGGTGATCTCATTGAAACGTGTAAAATTCTTAGAGGGCTTGACAGGGTCGATGCTGAGAGGCTGTTTCCCCTGGCTGGAGAGTCTAGAACTAGTCGTTGAATATATTCAAGACTGAGATCAATAGATTTTTGGACTGAAAGGGAATCAAGGGATATGAGGTTTGGGCGGGAAAGTGGAGTTGATGTCGAAGATCAGCCATGATCTTATTGAATGGCGGAGCAGGCTCGAGGGGCTGTGTGGTCTACTCCTGCTGCTATTTCTTATGTTCTTAACCGCCTTCTCAACTTGTCCTGTCACCTTCAGGTCTCTCTGCTCCTGCATCTCGTTCAAAATTGTTCCATTTAGTTTATATTGCCTCTCCTCATTCTTCCTCCCAAAATGCATCACTTCACACTTCTCTGCATAAATTCCATCTACCAAGCTATCCATTTCACCAGCCTGTCTATGTCCTCCTGAAGTCTGTTACTATCCTTCACATTGTTTACTACAATTTCGAGTTTTGTGTCATCTGCAAACTTTGAAATTATACCCTGTATATCCAAGTCCTGGTCATTAATATATATCACAGAGCAGTGGTCCAAATACTGACCCCTGGGGAACACCACTGTATACTTCCCTCCAGTCTGAAAAACAACTGTTCACCACTACTCTCTGCTTTCTGCACCCCAGCCAATTTTGTATCCATGCTGCCATTGTCCCTTTAATCCCATGGGCTTTAATTTTGTTAACAAGTCTATTATGTGGTACTTTATCAAATGCCTTTTGAAAGTCCAAATACACAGCAGCAACTGCACTACCCTCATCAACCCTCTCTGTTAGTGGGTATTGCTGTAGATGCAAATTTGCTTCTTGGTACCAGACGCTGCCTGAAAACTAGTGAAGAACACATCGTGTTTGTATGAATTTCCTCTGTGCACTATTATAACAGAGGTTTACTGTTTTTGTTAAAATAGCAGACAAAGGAATTTGATATCAATGCATTAAAACATTTTCTACTTCTATTGCAAGGTGTAATTTCAAGGTAGTAGTTTTGGAATTTAACTGTGCAGCTTCCTTTCGCCTAGTGGATTTAGGTAGTAATTGTGAACATTTGTATATGTGTAATACTAACTTGGGCCCTGAACATGATATGTGAATATAGGGCACAGAGGGCCTCATGAGGATACTGTTATTGGGTGTCGACGTGAATGGGGTGAAAAATTTATTTGGAGTAAAGTTTGGGTTGAAAGTTGAGTTTAAATTTGGAAAAACAGTAATTGAAGAATAAAAGCACTGATTGAAAACAAAAGAAGATAACAGAAGAGCCTAATTGTTCTTAGTGCATGCCAGAGGTAAGCAGATTTGGTGCCAGCACATATTAGAAAATTTTTGGGTGCATCATCTGTGATTTTCCAAAGTGTGCTTATTGCCACCCTGTATTTGGAAAATTACTCAACTCTTAGAAACCATTGAAGGTACAAATGGGTGAACTGTGTAACAGGCAGAGCTAGCTATGTTTATACTGTCTTGGCAGACTTTTGACACTCCAGATGAAGGTGACTTTTCACACTCAGCCTACACCTTTGAAGAAGTCCCTTCTCTTAGTCATCGGTAATTAAAATACTTATTTCTATCACCCTGTCGGTGTCTGGGAGATGTTTGCAGGTCAGGCCTGAAGCAAAGACTTTTGGAATATCCTTCTGGCATTAACAGTCCCTTTTTGGTTGTGCCAGTCAGAAACAATAAGCTCCATTTTACCGCACAGCAGCAAACTTCCATACATTATCTTTTCACAAACCCGTGGTAATATGCAGACAATCTTGGCTGTTCTGACGAAGGGTAATACCTGAAATATTAACTGTTTTCCTTTCTTCTTAAACACTGCCTGACCTGCTGAGCATTTCCAGTATTTTCCGTTTTTGTTTCAGATTTCCAACATCTACAGTTTTTTGTTTTTTGACATGATCAGGTTATATGAATAGGCAGTAACTTAAACAGACATGGATCGCCAGCCCTTGAAACTAATCACTAACTCCAGACAATACTGTGTATTGCTTAAAATCTGCCCCAAGACAGGAGATCAAAAGCAAAATACTGCAGATGCTGGAAATCTGAAAATACAAACAGAACATGTTGGAAAAGCTCAGCAAGTGAGGCAGCATCTGTGGAGAAAGAAACAGAGTTAACATTTCAGGTCGAAGATGAACATAGAATGTCAAAACAAGGAAGGTAATGAGGGAGACTGAAATTATAAAAGAAAAGAAAAGGAGACTATTTTGAGTAGAAACTAAAAGATCGAAAAAAGATAATCATTTGGGAACAAAAAGGAAACTACCAACAGAATAAAAGAAAATAAATTTTGGGTGAAGAAGAAACACCAACTCAGAATTGCTTTTAAAGAAAGAAAAGAGTAATTGTGCTCCAAGAGCTGGACTGGCTGTGCGCTCTCCCACGTCATACCATAGCTCGTGAGGTCGTCAACACATTTACTGCCTCAGCTAGTGCATGCCTTTGAGTAACCAAGATTCTTGCTTTGAAGAGCAGTTCCCATAGTTGCAGTGGAACTTTCCAGAGAATCAAGAGTGCCACTAAAGCACCTGCCGCAACTTCACACTTGTATAATTAAGTTACAAGCAATGTAGCCAGAATGTAGTTTGATTTTTAACAAAAAGGGATAATGTTGATCTGAATTTTTTTTAAAAAGAGGAAATACACAGCAGGCCGAACATCACCATAAGAGCGAGACAGTTTAATGTTTCAAGTGGGACTCTTCAGTAGACACGAGTCGCATCTCAAACCTGTCTTTTAATCCTTTTTTTTAAAAAAGAGAAAGAAAACTGCACGTGCTGCAAATCTGAAATACAAACAGAAAATGCTGGAGATGTACAGGAGGTTGGTCAGCATCTGTAAGGAAAGAAAACAGTTTTATGTTTTGAACAGAATTCTTCCTGGGACATTAACTTGTGTTTTTCTTTTAGATGCTGGCTGAACTGCAGTTTCTCTTTGTTTCAGCCAATACTTTTTCATTCTGCAAAAAAAAAATCAGAGTTTTAACTAAACAACTGCAGTTCCAGTATGAACTGTCTGCTTTCAAGGTTTTTATTTTATTACGAGTGTAACCTGTCAGTCTACAAGGTTTAGCCCATCTTCTGATGTGCTTCTGACACATGTCTCATTTATTTTGCTAAGCACCAGCTGAAGTGACAGTTTTATGGTAAAAAAAAATTATGATGTTGACAGCTCATTGGCGCGTAGACACAATCGGCAGATGGGGGTGACATTTTGACTTGCTCTCATATTTAAATTTACTCTGGAGTCACACAATTCAAGTAAAAAAAAATACCATAAACACTTTATTTTTGTTACATTTTTCCCAGTGCTTTGAGAGCGTTTAAAGCAATTGTTTTGAAGTATATTTGAGCACATTTATTTAGTATATCTCCAGTGTTGCCCCTACCCCATCTCACAATAAAGGCCAATATTTGGGGCAGATTTAGTTTGTCGAATACAGTAGTCATGTAAGTTCTCTTCAAGGTATAATGGCCCTGAAATTCCTGGGCCTGGGAGGATGGAACACGGATGTAAGTTGGTTATGGGGGATAAGGCTGAATTTGGGCCGGACCTGGTTTTGCTGGATCTCCCTCTTGTTTTGTTAAGTTGGGAAATTTCGATGGGGGGTGGGGGGGGGCATGGGATTTTTGCGTCTGATGTCACTCAGGCAGAACCAGCAGCAAATCTCGCCAGTTCTGCTTTTCTTGTGGCCAGGAGATAGAATGCCTGCAGCTTGCAGCTGATGCATGATACCTGCAATCTCATTAGAGTCCAGAAGACATGATTCAGATGTTAATCATTTTATTGGATGGTGTGCTGAAAGATAAGAGCAAGCAACTTAATGAAGTTGATTGGCCATTAAATAAGTGCAGCTTTGGATCAGTATTTGTGTGGTATTAGAAATACAATGTGTAGATGACTTTTGACAAAGTTCTACAAGAAAATAACTACTTCGTGGGTGATACCGGGTTGAAAGTACACTATGGTATGACTCCCTGCAGAGGCATCACATTCAGTTATCATCCAGTGGACATGCCTGTATCTCTCAATTCTCATCCCTTATAACACAGCCTTTTTTCATAGCTATGTAGCATTTTATTTCTCTCTTCCTTCTGCACGACGCACCATACACTGCAGCCAAGTGCTTGATCTACTCCCAGACTTCTGCCAGTCACTACTGTGTAACTGGCTGTAGAAAGTACAAGAGATCAGCCTGAAATGATTCAGTCTGCTCTGACTTGATCGCCTAAGGACTCTCAACCATGAAACCATGTGTTTGCATCAGGACTGATACCTCCATGTTCAAGTTACCTGCTGATATTTACTGTCTCCTACATAAATGATGTCCATTTAAGTAGGATAGAGCATCCAGCAGGGACCCAGTGCCTCCAGAAGAGGAGAATGGGAGGGAGGAAATTATTTTTTAAAAATGTAATTAGTTTTATTTTGACATTTTTCTCTGTATTCATTTTTGTGCTCATTGATTTGAGGGTTGTCAGTGCTGGGGAATGGAATATATTATCAGTCCAGTTCAGTTACCACAGGTAACTATCAAATAAAGCTTCCTCTACTCTTCCCCAGCCTCAGAAGAGCACTCCCTACTTCATGAGTTTGATTTTTTTTGAATTTCCCACTCCCGGTGTCCTTAAATTGAAGAAAAATCCACTATAGTAAGATTGCCAATTTACTACCAGCTTATGGCATATTGTGGACAGTTATGTTTTGTGGACTCTTGCTGGGTGGCGGCTGACCAAACTTATTCTACTCGGAAGAAAAAAAGAAAACAGCAAACCTGAAATAAAAACAGGCAATGATGGAAATGCATCTGCAAATGAAAGGGAAAGACAGATTTACCTTTTAGGCGAAACCTCTTCCAGTTGATTAAATGCCACTTCTCTCCCAAATATGCCAGCTATGAAGAACCCCTACTCCTCCTTCCTTTGATATTTTTGTTTCTCTTCCATGACCAGTTCTAACAAATGGTTCCACCTGAAACATTAACATATCTTTCTCTTTCAGATGCTGACTGACCCCCTGTCCATTTCCAACAATTTCTCTTCTTTGTTCTATTTTACTCCATACTTTCCAATAGAGTTGAACCTAGGTCTGAGAAGTGAAAGAATTCTGTTTTAAATCACTTTTGTGAAAGTAGTCCCATAAAGAACAACATCAGGAATTTTGGTGGAAGATCAGCAGTAACCCCGGAGAGATGCCTAAACGGGGTTTCCAGCAATCTTCCGCCAAAGTTACGGTAGCCTATCGGGAGAACCCCCTGAGGAGATTCCTGCTGCAAGTATGGCAGGTACTTGAACGTGTTTTCTGTAATGAGAGGGCGGCAGTTTACAGATTTAGTTCTGTTCACACGTCCTATCTTTTTTCTTATTCATTCTTGGGATATAGGCATCACTGGCAAGGCCAGCATTTATTGCCCAACCCTAGTTGTCCTTGAGAACAATTTCTATTGCACATACCCTGACCTGATAAGTCCCGTTCACCTATCCCTTCCCGCCCTCAAGGGCCTACATTGCATGCCCATCCCCCAATGCATTAAATTTAAAATTTGCATCTCATCTTTAAATCCCTCCATATCCTAGCCTCACCATATTCTCTGCAGTCTTCTCCAGCCCTACATTCTGCTCCCTACCCCAAACACTCCATTCCTCTGACTCTGGCCTACTGTGCATCCCCAGCCCTTCAGCCACTTTAGTCTCACTCGCTGGAACTCTCTCCCTAAACCCATCTGTCTCTGTACCTTTTCAGGTCTCCTTACAACCCATCTCTTTGACCAACCATTCGGTTATCTCCCCTAGCTTGTCTACTGCTCAACATCTACTTCTTCTCCTCTGAAACACCTGTGCTAAAAGCACAACGTAAGTTACTCTTCAGTTTGAATCATGGGAGAGCGCTGGACATGTACTGGTTTCTTGCATTTACACCGTTAAAACCAGCATCCTTATTCTGGAGGCACGAATGTAGACCCAACTTTTCTTGAGTCTACCATTATGCTTTTAGGATAAGGAAGCCAGTTTTAGCAAGGAACTGCCGTACATATCGCATTTTTGTGTGATGTCAACTTAAGAAGTGCCAATGTATAAATGTCTTGGACCTTCCAGTCCGTATGGCTTAGCAGCACTTCACATGGTACATTTATCCACTATTACTAAAATAAATGTATTTAATCAGGGAGAGATAATGTCATCACCTGGGATACCAAGCCATGCACCATTAAGAAGCTGGATTAACATCATTAGATAAGTAATTAACCTGGAATGCTCCAGTGAGGTGCTTTTTGTCACTTTAACTAGGTTAATTCTGCTTGCTGGGCATATTAACTCTTCCGGGACCAGTTATGGATCTCACCAGCAAGTGCTCACATCTTAAGTATATTACTCCTGCTCCAAAAAAGTACAGAAAAAAAATGTTAAATCTTTTAACATGTAAATCTTTTAACATGTAAATCTTTTAAGAGCGACCCTCTTCAAAGGCATACTTGTATAGTGCAACTGTTTACACTGAAATATGAACACACCTATAAAGAGGGACTCTCCCTATCTGGGACAGTGGTTCTTAAGTCACGTTTGCTACTTTTAAGTTTCTGGCTGTGGACCTTGCTGGATTTTGGAGGAAGGTCTGTATAGGCTAGCAATGTAAGAACTGCACTGTTGCCCTTTACGTGCGGGCTGCAAGTGCAAACCTGCTGGGGCCAGAGCCAAATGGCAACTTGCAGAGTCCAGTGCCATCGGCCATTTATGTTCAGCACCTGTGACAATTTGCCTCCAGTATTATGGGGAGAAATGACCTTTTGAAATGGGTCTCTTGTTTATTCAATAATCCTGCTGCTCCTGGAGGCGGGGTTGTCTCCTTGTACTGTTATGATTGGAAATGTTTTATGCACTAATCATTTACAATGCTGACAGTGCAATTTTACAGGATATGCTGCATAATGAACATAAGAAATAGGAGCAGGACCATATGGCCCCTCGAGTCTGCTCCGCCATTCAATAAGATCATGGCTGATCTTTGGCCTCAACTCCACTTTCCTGCCCGATCCCTATATCCCTTGATTCCCCTTGAGTTCAAAAATCTGTCTATCTCAGTCTTGAATATATTCAATGACTCAGCATCTACAGCCCTCTGGGGTGGAGAATTCCAAAGATTCACAACCCTCTGAATGAAGAAATTCTTCCTCATCTCAGTCTTAAATGGCCGACCCCTTATCCTGAGATTATGCCCCCTAATTCTAGTCTCGCCAGCAAGGGGAAACAATCTCTCAGTATCTATCCTGTCAAGTCACTTCAGAATTGTTTATGTTTCAATGCGATCACCTTCCATTCTTCTAAATTCCAGAGAATATAGGCCTATTCTACTGAATCTCTCCTCAAAAGACAACCCTCTCATCCCAGGAATCAATATAGTGAATCTTCGCTGCGCTGCCTCTAAGGCAAGTATATCCTTCCTTAGATAAGGTGACCAGAACTGTACACAGTACTCCAGGTGTGGTCTCACCAAAGCCCTGTAGGTAGTAAGACTTTCTTACTGTTGTACTCCAACCCCTTTGCAATAAAGGCCAGCGTACCATTTGCTTTCCTAATTGCTTGCTGTACCCTGCATGCTAACTTTTTGTGTTTCTTGTGCGAGGACACCCAGATCTCTCTGAACACCAACATTTAATAGTTTCTCACCATTTAAAAAAATATTCTGCTTTTCTATTCTTCCTACCAAAGTGAATAACCTCACATTTCCCCACATTATACTCCATCTGCCACCTTCTTGCCCACTCACCATCCCTTTGCAGACTCTCTTTGTCCTTGTCACAGTTTACTTTCCTACCTACCTTTGTACTGTCAGCAAACTTGAATACATTACACACGGTCCCTTCATCTAAGTCATTAATAGAGATTGTAAATA
This sequence comes from Heptranchias perlo, assembly GCF_035084215.1. Taxonomy (NCBI): domain Eukaryota; kingdom Metazoa; phylum Chordata; class Chondrichthyes; order Hexanchiformes; family Hexanchidae; genus Heptranchias; species Heptranchias perlo. The sequence continues at coordinate 53,196,781 of NC_090328.1, read as the reverse complement.
GCTGAGGCCCAAGCACTGATCCTTGCGGCTCCCCACTAGTTACAGCCTACCAACCTGAAAATGACTCATTTATCCCTACTCTGTTTTCTGTCTGTTAACCAATTCTCTATCCATGCTAATATATTACCCCAACCCAATGAGCCCTTATCTTGCGTAGCCACCTTTTATGTGGCACCTTATCGAATGCCTTTTGAAAATCCAAATATATTACATCCACTGGTTCACCTTTATCTACCCTGCTAGTTACATCCTCAAAGAACTCTAATAGATTTGTAAAACACGATTTCCCTTTCATAAAACCATGTTGAGTCTACCTAATCATATTATGTTTTTCTAAGTGCCCTGTCACAACTTCCTTAATGATGGATTCCAGCATTTTCCCAATGAGCGATGTCAGGTTAACTGGTCTTTAGTTCCCTGTTTTCTCTCTCCCTCCTTTCTTGAATAGTGGGGTTACATTTGCTACCTTCCAATCCACTGGGACCATTCTAGAATCTAGGGAATTTTGGAAGATCATAATCAATGCATCCACTATCGCTGCAGCCACCTCTTTTAGAACCCTAGAATGTAGGCCGTGATGTCCAGGGGATTTGTCAGCTTTTGGTTCCATTAGTTTGTCTAGTACTTTTTCTCTACTGATATTAATTGTTTTAAGTTCCTCACTCTCGTTAGCCCCTTGGTTCCCCACTATTTTTGATATGCTTTTTGTGTCTTCTACTGTGAAGACAGATACAAAATATTTGTTTAACGTCTCTGCCATTTCTTTATTCCCCATTATAATTTCTCCTGTCTCAGCCTCTAAGGGACCAATGTTTACTTTTGCTACTCTCTTCCTTTTTACATACTTGTAGAAGCTCTTACAATCTGTTTTACAATCTGAAAATGATGCTTTAATGTTATAAATTGAAGATGAGTAGTGCCCACGGTGGACAATTGGTAACCGTGCACCTGCGCAAGCCTCCAGCAAAATATCATGTGAAGTTCATTAGAAGTGACTGTAAATACAACGACACGTTGAAGCTGCAGACAATACATTGGGAACTCCCACCTTACTGATAAAATTAGTAATTTTCCATCCTTACACCTGCACATGAAGCAAGGCCTTGAGGTTTACAGTTTCAGCTCCTCTGTGATCTGGGGTGATGAGGCTGTGACACAATACTGCTGATAGTTGAAGTACATATGAGCGTGCCATAAATATGTAAAATATTCATGCTATAGGCTGTTTTTTCTTAACCTTGCAGATGTAGTAAATTCTCACTGGTGATTACATTAGTAGGAGACTAATCTCTTTATTTGAAGCCTGAATTTTTTAATTAAACCCCCTGGTACTCTGCACCTGTGGCCTGGTTATAATATTGCTCACTTACTCAGTAAAGATCTGATGCAATTTCCAGTAAGCCTTTGTAGAAAGGTTTCCTTGTTGGACTGTTCCATTGGTAAAATATGACGTTGCATATGTGAGTGGAGCACTCGTCTCTGTGAAGGCTATTTGCTCTGACAGTTTCACATTTTTTCAGATTTCTGCTGATCCACAACTGACTCTGATTATAACTACACTACTAAGTGTTGGAGTATTCTTTAAATGAAATTAATCAGCCTTTAATGACATGCCAAACAATCTGTTAAAGGCTGTTTACATTTACCTTTCTGCCTATATTCTCTGTTGTAAACAAAGGCTTTCTCATAGCCAGCAGTGAGGTATAGTAACTACCTACTATCTCCACAACAAGTGAGGCCTCTCGGTTGTTGCTGACCATGGCCAGTGAGGCTGATTTACCTGTTCCCACCCCTCCCCTCCGGAGTTCATCCGTTCACAGGAAAAAGGGATGGAGACCCATAATGTCAACTCTCCACCCTTTTGCACATGATGCACATTTCTAGCAGGTGAACAGGTAGGTACAGGAAGCTCCCGCTGAAACAGGTGAGAGCCTGCAAATGATATGGAAGTGACACATTAATGCCTGCCATGTCATTTACGGTATTTATTCTGGATGCGTGCCACTTTGAATTGCACCCCATATAAATTGGGCATTCACAGTTGCAAGCTGTGGCTTTAATTCAATGCTTTTATATTCTTTGAAGGGGCAGCCAAAAACTACTACCATATAATTCCATTTGGAATTGTATGGTAGCTTTTGCCAGTGCTCATTTGCAATTTGTAGCCTTTTTTGCTGCACTAACTATATGGATGAAAGGAAATTTTAGGGCAGCTTAGGGGTTAATATTTTGAGCTCCTGCCATACCCCTTTGCATATTGGATGTCAACTTCAGAATACATGTGCTTGGAGAATGAGAGGGGAACAAGCGAATGCCAGCAAAGTAAGGCTTCATTGCAGGAAAAGGTATCTTACCCACTGTTACAGTGCAAATCCGATATACTGGCCATGGCATAATTATCGCACCCTATCAAGGATGAGGTTTGTGACCACAGGCCTGAGATGATCCAGCTGTTGGTTGCAGCATTTCCATAGCTCCAGATGCAGCCTTGCCGTGTCAATTTGCAGGCACATGTAAAGCCGTTGAAGGGGGATGGTGGAATGGTGTAGATGTAGATGTGTTGTCATTGGGAGAGACAGCGGCAGTATGCAGTAACCGTCCATGCCTGCCCCTGCTCTCAAACTCCGTGTCACCGTGCCTGCTGATCCGTGGGCAAGCAAACCCCATGGCACAGTGGCATTATCAAGGCCCCAATCAATGGTTCTCTATTCAATCAGCCTCCCTCGGCCTGTATGGCAACGATCTAAGCATTCAACAGAGTTCCAAATCCTGGAATTAGGGCCTTTGCCATGTGGCTGCTCGTCAGACGTCCCTAGAATTGCCACACACTTGAAGGTTGACTGCAGAGTTGCCACCCTGTACATCAAAGCACCAGGTGGGCTGTAGAAGTCTCTGCATTAGCCACCATATGATTTAAAAATTCAATGCAACAATTTTACATGCTCTGAACGCATCCTTCTTTTAAAAGTTCGGTAACAGGATCCCTCTCCTTATCAGCTATGGATGTAGGCTTCCTGCTCTTCCTGTGCACCTGTAGAATCATAGAAAGATTACAGCATGGAAGCAGGCCATTTGGCCCATCGAGTCCGTGCCGGCTCAATGCAAGAGCAATCCAGCTAGTGCCCTACCCCCGTAGCCCTGCAAATTTTTTTCTTTCAAGTACTTATCCAGTTCCTTTTGAAAGCCACAATTGAATCAGCCTCCACCACCCCCTCAGGCAGTGTATTCCAGATCCTAACCACTCGCTGCGTAAAAAAGTTTCTCCACATATCACCTTTGGTTCATTTGCCAATCACCTTAATTCTATGTTATGTGGTTCTTGACCCTTCCACCAATGGGAACAGTTTCTCTCTGTCTATTTTGTCTAGACCCTTCATGATTTTAAATACCTCTATCAAATCTCCTCTCAACCTTCTCTGTTCCAAGGAGAACACCCCAGTTTTTGAGTCTATCCACGTAACTAAAGTCCTTCATTCCTGGAATCATTCTAGTAAATCTCTTCTGCACCCTATCTAAGGCCTTCACATCTTTCCTAAAGTGCAGAGCTCAGAACTGGACACAATACTCCATTTGTGGTTGAACCAGTGTTTTATAAAGGTTCATCATAACTTCCTTGCCTTTGTGTACTCTATGCCTCTATTTATAAAGCCCAGGATCCCGTATGCTTTTTTAACCACTTTCTCAACCTGTCCTGCCACCTTCAAAGATTTGTGAGAATATACCTCCAGGTATCTCTGTTCCTGCACCCCCTTTAGAATTGTACCATTTAGTTTATATTGCCTCTCCTCTTCCTTCCTGCCAAAATTGTATCACTTCGCACTTCTCTGCGTTAAATTTCATCTGCCATGTGTCCGCCCATTTCACCAGCCTGTCTATGTCCTCTTGAAGTCTATTACTATCCTCCTCACTGTTCACTACACTTCCAAGTTTTGTGTCATCTGCAGATTTGAAAATTGTGCCCTGTACACCCAAGTCCAAGTCATTAATGTATATCAAAAAAAGCAGTGGTCATAGTACCAACCTCTGGAGAACAACACCGTACACCTCCCTCCAGTCCGAAAAACAGCCATTCATGATTAATCTCTTTTTCCTGTCACTTAGCAAATTTCGTGTTCATGCTGCCACTGCCCCTTTTATTCCATGGGCTGCAATTTTGCTGACAAGCCTATTCTGTGGCACTTTATCAAATGCCTTTTGAAAGCCCATATACACAACATCAACTGCATTGCTCTCATCAACCCTCTCTGTTATCTCATCAAAAAACTCAATCAAGTTATTAAACACAATTTGTCCTTAATAAATCCTGCTGGCTTTCCTTTATTAATCCACACTTGTCCAAGTGACTATTAATTTTGTCCTGGATTATCGTTTTTAAAAGCTTCCCCACCACCGAGGTTAAACTGACTGGCCTATAGTTGCCGGGTTTATCCTTACACCCTTTTTTGAACAAGGGTGTCATATTTGCAATTCTCTAGTCCTCTGGCGCCACCCCCATATCTAAGGATGTTTGGAAGATTATGGCGAGTAGCTCTGCAATTTTCACCCTTACTTCCCTCAGCAACCTAGGATGCATCCCATCCGGACCGGGTGACTTATCAACTTTAAGTATAGCTGGCCTTTCCAGTACCTTTTTATTAATTTTTAGCCCATCCAGTATCTCCACTACCTCTTCTTTCACTGTGATTTTGGCAGCAACTTCTTCCTTGGTAAAGACAGATGCAAAGTATTCAATTCGTATCTCAACTATGCCCTCTGCCTCCATGAGTAGATCTCCTTTTTGGTCCTGAATCGGCCCCACCACTCCTTAGTACCCGTTTACTGTTTACATGCCTATAGAAGACTTTTGGATTCTCTTTTATGTTAGCTGCCAGTCTATTCTCATACTCTCTCTTTGCCCCTCTTATTTTCTTTTTCACTTCTCCTCTGTACTTTCTATATTCAGCCTGGTTCTCACTTGCATTATCAACTTGACATCTGTCACACGTCCCCTTTTTCTGCTTCATCATACTCTACCACTTTCGTCATCTGGGGAGCACTGGGTTTGTTTGCCCTACCTTTCCCCCTTGTGGGAACGTACCCGAACCATCTCCTCTTTAGAGGCCGCCCATTGTTCAGATGCAGTTTTCCCTGCCAATCTTTGATTCCAATTTATCGGGGCCTGATCCGTTCTGAACCCACTGAAATTGGCCCTCCTCCAATTAAGTATTTTTACTCTAGATTGCTCGTTGTCCTTTTCCATGACCAATCCAAACCTTATGATACTATGATCGCTATTCCCTAAATGTTCCCCCACTGATTCTTGCTCCACTTGACCCACTTTATTCTCCAGAACTAGATCCAGCAATGCCTCCTTCCTCATTGGGCTGGAAACATACTGATCAAGGAAGTTCTTCTGAACACACTTCAGAAATTCTTCCCCCTCACTGCCATTTACACTATTACTGTTCCAGTCTATATTCGGATTGTTGAAGTCCCCCATTACCACGACTCTATGGTTCTTGCACCTCTCTGTAATTTCCCTGCAAATTTGCGCCTCTATATCCTTCCCACTAGTTAGTGGCCCATAGAATACACCCAGTAGTGTTATGGCGTCTCTATTGTTTCTTAACTCTAATCAAATAGATTCTGTCATTGACCCCTCAAGGGCATCCTCTCTCTCCAGCACTACAATATTCTCCTTAATCAATACTATCACCCCCCTCCTTATTTTCCTTCCCTATTTTTCCTGAACACCTTGTATCCAGGAATATATAGTAGCCAATCTTGCCCTTTTTTCAGCCAGGTCTCTGTTATCATATTCCCATGTGGCTATTTGCCTGCAGCTCACCAACCTTATTTACCACGCTTCATGCGTTTACACACATGCACTGTAAACCAATCTTAGACCTTCTCGTATTCTCTCTTAGTCTGAACCCCCCTAATACTGTATTATTTCTTACTCTAGTACTACCCATCTCTTCCAATCCTTTGTGCACCTTGTTTCTCCTTTCTAATGTTACATCCCCCTGCCATTTAGTTTAAACCCTCCCCCACAGCACTAGCGAATCTCCCCGTGAGGAGATTGGTCCCAGCTCTGTTGAGGTGCAACCCGTCTATCTTGAACAGGTCCCTCCTGCCCCAAGAATCTGAAGCCCGCCCTCTTGCACCATGTCTCTAGCCACGTGTGAACCTGCCTTATCTTCCTATTTCTGTACTCACTAGCGCATGGCACTGGGAGTAATCCAGAGATTACTACCTTTGAGTTCCTGCTTTTTAACTTGTTCCCTTGCTTCTGAAACTCTGATTGCAGGACCTCATTCCCTTTTCTTTCCTATATCATTGGTACCCACATGGACCACGACCTCTGGCTGTTCCCCTTCACCCCTCAAGATGTTCTGCACCCTCTCTGTCGTGTCCTTTACCCAGACACCAGGGAGGCAACACACCATGCAGGACTCACATCGGCGGTCCCAGAAACGCCCATCTGTCCCTCTGACTATCGAATCCCCCATGACTACTGCATTTCTCCACTTCACTCTGTCCCCCGTGCAGTCCTTTGCCCCATGGTGCCATGCTCAGGACGGCACTCTTTTTTTATTCGTTCATGGGATGTGGGCGTCGCTGACGAGGCCGGCATTTATTGCCCATCCCTAATTGCCCTCGAAAAGGTGGTGGTGAGCCGCCTTCTTGAACCGCTGCAGTCCGTGTGGTGAAGGTCCTCCCACAGTGCTGTTAGGAAGGGAGTTCCAGGATTTTGACCCAGCGACGATGAAGGAACGGCGATATATTTCCAAGTCGGGATGGTGTGTGACTTGGAGGGGAACGTGCAGGTGGTGTTGTTCCCATGCGCCTGCTGCTCTTGTCCTTCTAAGTGGTAGAGGTCGCGGGTTTGGGAGGTGCTGTCGAAGAAGCCTTGGCGAGTTGCTGCATTGCATCCTGTGGATGGTGCACACTGCAGCCACAGTGCGCCGGTGGTGAAGTGAGTGAATGTTTAGGGTGGTGGATGGGGTGCCATTCAAGCGGGCTGCTTTATCTTGGATGGTGTCGAGCTTCTTGAGTGTTGTTGGAGCTGCACTCATCCAGGCAAGTGGAGAGTATTCCATCACACTCCTGACTTGTGCCTTGTCGATGGTGGAAAGGCTTTGGGGAGTCAGGAGGTGAGTCACTCGCCGCAGAATACCCAGCCTCTGACCTGCTCTCGTAGCCACAGTATTTATATGGCTGGTCCAGTTCAGTTTCTGGTCAATGGTGACCCCCAGGATGTTGATGGTGGGGGATTCGGCGATGGTAATGCCGTTGAATGTCAAGGGGAGGTGGTTAGACTCTCTCTTGTTGGAGATGGTCATTGCCTGGCACTTATCTGGCGCGAATGTTACTTGTCACTTATCAGCCCAAGCCTGGATGTTGTCCAGGTCTTGCTGCATGCGGGCTCGGACTGCTTCATTATCTGAGGGGTTGCGAATGGAACTGAACACTGTGCAGTCATCAGCGAACATCCCCATTTCTGACCTTATGATGGAGGGAAGGTCATTGATGAAGCAGCTGAAGATGGTTGGGCCTAGGACACTGCCCTGAGGAACTCCTGCAGCAATGCCCTGGGGCTGAGATGATTGGCCTCCAACAACCACTACCATCTTCCTTTGTGCTCGGTATGACTCCAGCCACTGGAGAGTTTTCCCCCTGATTCCCATGGACTTCAATTTTACTAGGGCTCCTTGGTGCCACACTCGGTCAAATGCTGCCTTGATGTCAAGGGCAGTCACTCTCACCTCACCTCTGGAATTCAGCTCTTTTGTCCATGTTTGGACCAAGGCTGTAATGAGGTCTGGAGCCGAGTGGTCCTGGCGGAACCCAAACTGAGCATCGGTGAGCAGGTTATTGGTGAGTAAGTGCCGCTTGATAGCACTGTCGACAACACCTTCCATCACTTTGCTGATGATTGAGAGTAGACTGATGGGGCGGTAATTGGCCGGATTGGATTTGTCCTGCTTTTTGTGGACAGGACATACCTGGGCAATTTTCCACATTGTCGGGTAGATGCCAGTGTTGTAGCTGTACTGAAACAGCTTGGCTAGAGGCGCAGCTAGTTCTGGAGCACAAGTCTTCAGCACTACAGCTGGGATGTTGTCGGGGCCCATAGCCTTTGCTGTATCCAGTGCACTCAGCCGTTTCTTGATATCACGTGGAGTGAATTGAATTGGCCGAAGACTGGCTTCCGTGATGGTGGGAATATCGGGAGGAGGCTGAGATGGATCATCCACTCGGCACTTCTGGCTGAAGATGGTTGCAAACACTTCAGCCTTGTCTTTTGCACTCACGTGCTGGACTCTGCCATCATTGAGAATGGGGATGTTTGCAGAGCCTCCTCCTCCCGTTAGTTGTTTAATTGTCCACCACCATTCACGACTGGATGTGGCAGGACTGCAGAGCTTTGATCTGATCCGTTGGTTGTGGAATCGCTTAGCTCTGTCTATAGCATGTTGCTTCCGCTGTTTAGCATGCATGTAGTCCTGAGTTGTAGCTTCACCAGGTTGGTACCTCATTTTTAGGTACGCCTGGTGCTGCTCCTGGCATGCTCTTCTACACTCCTCATTGAACCAGGGTTGATCCCCTGGCTTGTTTGTAATGGTAGAGTGAGGAATATGCCGGGCCATGAGGTTACAGATTGTGGTGGAATACAATTCTGCTGCTGCTGATGGCCCACAGCGCCTCATGGATGCCCAGTTTATTGCTGCTAGATCTGTTCTGAATCTATCCCATTTAGCACGGTGGTAGTGCCGCACAACACGTTGGATGGTGTCCTCAGTGCGAAGACGGGACTTCATCTCCACAAGGACTGTGCGGTGGTCACTCCTACCAATACTGTCATGGACAGATGCATCTGCGACAGGTAGATTGGTGAGGACGAGGTCAAGTAAGTTTTTCCCTCGTGTTGGTTCGCTCACCACCTGCCGCAGGCCCAGTCCAGCAGCTATGTCCTTCAGGACTCGGCCAGCTCGGTCAGTAGTGGTGCTACCGAGCCACTCTTGGTGATGGACATTGAAGTCCCCCACCCAGAGTACATTTTGTGCCCTTGCTACCCTCAGTGCTTCCTCCAAGTGGTGCTCAACATGGAGGAGGACTGATTCATCAGCTGAGGGAGGACGGTAGGTGGTAATCAGCAGGAGGTTTCCTTGCCCATGTTTGACCTGATGCCTTCCAGGTGTCATCACCCTCACTGGTACTCAATGCTGAATACCGGTTTGAGCGTGCCATACATACAGAAGATTCGTGCACCGCCTGCCTCTTTCTACCTTTTCGGATGGCCACCCACTTGCTATCCTGAACTCTCTGTGGCTGTGGGGTGACCACTTCCTGGAACGTATGATCCAGGAAACCTTCAGCTTTCCTTACGCTCTGCAGTGACTCCAGCCACCCCTCAAGCTCAGAAACTCCCAGCTTGAGCTCGAGCAACTGGAAGCATTTTCTGCACATGTGGCCCTCCAAGACACATGAAGCATCCTGAAGTTCCCACATGGCACAGGAATTGCAGGCAATGGGCCTCAGCTGCCCGTCCATTATATTTGGAAACCTTTTTTTCTAAGCTGTCATTGGATAGTAAATTAATCATAATCGACTTACTGTTTACTTACCCCGATTAACCTACCCACTTACCTCAGCTTCTCCTCTCTGTTCACTGTGACGACATTGTGATGCCACTTTCTCTGTTAGTGAATGGGGAATGGGCTCCTCCCCCGATGTTCAGCGCCACTTCTCCCGACTCCCAGGTCCGTTCTCCCCGCCGCTCCTCTTATTCTCCTACAGTACTGGCTTGGACTTACTGTTCAATGCTTGCTTCAATGTCAGTGAGTGTGTGAGTCAATAGGATGGACTGAAGGAAAGATAAATGTGGATACAAATCTGATAAACACGGGCCCTAATCTGATAAATGTGGATACAAATCTGAGAAACATGGGTACTAATCTTGATTTGGGGCTGGGCCTCCTCCTCCTCCCATCTACTTCTTCAAAGTTCTATCCCTGTATTTAGAGGATCTACTTTTCAAAGGTCGAGGGAGCCTGAAGCTTGACCAGTCTCTTCCAGTTCTTGTTCTCTCCCTCTAGTTATGCACTCTACTCACACAAAAGCAGGTGCATGCATTGAGTACTTGACATTAGTTGCATCCCATACACGAAAAGCAGTCTATCAGGGGGATTCGGAAGACAGAAACATTCATCATGTAGGTGTTGGACATGGAAGGATTGGCAGGAGTTTCTACCATTGCGGCTTCTACCGAAGGAGATGGTATTGGGAAAGGGAAATGGTGGGGAGTGTACGTTGCAGCCCAATGGGCAACCGTGGGAAGTTAGATAACAAAAAATATGTGGGTGGAAGGCAACACTTTATGGCAGTGATAGTTGCTACACTACATAACTAGGGGTCACAGTTTGGATCCTTAGCTTGCCACTCCTGGTGAGATCACAGAGTTTTTTTTTCTGGCATTGTCTCCATGTCCTCTGCACAGTGTTGCTGGCACTCACAGGATCAGTCACCTCCTGCCAATTCCATTGATCCATCCTTCGGCCGACCCAACAGCCATGTGGTGGGGAAGGGAGAGAAAAATTTTCTGCAGCACCAGTTTCTGTCATTTTTAAATTTGAAACTTGAAGCCCTGCTGCTGCCATGACTGCTCCCAGATATTTAGCATGCCTGCTGAAAGATTCTCAGCAGTCACAATTCTAAAAGTCGATGACCTCTTTAAGCTGCTGCAAACCTCTAAAGCTTGCAGCAGCACACAAATTTCCATCCCCAAAGCTGTGAACCCCAGATCAGAATAGTAATCCTGCCTGGCGCTCATACATCGCATTCAAATTAATTGAACCTATATATACAGTTCGGGTTCAGCACACTTCAAATCAGCCACACATCACTGTGCACTGCCTGACTTACACTGGGGCACTCGGCCCATACGAACACCCAGTTCAGTGTAATGAAACCACCTGTACAAGTGTGAAATATAATTTTGATATAAGTTTGCTTTCATTTCAAGTATGATAGCATAAATGTCCCCTGTTGATTGAAGCACTTCGTATTCTCTTGTTGAATAAAGGCTGATGGACAGGTTAAAAAAATTAGAGGTGAAGAATTCATGAATTTGCCATGTTAAAACTGAACAAAATATGAAGATGTGTGAATAGCAACATTTGAAATCTGTAGGGAACTATCTTTGTTTCACAACAGAAAGATTTTATGCATTAAATTCACTTTGGTACACCTCTTGACTACTTCAGCTGCTGGGTTGCAATTTTCTCTGCACTATTCAATCAAATCATTCAGTTTTTTTTTTGATTGGATATTTGCATTTGGAAGAAATTCACACTGTGACCTGTAATCTTTGAGGCCTTTCTGACTGAGATTACGAATTCAGTGCCAGATTTGGGCTATGAGCTCAGTCTCATGCAGGACTGGGTTGAGATTTCTCAAATGTATTTGAATTCTTTACAGGTGAGAGAGACAAAGAGAAATAGATAGATAGATAGAGAAAAAAATGGGGAAAGGATAAGATTATAAACGTTTGAGGTCCAGCTCCTTGAGATAGCGGTAGACAGTATCAAAACCAAGAAAAACAGAAATCATATTTTAATCTAAAACTTGCACCTCGATGACATTAGTTGGTGGTGAAGTGTCCCAGAATATTGCATACTGTAAATTTTATTATAGTCTTCAAGCATTTCGAACAGGACTTTGTTTCTGTGAAGCGGACGGTTATCAAGTGTACTTTTCAGCTAAGACACTTTCTGTGAGGAGAACTTTGAGTGAAGAAAGAAATGTACTTCTTGTATAATTAGTGCTAGAGTGCTGAATCTGGCATATGAGTGGTGGGCAGGGCCCTTGCATTTTCTGAGTTGAATCTTTAACAGTTGGAAGGAAACACTCAGTTTGGCCTGAAAGTAGAAATGCCCAGGGAATGAGATGGTCAGGTGTCTTATTCATTAACACAACATGACACACCCTGGGCCACGGAAATCAACAAATCTCTTGCACAAGAAGTTCTAAAGATATGAGCTGATTTCTAGTAATTTGAATATTTATTTTACAGCTTTATTAGTTTCTCAAGACTTCAGTGGGACCTAATTGGACCAGTGTTTAGATGAGAGCAATACAAGATTACAGATCCTGTCGGGTGAAAAATGGTAATAAGCTGGGCATAACCGCTTTTTCAGCCAGCATTAAGACCCATACATTAGGCATAGTACAGCACAATGAAAGTCATAGAATGTACAGCCCAGAAACAGGCCGTTCAGCCCAACAGGTCCATGCCGGTGTTTATGCTCCACACAAGCCTCCTCCCACCCTTCTTCATCTAACCCCATCAACATATCCTTCTATTCCTTTCTCCCTTATGTGTTTATCTAGATTCCCCTTAAATGCATCTATGCTAGTCACCTCAACTACTCCTTGTGGTAGCAAGTTCCACATTCTAACCACTCTCTGGGTAAAGAAGTTTCTCCTGAATTCCCTATTGGATTTATTAGTGACTATCTTATATTTATGGCCCCAAGTTCTGGTCTCCCCCACAAGTGGAAACATCTCTACGTTTACTTTATCAAACTCTTTGATAATCTTAAAGACATCTATCAGGTCACCCCTCAGTCTTCTCTTTTCTCGAGAAAAGAGCCCCAGCCTGTTCAATCATTGTTGATAGATATAACCTCTCAGTTCTGGTATCATCCTAGTAAATCTTTTTTGCACCTGCTCCAGTGCTTCTATATCCTTTTTATAATATGGAGACCAGTACTGTGCACAGTACTCGTAGTGTGGTCTAACCAAGGTTCTATACAGGTTTAACATAACTTCTCTGCTTTTCAATTCTGTCTCTCCAGAAATGAACTCCAGTGCTTTGCTTGTTTTTGTATGGCCTTATTGACCTGTGTCGCTACTTTTAGTGATTTGTGTATCTGTACCCCCAGATCCCTCTGCTCCTCCACCCCATTTATACTCTTATTTTCCAAGGAGTATCTGGCCTCCTTATTCTTCCTACCAAAATGTACCACCTCACGCTTATCTATATTGAAATTCATTTGTTAATTACACCCCATTCTGCAAGTTTATTAATGTCTTCCAATACTATAGTGTTAAATATCCATATTGATGTTAAAGTGATAATACATGCAAACTTAAATAGAAAAAACTGATGAACAGCTTCAATAAAGTGGGCACAATCCCAAAAAAGACGACGACTCAAAAACAGCCCTGAATATAAGCCTAAATCATAGGAAAACAAGTAACTACACTGAAAGTACAGTGGAACACAGACTCCCCAATCCTTCTACATAGGCACGTTGACGGTATAAATAATTATTATTTAAATGAGATTTCAATCGAAATATTAAATATTAAAAGCATGATAAAACTGAAGCTAATAAATTTTCATGTTTTCTAAAATAGACATCTAAAAGTTGTTTTTAATGCTTATGTGCAGCACGACTAATTTAAAATCTATGGTTCTGATCAGTTGCTTTCTTTTCAATATTTCTGTTACAATTCCAGGTGATTTAATTAAATATGATGTTTTCTAAAATCTCAAGTTAAACTAAAAGTTAAAAACTTAGTTCCCTTAAGTACAAGCAGTCACTGAAAATACGTAATGACTGTTGTCTTTCTGATACGTTGCTGTAATTTTCATTGAGTCGAATTAGAGGTTGGGGAAAAATAGCAATAATTATCATTTGTTTGAATGCATCTTACTGGAAGGATTAGTAAGTTGGAGGGGAGGAAAGTATCCTTCTTCTCCCTTGGACCCTGTCTATACTTGGTACCATGGGTCGCTGGGCATCTCTCTCAAGCTTGGAACTGCTCTAGGGGAGGAGTTGGTCTGGTGCAGGTGCTGCGTCCATCTCCCCTTGGCGAGGAGTTGAGCAGTCCCTACTGGTACTGTGGACCGCTTTCTGCACGGTGCTCAGTGATGAGATGGTACTGAGAACACATGCAGCACAACCAATCACGCACTCTTTGCCACTTCTGCTGCACCTCGATGACGTTGTCCATAGAGACCTTGCTGCCACCTTGGCTTCTTTCTCTGCTTTCACCCTGCCCAGCATTGTCCTCTGTTCCCAGCAGCTGCAGCAGACTCCAAACAACATCCACGCCAAAATCCTAGAGCTGCACTTAACCTGCCAGCAAAAGTTAGATTATGTGCGAGTGCATTTTTATATGAATTGAACTTTCCCTTAAACTTCAGAAACATTCATTCAAACGATGAAGTAATTTTAAAACTGTAGCTCTTGCCTCACCAATCCCAACCACACTTCAGTCTGCCCCATGAGTGCAGGAGTCATTGGAAATTGGCAATACGTGCATTACAAGTGAGGTACAGGGGCTTATCGGCATCCTCACCAGTATGTGGGATGTTTGAATCTCCACTGTCTTTGTCCACATGTTGTGGAGATGCCGGTGATGGACTGGGGTTGACAATTGTAAACAATTTTACAACACCAAGTTATAGTCCAGCAATTTTATTTTAAATTCACAAGCTTTCGGAGGCTTACTGGGCTTGAAACGCTGACTTTTTGTGTAACACGTGGAAGGTTGGCATGTTTGTATTCTCTGGCTCTTACCTGTTGGGCCTTCAGCGTGCCACTTGTTTTGAGAAAATAGCTTTTTAATAAAACTGTAGGAATGACCTGTTCCTACTTTCCCTTCGGGAAACAAATGTTTTCATCTGTCCCACCAAGCCTGTGGCGTATGTGCAGAAGAACTGAGCCAATGGTAGCTCATGGGCTGACCTTGGAGAAGGACAGGAAATTTGAATTTCTATTGATTTCTAACAACAACTACAGAAAACGCAAACACCAGGTTGAAACACTGACTGGCCACACAAAACACGGATGGTTGTTGTGTATGTACTACAGCAGTTTACTTTTTCTAATGTAAATTGAGTATTCACTCAGAGCAGTGAAAACACCATGTTCTTCCTGGTGGGTGTGTTAGTTTATTACCACGGAAACTATTCTATGCACAGAACAATCTGAATGCAGCACCGCAGTAGTGTGAATGGTTCCCTGTCATCACGCTAATTAGTCCCACAGCAAAGAAAATTATAAATAAAATACTGTATCAAACCTGCCAAGTTTCACTCACCAGGGGTGACAATTTAGTTTTAGAATTGTGACCCATTTTGATGTCGTTCTTGAAAATAAGCAGGTTTGTCATACTGATCAGAAATGTTACTGCTGTCTAATGTCGATGCCTCTATTTTACATCCTTATGGAAGAACATGGTTGCAAGATGTACATAACAGAACAAAAACAAAACAATGCTGCAGAGTAAGTACAGCCAGCATTGTTCTAATTTTACTTCATGGCATTTTAGAAAAGCATTGGAAGTGAACAGAAAGCTTTCCTGAGTTGGCACTCTTCCTGACTCAAGCCTGGCTTGTTTCTTGTTTGACTACATACTGTCCCTGTATCTTTACAACCTCTCAGACTGGAAGACATCAGGGAACAAGAGAAGAAAGGACAAATGGAGCTTAGATAAATGAACCTAAAGAAATTCAAATAGGCCATAAGCAGAAGGAGAAACTGTTGACGAGATGGAAGAAAACAGTGAAAAATAAATATACAGAGAATGAAAATATAAATTGGAATATGGCAGCTGAAAGCAGGAGAAATGCTAGTCATTCAAGTTAGAAGCTTCAAAATCAGCATTTTGGACATAATTCAGAAATTTGAACCCCTCATCCCTATTCCTAGATCATGGTTAGATTTTTGCAACAAAGATTTCTCTGGTGTTGTTCCTATATATG
Organism: Heptranchias perlo; assembly: GCF_035084215.1. Taxonomy (NCBI): domain Eukaryota; kingdom Metazoa; phylum Chordata; class Chondrichthyes; order Hexanchiformes; family Hexanchidae; genus Heptranchias; species Heptranchias perlo. The sequence continues at coordinate 53,181,018 of NC_090328.1, read as the reverse complement.
CAAGCTGGTATGAATGTACCAAGAAAAGTAGGGAAACCTTTAAAATGTTAATGTATTTTGATCCAAGATGTGCACATACAGGGAAATCATCAAAGGAATACAGGTAGAATTGAATAGTAGATGAGAAAAGTAAGCTATGATAAAAACATCTTGTTTTCTTTTCTGTCTTAGTTTTATCTCTCTTCCTCCCTGTAGTTCTCAGTATCTTGGCTTTAATTTTCTTTCTGTACTTTTTCATTTGCACACTTTTCTCTGTCTCTGTCTGCCGTTTCAATTCACACGCCCACATTAGGAACATGCTCCGATATCAGTGTTAGCTGCTGACTCATACTGCACTGAGTGATGCATTAAGATTCAGAAAACAGACCCCAGTAATGAAAGCCATAGCTAATGGAGTGAGGATTTAAATAAAAACCTGAGCATTAATGTTAAAAATGAACTGGACAGGCAACTAGTTAAATCTGTATACTCCTTGTAATGAAGATACATTTACAGCTGTCTTGAGATCATTGTTTAACTTCTTGTTATTGATAAAATGGCAGTAGCATGGGATTTTGATTTTGCTTGAAGCAGTCAATTATGCTGGGCGAGAAGTCAGAATGCAATAATGTTCCTTCCAGAAACTGTACAAAAAAAAAAGGACTTATTTCAATGCAGCATCTTTTTTTCTTGGAGAAGATTGAGGGAATTCTTAGAATTCACTTTTTTTTGCAAAAGAATAAGAATTAATGGCCTGTAAACCTGTTGATGGATGAATTGTCAAGCACTATTAGCAACAGCTGGCTGGTGGTCCATCAATGGTGTACCATCATTTGGCAAATCACCAGGTAGGTACAGATTAGGACGGGTAATTGGCTCATCTTAACTCCTCCATCTGCGAAGACCCCAACGAATCCCATCACAGCATTCAATTATTTCTAGAATTTTCTCTTCCACTACTCCATTGGAGAAGTCCATTTCACGTGTTGATCATTGCATCAGTCTTCAACTTGCCTTTTACTGGTTTAAAGCTGTGTCTTCTTGTGTTACTCTCACAGTTTAGTTTAATATAATTTTCTGGATCTGCCATTTCCATGCCATTTATTATCTTGTATATCTCTATAAGGTCACTTCTTAGTCATTCTCGTTTCAAGGATGAAAAGGTCATATTTTACCTAGTGTCTCCTCATAGCTCAGGATCTTAATATTAGGAATCGGCCTGTGGCTCTTCTCTGAACTGCCTCCAGGGTTTGAATATCTTCCTTGTGTCTGGCGTCCAGAATTAGACGCTGTAATCAAGGCGTAGTCTTGATTCTTCTTACTTCAAATGCTCTTAATTCAAATTAACTGATAATGGGAAATTTGTGCTAAAAGGTAAATTCTGTTGTGTTATTTGAATTGTTTAATGTATATCATTGAATCATAGAAAGGTTACAGCATGGAAGGAGGCCATTCGGCCCATCGAGTCCACGCCGGCTCTATGCACGAGCAATCCAGCTAGTCCCACTCCCCCGCCCTATTCCCTTGGCCGCACATTTTTTTCCTTTCAAATACTTATCCAGTTCCCTTTTGAAGGCCATGATTGAATCTTTCTCCACCACCCCCTCGGGCAGTGTATTCCAGATCCTAACCACTCGCTGTGTAAAAAAGTTTTCCTCATGTCACCTTTGGTTCGTTTGCCAATCACCTCAAATCCATGCCCTCTGGTTCTTGACCCTTCCTCCAATGGGAACAGTTTCTCTCTATCTACTCTGTCTTGATCCTTCATGATTTTGAATACCTCTATCAAATCTATCAAAAATATTGGATAATTTGATTTTCTTTTAGTGCGAAGAACAGCTTTGAATTATTAGGAGTACACTATATAGAATTTGAACATGACTTTGTCTTGTATTCTACATTTTTGCCTATAAAGTGAAGCATTTTTATTTATTTTATTGATTTCTACTCAGTAGTAGGTGGTCAGGTTGAATGTAGAGCCTACCAAGACCTCAAGATTTCTTTCAACTTCATCTTGGAATATTTATGTTGCCAATTTTTTCTTCCTCTGTACAGTACTTCACAGTTGTCCATACTTCAACCATTATTGCAACAATTTACATATTTTGACCAACTTATTTTGCATTTCTGGAGCTGCCCCTCCTAGTTTGGTGTTAATTGCAGATTTGTCCAGTTAACAGTGAGGTTCAGAATCCAAGTTGGTGGTGTGAATTGGAAATCCCTCGGGCATCCCACTTCTCATTTTACTCACCCCACCCCAAAACAACATAATTCCCTAAAAAGTAACCGTTGCTTTCCACCCTTCAGTCAATTTCTTCTATTTACCCTGAATCCCCATTGCTTGGTGCTTATTGAGGAGTTAATGAATGTTCTATTATTGCCAACAATTCATGTTACTCATTTAATACAAGCATTTGTAATCAAATCTTGTTCATAGAGTTTGTACCTTGTTCCTTTTGTGCATGCAAATGTTTTCTGCTTTTGAAATGGAGAAAATCTGGAAAATTCTGGTACAAAATCACTCAACCAACACTCTATACTTAGTGTCCTTAACAGTGGCTGCAACTATTATGGATGCTTTTCATAAGATACAATTAAAGATTAACGTACTACTGGGAGGCAAATTGAAAAGCTGAGTGCTCATAACAATCTTTGGAAAATTACCTTTGTTTGCACAAAGATTATAGTCTTATGTAAAGCAACTGATTTAATTAACATTACTCGACAGATGCTGTAGCTTCTTGTTTCCTATTGAAAGAATAATATAGTAATTGAAACCATTCCTCATAGCGGTCAATCTATCTGCCACATGTCATATTTTGCACTGGAAGTTATCAATTTTGAAACATATGTTTCAATAAACTGTAATTCAGGAAGTATAGGTGGGCTATTTTGTCTTCTAATTTTCCCTCCTTCTCTCCTGAAGGCTCTGACTGGTTCCATGATTGCCAGTAGCCTTCTGATGCAGAAATGGATAGATGACCATTCTGAGTGTGTATGTCCAAACAAGCTCTCCTGTCTTTGTCCAATGTCCACACATATTCAGAGGATCCAAATATTTTTACATTTAATAGTCACCCCTCAACACTGGGTCCAAGAAAATCCCATAAATTTTAACTACTTTATTGAAGTGCAATAATTATGTTAAATTCTGTCCAATGCTCTGGTTACTTTACAACAAGGAAGTTACCTAGAAAGGAATGACTTGAGAAGGTGAGATGGGGGGCGGGGGTGGAGTTTCAGCTGGTTATCAGACAACCCAGGTCACTGTTTACAGAATTACACAGAAATTACAACATGGAAACAGGTTGTTGGCCCAACCAGTCTGTGGTGTTATTTATCCTTCATATTATCAGTAGTCCTAACCCATCTGCCTGCCTTTTATCCCTTACCCATATCCCTTTATCTCCCTTTCATTCAACCACCTATTCAACCTATTCTTACAAGTCTACTTCGATCACTAACTCTGATATTACATACCACAGCCGCAAGTCTCGATGCTTTAAAAAAAAAAGTTTCTCCTGCTCTCTGTCCTAAATTTCTTACATTTAATCTTATATCTATATTTCCCTTGTGCTAGACCACCCCCTCATCTACAATCACTGGAAACAATCTGTTTCTATCCACTCTGGCCCACCCCTTCAAATTTTAAATACCTTTATCAAATCACCCTTTAATCTCTTCTGTTCTAACAAAAACAGCCTCAGTTTTTCAAGTGGTTCTTCGTATTTGCATTTTGTCATACCAGGCAACATCCTAGTGAATCTGAACTGTACTTCCTCTATTGTCTCAACATCCTTCCTAAAGTGTGAAGCCCAAAACTGCACATAGTACTTCACCTGTGGTCTTAGTAAGGTTTTATATAGATTCACCAGCACATCTCGACTTTTGTATTTTATACCCCTTGGCATAAAACCCAGTATACCATTAGATTTTTTTCATAGCCTTATCCACTTGAGATGTTGCTTTTAATATCTTGTCAACCTAACCCTCCAAATCCACCTGATCTTGAACATCTCCCAGCTTTCCCCCATTTGAAGTATAATTATTCCTTCAACTTTTTTTACCAAAATGTATCAACTTACATTTACTGAAATTGAATTACATCTGTCACTTTTTTGCCCATTCCACCATCTTATCCATATCCCCTTGTAGCTTCATTTGGTCTTCAGATTTATTTACTATGCCTCCTATTGTAGCTTGGTCTGCAAATGTGGACATCACTTCCTTTAGCCTGTATCCAAATCATTGATATACATAGTAAACAGAAGTGGTTCCAGAACAGAACCCTGTTGGACACCAAAACCCACTTCCAACCACTCTGAGAAACTGACCTTAACTCCTACTGTGTGTTTCCTCCCTTCTAATCATTTTATAATCTAATGTACTACCCTTCCCCTTAATTCCATACCTGTAATCTTCTACATTTGTCTCGTATGTGGTACATTGTCAAAAACTTGCTGGAAGTCCATGTATGCTACATTTACTGCATTTCCCCCATTCACCACCTCTTCAAAGAACTCTTATCAGGTTTTCAAGAACAATCTTCCTTTTTGAAATCCGTGTTGACTGCTTCTAATTATCTTGTCTTCCTCTAGATATTCGTAATTTCATCTTTAATTGAAGATTCCAGAACTTTCGCTACCATAAATGTTAAACCAACTGCCCTATAATTACCTGGGTTAGCTATTGCTCCCTTTTTGAAAATGGGCAGTAAAACTTCATCCCTATGCAAGCTCTTCTTGTGAATCTTCCCCTCTTTTGGCTACACTTGTACAGCTGTGTTTTTTTTAAGAAAAACAAATGTTTTAGTCCCTTTGATCATACCCAAAGTGCCAGGCCAGTCTTTCTTTTGGCACAATTATTCATACAATCCCTGAAGCAGCCAGCTATCTGCTCCGCCAGGTCCTTTTGTATTTAAGCTTTGACTTCTAACACTGTCATCTCATTGGCTTCTTGACCCCACTTGCAGGTCCTGTTTCAGCATACATTCTGCTGTGCTCATTTAAGTTGGCATTTTTATTCATTAAAATTAGCCACTCTTCAATATTGATTTTGTGGCGTGTTCCTTCCTGACCGCTGGTCTTATCAGATTTGGCGAGTTTACTTTGGTTTGTCACCCACTGGGTGCAACCCACTCGTCAGAAACTGGCAGCACTAACGTGTCTTGCCATCAATATGAAAGCAGCTTTTAGTACAATTTCAACTCCGAATCCAAACTAGCAGTTTAAAGGAAAAGCTGTTTAGTGGTTGGGATAAAGAAAAAACTGCTACCAACCATAAACCAGTAGAGAGAGAAAGGGCAGACAAAATAAACAAATAAAGGTATAAGAAATAGTTGAGAACAAAAACTGATTAAGAAAGAGAAAAAATGCAAGTAAGAAAAAAGATTATGCGGCACCCAGCACCAAACCTGTAAATGTGGAGCTTGCAACCTGCGTAACATCCTGGTAACAACATTCGCGCATGTTCTGTGGTCACTGCTGATTTTAGCTGCCGGGTCCTCTTTGAAATGGCTACGAAAAATGACAAAATGGAATGCTGTACTGTGCTATGGGCAATGTGTATAAAAAAAATCATCATTGTTTTCTCTTTGAGAGTTGTGAGTAGGTGATTCAATTGTAGCATGAAGCTCCTTCAATTGTATAGTCGAATTGTGTGCTCGGTGGAGCAGTTGACAACACAGCACTCCTTCATGTCTGCCAATTGTACTGGTTTATCTCCGCGTCTCTCAGTGAGTAAATTGAGCCCTACTAAATGATAATTTATCCACCATTCATCTGAGTGCTATACATTCTAATCTAACAGGCAGCTTGTGCAGATAGGAAGCACTGTATGAATAGAAATATTAATTCCAGTTCTCCCTGTAATTGCCATACTTGGCAGCAGAAGATTGGTGAAGTATTCTGATCGAAGGTCGGGTGAAGCTGCTTAGCTTGCACCTCATGCATGAGCTGGGCATCTGTTTATAGCACAAGTCCAGCTGAGCGCTACAAATAAATGGTAGTGTCCTTGCACGAGTAGTAGCAAAGCAGAGCATCCCAACAAACATCCTGAGTACTTTATCTCCCAGTCATGTCTGTGGCTGTGAATTCTGGAATGAAGAACTTGTGTGTGTTGAGCAGTTGCTATTGTGAACAATTCTGAAAGAAACAATCATTCATTGCAAAATTGTGGAAGTCAGGTGTGTTTGCATGTGCCTGCCTCTCACAGTAATTGCCTAACAATTCCAATCGTAGAATTTCAGATTGACTGATTTCTAGGTAAGGGTTACCCGGGCAGATCTGAAAAGGTTATCAATCCATCCACCGTGGTTCTAATGAATTGTGCTGGAATGGTTACCAAGAGCTGATTAAAGCATGAGGCACAACCGAGCACTTTAATCAGCTCCAGCTCCCCTATCCCAGCATGTTCATTATTACTAGTAATCAAGAAAAGCTTAATTTGCAACATGTATCCACTGGGGCTGTGTCACTGGGGCTCCTTCTAGGAACACGGGCTTTTACCTTATGCTAGTGTATTCTTGGCAAATCAGGACACTTGTTTCAGGTGATCTGTCCACTGGAGGGATTTGTACCATGAGCGAAGTGGTACTACGACAGCACAATACTGGCATGTTGTATCCCCACTGCCACTTCTTTAATTGAAAGGGTAGCTCTCAATCATTGCTTATCTGGAAGCCACTACTGGCACACAAATTCCAAATAGCAACGCAAATACATACTAACTTCTCTCCTGAACAGCCCCTTCCATGTTACTCCACCACACACCCTGTCCTCCTAGGTGTCCATACCTCATAACAGGAAATGCTAAATTGGTGCCAATTCCTCAGTGGTTCTTTAAGGAGATTGTACCTTGTGACTTTTCTAGGAATGGCTCCACCAGGAAAACTCAGGTTCTATTTTACATGTCTTCCTCTCCAATACAGTTTAAATTCAACATTTAATGATTCCAGAAAACTCCTGCATGGCACAGATAGCACATTTATACTATTTGGAAACCCAACTGATGTACTTGATTGCACATGACAAGGTTATAAGTCATTTGTCCTTCATACCCAGTCCTGATCATTCTTCCTTACCCCCACATTATTATCTGATACTGCACCCATAACTCGATTTAAAATGATGGAAGTGTAAGGTTTAAATGTTTATATCACGATGTGCATTGTGCAATAAAATGTTCTTTCTGCTTTTGTGTGTGTATCTTAGAAGTCTTATAGATGAATGTACAGGAATGTTGTTGAACAAGGTTTCTGCAGCAATGTGGCCTTTTAAAATCAGGTGAAATTACTGTTCTTCAATTAGTTCCACTTGACTTCACCTCCAGTGGGCATTATATATCTCATCATTCAGTGCTTGCGGACCTTAGGAGTCAAAAGAGTGAGTAAATTATGTTAATCACGTTCATAAGTGGAATGCATGTTTTGCTGCTGAATGTCACTAATATTCTTTTAGATAAAGGCATAATACAGCGCTTTATGTACTTAGATTTTTATGACTTTAAAAAGCAAAAGAATATTACAATTCTTACACAACATAAACCATGTATCATCAATTCTGAATGTCACCAAACTTACAATCACTGGTTTTATGTAACAGTTCACTGCATTGTCTTCATTTTTTAGTTCCAAATAGTGTATGGTCTTATTCATTAAAAAGTAAGTTTTGAGAAGAATAGAGTAGTGTCTTTGCAGAACTACTAATAAAAGTTAATATTCATATGTGTACTCAGTAAAGAAATAACACTGAGTATTTATTTATTGAACTTTTAGCATGCTAACCCTTTTAAATTGGAATTTGCCATTTTCTATGGCAGGGGTTGTACACACCGTCCTTTTAAAAAATATAATCACCATTTATGTTGCCATTTTGTCAGGGATGGTGTTGTTATGAACTCCTTTCAAAGACCAAGCAAGTCACTATCTATGGTAGATAATCTGACGGTCACATTAAACATGAAGATCCTTATTACTTGCAGTAATGAAGGGAATGAAATCCATCACGCTTCTGTGCTAACTAATCCAAGCATGTTGTGTTCCTCTGTTTTCCCAGTTGTCCAGTTGACTGGTACACATACACAGTTCTAAATTAAATTATAAATATAAATAAAATGCTCCTTTAAAAATTCAAGTAAGCAAATGAACTGCAAGGTTGCAGTTCATTTGCTTACTTGAATTTTTAAAGGAGCATTTTATTTATATTTATATTTTAGAATTTATCTTCCGTCATTCCTCCATTTAATCATTTTGTGACAATTTCATTAATTAAAAAAACACACCCTGAACCCAGCTAGTCCCATCGACCTCTGTCTCTGCTGGATTGATGCTTTGATAGTGAGTATGTTGCTCCTGCTGTGGTAGCACGTGGTATTTGGGGAATGGGGTTACTGCGTAGAAATTTTTAATTTCCATTTTGGTGATAATATTAGCAAACGTACAGCCAATTACCTTGATTACTCCCGCTGTCTGTCCTTTCTCTATCCTGGCCAACCCAATTTAAAAAAAAAATTATTTTCTGAAGGTGTATCTGAAATTTCTTCCTTTTAGCTTTGTTCTCAATGAACTTCGACTTGGAAGTTTTTGATCAAGCCATATTTTAGTGGAAGCTTATTGAATGATAATTCCAGAGGCCTAAGATTGGAAAAGTTATACACTTTTTATTTGTAGGAAATGGGTCCAAATGCAGCCTGACAAATGGGATGAAAGTTACCCATTTCTCCACGTACAAACACATAGATGTGTTGAAGAGCCTTGATTCAAATAAGGACGCAAGATGTAACCAAATTGGCCACGGATTCAGGGGGCTGCTTTTAGCCCCCAGAAGCTTTGGGAACTTAAACTATATGTATTTACAAGTATATGTAATGTAACCAAAGGAAGTGTGTAAACTTCACTGAATTAAATAAAATGGGTAACAATAGGTATAGATCACATTTTGGGGACTAGTATGGCTCAAGGACTCTTCTCATTACATTAGGGGCCAGTTGGACAACCTCATTCAGAAAGCTGATAAGGCCAAATAGGATGCTTACCAAGTATCATGTAGGAAATTAAGTACAACAACAACTTTCTTCTCTATAGCTCCTTTAACATAGAAAAAATATCCTAAAGGGCTTCATGGAGATCCAATTAAACAATAGATTCTGAGCCAAAGAAGGGGATATTAAGGGGGGGGGATATCAAAAGCTTTGTCAGAGACGGGTATAAGGAAAAGAGAGCGATGGAGGGGTTTATGGAGGAGAAATTCCAGACTGTGGAGCCAGGCCAGTTGAAGGCTCAGCAGCAAATGGTGGTACAAAGGGAGAGGAGGATGGACAAGAAGCCAGAGTCAGAAATGGAGAGTTTAGAAGTAACTGTAGGCATGGAGGAGGTTACAGAAATAGGGAGGGGCAAGACCATGCATAGATTTAAACACAGGATAAGAATTGTAAATTTAAAATTGGATTAGGTCAGTGAGTACAGTGAGTGGGACTTGGTATGGCATAGGATACAGGCAGGAAAGTTCTGGGTGAGCTGAAGTTTATGGAGAATGGGAAGCCGGCCCGAAGAGCATTGGCAGTCTGGATGGGACAAGGCCGGGTTGAGGGTTTCAGCAGCAGATGGGCTGAGGTAGGAGTAGAGACGGGCGATATTACGGAGGTGGAAGCAGACCGTCTATGTGGTGGGGAAGACATGGGGTTAGAAACTCAGCTCGAGGTCAAATAGGATGACGACATTGCGAACAGTCTAGTTAAGACTGAGACAGTGGCTGGGGAAGAGGATGGAATCTGTAACAAGGGAATGGAGTTTGTGGGGTGGGGGGCTCAAAACTGGATGTCAGATAAGCAATCTGACAACACAGAGGCAGTGGAGAGGTCTGGATATACAAAACCCTGGTTAGACCACACCTGGAGTACTGTGAGCAGTTCTGGGCACCGCACCTTCGGAAGGACATATTGGCCTTGGAGGGAGTGCAGTGTAGGTTTACTAGAATGATACCCGGACTTCAAGGGTTAAGTTATGAGGAGAGATTACACAAATTGGGGTTGTATTCTCCAGAGTTTCGAAGGTTAAGGGGTGATCTGATCGAAGTTTATAAGATATTAAGGGGAACGGATAGGGTGGATAGAGAGAAACTATTTCCGCTGGTTGGGGATTCTAGGAGTAGGGGGCACAGTCTAAAAATTAGAGCCAGACCTTTCAGGAGTGAGATTAGAAAACATTTCTACACACAAAGGGTGGTAGAAGTTTGGAACTCTCTTCCGCAAACGGCAATTGATACGAGCTCAATTGCTAAATTTAAATGTGAGATAGATAGCTTTTTGGCAACCAAAGGTATTAAGGGATATGGGCCAAAGGCAGGTATATGGAGTTAGATCACAGATCAGCCATGATCTTATCAGATGGCGGAGCAGGCACGAGGGGCTGAATGGCCTACTCCTGTTCCTATGTTCCTATGGAGAATTGGTGGAGAGGTAGGAGCTGGGTGTCATCAGTGTACAAGTGAGAGGCATCTTGTTTGAATATTCAGAGTTGGCTATGAAGAGCATCATTGAACATATCATCACCCTTGAGCTCGAGCAATATTAAGCCAAAAAAAATCTGAATTTGACTTCTTCATAAAAAAGAGGGTGAGAGTCAGATCTTGAACTGAAATTTTAGAAAAAGTCAGGATTACAAATCTGATCCTTTTTTAAAAATAATTTTGTTGTATATCTTATACTTTTAAATCAAATTAAACAGAATTATTCATGGTCTTCATTTGTTGTAAGTTTGGAACTAGCAAGTAAGTGTTTGGTTATATTTTCTGCACTTCAAACAATGGTTTAAGACATCCCTAATCTGTGCAGACTGGAATGACACGTTGGGGGGAATTTTAACGCCCCCAGGTCAGGCAGGGGGAGAGGGGGTTAAATTCTCAAAAATGAGAAAACCGACCCCAACCCGCCACGAGCATGCCTACTTCTGGTTTAACCCAGGTAAGTTGGGGGTTAGGCCTCAAAAGGTATTTAGAATATGTTAATGAGGCTGCAAGCCTCAGATTCTAAGATTTAACGACTGTGGTCAGGTTTCCTGGGGCTCGGGTTTCCCAGCAGCTAAAGGGAGGCGAGTACTGCCAGATCCAGCAGGTAAGTGCTTTTCCGGCACTGCTTGTGGGCCAGGAGGACAGGAGTTCTTATCTTTGGCCCCCCAAGCAAACCTGCCTCGATCTCCAGACTCTCCCTGCCCCGTTGTCTCCCTACAACGATCGTTTGACCTACCCACCCCTCCTCCCCAGCCACGTGTGGATCTCTCCCTCATCATCTTCCGCTCCATGCACAATCCCCCCCAACACCGCGCTCTCTCTCTCTCTGCCCCCCGCCACGATCTCTCTCTCTCCTCCCCCCCGCCGCGCTCTCTCCCCTCCCCCGCCGCGCTCTCTCCCCTCCCCCGCCGCGCTCTCTCCCCTCCCCCCCGCCGCGCTCTCTCCCCTCCCCCCCGCCGCGCTCTCTCCCCTCCCCCCCGCCGCGCTCTCTCCCCTCCCCCCGCCGCGCTCTCTCCACTCCCCCCGCCGCGCTCTCTCCCCTCCCCCCCGCCGCGCTCTCTCCCCTCCCCCCGCCGCGCTCTCTCCCCTCCCCCGCCGCGCTCTCTCCCCTCCCCCGCCGCGCTCTCTCCCCTCCCCCCGCGCTCTCCCCTCCCCCCGCCGCGCGCTCTCCCCTCCCCCCGCCGCGCGCTCTCCCCTCCCCCCGCCGCGCGCTCTCCCCTCCCCCCCGCCGCGCTCTCTCCCCTCCCCCCGCCGCGCTCTCTCCCCTCCCCCCGCCGCGCTCTCTCCCCTCCCCCCGCCGCGCGCTCTCCCCTCCCCCCGCCGCGCGCTCTCCCCTCCCCCCGCCGCGCTCTCTCCCCTCCCCCCGCCGCGCTCTCTCCCCTCCCCCCGCCGCGCTCTCTCCCCTCCCCCCGCCGCGCTCTCTCCCCTCCCCCCGCCGCGCTCTCTCCCCTCCCCCCGCCGCGCTCTCTCCCCTCCCCCCGCCGCGCTCTCTCTCCTCCCCCCCCCCCCGCCGCGCTCTCTCTCCTCCCCCCCCCGCCGCGCTCTCTCTCCTCCCCCCCCCCCCCGCCGCGCTCTCTCTCCCCCCCCCCCCCCGCCGCGCTCTCTCTCCTCCCCCCCCCACCGCGCTCTCTCTCCTCCCCCCCCCCCCGCCGCGCTCTCTCTCCTCCCCCCCGCCGCGCTCTCTCTCCTCCCCCCCGCCGCGCTCTCTCTCCTCCCCCCCGCCGCGCTCTCTCTCCTCCCCCCGCCGCGCTCTCTCTCCTCCCCCCGCCGCGCTCTCTCTCCTCCCCCCCCGCCGCGCTCTCTCTCCTCCCCCCCCCCCGCCGCGCTCTCTCTCCTCCCCCCCCCCGCCGCGCTCTCTCTCCTCCCCCCCCCCCGCCGCGCTCTCTCTCCTCCCCCCCCCCCGCCGCGCTCTCTCTCCTCCCCCCCGCCGCGCTCTCTCTCCTCCCCCCCGCCGCGCTCTCTCTCCTCCCCCCCGCCGCGCTCTCTCTCCTCCCCCCCGCCGCGCTCTCTCTCCTCCCCCCCGCCGCGCTCTCTCTCCTCCCCCCCGCCGCGCTCTCTCTCCTCCCCCCCGCCGCGCTCTCTCTCCTCCCCCCCCGCCGCGCTCTCTCTCCTCCCCCCCCGCCGCGCTCTCTCTCCTCCCCCCCCGCCGCGCTCTCTCTCCTCCCCCCGCCGCGCTCTCTCTCCTCCTCCCCCCCCGCCGCGCTCTCTCTCCTCCCCCCCCGCCGCGCTCTCTCTCCTCCCCCCCACCGCGCTCTCTCCTCCCCCCGCCGCGCTCTCTCTCCTCCCCCCCCCCCGCCGCGCTCTCTCTCCTCCCCCCCCCGCCGCGCTCTCTCTCCTCCCCCCCCCGCCGCGCGCTCTCTCCTCCCCCCCCCCCGCCGCGCTCTCTGTCTCCTTCCCCCCCCGCCGCGCTCTCTGTCTCCTTCCCCCCCCGCCGCGCTCTCTGTCTCCACCCCCACCACCCCGCCCAAAACAGCGATTTTCCTGTCTCCCTCCACTCTGATCTCTCCCTCCCTCTTCTCCAGTCACTGGGTGCGGCCTCGTACAGCAGGCTTTCCCGCCCCTCAATCTGCCCGGCTGCCATGCGAGAAACTCCGTACAAAAATTCACCTTTCCCGTATTTCCGGGTTACGCAGCCTCCGACCGTCATCCCCGCCTCCCCGTAAATACCAGGGCCCTTGTTTCCATTTCACATTGGTTGATAAATATAGTACTGAGCAATTGTAATGCTGTTTCTGCGAAACGTGTCCTTCGTGTTTTCATAGGGGACAGAAATTTGGGCAATTTATGAAATAGCTCTTATTCCATTCAGTTTTGTAGATTTGTGTCAACTTGTGCTTCAGTTGAGTTTATGTTCACTAATTGGCCGACTTTAGGAATCTTGTGTATCAGAACGCTTGAACGGGGCGGTTTACCTCAGCAGTACATAAATAATGTTTGTCATTAACACAGTAACAGCAGGAGCTGTCAGTTTGGTCTTCAGTTTATTTTCTTTTAAGGGTCTGATTATCAGCTTGGGAGTTGACTGGTTCTGCTGCTGCCAAAAATAAATGTGATAACAAAACTTTTGCAGAACAGAATAGGGTCTCTAACGTGAATGCACCTTCTCAAGGAGCAATGTAATCTGTATTTGTAATATTCTCCAATGTGTAAAGCACCCTTCACATTGACTAATTCTACCCTTCTGCTGCAGACGTCCAAAACTGACTGTTGTGCAACATGAATGTTGTTGCTTATAAGAACATAGAAAATGGGAGCATTAGTAGGCCATTCGGCCCCTCAAGCCTGTTCCGCAACTCAAGAAGATCATGGCTGATCTTCCACCTCAATTCCACTTTCCCACCCTATCCCCATATCCCTTGATTCCCTTAGGGTCCAAATATCTATCGATCTCAGTCTTGAATATACTGAACGACTGAGCCCTCTGGGGTAGAGAATTCCAAAGATTCACAACCCTCTGAGTGAAGAAATTTTTCCTCATCTCAGTCCTAAATGGCCGACACCTTATCTCGAGACTATGACCCCTAGTTCTAGACTCTCCAGTCAGGGGAAACAGCCTCTCAGCATCTACCCTGTCAAGCCCTCTAAGAATTTTATATGTTTCAATGAGGTCACCTCTCAGTCTTCGAAACGCCAGAGAATATAGGCCCATTCTACACAATCTCTCCTCATAGGATAACCCACTCATCCCGGGAATCAATCTAGTGAACCTTTGTTGCACCCCCTCTAAGGCAAGCATATCCTTCCTTCGGTAAGGAGACCAAAACTGTACACAGTACTCCAGGTGTGGTCTCACCAGAGCCCTATAGAATTGCAGTAAGACCTCCTTACTCTTATACTCCAACCCCCTTGCAATAAAAGCTGACATACCATTTGCCTTCCTAATTGCTTGCTCTACCTGCATGTTAACTTTCTGTGATTCATGTACAAGGACACCCAAATCCCTCTGACGACCAACATTTCTTAGTCTGTCACATTTTAAAAAATATTCTGCTTTTCTATTCTTCTTACCAAACTGGATAATTTCACATTTCCCCACATTATACTCCATCTGCCACCTTCTCACCCACTCACTTAATCTGTCCATATCCCTTTGCAGACTCTTTGCGTCCTCCTCACAGCTTACTTTCCCACCTAGCTTTATATCATCAGCAAATTTGGATACATTACACTCGGTCCCCTCATCTGAGACATTGATATGAACAGCTGAGGCCCAAACACTGATCCTTGCGGCACCCCACAAGTTACAACTTGCCAACCCGAAAATGACCCGTTCATTGTTAATTGTATCCATATGTGTTAATTGTATTCAGGTGGTGCGTATTTGGGACTCTCTTGCATCCATTTATATGAGAGCTTATCTAGGGTGTGGAGTGGGTAATGTGGATCTCTGTGAATAAAGGCTTGGAAGCAACTGAAGATCAGGCTCAAGTATTCTATTCTTCTCCACCCGGCTATCCAATTTATTACATTCATTCCTACTCTCTTTTCTGTCCGTTAACCAATCCTCAATCCACGCTAATATATTTCCCCCAATCCCATGTGTAACAACCTCTTGTGTGACACCTTGTCAAATGCTTTTTGAAAATCCAAATATACTACATCTACTGGTTCTCCCTTATCTACCCTGCTAGTTTCACCCTCAAAAAACTCTAATAGATTTGTCAAACACAATTTTCTCTTTCATAAAACCATGTTGACTCTGCCTAATCATATTATGATTTTCTCATTGCCCTGATACAACGTCCTTAATAATAGATTCTAGCATTTTCCCTACTACTGATGTCAGGTTAACTGACCTAATAGTTCGCTGTTTTCTCTCTCCCTCCTTTCTTGAATAGCAGGGTTACATTTGCCACCTTCCAATCCACAGGGACCGTTCTAAAATCTAGGGAATTCTGGAAGATCAAAACCAATGCATCCACTATCTCTGCGGCCACCTCTTTTAGAACCCTAGGATGTAGGCCATCAGGTCCAAGGGATTTGTCGGCTTTTAGTCCCATTAATTTCTCCAGTACTTTTTCTTTACTAATGTTAATTACTTTAAGATCCTCACTCCAGATTAGACCCTTGGTTCCCCATTATTTCCAGTATGTTTTTTGTGTCTTCTACTGTGAAGACAGATACAAAATATTTGTTTAATGTCTCTGCCATTTCCTTATTCCCCATTATAATTTCTTCTGTCTCTGCCTCTAAGGGACCCACGTTTAGTTTCGCTAATCTCTTCCTTTTTGCATACTTGTAGAAGCTCTTTCAATCGGTTTTTATATTTCTTGCTAGTTTACTCTCATATTCAATTTTCTCCCTCTTTATCAACTTTTTGGTCATCCTTTGCTGATTTCTAAAACCCTCCTGATCCTCAGGCTTACATTTTTGGCAATGTTGTAAGCCGCCTCTTTTAATCTAATACTATCCTTAACTTCTCTAGTTAGCAACGGTTGGATCACTTTTCCCGTGAAGTTTTTATTCCTCAAGGGACTGTATATTCGTTGAGAATTATGAATTATTTCTTTAAATGTTTGCCATTGCTTATCTACTGTTATATCTTTTAATATAATTTCCCAATCTACCTTATCCAACTCGCTCCTCATACCTACGTAATTGGCTTTACTTAAATTTAAGACCCTAGTTTCGGACTTAACTACGTCACTCTTAAACTCAATATGAAATTCTATATTATAATCACTCTGCCCCATTCAAGTGTTATTCCATTGAACCCACAGGATAAGTCAATATTAGGCAGTAAAGGTTCTCTGTCTATTTCACATTTTATTTGTGCTCTAATTGTTCACATATTGGATACTTCTAGTGTATTATGAATGGGTTTCACTAATCTTTTTAGAAATAAAGTAGGATTTGTGTTTTTTTGGGGGAAGTTTGTCTTTTGAGAAAGCAATATGACCTGTGTTACCAACATTTTCTATAGATGACCCTTAAATGTAGATTTCCAAGATGTGCATTTGTCTCTCCCAAAACCCATTTTTTATGTTTAAGGGTAGACTCCCACTGTTTTTCACTACTTTATGGAAGTTCTCTGACCCATGTAGCAACTGCCATCTATACAACTATCAAGGGATCTGCTCTCAGGCTTGCTATTGTAAACTGGGTGTTGAGAGGTGTGGAAGAGAGGCCTAACTTCTTCGCTGAATCTTCCTCGCTCCATGTCGTGAAGAGCCAAGTTCAGATCAGGAACACTGGTGTCATGGTTGTCCACTGAACAGTCTTTGTTTACAAACCTACCTCCAACGCCTATGTGATGTTATTTTGCACTCTGCAAATAGATTATAATCTCTGGAATCCTTTTTCAGCCTTTGAAGGCATTTAATATAATCTTCGTTTTAAATACTACTTCAGAGCGCTCCCCCGTGGCTGAGGTCATCAAGGCAATGTGTAACTGAGCCATATGAAATAGAGGATCACTGCTTCAATTTTGTACAGAGGTAGGTGATGCCAGGCAGTGAGACAGACGGGGTGCTACTTTTGGCCAAAGCCAGGGAAGAGCAAACTAGGGTTTCTGCTCCGAATTGGTTTCCAGTGATCGCTGCAGCTTGTGGATGTTGGATGAGGACTGGATTGAGCTCTGCTATGATGAGCTGCAGCTGGATGGTCTGACAGTATGCATAGGCCTCATATGTGAAAGGTGGTTACTTGAGTGAGACAATGGTGGGCATCTGTTGCCTATGGAATTACAGTCCTTTAAATCATTTTTAAAAAAGAGATGTTTTTATGTTGATTTTGTTCATGGTGACTTGGTAATTTGCTCAATTTTTTCATCGTAACCTCCTTTCCAACAGCACCATATCGAGATAGTTTTGCTCAGTTGAATTTTATAATCTGTGAACATCTTCCACAATGCTATCAATGTCACTGTTTCGTTAGTGGTTTTAGATACGGCAAGAAATAACCCACTAATTTCCTGTTTTCCTCCTTCCTCATGCCCCCGAACCCAGCTGAAACTCCAAAACTTGCAATGAGACGAGCCGAAGCATGAATGTCATATGAAGTTGGGACTCAGCATTGGTCACTAAGCTGAGATCTTAGTGGCTGTATAGTTATAGTTAGCTAGCTGAATAAAATCACTTTGTCAGGTGATAATTCTCAGAAAAACTCTTTAAAAGAGCAGACCCCTGTTCATCATCAGTCACATTTAGAAATAGGTTAATAGGTGCACCTGAATTATTGGTTTAGGGACAGCGCAACTACCCACTGAGTTGCTATTCTTAATCCTCTTGGCAAATGATAAAACGACTACAGAAAAAGCTACAAAATTCAGAGTCAGTTGCTGTAGGTAGCGCCACAACACTGCTCAGTTCTACTAATGGACTTAAAGCTTGAATATAAATTGGAGTCTGAAATGAGATTTATTTTCATTTCAGTGTTCACGATGAAATAAGTTAAGAGGTCTGTTGTACTGAAAGTCATGAGTGCATTAATCTCAATGGTAAAAGCAAGCAGTACCCTCGTGTCATTCTTATAATTAGTCTTTCTCAAATGTGGACAAAAAAGTCCTCCAATGAACTGATGCTGCCAATAATTTCAAGACACTAACTACTTAAAGGGAAAGGAAAATCCAGGGGGAGTACTTTATGTTCCGAGTACTCGTCCAGTGTTTGCAGCCAGATGATATTCTAGGCAATTAAAACCAAAAAACTGCAAATGCTAGAAATCCCAAACAAAAACACAAAATGCTAATGTTTCCAGTATTTTCGCATAGCATGGGAAGTTGGGTGACACCCAAAAGTCACCAAGGGTAGCTTGAAATCATGACACTCGCTGCAATGAGCAGAGCCACTCTGAATCTTATGGAGTTTTGCCCCACAAGACATGGCGAGTTTCTGTTGGAGTAACTTTTTGTTTTGCTAATCTTTACCCTTCCTCATTCCTGAAAGCACTTCCTGATGCTGGGATAAAACTGCGCCAATACTAGACCTGAATCAATTGGCCATTCTTCACTTGTGAACCTAGGGAGTGAGAGTTGGCAGTCTGATTGTGGGGATCATCACAGCCTGATCCCATCTTCCTAACATCCACAAACGTGCACCTTTCCAGCAAGGATCAATGGTTAGTATCAGGAGGGAGAACACTGGCAAATGTTTCTCCCCTTAGCCGAGAAGTGTTGAGACCAATTGTAGCACCCCAGTGCCATATCGGCTGAGATCAGTAAATCCAGTTGAAGCCATGAATTGAACCTGTAACCGCCTAGTTTGCATGGCTCAGCTACGTGCCGTGGGGTAAGAAAGTTTGAACAATAACTATTTGCATTTATAAAACATCCCCAATGTAGGAGAATGGGGGGAGAATATCAAGAGGGAGGTGGGAAATTAAAGAGTTGGGGGAACGACTGACTTAAAAAATGCCCAAGCATATACATTTGCT
The DNA here is from genome assembly GCF_035084215.1 of Heptranchias perlo. Taxonomy (NCBI): domain Eukaryota; kingdom Metazoa; phylum Chordata; class Chondrichthyes; order Hexanchiformes; family Hexanchidae; genus Heptranchias; species Heptranchias perlo. The sequence goes on along the minus strand of NC_090328.1, from coordinate 53,162,161 downwards.
AAATACTCATTGATCTCCCGTGCCATTGATTGTGGTGCGTCGTCTGCTCCCCTGATGTTTGTGCCTTCATGGTATGTGCCTGTCGCTCTCTCGCTTTCTCTTTCTTTCTCTGCTCCTCTCTCTCTGACCAAAATTTGGCTCACGGGTAGTGACATCTTGTCCGTTACCGAAGCCTCCCCACCTGTCTATGTTTTCCACCATCTTCCATGCCCAAAGTTCTATGGTGGTGATGAGGTCCTTATTCGAGTACCTCATCCTTTTGCGCTACTGTTATCTTCCTTTAAAATTGTAATTGTCTACTGGCCCTAGGGTCCACCCTTGGATATCATCCCAAAATTTCCTCCTTTGCACTAAATGACCCTTCTCGAGGGCAATTAGGGATGGGCAATAAATGCTGGCCTCGCCAGCGACGCCCACATCCCGTGAACGAAAAAAAAAAATCCTCGGTGATTTCAACATCCATCTCAACTCTCCTTGCTCTCCTTCGAATTTAAATTATCCTACTCATACTCATGTCCTCCCCCTGACCTTGCCATTTCCCATGACCTTTTCCCTGCCGTTGTTTCAGTCATCAATCTCTGACCTCTTCTTTGTATCCCTTACCACCCACAGCCCCCAATCTTCTATTAACCCCATTTTCTTCTACATCATCCCCTGAAACCCCCCCCTCAGCAAGTTGCTTACAAATACACCCTCAAACTCATCACAATACCTCTGCAGCTGTTAATTTATTCAACCATTCCCTTATCTCCACCTTTTGATACCCTCACCCTTCAAAGCAAAACCTTTACTGTCCGCCAGTCCAGCTGTTCCCCTGATATGGCCCCCACCTTCGTTCCCTCAGATGCAAGGGGCACACAACTGGCTTAGCCATCCATTGCCAGATTGGCTCGACCACATCAAGCTCTACTGGGCCTTGCTCTCTGCCAAACTACTCTAGGATCATCCTAGAAGACGAGATAAACTCACGTTCCTTTACTCTCCTACGAACCGTCTCCTCAAACCCCACTCACCTGCCCCCTCCACCCTCACCTCTAACAAGTATTTGTGAAGGTGAGAGTTATTAGTGCTGTGGAATGGACACGTTTTTCACCCATTCTCAGTGTTGAGCACACCTAGATCAAATGCTGTACAGCCACGTGCACAGAAGAGCTCGACATTGCTACTGAGTGCCAGCCTCAGAACCTTTGTGTCTTTGTGTAGTTTTCATTACCCACCTCATCCATCCTGTGGCTTCTCTGAGTTACATTGCCAGTTTATTGCCAATTAGTGTTGAATTATAGTCAGTCTGGTGCTCTAAGACCGTTATTAGGAACTGCGTTTAGGCGGCCCGAACACATTTCCCTTGGGATCCTTCAAACAGCAGAAAGAAGGGAGAATTTAATTTGATCAGCTTCGGCTGATTTTGACACAGGTGCCAGAAGTGAAATCGAAATGTTGAACCTATACCCCATCTAGCAAACTTTTAAAATCAACAGAACTAGAAAACAAATTGAAGGTGATGCAAATTGCTTTTTTCCTCCAAGATATATAGTTCACAAGTATATCCCACATGTTCCTATTTGTGTTAGTGGGTATATGTTTAAGAAGATATCAAAACTGTTGTGAATTTAATTTTCTGTCTTCAATTTGAAAGGTGATTTTCCTTTCTGTGAAGTTTCAATCATAATTGAGGAATGTGACTCAGTAAAGTGTAACACTTAATTCCTGGCTCATAAATTGACTGATTCACTGCTTCAACAATGCATGATAGTCATTGTCTATCAAGTGTGATTAACCGGTGGAGAGGTGCCTATGATGCAGAAACAAATAGATCGAAGCTCCAGTGATTTGTCTGTCAGTTATTGCCTACAAGCATCTGGCAGACAGCTCGGAGGTGATTCTGCAACCTGGCACTTCCAGTAGGATAAAATCCGTTATATTCATTAAAATGAATAGACAGTCACGGGCTGAGGGGCCGTGATTTCCTGAGATGCACTCCCTGTGAGCGCCAGCCTCCACTGGGAGTGCTCGATCATGTAAGCAGCCCCCTCGTGTTATCTTTTCTGTTGCTCTTATTGACGCCAATGTAGAATCTCAGAGAATATCAGATGCTCATTCTGATACAGGGTGTCGGATCATTACATAGAAGCTTGTAGGATACAATACTGAGTCACTTTAGATAATGAATTAACATAGAAAATAGGAGCAGGAGTAGGCCATTCGGCCCTTCGAGCCTGCTCCGCCATTCAGTATGATCATGGCTGATCCTCTATCTCAATACCATATTCCTGCTCTCTCCCCATACCCCTTGATGCCTTTTGTGTGTAGAAATCCATCTAGCACCATCTTAAATATATTCAGTGACTTGGCCTCCACAGCCTTCTGTGGTAGAGAATTCCACAGGTTCACCACCCTCTGAGTGAAGACATTTCTCCTCATCTCAGTCCTAAATGTCCTACCCCGTATCCTGAAACTGTGACCCCTTGTTCTGGAACCCCCAGCCAGGGGAAACATCTTCCCTACATCCAGTCTGTCTAGCCCTGTCAGAATTTTATATGTTTCAATGAGATCCCCTTTCATTCTTCTAAACTCGAGTGAATACAGGCCTGGTCGACCCAGTCCCTCCTTATACCACAGTCCTGCCATCCCAGGAATCAGTCTGGTGAACCTTCCCTGCACTCCTTCTATGGCAAGTATATCCTTTCTTAGGTAAGGAGACCAAAACTGCACACAATACTCCAGGTGTGGTCTCACCAAGGCCCTGTATAACTGCAGTAAGACATCCTTGCTCCTGTACTCACATCCTCTTGCAATGAAGGCCAACATACCATTTGCCTTCCTAACTGCTTGCTGCACCTGCATGTTTGCTTTCAGTGACTGGTGTACAAGGACACCCAGGTCTCTTTGTACATCAACATTCCCCAATCTATCACCATTTAAATAATACTCTACCTTTCTGTTTTTCCTTCCGAAGTGAATAACTTCACATTTATCCACGTTGCACTGTATCAATCTGAATTGTAGAGGAATGTTACAGTTCTCCATAATATATGACTGAAAAGTATCTTCACAAATGTAACAACTAATAATGCATATAATTTATTTTTTGTTGTCTTTATATGTAGTGTTTTTCTATAAATACAAAACCGCAGCAAAATACTGCCTGATGCTTTTGAGAGTCGTGAATTTTATTTTAATAGTTCACAGATACAATCACTGAAGGCACTGCCTACATTAGTACAGGTGAATGTAAATCACATAGCAATTTGCTTTTGAGTTGCAGCGTTTACATACACTAGGGGAGCAGCTTGCTTTCAGTATTCCCTTGGTAACTTCATATGGATCCATGGGAGTGCAGACAGAATAATAGCTCGCTGGCAGTGAGATAGGAAGCAGTAGTTGAATGGAAAAATGCAGATGAGAGTGAAGCTTGACAATTTTCAATACCAATAGATCCTCTGAGATTGAACTACTACTTCATTGGACTGGGTAGTGCAATGGGTTAGCACACTGTCCTTTCTCCTGAGACCTCGGTTCAAATCCAGCCTGGACTAATTAGAATAAGAGTCTCCTTTCTGTGCTGGCAGTATGGCGTCTATATGAAATAAGTTTGGTCAAACTGACCCAGTTGCTATGGCCCCACAACTAGCAATGGCTTGAAAATGGAACTGTAATTTTGGTGGGGAATAAGGTGCTCCTGTGAGTTTGGAATTAAAGTCATTGTTGGGGCAAAAAGAGATCTATGTAGTGTATGTGGCCCACAGCATACCTGACCTGGGAAATCTCGATGCTAACAGGAGAAATGTTCCATTCCTCAGTAGGGGCATTCCTCAGCTTGATGAAGATTTAATCTGTCTTCAGAGACTGTATCTCTTACTTCTCAAAATAAAATTCAAAGATTTTACATGCATTAGGAAGTATTTTGTCACAGTCTTGTAGTTACATAAGAGCATAAGAAATAGGAGCAGGAGAAGGCCATACGGCCCCTCAAGCCTGCTCAGCCATTCAGTAAGATCATGGCTGATCTTTATCCTCAACTCCACTTTTCTGCCCAATCCTCATATCCCTCGATTCCCTTAGATTCCAAAAATCTATTGATCTCAGCCTTGAATGTACTCAACAATTGAGCATCCACAGTCCTCCAGAGTAGAGAATTCCAATGATTCACAACCCTCTGAGTGAAGAAGTTCCTCCTCATCTCAGTCTTAAATGGCCGACCCCTTTCCCTGAGACTATGGTCCCTAGTTCCAGGCTCTCCAGCTAGGGGAAACATCCTCTCAGCATCGACCCTGTCAAGCCCTCTCAGAATCTAAAATGTTTCAATGAGATCACCTCTCATTCTTCTAAACTCCAGAGAGTATAGACCCATTCTACTCAATCTCTCCTCATAGGACTACCCTCTCTTCCCAAGAATCAATCTAATGAACCTTCGTTGCACCACCTCTAAGGCAGGTACACCCTTCTTTCGATAAGGAGACCAAAACTGTACTGTAGTCTCAAAACAATTTTTTTTATTCGTTCATGGGCTGTGGGCTCGCTGGCAAGGCCAGCATTTATTGCCCATCCCCAATTGCCCTTGAGAAGGTGGTGGTGAGCCACCTTCTTGAATTGCTGGAGTCCGTGCGGTGAAGGTTCTCACACAGTGCTGTTAGGTAGGGAGTTCCAGGATTTTGACCCAGCGACGATGAAGGAACAGCGATATATTTCCAATTCAGAATGATGTGTGACTTGGAGGGGAACGTGCAGGTGATGTTGTTCCCATGCGCCTGCTAACCTTGTCCTTCTAGGTGGTAGAGGTTGCAGGTTTGGGAGGTGCTGTTCAAGAAGCCTTGGCAAGCTGCTGTAGTGCATCCTGTGGATGGTACACACTGCAGCCACGGTGCGCCAGTGGTGAAGGGATTGAATATTTAGGGTGATGGATGGGGTGCCAATCAAGCTGGCTGCTTTGTCCTGGATGGTGGCGAGCTTCTTGAGTGTTGTTGGAGCTGCATTCATCCAGGCAAGTGGAGAGTATTCCGTCACACTCCTGATTTGCGCCTTGTAGATGGTGGAAAGGCTTTGGGGAGTCAGGAGTCATGGAGGGAGTGCAACGAAGGTTTACCAGACTGATTCGTGGGATGGCAGGACTGACGTATGAGGAGAGATTGGGTCGACTAGGCCTATATTCACTAGAGTTTAGAAGAATGAGAAGTGATCTCGCCGCAGAATACCCAGTCTCTGACCTGCTCTTGTAGCCACAGTATTTATATGGCTGGTCCAGTTAAGTTTCTGGTCAATGGTGACCCCCAGGATGTAGATGGTGGGGGATTCAGCGATGGTAATGCTGTTGAATGTCAAGGGGAGGTGGTTAGACTGTCTCTTGTTGGAGATGGTCATTGTCTGGCACTTGTCCAGCGCAAATGTTACTTGCCACTTATGAGCCCAAGCCTGGATGTTGTCCAGGTCTTGCTGCATGCGGGCAGGGACTGCTTCATTATCTGAGGGGTTGCAAATGGAACTGTGCAATTATCAGCGAACATCCCCATTTCTGACTTTATGATAGCTGGAAGGTCATTGATGAAGCAGCTGAAGGTGGTTGGGCCTCGGACACTGCCCTGAGGAACTCCTCCAGCTATATCCTGGGGCTGAGATGATCGGCCTCCAACAACCACTATCATCTTCCTTTGTGCTAGGTATGACTCCAACCTGATTCCCATTGACTTCAATTTTACTAGGGCTCCTTGGTGCCACACTCGGTCAAATGCTGCCTTGATGTCAAGGGCAGTCACTCTCACCTCACCTCTGGAATTCAGCTCTTTTGTCTATGTTTGGACCCAGGTTGTAATGAGGTCTGGAGCCGAGTGGTCCTGGCATTTTCAGAAGGCTTTTGATAAGGTCCCGCACAAGAGGTTAGTGTGCAAAATTAAAGCACATGGGATTGGGGGGAATGTACTGGCATGGATTGCGAATTGGTTAACAGACAGGAAACAGGGAGTAGGAATAAATGGGTCTTTTTCTGGGTGGCAGGCAGTGACTAGTGGGTACCGCAGGGATCAGTGATTGGGCCCCAGCTATTCACAATCTGTATCAATGATTTGGATGAGGGAACTAAATGTATCATTTCCAAGTTTGCAGATGACACAAAGCTGGGGTGGAATGTGAGCTGTGAGGAGGATGCAAAGAGGCTCCAATGTGATTTAGACAAGTTGGGTGAGTGGGCAAGAACATGGCAGATGCAGTATAACGTGGATAAATGTGAGGTTATTCACTTTGGTTGTAAAACAGAAAGGCAGATTATTATCTGAATGGTGAACCTGTGAAATTCTCTACCACAGAAGGCATTGGAGGCCAAGTCATTAGATGTATTCAAGGAGCAGATAGACATATTTCTTAATGCTAAAGGGATATGGGGAAAAAGCGGAAACAGGGTACTGAGTTAGACAATCAGCCATGATCATTTTGAATGGTGGAGCAGGCCCGAAGGGCCGAATGATCTACTCTTGCTCCTGTTTTCTGTGTTTCGATGGAACCCAACTGAGCATCAGTGCGCAGGTTATTGGTGAGTAAGTGCCGTTTGATAGCACTGTCGACGACACCGTCCATCACTTTGCTGATGATTGAGAGTAGACTGATGGGGCTGTAATTGGGCGGATTGGATTTGTCCTGCTCTTTGTGGACAGGACATACCTGGGCAATTTTCCACATTGTCGGGCAGATGCCAGTGTTGTAGCTGTACTGGAACAGTTTGGCTAGAGGCACGGCTCATTCTGGAGCACAAGTCTTCAACGCTACAGCCGGGATGTTGTCGGGGCCCATAGCCTTTGTTGTATCCAGTGCACTCAGCCGTTTCTTGATATCACGTGGAGTGAATCGAATTGGCTGAAGACTGGCTTCTGTGGTGGTGGAGATATTGGGAGCAGGCCGAGGTGGATCATCCACTCGGCACTTCTGGCTGAAGATGGTTGCAAACGCTTCAGCCTTGTCTTTTGCATTCACATACTGGACTTTGCCATCATTGAAGATGGGGATGTTTACAGAGCCTCCTCCTCCTGTTAGTTATTTAATTGTCCACCACCATTCACGACTGGATGTGGCAGGACTCCAGAGCTTTGATCTGATTCGTTGGTTGTGGAATCGCTTAGCTCTGTCGATAGCATGTTGCTTCTGCTGTTTAGCATGCTTGTAGTCCTGTGTTGTAGCTTCATCAGGTTGGCACCTCATTTTTAGGTACGCCTGGTGCTGCACCTGGCATGCTTTTCTACGTTCCTCATTGAACCAGGGTTGATCCTCTGGCTTGTTGGTAATGGTAGAGTGAGGAATATGCCAGGCCATGAGGTTACAGATTGTGCTGGAATACAATTCTGCTGCTGCTGATGGCCCACAACACCTCATGGATGCCCAGTTTTGAGCTGCTAGATCTGTTCTGAATCTATCCCATTTAGCACAGTGGTCGTGCCACACAACACGTTGGATGGTGGTCTCAGTGTGAAGACAGGACTTTTTCTCCACAAGGATTGTAGCAAGACTTCCCTACTCTTGTGCTCCAACCCCCTTGCAATAAGGGCCAACATACCATTTGCCTTCCTAATTGCTTGCTGTTACAGGATAATGATTTATTCCACAATATGTATGAAGTTCAAAGTAAAAATACTGTCATGTCTGATGGTCTTGTTTTATTCTTGAGAATTTGTCAGGAAAATGTTTCTGTTTCATACTGAAGTTAGTAGAGTTGTTTACTGGTTCCGGCTGCTGCTTTTGTGGTTTTTATCTTTAGTTGTTAATGGGTGAAGCGTGTGAATGATATTGGTAATGTCGTGTAACAGATAAAAGTGATACAGGATGTGCAGGTATGCAACTGCACTTGACTGGTACTATGATGTTAATTATCACCAAGCTGGTATTATAATAATACTAAATGTTAACTAGAATACCAAGAATGGTTCCATGTAGTATATACAAATTGCAGTTTTATTATTCAACAGTCTTCGCAGTACATTACTTTTTTCCAGTGCAGGCATTTTCCTGCACCCATGAGATGGTAGAGCACACAAAACTAACTTCAGTCAATTTCTGAAAATGTTATTTTTTGACAATCTGTTATCAGCGATCATCTAAATTGCTATATCTGTGACTCAACGGTGATGTAATGATAAACGTATACTTAAAACTGGAAATTAGCCAAAGACTAAAGTGGGGGGTGTTCCCTAGTTGCGAGGAGTTATCAATAAGACCTATAGTAGCACTGATAAATTTTGTTTATATACTTGTAATATTCAGATTGTTGAAAAACGTATGGAACTTCAAATGTGAACTTGCTGTTTGACCATAAGGATAGAATTAGTGTTTATACAGCGCTTTTCACGACCTCAGGATGTCCCAAAGCGTTTTACAGCCCATGAAGTACTTTTGAAGTGTAATCACTGTTGTAATGTAGAGAAATGCGGCAACTGATTTGCAAACAGCAAGGTGCCAAACAGCAATGAAACAAATGGGCAGGGAGTCTTTTTTAGTAATTTGGTTACTGCTAAGTTAATGAGGGTTAAATGTTGGCCAGGAAAGTGGGAGAACTCCTCTCCACATAGTGTCATGGGATCTTTTACATCCATCTGAGAGCACAGGTGGAATCCGGTTGAATATCTCATTGGAAAGAGAGGACCTCTGACATTGCAGCACTCCCTCAGTACTGCGCTGGCGTGTCAGCCTAGATTGTATGTCACGAATGTTTGGTTTGAACCCATGATTTACTGTCTGTGATGCGGGTGTGCTATCACTGAGCTAAGGCTAATCATAGAATCATAGAAAGATTACAGCATGGAAGGAGGCCATTCAGCCCATCGAGTCCATGCCGGCTCTATGCAAGAGCAATCCAGCTAGTCCCACTCCCCCGCCCTATCCCCATCGCCCTGCAAATTTTTTCTTTTCAATTTCTTATCCAGTTCCCTTTTGAAGGCCACGATTCAATCTGCCTCAACCACCCCACCCCACCCCCAGCAGTGCATTCCAGATCCTAAACACTCGCTGTGTAAAAAAGTTTTTCCTCATGTCACCTTTGGTTCTTTTGCCAATCACCTTAAATCTATGTCCTGTGGTTCTTGACCGTTCCGCCAATGGGAACATTTTCTCTCTATCTACTCTGTCTAGACCCTTGATGATTTTGAATACCTCTATCAAATCTCCTCTCAACCTTCTCTATTCCAAGGAGAACAACCCCAGCTTCTCCAGTCTATCCACGTAACTAAAGTCCCTCACCCCTGCAATCATTCTAGTAAATCTTTTCTGCACCCTCTCTGAGACCTTCACATCTTTCCTAAAGTGCGGTGCCCAGAACTGGACACAATAGTCTAGTTGTGGTCGAACCAGTGTTTTATTAAGGTTCATCATGATTTCCTTGCTTTTGTACTCTATGCCTCTATTTATAAAGCCCAGGATCCCATATGCTTTTTTAACCGCTTTCTCAACCTGCCCTGCCACCTTCAACGATTTGTGCACATATACCCCCAGATCTCTCTGTTCCTGTACCCCTTTTAGAATTGTGCCCTTTAGTTTATATTGCCTCTCCTTGTTGTTCCTGCTGAAATGTATCACTTCGCATTTTTCTGAGTTAAATTTCATCTGCCACATGTCCGCCCATTTCACCAGCCTGTCGATATCCTCTTGAAGTCTATCACTATCCTCCTCACTATTCACTACACTTCCAAGTTTTGTGTCATCTGCAAATTTAGAAATTGTGTCCTGTATACCCAAGTCCAAGTCATTAATATATATCAAGAAATTGTAAACAATTTTACAACACCAAGTTATAGTCCAACAATTTTATTTGAAAATCACAAGCTTTCGGAGGCTTCCTCCTTCCTCAGGTGAATGTGGAAATGAAATCCTCGAACCTTTCGCATTTATAAATCACAGAACAATACCTGGTGGTTACAGATAGTCTTTCCAACTGCCCGTTGCCAAGGCAATCAAAGTGTTCAGACAGAGAGGTGTTACCTACAGGGCCACCGAATATACAAACAACCAAAAAAAACAGAGAGAGGCAGAAACATAGAAACATCTGGAAGGAAGAGAAAGACAGCAAATGACCCATTATATTAAAAACAGATAACTTTTGTTCGCTGGTGGGGTTACGTGTAGCGTGACATGAACCCAAGATCCCGGTTGAGGCCGTCCTCATGGGTGCGGAACTTGGCTATCAATTTCTGCTTGATGATTTTGCGTTGTCATGCGTCTCGAAGGCCGCCTTGGAGTACGCTTACCCGAAGGTCGGTGGCTGAATGTCCCTGACTGCTGAAGTGTTCCCCGACTGGGAGGGAACCCTCCTGTCTGGCGATTGTTGCGCGGTGTCCGTTCATCCGTTGTCGCAGCGTCTGCATGGTCTCGCCAATGTACCATGCTCTGGGGCATCCTTTCCTGCAGCATATGAGGTAGACAACGTTGGCCGAGTCACAGGAGTATGAACCATGCACCTGGTGGGTGGTGTCCTCTCGTGTGATGGTGGTATCTGACTCTTTTGTCCATGTTTGGTCCAAGGCTGTAATGAGGTCTGGAGCCGAGTGGTCCTGGCGGAACCCAAACTGAGCATCGGTGAGCAGGTTATTGATGAGTAAGTGCCGCTTGATAGCACTGTCGACGACACCTTCCATCACCTTGCTGATGATTGAGAGTAGACCGATGGGGCGGTAATTGGCCGGATTGGATTTGTCCTGCTTTTTGTGGACAGGACATACCTGGGCAATTTTCCACATTGTCGGGTAGATGCCAGTGTTATAGCCATACTGGATCCGCTTGGCTAGAGGCGCAGCTAGTTCTGGAGCACAAGTCTTCAGCACTACAGCCGGGATGCTGTCGGGGCCCATAGCCTTTGCTGTATCCAGTGCACTCAGCCGTTTCTTGATATCACGTGGAGTGAATCGAATTGGCTTAAGACTGGCTTCCGTGATGGTGGGGATATCGGGAGGAGGTCGAGATGGATCATCCACTCGGCACTTCTGGCTGAAGATGGTTGCAAACTCTTCCGCCTTGTCTTTTGCACTCAAGTGCTGGACTCCGCCATCATTGAGGATAGGGATGTTTACAGAGCCTCCTCCTCCTCCCGTTAGTTGTTTAATTGTCCACCACCATTCACGACTGGATGTGGCAGGACTGCAGAGCTTTGATGTGATCCGTAAGACCTAGAGTCAAGCATAATAGCTAACTTTAATCTCTGCTATCAGGATTTTTACAGATGGTGGACAAGATCTTCCATACAGGTAAAAGTTGCTTCATATAAAGCCATGCGTAGTTAGATTAGATTTGACCAGGACTGTTAAATACTGCTGACTAAAATAAGATTGATACAGTAATAAAAATTTTCATTCAATGCAGCTATGAATAATACTTTTGTCATAAGCAGAATGCTCAGTGGTGAATCTAATGAATATAGAATATATCTCACCTCTAAGCAGGATCTGTGTAACACAGAAGTGAGTGATTTCTCCACTTCTCTCCCTCATACAATACATTTTGAAATCAACAGATTTCTATTGAACATGCCCCGTGTAATACTGGCGGAGAGGGGGGGATATTTTGACTTTTTTAATTCAAAATACCACATTTTCGGTTTAAAATTTTTTTTTTAAAAGTATTTTTTTTTAAATGGTCAATTTTTCTTCTTTACATCGGAGACCCAGCACATCATGCATTCTTGCTCTGAGGCTGCTGCTGTGACCTCACTATTGAGCTGCATGCTTCTTGGAGAGGCTGCATTGATGAGGTGGGGCACGTGACTTCAGGCGAAGCTCAGACATGGTTCAGAGCCATCTGACCCTGGGAAAGTACACTCCCAGCTGGGTATGCAGTCACATCATCAGAGCAACCTACCAGCAAAGGGGCCCAACAAGTCAAACTGTATTTTTCTAAATAGATATCTTTGAGTGGACAGAGGGGGAGTATTTTGAGCAAAAAGTACTCCTCTCAATCTTCCTTTTCTTTAACTGATACATGATCAGTTCAAGTAACTACTTTTCGGTTGGAGTAATTGGGAATAACTCTTTGAACCCAGTGAGGATCAGAGAGAGATGTGATTTGCTCACCAGATCTTTTTGGTCTTTACCTTAAATGAGAGAAATCTGCATGAATCATTGCTGAGAATTTAAAAAGCTGCCTTCAGTGCATTTCACTGTGGTATAAGTAGAAATGCATATTGGTGAAGTTCAGACTTAGAGGTCTCCGTAAACCCAATAAAACTAATGGCTAATGTGTGTCTGTGTCTGAGAATTTTCTGAGCTTTCAGCGGAATTTGCAAGACACTCTTCATCTGGTCCCTCCTCCTTCACTTACTCGATTACCGTTTGCTTTTTTAAAATACAATCTGCTGCACTGCATTATTAACTTTCTGTACCCAATTATGGCACCATGTGTACACCCCCAATGAAGCACTGCACACTGACAGAATGTGCTCCAAATCCTCTACCTGTGCACGCTGAGCATCTCACAGTTCCCGATCTCAAATTCACAGTCATTGACCGACTTCACCAAGAAATAACTAAACTGATTGTTGAAGTTGTACAGGGCATTGGTGAGGCCACACTTGGAATACTGTGTACAGTTCTGGTCACCCTATTATAGAAAGGATATTATTAAACTAGAAAGAGTGCAGAAAAGATTTACTAGGATGCTACCGGGACTTGATGGTTTGACTTATAGGGAGAGGTTAGACAGACTGGGACTTTTTTCTCTGGAGAGTAGGAGGTTAAGGGGTGATCTTATAGAAGTCTATAAAATAATGAGGGGCATAGATAAGGTAGATAGTCAAAATCTTTTCCCAAAGGTAGGGGAGTCTATAACGAGGGGGCATAGATTTAAGGTGAGAGGGGAGAGATACAAAAGGGTCCAGAAGGGCAATTTTTTCACTCAAAGGGTGGTGAGTGTCTGGAACGAGCTGCCAGAGGCAGTAGTAGAGGCGGGTACAATTTTGTCTTTTAAAAAGCATTTGGACAGTTACATGGGTAAGATGGGTATAGAGGGATATGGGCCAAGTGCAGGCAATTGGGACTAGCTTAGTGGTATAAACTGGGCGACATGGACATGTTGGGCCGAAGGGCCTGTTTCCATGTTGTAACTTCTATGATTCTATGATTCTGACCATTTATCTTCATGATTCAATCCACAGACCTTAATGATTCTGCTGTTCAGTCGGGGCCGGCCTACACTCTTCTTCACTGGCTCTCACTTGCCTTGGTACCAGTTCACAGTGTCTTGCGTCTTACTTTCTATGTGCTCCACCATCTCTTGATTTGTAACCTTTTCTTCCCCTTGTAGCTACTCCTACTTGCTCTCTGAATTTTGCCTTCTCGCTCACTAACTCTGCCTCCTTAGGAGTTAATTTTCTACGCATGTAAGCATGATATAACTGGGTGTGGTGACCCTCTCATCATCACCACCAGTCCCACCTTCATACTCTTAAATTCTTCCACCAATGATGTACAACGCTGTACTCTTCCTGTATAATGCACATCCACTAAATGTTCGAACACTTGTTGCCTCACAATATTGTTTAAACAGTGAGCCCTGACGTCCTTGTTGGGGAAATAACTGAATCCTGAAATAACTGTAAGGACTTGCACAACACCAGGTTATAGTCCAACAGGGCATAGATAAGGTCGATAGTCAAAATCTTTTCCCAAAGGTAGGGGAGTCTATAACGAGGGGACATAGATTTAAGGTGAGAGGGGAGAGATACAAAAGGGTCCAGAGGGGCAATTTTTTCACTCAAAGGGTGGTGAGTGTCTGGAACGAGCTGCCAGAGGCAGTAGTAGAGGCGGGTACAATTTTGTCTTTTAAAAAGCATTTGGACAGTTACATGGGTAAGATGGGTATAGAGGGATATGGGCCAAGTGCAGGCAATTGGGACTAGCTTAGTGGTATGAACTGGGCGTCATGGACATGTTGGGCCGAAGGGCCTGTTTCCATGTTGTAAACTTCTATGATTCTAGTTTTATTTTAAATCACAAGCTTTCGGAGCTTACCTCCTTCGTCACCTGACGAAGGAGGTAAGCTCCGAAAGCTTGTGATTTAAAATAAAACTGTTGGACTATAACCTGGTGTTGTGCAAGTCCTTACAGTTGTCCACCCCAGTCCATCACCGGCATCTCCACATCATGAATCCAACTGTGACGGATTTGAATTGGCACCAGTGGGTGAAATCACCAACCCAGGGTGTTTCACTGATCTTGTTACAACTATGTGTATTTATTCAGTACTCTCAACCAACTGAATGTGTTAATCCAGCACTCTTGTACAATAGTGACCGTTTGGAAGAGCACCTGTGGAAGCATACTGCAGAATATGCTATCACCTTGAGCAGGGGAGAGGAGAAAACTGGGGTAGAATTGTTGCATCAAGAAATTAACTTGTTCCATTTTTATCTTCTTAGCTAAATATGCTCAATACCCTGAAAGGATTAAGTACACTGGTTTGTTATCGTTCGTGCAGTATGTGAGAGAAGGGTCTTGTTTTCATAAAACTGCTGTCTACAGTGGTAAATACTTTGCTTGACCCTCTGGTTTGAGGCTCAAGTAATAGTGATGATATTAGACAGATTTCCTAATTATCAGTCTTGTATATCTACATAGTGCTGCAAACTATCCTTGAATAAAAATAGGAGCTGCAAAAACACATTTTTTTAATATTAAATCCTATCTGTACAAGCTGTGAAAAGAATGTATTTAGTGTGTGAAAATCTCTTGTGTGTTTGAGAACTGTTCTACATAGATAACTGAGAGTACAGTGATTCCACAAGTGACTGGAATTTTAAGTCATTTCTACCTTCACATGAGGAGGACACACATGCTTGTCAGTTTGCTTCATGCTTTAAGCACTCAGTCCTGAGTGTGTGTGTGTGTGTGTGTGTAGCATGTTGAGGCTCATGTTGAAAAAAAATTCTTTATCCTTGCAAGTTAAAGCTGACAACATTGATGTTGTGGAATTTCTACATTCCAACATATCACCTCTGTTCTTGTTATTTTAGAGGTAAAATAAATAAGCACTGAAGGATGAAGCACAGATCATTTTACCTGTGAAACACACTACATCTCATACACTGGGAACTGCAGTTGGAAATAGTATTACAAGTTAATTGAGAAAATCCACCCATAACACTACAAATTACTGTATCTTGGTGCTGTTCGGTGTAGATCTGTTTATGTAGAACCAAGCCAAGCATCAAAGTAATGGGAGTCGCCCTTTACTCCGTAGGTCAAATCGTGTAGTTGGCAGATTTCCTCTAAGGACAAAGTATGGCGACAGATACTTTAAATATTGTGACCTTCGCTGCATATGCCAGTATCTCCACATATCATCTTAGTTTTAAACCTCCTACCATAGGTGCTGGTGCCACGGTAATGTGTTTGGTGGAAAGAGGACAGTTTCAGTGGTTACACAGAAATCTGACATCCATGACAACTGTGCTGCAAAAAATCAGTTGGAGGCTTTGAAGCACATGCTGCAAGAAAGATGTCAGCATCACATTGTCCTCATTTTTATGAGGATTCCTTTGAATCCAAGGAACTTGTCACAGTGCAGATGATACTTTACAGAACATAGGAACAGGAGTAGGCCAAACAGCCCCTTGAGCCTGTTCCGCCATTCAGTGACATCATGGTTGATGTGTGACCTAACTCCATATACTTGGCTTAGCACCATATCCCTTAATATCTTTGGTTAACAAAAATCTATCAATCTCAGATTTATAATCAACAATTGAGCTACTATCAATTGCCGTTTGCGGAAGAGAGTTCCAAACTTCTACCACCCTTTGCGTGTAGAAGTGTTTCCTAACTTCACTCCTGAAAGTCCTGGCTCTAATTTTTAGGCTTTATGTCCTAGTCCTACATTCCCCATCCAGCGGAAATAATTTCCCTGTAAGTACCCTATCAGTTCCCCTTAATATCTTGAAAACTTCGATCAAATCACCCCTTAATCTTCTAAATTCCAGAGAATACAACCCTTGTTTGTGTAATCTCACCTCGTAATTTAACCCTTGGAGCCCAGGTATCATTCTAGTAAATCTACCCTGCGCTCCCTCCAAGGCCAATATATCCTTCCTAAGCTGTGGTGCCTAGAACTGAACACAGTACTCCAGGTGTGGTTTAAACCAGGGCTTTGTATAGCTGTAGCATAACTTCGACCCCCCCCACTGTATTCTAATCTTCTAGATAGAAAGGCCAACATTCCATTAGCCTTTTTGATTATTATCTGTATCTGTCCATGACATTTTAATGATCTATGTACATGGACCCCTATGTCTCTTTGGACCTCCACTGTTTTGAGCTTTTCATCATTTAGAAAGTACTCTGATCTATCCTTTTTAGGTCCAAAGTGGATGACCTCACACTTGCCTACATTGAAATCCATTTGCCTCAGTTTTGCCCATTCACTTAATCTATTAATATCTCTGTAATTTTATGCTTCCATCTACACTCATACAATGCTGCCTATCTTTGTTTCATCGGCAAACTTGGATATGTGGCTCTCCATGTCGTCATCTAATTCGTTAATAAATACAGTGAATAGTTGAGGCCCCAATGCAGATCCCTGTGGGACACCATTAGACACATCCTGCCAATTTGAGTACCTGCCCATTATCTCTACTTTCTGTCTCCTGCCGCTTTAGCTCACAGTCTTTTATGAGGGACTTTATCGAATACCTTCTGGATGTCCATATAAAGAACATCCATAGGCATTCTCTTGTCCACTACGTTAGTCACCTCTTCAAAAAAATTCAATCAGGTTCGTCAAGCGTGACCTACCGACCCTTTACAAATCCATGCTGGCTCTCTCTGATCAAAATTTCCAAGGTGTTCAGTCACTCTATCCTTAATTATAGAGTCTAGTACTTCCCCGACATCAGATGTTAGGCTAATTGGATAACAGAAGAGCATAAAAACAGTCAACGCTTCAGGTTTTTTCTTTCTCCATTCTTCCAGATCCCCACAGCTCCCTCTCACTGCCATCCCTTTGGGGAGGATTGAGGCCAAAGATTTCCCCACAACCATCTCAAACTATTCAGTGATCAGCTGATTATAGGTGTCCTGTGCAGCAGGATTGATCGCTGAGCTCACAATCTAAGCTGACACTTTAGTGTAGTACTGAGGAAGCACTGCACTGTTGGAGGTGCTGAGTTTGGGGTGAAATGTTAAACCGAGGCTCTGACTCATGCTCAGGTGGACATAAAAGATCCCACAGCATTAATGGGAGAAGGGCAGGGGAGTTCTCCCTGGTGTTCTGGCCAACATGTATCCCTCCAACGAACATCACCTAAACAGATTATCTGGTCATTTGTCTCATTGCTGTTTCATTGCGACCTTGTGTGCCAATTGGCTGCTGCATTTGTCTACAAAATAGCAGCGATTACACTTCAAAAAGTAATTCTTTGGTGTGAAGCATTTGGGACATCTTGAGGACCTGAAAGCCACATTAAAAATGCAAGTTCTTTCTTTACTCACAAATCAGTAGACTTTTTTTTCTAGCTTCCATCTCAGCTTCGTAACTTGGCCCCAGGCCCAAGGAATAGAGCAGTGTTACATTGGAAAGTTGCCCATTTATACATTAATCTTAATTCTTGTTTACGTTAATAGAGAGACTCAGTGGCATATGTTGCTTTATGTTGAAAGTCTACTGCTAATATATAAATGGTGATTTTTTTTTTACTGTTGAATCCAATAAAGCATCAAAGTTGTAGACGGTAATAGCTAAGATATTATAGTTTTACAGTTTTAACCTGCCATTGATTCTGGTGACAACAACTGTGTATTTGGATCTTCCTGCCCAGAGCTGTCAATTAAAGCAGACACAAAAGAACATGAGCTCTGTTTTCTGCACTGTGACCAAATAAGTCTGAAAATAAAACCCAAGTCCATCTTATCACCCAGTAATTAATCAATGTTATCATTCATTGAAAGGACATATGCTGGAGAAAGCTCTGAGATATGAGGCAAATTAAGTGTTTCTGTGTCCTGAATAAACTGCAAGGCTGCATGAGATTTTTTTCTCTATTTGAGCAGAAACAGCTGATTAGCAGAACAAACTGAGCTGATGTGTACATTCAGAGAAGAGCCATTCTTGTTTGTTGGTAGTCCAGTTCCTGCTGATTTCTCAGTCTCACTGCCTTGACTTCCTCCGTTCTTCTCACCTGAAGCTAAATATTAAGATTGTAAATTCTCCCAACTACTGGATATCCAGATAAGTTACATGTCCTGCTGGATCAGGAACCCAGAGTCTGCAAAGAAATCAATTAAAAACTCTAAATTGCATTTTAGCTGGTTTAAATCAGACTCCTGCTGGTCTCCCAACTCCCATGAAAATTCTTGTTGCCTATGGAGTGTATCTAATTGAGGTTCCACTGTAAATGTGTTTTTTTAAAAGTTTTTAATTGGTGTTAAAATTAAACTAAATTGAGAGACTAGAACAAAGGGACACAAGTTAAAGTTAGTAAAAGGCAAATTTAGGACTTATACTTGGAAGTTCTTCACATAAAAATTATGTGCATAATATACAGAATGGACTCCCGAATAGAGCAGTAGAAGCAAAAACCCCCAAATCATTTTATAAAAACAATTGGATGATGTAATGGGGGGGCGGGGGTGTCACAGTCTTTCTGGGTGGCTGTTACGAATGGCCGCCTTCATCCATCATTATCTTGTGTTTCTGTATTGAAAGCAGTGTTACAAACTACGATAATGTGTAATTTTTTTTGTTACTTTGTAAAACTTTTAAATGTTATGTTGCTTGGAAACTGATGTTACTGCGCAGAGAAGCTGTCTTTTGTTAAACCTGAATATTTAATGATGTTTCAATTGCATTGTGAGGGCAGCAATCGAAATAAGTCTTTAGCAAAAAAAAACTACCAACTTTTTAGCACTTGATCAAAAAATCAGTTCTGGGGATCTAGAGGAAACTTCTTTAAGCTAACCACTTGGATCAAGAAACTAATCCAGTGCTGATGTGAGGGCTCACAAATTGCTGGAAAAATAATGGCGCGGTCACAGCGCCTGCCATATTAGTGCGTAAAAAACCCAGCAATTTGTGGCGAGGAAGAGATACGCCAAGAGTTGCGAATCGCCACAAACTGCTGGACAGTTTGCGTGGCTCCACTGTTAGCCTCGCAAAAACAGGAGCTCACCGTCAACCTCCGCATTGACATTTATTGAGTGTCAAGAAATTGCTGGATTTGCGCCATAATTACGAATTAATCTTGCTGCAGCCATTTAGGGCTGGTAATTAAAGTTACAATGACTCTGTTAATGATGTGATTTATGGTCCTGACATGCCACTCAACTTTGGTGACCCAGAAAGGGAACGATGAAACTCTGGAGTATCACTCCCGCAGGTAGAGAATTGTTTCTAGAGGTATTTTAACATGTTTTCTTACTTTTTCTTGGTCTCTTTTTTTTCCTCTCTTAATCTACTCTCTTTCTCTCTCTTTATTTCTCTTTCTGTATCTAATTTCACTCTAATTCACCCTATTTCCTTCTCTGTAATTTGGCTTGGTTACTTTCTCTATCCTTAAATTTAATTGGTTAAGGAGATAGACCATTGGACTTGACGTTCATGAGGTCCCAGATGCCCTGTTGATGTCACTCTGCTGTTATCAATTCGCATTTCCAGCAATTTGCGGTGCAAAAATAATATGATCTGAAGGGTGAGGTAAAAAATCCAATTCACGGCCCTCTCCGCGAGGTGCGCTGCTTCATCAGTTTCTGGGGCAATGACTTACTGTTGCTTGAGCTCTACCAGTGGCTCAGTTGGTAAATGTACAACCCTGCATGGTAATGAGCCTGTCCTACATTTGACCACCAGTCTGTGCTAAATTAGCTGATCTCATCTGAGGTGGCAGTTGACGTGTTACAAAAGGCCTCAGCACTCAGCATTCCTCCAGGGAATGGAAAGGTTTGCTCAAGCTCCTGGTCTTGATTGTCTGTGATACCATACACCAGCAAGGTCCTATAGTGTGTTTTCCTGGTATTAGCAATTGTACAAACTTGAAACTAGTTTTGTTATGTCTTTGTGGGAGGATGGAATGGTCTCAAGTATTGTGATTGACCAGGTGATCTTATTGTAGTATTTGATTCGTTGCTAGTGGGAGAGCTTATGTTCGCTGAGGTGATACTCGACTCTGAGAGCCATATGTGGTTTTAATGGAGCTGTCGGCAGTGATTTGTAAGATCCTGTGTTGTGCCATAACCTGAAGTTCCCCAACTGGTGCTGGTGGGATGTCTGAGCCATTTGATGCCACTGATAAATCCAGTGAATAGCAGAAGTTTTTCCAGACTTGTAGATTAATCAAATTAGCTACCTCTCTACTGAGACCAGTATTTTGTGATAGGAGATGTAGAGCAGATGCACTATTGGGAGAGGCTGGCAACTTTTGACAAAATGTGACTTGATGGGACATTGGCTACTGATTCTTATCTGTGCCACTCAAAGTTGTATTGCCAGATAAGGAGATTGAGACTTTATTGTTGGATAGTTTTTTTTATTCGTTCATGTGATGTGGGCGTCGCTGGCAAGGCCAGCATTTATTGCCCATCCCTAATTGCCCGTGAGAAGGTGATGGTGAGCCGCCTTCTGGAACCGCTGCAGTCCATGTGGTGCCCCTGTTTGAGGCTAATTCTGGGCCTTTTGACTTTTTAATTTTTTTTATGCTCAACAAGGTGAGAGATATTAATGCAGGGGATTAGGGCACTTTCTATTTCAGGCACTCAGTATCAGCATCAAGCACTCCCAAGTCAGTATTAGCACAGCTAAATGCAGAGTAATGTTCCTTCTATTCTTCCCCAGCAATGTCCTTCAGCCTACCTCAGCATGGCACCTCCTATTGCACCATGCGTCAGTAGAATCATCTGGGTTAGACAGTGTTTCTGGGGGTGAAGAAAAAACCAAATCAAAATTTCCATGCGTCTCTTTTACTTCCCTTTTATTTTTCTCAAGCATGCAAAGTATGATGGGTGGGTCATTTCAAAGTAATCTGCTCAGTAACATGTTGAAAATATAACGAATGCATAATTGTATATACGACGTGAACACCAAAAATATAAGTATTCCCCCCGACTCTAATTAAGCTAATCTGATCTGCTATAAGGTCGAGAGCAGTGCTTTTGATTTCACAGTGAGATATATTTTCAGCCCATGTCAAGATATTGATTCCTGATTTATTTTGCCATCTCTACTGATAACCACATTTCATGGCTGCTAACTACTGTGTCTGAGAATAATACTGCACACATGTGGCTTTCCCCAGTGATGAAAGCTACCACTATCCAATTAGTCTTTTAAAAATAGCAAGAAATAAAATTTAAATTGCTCTGTGGAACTAGAGCTCTTTTGTGCTGTTCTTTAAAGTGCTGCATAACATTTAAAATCCTAGCAGAATAGCTGACAGCTATCAGGAATTTATATCCTGCAGCATTACTACCCTTAGGGCAATTTATAATAAGGTGGCAAGCTTCAACCACAGTAATGTTAACCCCTTCACTTGCAATTCATTACATTAGGCTGTGTCACTTGTAATACATGCAGAATTCTACCTTTGAATTGTCACAAAGCTAGTAGGGTTAGAATTCAGTCTCCCAGAATGATGATGCTGTTTCAGAGGTACAAAGACAATGTTAATTTGCAATTCCAGAAATGACACAAGATGCCGTGTGGAAGAAAAGACTTGAGTTAGTCCATTTAAAGAGACTGTACCATATTCCTGTTGTGGAAGAGCTCAGAACTTAATTCGGATGCACTTTAAAAAAAAAATGTTTTCCTGGATAGTACTGAGTCACACAGATCAACTGGGCTGTGGTTGCATTTGGGGTGTTAGAGAGATTCCTTGGGGTGGGGAGAGTGGGAAAAGATGGACTCGGGTTTCTGCTCCTGATTGTTACCCTGTGACTCCAACTGGGAGGCTATTGTTGGTTTTGGGCGAGGACAGTGCCGAGCTGGCTGTGATTGCCCCTGCCCCCAGCATGATCGAGTGATCAGCTGAAACTCAGGCTTGCACATTAAAAATGGATGTGCAAGTTACTGGAGAGCGCCAGTAGATCAGTGCCCCAGCGTGAGTTAGCACTGTCAGGAGAGGAGAAAAAAAACATGTATTTGTTTATTTGTAAATGGAATAACTAAGAAATTCCACTGACAAAAGATGCATGACTTCAGTCCACAATGAATCAAGTCTTGCCTTGCAGACATAAGTACTGATCTGGTAGACTGTCAGAAACTCTGGCAGCTAATCTCATGAGGATTTTTTTTTCTGTCCAGGGCCATTTTATAAATTGCCAAGCAATTTGTGCCAAGCAATTTGTACCAAGCAGTAATGCTGCTTTGCATTATCAGACACTACCTGAGAAATGAGTGCTACCTGGGCTGGGTCTGCTGTTACCTAGGATCTGTATGATGTGCGTCTGATCGGTGTTTTTAACTCTTCGAACACTGCACTCAGAATACTCATTTTGCAAGTGCTCTGCTGCCTGTGTTGGCATCAAGATGGCCACATGGGCTCTGGGACACCAGTGTGATCTGGTTACTCCGGTCTCCTAATTGGTTCAAGAACACACCCTTTAGATTTTTTTTTCAGCCATTGATGGCTGAGGCATGAGCTGATGTCAAACAGGGAAACTGTTTTGAGGTGTAGAAAATCAAGTAAGATTGATTTTATTTTCTTATTCATATTCTTAACATTTTATTTTATCCTACTTGCTCTTAAGATATTGACTGTTTGCTGGGGTACTGTTCCAGGCAAGCTAGGTGCCCTCTGGTATCTTGTGCAAGCTGAATTATTCATGTGTGAGCCTTGACGATGAATATTGGTAGGATGTCAACCATAGGGGGCATCGCAGCCAAGCTCAATCCTGTACTCAACTGGCATCCACACATGTATATTTCCAACTTGGATCATTAATCATTGATCGGGATTCTGACCAATTCGCCCACTCTAACCCTGGCATGCTTTAACCGATCGTAGTACCTTTACCACTGCCCTGGCTGAGATCAACTATCTCAGTTCACACTGGGGATTGAACATGGCACCTTTTAAGCTCAATTACTGGATAAATTTTCAGGGCTAACGAGAGTGTAAGAATGTTGCTTAAACTTAAATAAAAAGTAAAAAGGCAAGGAAATAAGTAAATGAGCTTTTGGTCATTAATAATAATGCAAAATAAACATTGAAACAGTGAGTTTTGAAGAAGGAGAAAATGGAGAAAAGAGAAAACAGAGCAGAAAATAGATTTGTTCGTATAAGAGTAATAAAGCTGCTCTTGACATCCTAGTTGCATTATTACAGCAATATTTGGGCATTTTTCATTATCATGATGATGAACTGAAATCTATTTAAAAACTGGTCAGCTTGAGGACAGTGGAATTCTTGAGAGCTGCCAGGAGTCAAACATTAAACTCTGTTTGCTTTTAATTTACAATTGCAGTGGACTAATTTATACATCTTTATAAAGGTGACCTCTTTTTCACTATTAGAGCGTATTTAGGAAATGATGAGCAATTTTTGTGGATCTGTCTGGTAGCTTTATAGCGATCTAAACAAAATCAAATGAATGTTGAAGAAATATTTTCCTGTTTTGAGAAGGGCTACCTTCAATTCACCCCTGCTTAGTAAAAATCCTTGGTCATTGCCTCAGAGCAGTGTTGGAACAAAGGGTTCTGTCCATTGTATATATAGATCATTGTATATACAGTGTCATAAATGATAATTAATAAAATCTTTTATAATGCCTGTTTCATTTGTAGACCAGATATTTCCCTCATGCCAAGAGCCAAAAATTGCTCCCTAAGAAGCAAAATATGACCTAATATTCGATCTGGTATTGAGCATATAACTCTGGTGCAAGTATACTTTCCTGCACCAAGTCACACTAGTCCCTCACCTCTGTCTTCACTGACCTATGTTGGCTCTGGTCTCCCAACGCTTCAAATCCCTCCATGGCCTCATCCTTCCCCATTTTTGTAACCTAGACCAACAACCATTTTGCCCCCAAATTCTTCATTCCTCGGACTTTTATGCATCTCCCTTCTACTTTCGACCTAACTTTGGCAACTGTGCTTTCAGCCACCTAGGCCCTATTAACTGGAATTCCCTCATGAAACACCTCCATCTCTCTGTCTCCCTCTCCTCCTTTAAGACCCTCATTAAAATTCACTACTTTTACCAAGCTTTTGGGTCACCTCCCCATACCCTTCCTTTCTTTGGCTCAGCATCCATTTTTCCTTACGCCTCTGTGAAGCGCTTTGGGATGTTTTTCTATGTTAAAAACGTTAGATAAGTGCAAGCTGCTGTGGCGTTGCCCGGCTCAAAAAACCCTTGTTACTATAATCAACTCACTGAATTGACGCAAGCCCCCTTCATGTTCTTTAGATGGTGGATGAATAACATGCTATGAGACAGCATGACGTAGGCTATAAACTATAAATCAGGTTCATTAAAATTAAAAATAAGACATCATTAAAAAGAAAATCAATACAACAGATTGCTCTTGATTATAACATGTCGAATTGATACCACCTCTGTTACCAAAATAAATAAAAGCTGCATTACCTTGCCAACTCTCTTAGTAATACTAAACCTGTACCAGCACCCCTAACATAACTTGTATGTGAGGGTTTGTCCACCAGCATGGAGTCTCTAATCTCTATGTCAGAGGACTGAGAAGAACTAACCAAAAATGACCCAGTTTATATCTCTGCCTGGGCAAGGAGCTGTCAGTCAACCCCTAACCCCAAAACGCCCTGTGACACCTCCCCCACCAACAGGATCAGATTATTTGAAATCAAAGAAATAAGAGTAAGACAATACAGTGCTGTCTGGCTCTAGCACCAAATAAAACTGACTTTGATAACCAAACCATTAGAAATTATGATACGAATCTGGAGCATTCAGACTTGTGACATTATGCCATAGACCGAAATTGATTGAATAAATAATCAGAATTGAGGTGATTGTTTACAGTCATCTTGGCTCAGCATACAACTCACACTTCACCATTTCAACAACAGTCTACATCTGTTTCTTTCAACTGCATTTGATATTTGTGAAATATATAGTATGGAAGACTAGGGCAGGAGAAACAGACAGTTGAGGCTGTGAAATTCACTTCCAGGGTTAGTGGTTGAGGCAAAAACTATGTTAACGTTCAAGATTAGATTGGATCAGTGGATGACTGAAAAGGGGTTGTAGGGATATGGAAACAGGGTGAATAAATGTGTTCTGGGCTGTTTGCTCACGTGGAAAGTAAATGCTGACATGGACTGGTTGGGCCAAATGGCCTGTTTCTGTGTTGTAACTTCCAAGTATTTCTATTGGGATAAAATTAAAGGCAATAATTGAGGTTCTGATCATTTCAAAAGTGAACATTCTTTCCCTTCATAATCAATATGAGATTTAATTTGGGTAATAAAATAACTCATCATAGAGACCTTCCCACACCTCCAGTCCTCTCCTCTGTTTCCCCACTCCTCTCTTGCCGGTGGATGCAGTGCATTGTAGCAGAAACAGGAAGGCAGCTACTTTGTCCATGTGCAGAGCTTAAGGCTTGAAGTCCCACCAGCCTCAGGTGGTTGACTTTGTTAGCTGTTGGGTAGAGTTGGGGTGTTGTGTGGGTGGGTGTCAACATCACGGTGTGCTGCAGAATCTGAGAAGCCCTTGAAATTGGGATGAAGAAACCAGTTTTTGCTGTCCCCTGCTGAGTCATACTCTGGTAATTGCATTTTGAACAACTCACTTCACGTTAAGCAGGTGCCTGGGGATACCCCGTTACTCCCTTCTCGAAGAGGATTAACAATTCTGACTGGTGTTTAGTGAAAAAGTAGAAACTTAGGGGTGTATTTTCCTTTGGTCATTAATGTGAGCAAAAAAAAATCAGAGGTCATAAACTGTCTGAAAATTTCTGTTCCTATGTTTTGTTCTTAAATATCAACTGCAGTTAAAGGCTACAGTTGTGAAATACACCCAACAATTGCAATGAAACAAACACTGTCCACAAATTTCAGGCTATGAATATTTAAACATTAGCACTGGAATGATGGAAACAACCCCTGAATAAATGCCTTCAGTGTTTCAATAACACACTTTTTTACTGCAGTAACCCACGGAACAGTATTTTACAATGGCAACCCTCAAACCAGCCATTATTTGAACAGTATTTGCATTTTGAAAATACTCAGGCAGGTGGCAACAACAAAAAAGATAGAAAGCCGTTGCTCACCCTAGTCATGTGCTCGCTTATTAAAGGTTTAGGTGTTGCAATAGAAATTGATCCCTGAAATTGAAATGGAAGTGTGAATGCACAGTTCTTGGGTGTACTTCAGTCCAAAGATGATTACATGTGAACATTACTGTTTGCTTCTTCACCCCCTTACATTTAGCAAAAATATTGTTAATCTGCAGTACATGGATCCTATCTTGAAGCACAGATTATTATAGTACATACCGTACTTTCATCAGTTCTCTTTCAAACAGGCACATTGTCCTTGCATTAGGTAGAAACCATTGCAAAAAATAACATACCAGGAGTGCAATTTTTAACATTAATTTGGGATAGTTCCCTTCTCTTTGTCTCACCTGAAGTAGCTCATCTGCATGCAGTGACAGTAGCTCATCCTCCTCACCCTGAAGTGCATCATCCTTTTAGCATGTCATGTGTCATCTATCAATTTCAATAGACCTACAGGAATTGCCACGAGTGCTGCAGAGCATATATCAGAAACAAATAAATCTTCCAGCTATCAACTAAAAAACAAAAAAAAAATCAATGTGTCACTGATGATCAACAAACTGGGACTATTAATCTCTAACTCTGAGTTTGTGTATCCTTACCAAAGTGTATGTTTTTAATGAGTTCATTTGTTGTTCCAGTAAAAATCTAAAGAACTGGATGTTTTATTTAAGGCTAAGGATTTTGTACCTGATAGAACATTAAATAATCACCAATCTATATATATATAATTGTGGAAAATACTTACCTATACTACCTACGTTTAACCTTAATCCATGAGTCGCTATAATTGGGAAAATGAGCTGTTCAGTTTGATGTAAATGCACAGTAACTCCTACCTGGCACTTCTTAATTAGAACTATTTGAAAGATGTGACCGCAAATCAAAGGGTTAATATCAGCTCAACTGCTACCCTCAGGGCTGAAGTGTTAGTTTTATGGTACGAAGCAGGGTAGTTGTGTCTTAATGGTTTCCAATCTTTCACATCTCACTTAATTAAACCTTGATCAGTTTTGACAATATAAGGAGAGCTTAATTGGCAATTCTGTTGCCTTAACCTGTTGGGTAGTCTGCAAAACCTTGAGATGAAGTTCAGGTGAAACGTTGGAAATGTAGATGTTGATGTTAGTCCTGGTTTAATCCCAAACTTTGGTTTATTTTATGCCATCAGTATCTTATGTCTGGCCAATGACGTTTGCTTTCTCTAATTTGCACAATGTAACTTGTATTTTTTATGATCAGTAGGTGCATTTTGCAATAATTCTATCTAGCTTTGGTTTTTTTTTCCTTACACTGTGCGAGCAACCAAAAAATGGGGCGATGCAGTACTTCATTTCAAAGACTGTGGAATATCAGCTGAACAACTCTTGGCCAGTTAAGTGATTGCTAGTTTGATTATATTGTACTGCCAAAAAAGACTATGACGTTACTGCTTCCCTATGCACTGGATGGCCCAGGACTCTGAGGTGAGGCATTTAATTAAACTACTTGAGCTGTCAGCTGAAACTACCATGTTAAAGCCTACATCAGTAGTCACTGGGAATCAAATAACAAAAAAGTCAAAACTCTCCATCTTAAACTAAATAAATGACTACTTTTGATCTTCATTTAGATCTTTTATACAGAGTATATTTTCTAAAGACTGTAGTATTGGTAATTTCATGGAATTAAATAAAATCCTCTTTGTTTTTATCTTAATGTTGCAAGCTTTGTCAGTGAAAACGAAACCATTCAGTTTTGACTTGCATTGACATCGGATTCACTTTTACAATAAAAATTGCTTTTTAATGGAAAACTCATAAGTACATTTATTCCTTCTCTATGCAAATTCTAAGCATAAATTTCCAGCTTACCTGCAGCTGCAGTCATTGACATTTATTCCTCTTTCCATTATCCATATTTTTGGCCATTTACTTGCCCTATGCAATAGTGAAGTCATAACTCGATAGTCCTTCAAATACAATAAAGCTCAATTTTAGGCTATAAAAAAATGCACTTGAATGATGTTTACCAAAGTATCACATAAAATTTACAGTACTTTACCAACCCAGGGCACTAACTTATTGGAAACTTAATGGAACGGATTGACTCTTGCCCACTGGCAAAACCACTTTAGGAATAAGCAAATTTCAATGGTTACTGAGTAAAATAAATCAATATGTGATTCTGCAGCTCTTCGACATTAGAATAGACACTAGGGCATAAATTCTGTAAGTAGACCATCAAACACCAGTGCATCTATTTTAATATGTATCCTCATGTGCTTAATATAGGCAGTAATGGTGAAGAAAAATGGAAATTAGTTTAATAACTTGGTCTTGTTGGCGAGCTGGGCTTTAGATTCTTTCAGCAAGAATTATGTGTGTTGCACATAGCAAAAAAAAAGGTGGCATTTTATTATGTGGATGCCAATTTACTGGAAGTACAATATTAAAATGTGAAGATAATACATTCAGATCAATGGACTTTAAGGGATAATTATGAAGTTTAGTTACGTCATGGAATCAGCCATTTAAGACTTTGACCAGTGACACAATCAATTCTAAAAATTAATATAGAAAGTTCGAGTGGGAGAGAAGTTGATCAGGAGTATTTTTGTTTAAAGTACTTTTCCATTTTATAGCAAACTTAGCAGAATTTTCTTTGATATTTCAGTAGTCTTTTTACTGATGTGGAGACCATCAATTTGGGCTTCCCTCCCTGCCAGGACTCTCCGGTGACCTCGCTGAGAGCAATCCCATAGCAACTCTTCAGGATACAGCAGGAGCCTTGAGTTCAAACTGGTGTGAGCCCTGCTTTGGTGACAAAGGATCACAGGAAACCAAGCTAATGGCTGGGATATCCACCTGATTCCTATGAAGCTGCTCATGACAATGCTTCCTGTCAGTGGCATCACTGGAGCAGCCTAGCAGGGATGATGACCCAACTTGAGGAGCTCCGTGCCTTGAAGAAAACTAGAAAAGCATCGAGCAGAATTTTACTGTCTTATTTTCTGATATAAAATGGGGTAGAATTTTGAACAAGGCGTATTCTCCCCAGACTTTCCCATTTGTTATTTCTGTCTTTTTTATGCACAATGTAATGGGTGAATCTCAGCCAATATTTATGGAAATGGTATTATTGTACTACAGTTATTGCAGATGACACAAAACTTGGAAGCGTAGTAAACAGTGAGGAGGATGGTAATAGACTTCAAGAGGACATAGACAGGCTGGTGGAATGGGCGGACACATGGCAGATGAAATTTAACGCAGAGAAGTGCGAAGTGATACGTTTTGGCAGGAAGAATGAGGAGAGACCATATAAACTAAATGGTACAATTCTAAAGGGGGTGCAGGAACAGAGAGACCTGGGGGTATGTGTGCACAAATCTTTGAAGGTGGCAGGACAGGTTGAGAAAGCAGTTAAAAAGGATATGGGATCCTGGGCTTTATAAATAGAGGCATAGAGTACAAAAGCAAGGAAGTTATGTTGAACCTTTATAAAACACTGGTTTGGCCACAGCTGGTGTATTGTGTCCAATTCTGGGCAACGCACTTTAGCAAGGATGTGAAGGCCTTAGAGAGGGTGCAAAAAAGATTTACTGGAATGGTTCCAGGGATGAGGGACTTTAGTTACGTGGATAGACTGGAGAAGCTGGGGTTGTTCTCCTTGGAGCAGAGAAGGTTAAGAGGAAATTTGATAGAAGTGTTGAAAATCATGAAGGGTTTAGATAAAGTAAATAAAGAGAAACTGTTCCCATTGGTGGAAGGGTCGAGTACCAGAGGACACAGATTTAAGGTGATTGCCAAAAGAACCAAAGGTGATGTGAGGAAAAGCTTTTTTACGCAGTGAGTAATTATGATCTGGAATGCACTGCCTGAAAGGCTGGTAGAAGCAGTTTCAATCGTGGCTTTCAAAAAGGAATTGGATAAATACTTGAAGGGAAAAAATTTCCAGGGCTACGGGTAAAGAATGGGCTTATCTGGATTGCTATTACAAAGAGCAGGCATGGGCTCGATGGACCGAAAGGCCCCCTTCTGTGCTGTGACCATTCTATGATTCAGTGTTGTATGGAACTATATATGTTTTACAGGTCAATAGTGCCAGTAATTGTAGAAATGTTTGGATAGCAGAATCTGAGCTTGGTGTGCGGTTAATATGTGACAAATCAATCTGTTTTGCTGGTGTTGATTGAGGGATAGATGTTGGCTAGGATATTGGGAAAGCTCCTTGCTCTTCTTCAAGTAGTGCCTTAACATCTTCAACGTCCACCTGAACAGGTAGACAGTGCCTCAGTTTAATGTCATTTCTGAAAGATGATATCTCTGACATTGCAGCACTCTGTCAGTATTGCACTCTGATGTCAGATGTGATTATGTGTTGAAGTCCTGGAGTGGGACTTGAACCTACAATCTCTGACTAAGAGTGAAGAGTTCTATCACTGAGCCAAAGCTGACACTTAATTCAAATACTTTCAGGATGTTAACAAATGCCTGCTGGAAAACTGCTGTCATATTTTCTGGTCATATTACTTCAACATGCTATCAAGGTGACTGGGTAGTTCTTTGGGTTAGCAAACTGATCTTTCACCACTTTGGCAATTGTTCAAATCCACCCAGAATGAAAGTCTTCTCTCTTTAAGCTCGTGTTTGTGTATATGTATGTGTATGTCTTTCTGGTTTTCACTACTGGAAGATGTCATTGAAGAAGGGCCATTTTCAGATCGAGTTTGGAGGCTATCACCCACCAGGACCATCCTCCAAAAAGCACTGCTGCCATACTTTGTGTGGCTAGATTGGCTTCTTTTGACTGGATGTATTTTGTTTTTCAAAATTTTGCACATTTTTGGGTTATTTTTTGTACTTGAAGTGAAGAATGTCAGCGCGTGAATGTATCACTCTATGCACCCAGTATCAGGATTAAACAGCGTTTATCAGTCTTGGGCTGTAAGAATCCAATACAAAATAAGTGTGGACAGTTTCATCTAAGTTCCTAGTGGGTGCAAGCCCATAACACAAAACTATCCAGAATTCAGCACTGATTGACACTAAATTGGCAATCTCAGAGAGAGATAATAAAGATGACTGGTGTGAGAAATAGAAAAATTGAGCTTACTACAGTAGATTGTGGTTAGGTTTGATGCACATTATTGCATAGAGTGGAGGACACTTTACTCAGTTTCTCTCACTCTCTTATACCTCACCTCCTGCTTACTACTGAGTGGCTGTATACAAAAGCGAAAAGTGTCCCATTCTGCAGCAGAGAGATTCCATCCGTACCTTGATGACCACTTAAAATTCACCAAAATATACAAGGGCCTATTTTCCCGGTTATCTCTGTCGTTACACCCTTCCAGGTGTGGGTGTGTCTGCATTTCCTCTCCCAAGGTATTAGCATGGCCGGGTGGCACTCCCAATGCAAGCTGCCCACTGGCAGGGAGGGGATTGGAGCACAGCTTGCAGGCCGTGAAGACCTGCTTCTTCGTTCCTAGCCACCAGCCTCAGGATCATCTGGCTACTGCTAGACAACATTTAGAGGCCCCAAGGCCTGAAGATCGGCAGAGCAACTTGGAAAGAATTTTGAATCTTCTCTTCTGGTGTCCTCTTCGGCTTGCTGCCAAGGCCCATTCAGGTCATTTGGTCTGAAAGGTTTGCTGGCACAAGCCCAACATTGGTTTTGTGGGGTGCTCCATGGCCGCAGAAGCACAGCATTGAGGCGGAAGGCCAGGAAAGGTCACTCCCACCTCATTTATATTGCAGGTGCAGGGCCAGCTCCCTGCTCTCTCCTGGGAAAGCCCTAGAAATTCCGAGTTAATGCAAAGGGGGTGTAGACCCACCTTAATAGGTCTCTGCCGTGACCTTCGTGTATGGGAAATTGTGCATTCCCCAGGGGCAGAAGTCAGGAAAATCAACTCCATAAACTTCAGGGGATTGGAGACCAATAGACAGTGAAAAGAAATCCGTAAACTAGCAGTTAAGGACTTTCCCAGTATGCCGTGGCTTCCCGGCTTGTCGTGAAGATGTCACCTCTTTAAATATATTATCTATTAGTGCAGGAAATGTGGTGATACAATTCTGATCAAGTCATAGACACTAGGGTTGATAAGAACAACCTCTGATAGCCCAGCAGTTGCAAGAAAGTAGTTACAGCTGAATGCCGTGACTAGACAATGGCTAAGTGAGGTGTGTCAATATGATTGTGGATCTGCCAGGAAGCTGAACATCAGTAATGATAAATGAACGGGTGAAGTAGAGATTTAGATGAGCTGCCCTTTGGTTAGATGAATCGAAAATGAACCAGTCTTTGGTGGAAGTATGACGTAATGCCACCATTCATGAAGTTATGAAACAAATCCCCCTTGGGTTGCAGGTCAGCTTCAGGTATTAGGAACCTTAATTTTATTGTTGCTACTATGGATGGATCGTAAAACATTCTTACAACCACAAAATCCCATCAGCAATTAGGCTGCTAGGAAAACTGTACAAGCAAGTGACTGATTTAAGATTTATATTATTGGTTGTGAAGGACTTTTTAAAATAAACAACAGGTTGTTGAACTGAAGTGACTCTCCTAGCCTGTGGATCAAAACTGCTTAGAGCAGCTGTTGTAACACATGAAGGTCTGTGATTGCCCAGAAGCTACCTGAAACAGTTGAAGCTAATTTAAGGTATATCTCATTGTAATAGAGTCATTCCCTGGTGATTCCATGTCAAGGTAAGAGCAGGTTAGGATCAAGGCTACTGGTGACAAAAACAGAGATTGACTGTCCGGAACTGATGGAATTTTTCAGATTTTTCTCTCAAATTCTGAAAGGGCAGTCTTACTTAGTAATATAATGGATATATTATAACCACATCCTGTACAAAATGGGGTCTCATCCATTTGCCACCCAAACTAAAAGTAGTAAATTTCTGATTGACATGAGAACTTATGAGATCTCCTGGCCAGCAGTTAAATAAGCAGTATTAGTGATGACAGATAGGAAGAAATTTATCACCCCTGATCTTTTCTGTCCTTTTTAATTGAAAATACTTTAAGGTGAGAGACCTTACACAGGAAATTTGTACTTAATATTACAACTAGAATGGAGATTAAACTGGATAGTCCTTGACTATATTAAAAATGTAATCTGGACCCCTTTTAAACCATGTTTAATGTCTGAGGCCAGATTGGCAGCCAGACCCTTATGCTAAATATAAGCTAAAACAAGCAGGGGAATAGTCACAAAAAGAAACACTTGAAAAACGTAGCAAGAGAAACAATAAAGGAAAAGGGAACTAAATAGTAAAAGAATGAAACAAGGATGGTAGGAAATTACAGTAACAGGAGGAATAAAGAAGTGAAGAAGAAACTAAACATAAGGATTCCTCCCTCCAACCATCGCATCATGTGGTGTTGATGGGAGATGAATATTAGAGTATCACTTCGTTCTCCAGAACCGCAAAATCCCATCAGCAAATAGTCTAGTTTATTTTTGTTTTTGGTAAACATTCTTTGGTAAGCCGTTTTCATGATTTACATTTCAAACAATGTTGGCAGACTTGAAACTTTTGCTTTATTTCAATCCTGCATCTGGAACATAAAAATATAGATTCTTAATCTCGGGCTTTCAATTTGAAAAAAAATGCAGTTTTGTTTTAAGAATTTGGATATGAGTATGATGGAAAGTTCAATTTAATCCTTCTCATTATAGACAATTTTACTTCTTGTACTGGAAACAGTGCTTGCAGGATGGTTTTCCAAATAACATTTTGCCAGTTTACTCCCAACGACGCTAATTCTTGTTGCAGTGAAGATCTGTGGGCATCAGCTGGCCCCCGATACCCTATGCAAACTGACTGTTTTCATGTGGGGATCCAGATAGTGAGTGGTGGCAGGCTATTCCTAAAAAAGGGCATCCCACAGAGCCTAGTCCAGTCCTGACCTGATATTCACACATACGCATTTTCCAAAAAGAGTCCCCGAATAATGATTCAAAATAGGAACCCTCCTTATCACAAGGACTCTGAGGCCAGTTGGGACTGCACTTACTGCCACCCTAGCTGAATTCACTAACTCAACGCAGAGCAGGGTTCAAACCTGGGATCCCCTGGCTTGTACGGTTTAGTATAATACATCAGACAACGTATTTAGCTGCTATCCTTAAATTTATTGGCACCAAAGATGTAGTCACTGCATCTGGCTTCGCTCACTTTCCATTCTATTGCAGACCACATGAGTTTTAAAGGGTTAAAAGTCTGTAAATCAAGTGATTTGAACTAGTGCAAAATAAAAATTCAGATTAGCACAGTGAGTGAAGTACTGCTCCTGAATTTAGAGTGATTCTCCTTGCTCAGCTGGATCCACTGAATATGCAACAAATCAAGCAGTAGCTGGTCGCATTGTTTCTGTCATTTGTATTGCAGGAAAAAAAGATGGGGTGCCAGAATTAATACTCTTCAGCACATTGCACACCGGTGGCTGTTTAACAACAATGCGAGACTGTGCCGAGAGCCAGGGGCACACCGAAGCTCAAAGCTGCCGTTCCAAATGACTTGAATTTCTATGGCTGCAGAAAGTGCTGGAAAAGTGCTTAAATTTTCTCAGATTTGTGATGCTTATTAAGTTGCCGTTCATCACATAAGTGATGGGCAGTTGGAAAAGCCTGTCAAGCACTCTTCTAGACTGTAATGTATTTTGACGTTTAAAAGCAAGATTTAAAAAGTATTAGATTTTGAAGGTTCCTTTAAAGCATCCATGTTCTAAGTTGGGTGCTCAGTAAAAGATGGCAAGATCATTTCACTGATGTATGTTGAGTTGCTGAGGGGAAAAAAAAACAGTGCTGATGAACAGATGCAGAACAAAGGCAATAGTTTCTTTCCTTAGCCTGAATAGGTACCAAATATCATTACATTTCCACTATAAAAACAGGATTTACAGTGGATATTTTGACCAGAGGCCAATTATGATCTCGTAATGGCTGCGGTCATTTATAGTCTTACCTTTTTAACTGCACATTCACAAGGACGGTGCCCCTAGCTGAGTGTTTCAAATGACTTTGCTGACGCTGCTCCTGACCTGGCCTCTTGGGGACATGTAAAAGCAATTGGGTGACCGTTGCTGTGATATTAAGTAACAGAAAATGCTGGAAATGCACAGCAGTTCAGTCAACATCATAAGGAGAAAGTAAATCTTCCTTTATCAGTTGCTAGTGATCCTGCTATGCATTTTCAGGGTTTTTTTGGATTTTCTGCACTTGCACTTTTTCTATTTGTCATGCGTTCTTCCCCGCAAAAGAAGACGCTTGGAGAAACGTACCATGTATTAAATATAAGACTGGAGCTTGGAATTTCTCCTTTAACCTAGAATATTCTCAGCAACTTATTGAGTCTTGATGAGAACTTGGGTAACAAAGTAGTCTAAGGATTAGAAGTTTTTTTCAGATGCCTATGACTTACAATTTTAAAAAAATAATAGAAAGAAGATTGTCTTATTGTATCTTCTGGATTGAGATAGGATGCTCTCCCCTGACAAGGTTAGCGTTGAAGGCCAGTGGCGTAACTGCCCTGATCATATGCCCAAGCAATTTCAGGGCTATTTTGTCTATCTTCCAGAGTATGAAACAAGAAGTTTTGTCTTTGTTACGATTTCAAGTCTGCTGTAGATACCGTCTCCAGTTCAGGTGCTCCTGTAAGCAGTCTGAGTGTCTTACTTTAATGGAGTTGCTTCACACTGCCCAATATCTACTTGAACAGTAGTGAGATCTGGGGACTAACAGTGCACCCCTCCTTGCAATCTCATCTGGGTATCCACATTGTTTGCGTGCACATATCTTCAATCTCTCCAATGATGGACCGAGTTTAACTAGGTGAGGCAAAGCTTGGTTTGAATCTTTTAAGCTGCTTTATTCCACAATGTAGCAATTGCAGATGTTTCCTTTCTTGACATTCTTTGTTTGGGCATACTGGCCACACATCCTGGATAATATGCCAATGCTGCAGCTTGTTTTATAAAATTTGAATAATGCCCTTTCTGTATTTTTCTTCCTTTTCATTTTGAAGTTTTTGATATTTTCCTTTCTTCCGTTAGCTCTGCCTGTTTCACTTACTGGCAGAAGAGGTGCTGCTTTGTTGTTTGTGTCTTTCTGCAGATGAAATGTAACATATACAGACTGAGGAAACCTGCCAGCACTTGTCACGTTTTCCTTTTATCTTTATGACTTCATTTTGAATCCAATTCCAAAAGATGGGCTGAAAACTTCCCCTCTCTGCTGGTTCAGGCTGTATCAGCCCACCTCTCTGTACAGGTTTTCGCCTCCATCACTCTGCCAGGAAGTCCATTCCAAGTATTGATCACTCTCTATGTGAAGAAGAACCTCCCGATATCAGTTCTAGTTTGAACCTATGTCCCTTTATCCTACTGCCACAGTATTCCGGATCAGCCTTTTCCATACCATTTACTATCTTGTATACCTCGATACGATCACCTCTCAGATGCTACCGTTCCAGGCTGAAAAGCCCAATTCACTCCTGTCATTCTTCATAACTCTGACCCCCCGACACCAGGGATCAGCCTAGTAGCTTTTCTCTGCACAGCTCCCAGCGCTTGGTTCTTGGCAACCAGAACCAGACACACTACTCAAGGTGTGGTCTGAACAGATCGCTGTACAGTTTGATCATGATACTCTGACTTGTATTCTATTGCTTTGACCATGTAGTTTAACATTCCATTGACTTTGTTGATTACTGCTCTGTACTGGTGGATGTATTTCTTCTACACATCATATAGATATTTACAAGGAAGTCGTCTAACTCTGAGGTTCCAACGACTAAGCGTGAGAGTGAAGTTCTTTTGGCTAATATGGTAAAATGAACTCTTAGGCTAAGTTATAGCATTCTGGTTATGCTCTAGTATTTGTTTTGGAGGAGGGTGCACACCCAAAACATCATAGCCTGTCTTTTCTCTTTACAGATGCCAACTCACTTGCCGTATATTTCCAGCATTATCTATTTTTATTTCAAATTTCCAGCATTTGCAGTTGTCCCTTTTTTTATTTTACATCCTTGTATCTGTTTTCTGTGCAGTCTATATTTAATTTTAAATGGAGAGGGGCTTTCATTCTGTTGACTTTTGTTTCAGATATTGCTTGTGCTCGCCATGGTCTAAACTTTTAAATAAGAGAGTTAGCAATTGTGAGTGACATCATTATGGCATGTATATTGGAAGATAATTGTACTCAATTGCCAGTACATTCTCTGCCTGTTACCTGTGGTAAGATTTTGTTATGAGCATTAGTAATATCATCACTGCCCTAGAACCTGATGTGCAGTTTGTTACAAATTAGATTAAGCATCAAGTTGCAGAACCTATTTCAGTTGCTCTTGTGTTGCTCTAGGGCTGCCAACATATGCGTCTTGAGCAGCAAACAAAAGCTAAAAGGGCCTTTTATAAGACTCTTTACTGGGTGTTCTTGATTGCTGCCAGTCTTCTGTCAAAAACTTAAACTTAATATTACTTATCATATACAATGCATTAACTCCCAAACACTTAATTCAGACAAGCAAGAATTTATTAAGAAACTTGTACAAGTGGAAGTGTACCCCAAAACAATGGTTGGGGCTACGTCTTCCCTGAGTTCAAGAAACAGCTCACATTTATACAGTTCAGTACCGACGCCCACCTGTCATAGAATATGGGCATACACGCACATTCTTTATTGGCTCAGGTAGTTAGTCAATCAAGTAGTGAGCCTGCCCCCTCCGAACATCCATAGCCCTTTTTTTATTTTGGCACGTGGGCCTCGTAGGCCTGAGCATTCCCATCCTCCCCACATTTCTGTCCTGGTTATCAGTAGGGCTGAAGACAGTCTCAAGGCCACATGGCCTTTCAAGAAACTGTATTCTCATTATATTTTTGTAGTCAGCAATACCCTTATCTGCTAGGGGGGCCAGACGGTACTAAGCACCTGCTCAGCTAACTTAATTATCAACATACCAAGGCTTAAACGTAATTACACAATTGTGCTTTTCTGTGTGTGCTGTAGCTACCTCATTATTTGAGCTAACAAAGAGTTAATACGGTCAAATATCCCTTCATGCATTGCTACATTAATATGGTCAAGTATCTCTTTGTGCATTTCTACGTCAATATGGTCAAGTATCTCTTTATGCATTTCCAACTTCCTTGAGCCAATGAAGGCACTGCATCACAATGGAACATCATCATGCCATTAGGTATATGTGCGCAGTGCTCCCTGCATAGGCATCATGATATCATTTGTTGCTGATGTCACGGTAGTACTTTGTGCTTGTGTACTGTCTGCTGTCACCGCTTGTCTGTGCATCCCCAAAATACTGGGATATGCAGTTGTTTACAGGGAGACTGCACTATTAGCTGCGCTGTTAGCACTTAAATGCAAGCGATAGCACATGACCTGCAAATAACAGCAGTTTTGAAAGACACTGGTCTAATAGAACATTGCACCATTTAGCTTTTGTTACAGAGATTCTGCCACTCTTGCAAAAATCAACCACACACGTGGCGCTCATAACGTATGGGTCTACCTTACTATGAAAAGATCTCCTAAATGCACCTTCAGCTGTGCTGTGTTCTGTATGAAATAGCTGATTGGAGTTCAGAACCTCTTTGTAAGTTGGAACCCAAGGACAAAGCTGCTCAGTTGAGTCAAGGAAGGAGCTGAACCAGCTGAGAAGATTGACACATTTACAGACTTTACCAGATGCTGGACTGCATGCAAAACACCTGTTCATGTTTTGATTGAAGCCCTTTGATTGGGCCTAACATTTTGCTTCAATGAATGAGCAGGGTTTGAACTTCAGCAAGAATAAGAGAATGTTGATACATGTTTCATTGAATAGAGGAACATCGACAGCTTTGAGTACACTGGCACCAAAAG
Organism: Heptranchias perlo; assembly: GCF_035084215.1. Classification (NCBI taxonomy): domain Eukaryota; kingdom Metazoa; phylum Chordata; class Chondrichthyes; order Hexanchiformes; family Hexanchidae; genus Heptranchias; species Heptranchias perlo. The sequence continues at coordinate 53,123,083 of NC_090328.1, read as the reverse complement.
CATCTTTGAGACATGAGCTAAACACTTCCATTGTTCTGCAAGAGGCTTGTGTGGCCTTTTAGACATTTGAATCTTGGCTAAAACACACAAGATCTATATGCGTTGAATTCTTTTATGCTTTTTTAATACTATCCTATTCAGATTTAAACACTTCAGTCAAGTTTTGGGGATGCTGATGATTGCCTTTCCACATGAAATTGAATTGTACTGTTTCTGCAGGAATAAGACTGTTCCCTATTTGTCAATCTTTAAAATAAGAGCAATAACTTAACATCACTTTCTTCTAAAATAATATATTATTTAGACATTTTATAGAAACTGTTTTCTATTAAAAATGTACAGGATTTTTCTGTATATTTAATTTTGGATGCTCAATGGTCTAGATGTTTTCTATTTGTACTTCTGAGCAATAGTGAAATCAGATTGTGTTGCCTGGATTCTGAAATTAAAACAGAAAATGCTGTAAACACTCAGCTGATCCATCAGCAGAGAGAACAGACAAGTTACCCCCTTATCAGAGCTGGAAAAAATTAAAGGTGAACAGCATTTAAAAAAGAGAACAAGGGGAAGGGGAAAAAAATACATACGCATACAAGAGAGGAACTAAAATGACCTGTAAAGTGCTTGAAAGGAAAACAACTGCAACTTGCATTAAATGAAACAGGAGAGGTTAAAAAGCTGATGTGGACATGAGACTATAGGAAGAAGCTGTAGACTTTTAAGAGAACATGTGAATAGCTGACTTGGTGTGGGGTGTAAAACAGAATGGAGATGTTTGGAAAAGTGGTCATCTAATCTGCCTTTGGTTTTCTCAAAGCAGAGGTGACCATACTGTGATGCATTGGTACAGTATACTAGATTGGAGGAAGTACATGTAAATTACTGTCTCACCTGGAAAGAGTGTTTGGGGCCCTGGACATTGGTGTGAGAGCAGGCGAACGGCCTGGGTATGCACAGGAAATACCAGGGGAAAAGCAGGAGATAGTAGGGGTGGTGGAAGGTCAAACCAGGGTATCTCTGGATGCATGAATTAAGATGGGCTGAATGATCATCCTCATCCGTAATTATCTTGTGATTCATATGTTCAAATTAGCATCCATCTGTAAGTAGAGACTAGAATTGTAAAACCTTTCCTTAATCATTGGGTTAAGGGAAATGTCTAATAAACTGGTTGTGTATATGTTTTGCTTAATAAGAGTGAATGGCTATTGTCAATCATAGAATCATAGAAAGTTACGGCACAGAAGGAGGCCATTCGGCCCAAAAAGAGCTATCCAGCGTAATCCCACTTCCCAGCACTTGGTCCGTAGCCCTGTCGGTCACGGCACTTCATTTTGCTCATCCAAGTACTTTTTAAATGAGTTGAAGGTTTCTGTCTTTACCGCCCTTTCAGGCAGTGAGTTCCAGACCCCCACCACCCTCTGGGTGAAAAAATTTCTCCTCAGCTCCCTGCTAATCCTTCTACCAATTGCTTTAAATCTATGCCTTCTAGTCACTGACCCCTCTGCTAAAGGAAATAGGTCCTCCCTATCCACTCTGTCTCGTCCCGTCATAATTTTATATACCTCAATTAAATCTCCCTCACCCTCCTTTGTTCCAAAGAAAACAACCCCAGCCTATCCAATCTTGTCTCATAGCTTCAATTCTCCAGTCCTGGCAACATCCTTGTAAATTTCCTCTGTATCCTCTCGAGTGCAATCACATCTTTCCAGTTTTGGGGGAAGATCACATATCTGCTCTGAAAGCTTAGTTTCCATAGCCACTGCTGGGAAAATTTGTGATACAAGGAGTTTTGTGCTGACTCAGTGGTTAAATAGTACTGACCCAAACAGGATGAAAGATCCCTGGTTTGATCGTTCATCTGGGTTGAGTTAGTTGATCTTAGCTTGGAAGGACACAACAATTGACCCAAGTGTTCCAGGTATAGGGAGGGGGATAGTTATACAGTGACCCCAGCAGAAAAAGGCTGTGTGTGATAATCTGATGAGGTGATGTGAACAGGATTAGGCTCAGCACTAGTGTTGCCCTCCCCCAACCTTGTCTAGGCTCAGAATAAAGATTGATATTTTGGATCAGGTACTGAAGTGAGTGCTTCATTGTCAGTGGTGCTGTCCTTCAAGGGAGACTTCAAACCTAAGAACATAAGAACCTAAGAAATAGGAGCAAGAGTAGGGCATACGGCCCCTCGAGCCTGCTCTGCCATTCAATCAGATTATGGCTGATCTTCGACCTCAACTCCACTTTCCTGCTCTATCCCCATATCCCTTAATTCCCCTCGAGTCCAGAAATCTGTCTATCTCAGCCTTGAATATATTCAATGACTCAGTATCCACAGCCCTCTGGGGTAGAGAATTCCAAAGATTCACAACCCTCTGAGTGAAGAAATTCCTCCTCATCTCAGTCTTAAATGGCCGACTCCTTATCCTGCGACTATGCCCCCTAGTTCCAGACTCTCCAACCATGGGAAACAACCTCTCAGCATCTACCCTGTCAAGCCCCCTCAGAATCTTACATGTTTCAATTAGATCACCTCTCATTCTACTAAACTCCAGAGAGTATAGGCCCATTCTTCTCGACCTCACCTCATAGGACAACCCTTTCATCCCAGGAATTAATCTAGTGAACCTTTGCTGCACCGCCTCGAAGGTAAGTATATCCTTCCTTAGATAAGGAGGCTAAACCAGGTGAACCTAGAAAACTGGCAAAGGCTGACTGACAACTTCAGAAAAATTGACAGTTGTGTCTAATAAGGCCAATATTCAGGGCTGTTTTGTCAATTTTTTTGAACTTGTTACAGAATATAACTTGACCACAACTAACAGGCCAGCATTTATTGCTATTGAAATTTAATTTAAAAAGTTGCTCTTAACCATTTTTAAGGCTTAAGGTAATTTTTTATATATTAAAAACTTGGAAATTGCATAAACAATGGATTTTTTAATGGAAGTGTATTTTTTAATAAAGACTGTATAATTTGGCAAGCTCTCTAATAGTGTACTATATTTTCTGCTGCAACACTCATGGAGCATGCCAGGAGAACACATCAGGAAATTGTGCATACGCAGCCCATGATTTTCCATCCATTCATTTTAAGAAGCAATTTATTTATACTTTTTTTTATTATTCGTTCATGGGATGTGGGCGTCGCTGGCGAGGCCGGCATTTATTGCCCATCCCTAATTGCCCTTGAGAAGGTGGTGGTGAGCCGCCTTCTTGAACCGCTGCAGTCCGTGAGGTGAAGGTTCTCCCACAGTGCTATTAGGAAGAGAGTTCCAGGATTTTGACCCAGCGACAATGAAGGAACGGTGATATATTTCCAAGTCGGGATGGTGTGTGACTTGGAGGGGAATGTGCAGGTGGTGTTGTTCCTATGTGCCTGCTGCTTGTGTCCTTCTAGGTGGTAGAGGTCGCGGGTTTGGGAGGTGCTGTCGAAGAAGCCTTCGCAAGTTGCTGCAGTGCATCCTGTGGATGGTACACACTGCAGCCACTGTGCGCCAGTGATGAAGGGAGTGAATGTTTAGGGTGGTGGATGGGGTGTCAACTAAGCGGGCTGCTTTGTCCTGGATGGTGTCGAGCTTCTTGAGTGTTGTTGGAGCTGCACTCATCCAGGCAAGTGGAGAGTATTCTATCACACTCCTGACTTGTGCCTTGTAGATGGTGGAAAGGCTTTGGGGAGTCAGGAGGTGAGTCACTCGCCGCAGAAGACCCAGCCTCTGGCCTGCTCTTGTAGCCACAGTATTTATATGGCTGGTCCAGTTAAGTTTCTGGTCAGTGGTGACCCCCAGGATGTTGATGGTGGGGGATTCAGCGATGGTAATGCCGTTGAATGTCAAGGGAAGGTGGTTAGCCTCTCTCTTGTTGGAGATGGTCATTGTCTGGCACTTGTCTGGCGCGAATGTTACTTGCCACTTATGAGCCTAAGCCTGGATGTTGTCCAGGTCTTGCTGCATGCGGGCTCGGACTGCTTCATTATCTGAGGGGTTGCGAATGGAACTGAACACTGTGCAATCATCAGCGAACATCCCCATTTCTGACCTTATGATGGAGGGAAGGTCATTGATGAAGCAGCTGAAGATGGTTGGGCCGAGGACACTGCCTTGAGGAACTCCTGCAGCAATGTCCTGGGGCTGAGATGATTGGCCACCAACAACCCCTACCATCTTCCTTTGTGCTAGGTATGACTCCAGCCACCGGAGAGTTTTCCCCCTGATTCCCATTGACTTCAATTTTACTAGGGCTCCTTGGTGCCACACTCCGTCAAATGCTGCCTTGATGTCAAGGGCAGTCACTCTCACCTCAACTCTGGAATTCAGCTCTTTTGTCCATGTTTGGACCAAGGCTGTAGTGAGGTCTGGAGCAGAGTGGTCCTGGCGGAACCCAAACTGAGCATCGGTGAGCAGGAGCATAACGACAGGAACTTGCCTTCAATAGGGAAAAGTGGTAGGGAGGTCCCTGAGGGGGTAAAATGGGCTGCCAACTGGCCTGAGAACAACTGATGGTTCAAAAGGGGTATTTTGGGCCCCATTCTCCTGCGCCCTCTTCACTCACAAGACCCTGCTCCCTTCAATATGTGAAAATGCTTAACTGAAGGAGAGCAAATGTGAAAAGGCTTCACTGGAGGAGGGCAAATTTCAGGGAGTTAAAAAGGGATCTTGACCAGGTGGCTTTGAATCAAAAATTGGTAGGCAAAATAGTAATAGAACAATGGGAAGCCTTCAAGGAGGAGTTGGTACATCCCTACGAGGGGGAAAGGAAGGGCATCCAAAGCTGGAGCTCCCTGGATGACTAAAGATAGCAAGATTAAAATGAACAGAAAAAGGAGGCTTCTGACAAATGTAAGGTTCATAATACAATAAAGAACCAGGCTGAATACAGAAAGTGCAGAGGAGATCTAAAAAATGGAACAAGAGGGGCAAAGAGATAGTATGAGAATAGTTTAGTGGCTAACATAAAAGGGATCCCAAAAGTCTTTTAGCAAAAGGGTAGTCAAAGGAAGTGTGGGACCGATTAGGGACAAAAAAGATCATCTTGTGGAGGCAGAAGGCATGGCTGAGTAAGTTGGAGGTTTAATAAGAACAAGGGTGTTAAGCCAAGTAATATTACCTGGCACTAAAAGCAAAATACTGCTGATGCTGCAAATCTGAAATAAAGACAGAAAATGCTGGAAACACTCAGCAGTTCAGGCAGCTTCTGTGGAGAGAGCCCTCAATAGCCTACCAGGGAAAAGAAGTTTTTTTTTAAAAATGAAACCTACCTTTGTTACCGTGACTCCATCCACAGACATCATGGTGGCAAAGGATCTTCTATTAGCATGAGATGCTTCGGTAACAATGTAGCAAATTAGCATTAAAATATCATCTAAATATTTTGATTTATTCTCAAGTGTAATAGATACATCTACATATCAGCTTGAAGCATGATTTAATGTATCTAAGAGAAGCTGTCCAACAAGTATACCTTGTAATGCCTAACTGTAGCTAACAGAAATGTAAAATCCAGAATGACATGTGTTGGACCTGAAAGCAATAAAATGACAGCTTGTTCAAACAGCAGTCTTGGAAGTTTTTCTGCATAATCTGCACCTGCATGTTTCCTGGCTCTATGATTGGCGGGAAACTAGAGGCAAAGAGCAGAGGTCAGTACTGCAAGCGTACACATCTGTGCATTCCTGTAATTGATCTCTGCTGCAGAAACTTCAATACTTAGCAACGATCAGTGTTGGGAAGAAATCTTTCTAACAGGTAGACTCCCTTAGGTTCTGCCAACCCATGCACTGGGGAAAAAAAATAATTACGGGACAACTGTGTGACACTGCAGCTTTAACAAAAGAATTGTCTGGAGACCACACGTCCTCGCCAAAAAAAAAGAGGCCGTGACTTGGCATACCTAATGAAAATCGAACCTCAGAGCTACAGACTTGTGTTTTATCAAGGGCTCTTAATGTTATTCCCTGCAGTAATCTTGGGTTTTGGGAGAGTTTAATTCTGTATTTGCCAGTTTGGATTTCATCCTGCAGCTTCTTGTTTTGCAAACATTCTAGACTGAATGGATGAAAAGGTAGAAAGGACAGACCTGGCAAATACAGAACATGGCCTCTGGCAAGGTTACTATTTGAATCTCTTTTTAATGCATGAACTGGTATACAGACAGCTTGACGGTTGCCACCAGTCACTGATCAACAAAGGAGCACAGTAGTAATGGATTCTTACTCACATCTGATAGCAGGAACATGCAGTTCTGAAAGACAGCACACCATACCCTGTAACCATTTAACCTGACAGTGGGGACCTTCCCACTTAACATTGAAAAAGATCCTGATTTTTGGTCCTGATTACTTGATTAAATATTCAAATCTGAAAGACCCAGTCAGATGAGTGGGTTTCTACAGATCTATTGCCAGGTTAAGATGTTCGTAGGTAAAGTAACTGAGCAAAGGAGGGAGGGTTTTTCATGAGAAGGAGGTGAGCAATTTATCATGGTTATTGACAGGATCAACATGAAATATTTCCAATCCTTGACTTATTTTCATTGTTACCTCAGTATGCATTAATTCATTACATGAAATCATTTATTAAAAGAATAGCTGCCAGGGAGCCACATATTGCAGCCAATTGATGCCACAGCTGTGTAGTGGAAGGATGCAGGATCACTGCATATACATTTTTAAAGATATTGATTACATGCATTTATTGTACAGTGAGTAATAAGTACCTGGGAGTGATTATTAGAAATGCATCTCACCAAAGGTTTCAACAGAGCTACAGCAGAGTGGTTCATAATTCTAGGACGATACGGGCATTAAATTAGTTCCTTTATCTTCCACTTAGTCACCATTCGCTCACCCAGTCCTTATTGACCCCACATTCCCATACCTGCTCAGCCCCCATCCTGAGCTCTAATTCCCTGCAGCCTCTGAGCATTTATCATCTTCCCGGCCCCTCACATGAACCCCTCATCGCTCAGCTCTAATTAACTTCCATTTTTACCCCTTCCCCACCAGCTGGATCACCAGTCCCCACGCCCTCCTCTACCAAAATCCCCTTATCCCCTCCCAGCCTTACCCCAAAGACCCATTCTACTATCCATTCCCACTCGCCGCCCCACCAACTCCCCTATCCTCTTACCCAATTGAAAGAGTACAGTGAAAATTCACAAGAATTATACCAGGAACAAGAGGTTATAGTTGTGGGGAAAAAAAGGCTAGAAAAATTGGTGCTTTTTTCACAGGAGCAGAGATGGCTAAGAAGGATCTGAAAATTGTTTTCAAAATTACAAAAGGTTTTAAGAGGATAAACAGTGAAAGATTGTTTCCACTGGTTGGCTAGTCTGCCACAACGGGGCATAGAATGAGGACTATCACTAGAAGAGTGAACGGGGGAATTAACATTTTTTTTCCACACAGATCATTCTTCGAACATGGATTATTTTCCCAAAAGTGGCTATTGAGGTGGACATTATGTCAACTCCTGATAATTCAAAGACATTTTTTGCACTTAAAAACCCCCTGAATTCTCCAGTAATTCAAATTTAGCAATGTAAATAACCAGGGAAAGTAGGAATCTAGTGCGAAGAAAATATTGAATTATCAGATAATTTGAAATTGCTTATTTCACATTAACAGTATACCAAATAACTAGCATTTAAAGGGGAATTGGATAAATATTTCAGGAAGAAAAATATAAAAGGTTACAGGGAAAGAGCAGAGAAGTGGAACAGATAGCACCAACATGATGAGCTGAATGGCCTTTCTCTGTGCTGTTATTTTTATGATTCTGTGTTGCTCATTTCATAACCTGAATGATTATACAATTGCTGAGGGAGTATGACCAATTGAATTCCTACTGTTTAGAAAGTAGTTGACCTATGTATAGAAAATTGATTTATAACATTACAAAAAAATTAAGGGCACTTGCCAGTTGCCCCACTCTGTGGTTGTGAACCATATGAAGCAGAAGTTTCTGGGGTTATCCCTGGTTCTTGCCAAGTTAGGCAAGGCAGCACTAGGGATACAACTACTGGACCCAGCAACACAAGAGTGAAGAGGGCAAAAACCTGCCGGGGCTCCTGTTGTCAATCCCTATTCACTGACCTCTGTTGGAAGGTGCACTTGTGTGGATGTTGGGTAAGAACAGGATTGGATCCAGACATGATATTCCTCTCCTTTCTACACGCCCACCCCCCCCCCCCCCCAGCCCTCAACCAAGTCCAATATACCCACTGGCACTGTCAAGGTTCAAGCATTAAGAATGACTATTTAGGCAAAGTACTGAAGGACTGTTGGTACTTGCAGAACTGTACAGCAACCTGAGATGCTGCCTTCGGGGGAGGGAGGGAAAAGTTGGGTGGAGGAAATTAACATTGTTAGTACTAATATATTTTTGGAGCTTGTTACAATTTCCACCAATAGACAGTGATGTGTCAGGTGACATGTCAGGCCCTCACTGTGTTTTGACTTTATGCATCATAAAATATATGTCGATTTGTACATTTTCTCTGATATCCATTCATAAAGACATTATTGCTACCATTACTACAGTCCAATGAGTTACTTTTAGCAGTCAGTGGTAGTGCTGACCCTGTTTATTCTGATAGTTTAAAGATCAAATGAAAAGATCTTTTGCAAAGGCAAGCTTGGGGGGAAAAGTCCTTCTTTGATCCCAACGGCAATCTGTTTATGTTCCATTTTATGGGCATCCACTGGTTGATGTGCATTTATCTGTTGGGGATTCCGGCGTTACAGTAAATCTGGTGTATAAATCAGCTCTGTATAACTGGACAGGCTCAAATTATGTTTAAATGTTTTGGCACCCTTGATGCAGTTTATCAGGAAGGATTTTACAAATGTATCGAAGGCCTGGGGGTCAGTGAAGTAATGTTCTCCCAGTACTTCTATACCATTGCTAGTGCACCTACTGGAAAGAGAAGTTACATTGCAATGACAAAATTGGTGTTAACAAAATTATGGCCTTCACCATAAGTGGTCTTTTTGTATGGAATGCCTCATTTTTCTATGAGTAAATGTGTCTGTCCAGTTTTGTTCTTTAAAAGATTTTTTTAATTTAAAAAAAAAGTCTGTTCCATTTCAGACAGTAGACCTCCAGTTCATCGTACCTTTTATGGTTGATGCAAAGTGGTTTTTACTTCACATTGATGCAAATGACACAGTATAATTTTGTTGCAATGTTGCCTGAATTAAATTTATGCAGATAGTCTGAAACGACCTCCTGGAGTTTGCGTCACACCACTTGGGCTCTGCAACTGCTGCGGTGCAACTGCAACCAGTGTGAAGTGAAGTTTTAAAAGTTCGAAAGGATTGTTCCATCATTAAAATTTCCTGGGATTCTACTGGTAGTGAGTAAAGCTCCATGCATGGATGCAGCCACTCATGCCCAGAATATTGTCCCCAGAGAGTAAGGCACAACTAGCAGAGTGTAAGTTGAGTCTGCCAGCCCAATGTTGCTCTGAACATATGAGTAATTTGAGACATGACATGTGTAACATTCTTGGGACCTATGGTTCCCTAAGCTCTCCACCACTTGGGTTTTCCTCACGTCATGTCAGGATCTGTTGTAGACTAATTGATGGAGATTGATTGCTATGATCAGTCAACAACTCCATTATTGTTGCATCATGTGACTACCAGGATGGTAGAAGGCAAACTAGATGGACCTTGGTCTTTGTCTAGCAATTCCTATGTTCTTAACACATACTGTTAAGCCAGTACCTGTAGTGTAACAATCCTTTTAGATACTTGTTAACAGATTTGAAGGAAGAAAAGTAAGTTCATTTTCTGGCAGGCTGCTTAATCAAATCTTCTATTTAAGCTCTGAGGAAGTTATGCTAACTTGCAGAGGGACCTTTGATAGGCAGACATGATGCTGTTTCTTTCAACAGGAAGAGCTTTCAAACAGTATTAGATATTTTGTGCTGGAGTCTAATGTGGACCATTCCTGAAATATTTTTGCAGACAGCTTCTTGCACTGTTGGGGGAACTGAATCTAATCTTTGGATGACCCTAGTTTGGGGTTTCAGGCGACCCTAGTACCCTGCCAAGAGTCACGTTGATATTTCTAGCATATTTGCATCAGTTCACTTCAACCCCACTTCCTACTAAACCACTATACAGAACATGGAAAATCAGTTTCTGACTCTGTTTCCAGTAACAGTGCAGGAGAAGTTTTATGGAGCTGGGATGATGAAAAGACTTAAATTTTAATGTTTTTACTAGCATTTAACTTGAGACGTCACTAATGACACACTACTGACAAGCTGCTAAGAGGCAACTAACTCTGAAAGTCAATTTGTATTTGTTCAAGAATTTTTTAAGTATAAAAACTGAGACAAAATCCAAGTTTTTCTGAAGATGTGATTTAATTATGAGAACATAAGGAATAGGAGCAGCAGTAGGCCATATGGTCCCCTGAGCCTGTTTCAAGAGTTTGCCGCTGCGCATTTTTTTGTAGGCAGAAGTATAATGTTGCAATTATGTTGTAGTATTTGAAGATCAGACTATGAAAAATAATCCATAGCTAACTATAAATAACATTTTTTTCTTAACGGTGAAATGTCCATTTCATACCTGTTTGCTCTAGTTACGCTGGCATTCTGTTAAAAGGATTTCAATATCTTGCTTGTTCAAAGGGCCTTGATTGTGCAATGTTAGATTGTACAGTGGTATTGAGGATCAATAGAGAAATTGTCGTTTCCCCCCCCCCCGTTCCCTCCATGGATCATCATATCTTTGTGGAATTTCTTCAATAATTGTCACTTCCCACAAACAAATGCAAATCAGTATTCTGGTTATATATTATATCATACCATCTGATTTTTTTTCTCAAATTTTCTCCTCTCTCCTCTCATGGATACACATTTGCCTGCATAAGAACATCAAAAAGTAATTATGAAGTGTGTTGGGACATCCACTGGCTAAAAAAGTCAGTTTTTAGCCAGTACGTAGCAAGCCCAACAAGAGAGGGGGCAGTTCTGGATTTAGTTTTAGGAAATGAGGCTGGGCAGGTGGAAGGAGTATCAGTGGGAGAGCATTTTGGTGGTAATGATCATAATTCAGTTAGTTTTAGCATAGTTATGGAAAAGGACAAAAGATAGAACAGGAGTTAAAGTTCTCAATTGGGGAAAGGCCAATTTTACTAAGCTAAGAAGTGATTTAGCAAAAGTGGACTGGAAATAGCTACTTGAAGGTAAATCAATATCAGAGCAGTGGGAGGCATTCAAGGGGAAGATTCAAGAGGTGCAGAGTAAACATGTTCCCACAAAGAAAAAGGGTGGGGCTGTCAAATCTAGAACCACCTGGATGTCAAGGAGCATACAGGGTAAGATAAGGCAGAAAAGGGAAGCTTACGTCAGACACCGAGAACTCAATACTGCAGAAAGCCTAGAGGAGTATAGAAAGTGCACGGGTGAAATTAAAAATGAAATTAGGAAAGCAAAGAGAGGGCATGAAAAAATATTGACAAGTAAAATCAAGGAAAACCCAAAGATGTTTTATAAATACATTAAGAGCAAGAGGATAACTAAGGAAAGAGTCGGGCCTATTAGAGACCAAAAAGGTAACCTATGTGTGGAGGCAGAAGATGTTGGTATGGTTCTTAATGAATACATTGCGTCTGTCTTCACAAAAGAGGGGGACGATGCAGACATTGTAGTTGAGGAGAAGGAGTGTGAAATATTGGATGGGATAAGCTTAGTGAGAGAGGAAGTGTTAAGGGGATTTGCATCTTTGAAAGTAGATAAATCACCAAGACCGAATGAAACGTATCCCAGGCTGTTAAAAGAACCAAGGGAAGAAATAGCGGAAGCTCTGACTATCATTTTCCAATCCTCATTGGATACAGGCGTGGTGCTGGATGATTGGAGAACTGCTAACGTTGTACCATTGCTTAAAAAGGGAGCGAGGGATAGACCGAGTAATTACAGGCCAGTCAGTCTAACCTCGGTTGTGGGCAAATTATTGGAATCAATTCTGAGGGACAGCATAAACCGTCACTTAATAATCAAGGACAGTCAGCGTGAATTTGTTAAGGGAAGGTCGTGTCTGACTAACTTGATTGAGTTTTTTGAGGAGGTAACAAGGAGGGTCGATGAGGCCTAGTGCATTTGATGTAGTCTACATGGATTTTAGCAAGGCTTTTGACAAGGTCCCACATGGCAAACTGGTCAAATAAGTACAAGCCCATGAGATCCAAGGGAGAGTGGCAAGTTGGATCCAAAATTGTCTCAGTGGCAGGAAGCAAAGGGTAATGGTCGACGGGTGTTTTGTGACTGGAAGGCTGTTTCCAGTGGGGTTCCGCAGGGCTCAGTACTAGGTCCCTTGCTTTTTGTGATCTATATTAATGATTTGGACTTAAATGTAGGGGGCACGATTAAGAAGTTTGCAGATGATACAAAAATTAGTCGTGTGGTTGATAGTGAGGAGGAAAGCTGTAGACAGCAGGAAAATATCAATGGACTCGTCAGGTGGGCATAAAAGTGGCAAATGGAATTCAATCCGGAGAAATGTGAGGTAATGCATTTGGGGAGGGCAAACAAGGCAAGGGAATACACAATAAATGGGAGGATACTGAGAGGTGTTGAGGAAGTCAGGGACCTTGGAGCGCATGTCCACAAATCCCTGAAGGTAGCAGGAGAGGTAGATAAGGTGGTTAAGAAGGCACATGGAATACTTTCCTTTATTAGCCGAGGCATAGAATATAAGCCATGATGTGGAGATGCCGGTGATGGACTGGGGTTGACAATTGTAAACAATTTTACAACACCAAGTTATAGTCCAACAAATTTATTTTAAATTCCACAAGCTTTCGGAGGCTTCCTCCTTCGTCAGGTGAACAGTGTGGAAAACCATTTTCCACACCGTTCACCTGACGAAGGAGGAAGCCTCCGAAAGCTTGTGGAATTTAAAATAAATTTGTTGGACTATAACTTGGTGTTGTAAAATTGTTTACAATAGAATATAAGAGCAGGGAGGTTATGCTAGAACTGTATAATACATTAGTTAGGCCACAGCTTGAGTACTGCGTACAGTTCTGGTCACCACATTTCAGGAAGGATGTAATTGCACTAGAGAGGGTACAGAGGAGATTTACGAGGATGTTGCCAGGAGTGGAGAATTTTTTGCTATGAGGAAAGATTGAATAGGCTGGGGTTGTTCTCTTTAGAACAGAGGAGGCTGAGGGGTGATTTAATTGAGGTGTACAAAATTATGAGGGGCCTCGATAGAGTGGATAGGAAGAACTTATTTCCTTTAGCAGAGAGGTCAATAACCAGGGGGCGTAAATTTAGTGATTGGTGGAAGTTCCTCGTTAGTATAGTGGTGAGTGTCCCCACCTGTCACGTGGGAGACTGGGGTTCAATTCCCCGATGGGGAGCTTAAACTTTTGGTGGTAGAAGTTTGGAACTCTCTTCCGCAAACGGCAATTGATACCAGCTCAATTGCTAAATTTAAATCTGAGATAGATAGCTTTTTGGCAATCAAAGGTATTAAGGGATATGGGCCAAAGGCAGGTATATGGAGTTAATCACAGATCAGCCATGATCTCATCAAATGGCAGAGCAGGCATGAGGGGCTGAATGGCCTACTCCTGTTCCTCTGTTCCTATGTTCCTAAGGATTAGAGGGGAGCTGAGGAAAGATGTTTTCAACCAGATAGTGGTAGGGGTCTGGAGCTCACTGCCTGAAAGGGTGAGAGAGGCAGAAACCCTCAACTCATTTTAAAAAGTACCTGGATGTGCACCTGAAGTGCTATGATCTACAAGGCTATGGACCAAGAGCTGGAAAGTGGGATTAGGCTGGATAACTCATTTTCAGCCAGCGTGGACTCAATGGGCCGAATGGCCTCTGCTGTGTCGTAAATTTTCTATGATTCTGTGATCCTGAGGATGTGATAAGATGCTGTATAAATGCAAGTTCTTGTTCTTTCTCTTGAATTAGTTGACTCCTGGCTGGATATGTCTCCACTAAGATCCCTCTGGAAGTGACTGTTATTTGTACATAAGCTATTGGAGTGACATCATCAAGCTACTTAACTGGCGGACATCACAGCCAAGCCTGACTCTATCCTCACCTGACATCCACACGTGTGGACCTTCAGCAGGGGTCGTTTGGTAATGGCCTCTTTATCCTTATTCTAACTTAGGAGCATAAAAGCCAAATGCTGCACCCCTACCACTGCTTCAGCTAAGATAAGCTAACATTTCAGAGCAGAGATTCAACCTGACATCTCCCTGGTCTGTATGACTCAACTAGTTGATTGGTAAATTCGCTGAGCCATCTGTGAAGCCATGACATTTTATTTCTTGGCTTCAAGCTTAGTATGGTAGCTGAGGTATTCTAATATTAGCTGAAAGCACACACATCGCAACTGTAGTTGTTTAAAGCAAATTAGCTACCCAACAAACACATGCTTGTTGGATGGAGTGGTGGAACTTAGAATAAGGTATTAAAAAAAATTCTGTTATAAATTACAATATCACTTCCAACTCACCATGGATGCACATTCCATGCATGTCCATTATTCTAACTTTAGGTATACTAATCATATTAATATCAAACACAGAGACTCAACACAATTAGTCATGAGCTAATGTTATAATGTACTATTATTATCCTACACATATCTTATGTTACATCTGTTTTTGGAAGCATTTAAAAATGTCCTTGTGACAAACAAGATGTGATGGTGATGCAGATCTTATATTTGGTGTTTACTGATGTATTAATATATTCCTCAAATCACAGACTGGCTGACCAGATTGGTGTAGGGATAATTAGTAAAGCAGAGAGACTCCAAATACACACATGGAAAACGCATAAATACAGCAACTGTTCCTTGTATGCCTCTGACAGCTTTTTACATTCAAACACCATACTTGCGTTGTATTTTACAACCAAATGATTGCAAGACCAATGTGATTGCAGTCAGATCTTTGCATGTTTTTTAAATTGTTTTCACATAGTTGCCTTTCCATTACACTTATTTATACCCTGCCTCCCTCCACTCCTTTTGTGAGAATGATGGTGAATGGACAAAAGGCTATTTTAAATTATATGTAATTTTGATTTTACCTTATCCTGTAGTAACATTAGATTCCCTCTACTTAATGGAACAGCTATGGGTGGTAATTATTGCAGTACTGTATACCCCCTGAGCTGCATGGATATTTAGTGAGGTAACTATGTTTAGTAAAAGTAAATACTGCAGATGCTGGAAATCTGAAATGAAACAAAAAATGCTGGGAACACTCAGCAGGTCAGGCAGCATCTGTGGGGTGAGAAACATTTGGTTAACATTTGATTCAGATCTGTGACCTTTCGTCAGAACTGGAAGATGTTATAGATAAACAGGTACAGGCTTTTAAACAGATATGCAGCCAGGGAAAAGGGGGCAGAAAAGGAAAAAAGGAGGTCTGTGATTTGGTGGAGGGCAGAAGATGATTAAATGCAAGGCAAAAGGAGGTGATAATGAGAAAAAATAGCACCTCCCAAACCCACGACCTCTACCATCTAGAAGGACAAGAGCAGCAGGTACATGGGAATAACACCACCTGCACGTTCCCCTCCAAGTCACACACCATCCCGACTTGGAAATATATTGCCGTTCCTTCATTGTCCCTGGGTCAAAATCCTGGAACTCCCTTCCTAACAGCACTGCGGGAGAACCTTCACCACACGGACTGCAGCGGTTCAAGAAGGCGGCTCACCACCACCTTCTCAAGGGCAATTAGGGATGGGCAATAAATGCTGGCCTCGCCAGCGATGCACACATCCCATAAACGAATAAAAAAAAATAATAAACAAAAGATCTGTCCGGAGGATGTGTGAATATCATTCTGTTGTAACCAGAGGGGGAGAAAAGCCTGGAAAACCTACCAAAGCGGAGAAGGTTCCCGTGACCCCGGAATGCGGTGGGGAAAAATGCAGGTAGACCCCAGGGGTGAGGACCACACCGCCAGCCATGTACCGATAGGGGATCTACATCTCCCCCTTTCCCAGTAGCACTAGTGCACCTATCCTACATTCCCAGCACCTGCTGTCTGAGAGAAAATGGGAGCAGAGGATGAGGTCTGAAGTTGTTAACGTCACTGTTCAGAGCAGAAGGCTGTAAAGTGCCTAGTGGAAAGATGGGCTGCTGTTCCTTGAGCTTGCACAGAGCTTCATTGAAACCTTGTGTGATCCTGATGGGAATATAAAGCCAGGTGCATTAGGTGTAACTAGAAAATATACACCTGTAAATTGGTGGAATTGAGCCTGATTGCCAAGGTCCAAAGGCAGAGGGATGGTATTTGACTATGTTTAACAAATAAACACATACATTTGTTGGAGGTCCTGGTGGAAAAAAGAGCCCCAACTGTATTCGAATATCAGAGTGCATTACTGGCTTGCAGCAGAGCCTATAGAACACCACTTAATTTAACATCTTCAAGAGCTTAGTTCATTTTAATTACCTGTTCCCAGTAGCATGGATTTTTTTTTTAAAAACAGTAATTAGCTACAGTGAAACCTAAATCTTCTGTTAAATTACATCATTTCTAGATATATTGTAATATCTAGGCTACTACTAAACCTCCATCCTCTCTGCTCAGCTGAACTGACCAAGTAGTTTCCTGACTATCATGACATGGGGCTATTGTGTACACTTAGAAATGTGAAATAATTTTTCTTTCGTTGAAGTGAAATTTAGCAATTATATTTCTTTCCCATCTTTGGTGAGGTAATTTGGCCTGATTGGAAATTTGTTGCTTGTGGCTTAAATTGGCCTTTGGAACGTACTACAGTGTGATAAAAGTGTGGGCTCTCTTCCCTGTTACCTGCTGCAAGGGTGAAACCTGGGGGAAGTTTTCTGGAATCACATTAAACATTCTTATTCAGTTATTTGGTTGGGATTGTTGCCATTGGCTTTGCAGAACACAGGACTCCTGGGACACATGTTCTACTGAATATTGAATGATCTGAAGTCAAATAGTGCTGCAGTCTGTCTTTATACAATACTAAAGACATTGTAATTCTAATCATTTTGCTATGAAACATATGTTTAAACAATAAAAGAAACCAACAAACTGATTTGAACTTCACTGACAAAAATTAGACTTAGTGCAATCAATGTCCAAGATTCTTTGCTCAACCACATTCTTTTCACACATTAGTATCTTCCAGAAAATGTCAGTGAACTACAGTTTGACAATTTTCTTTAAGTGAAGCTCTTCCTTAGCCATTGAGCAGCATTGGTGGGCTCCTGCAGCACGATGACCTATCTTTAATTTCTGTCCAGACTGAAAGGATAAAAGTCTCTCCTATCTCCCTATACCCTATGTAGGTATCATAGAATCGTACAGCACAGAAGGAGGCCATTCGGCTCATCGTGCCTATGCTGGCTCTTTGAAAGAGCTATCCAATTAAACCCACTCCCCTGCTCTTTCCCATAGCCCTGCTAATGTTTCTTTTTCAAGTATTTATCCAATTCCCTTTTGAAAGTTACCATTGAATCTGCTTCCAGCACCCTTTCAGGCAGTGCATTGCAGTTGATGATAACTCACTGCGTAAAAATAATTCTCCTCATCTCCCCTCTGGTTCGCTTGCCAAATACCTTAAATCTGTGTCCTCTGGCTACTGACCCTCCTGCCAGTGGAAACAGTTTCTCCCTTCATTTTTTATGAAATGAGTTGGGAGAGTCTCAACACAGTTCCATTGGACATGTGTCCACAGCAGAAATTGTCCTTAAATTGGCAGTCTCAGTCAGAGTGAACACAGGATACCTGGTGTAGGAAATGGGAAACGTCATACTGATTCAGTAGGCTGGGGCTGAGGCATATTGTTGGGGCACAGTAGAGGCAGCTTTACTCTGTAATCCTTACTTGTGCAATACCTGCTGATATTGAATGGCCAAAATGAAAAAGCATCAGCATTCCTCACAATGATGACCACAAACATTCATTAGAAAAATAGTTTAAAAATACTGGATTCTCATCTTAAAAACTTCTAATATAAAAACAGAAAATGCTGGAAATACACAGCAAATCAGGCAGCATCTGTTGAGAAAGAAAGAGAGTTAACGTTTCAGGTCGATGACCCTTCGTCAGAACTGGAAGAAGTTCCAGGTACAGAGCCAGGGAAAGGGGTCTGGGGGAGGAAAGAACAAAAGGGAAGGTCTCTGATCGGGTGGAGGGCAGGAGTGATTAAATGACAAATGGGGCAAGGAGGGTGGTAATGGGACAAATAAAAAAATAAAAGATGGGTCTAATAGAGCTATAAATGGCAACATCAGAACCACTTGCTGTCTGAAAAAATGGGAGCAGTGGTTATGATCTGAAGTTATTGAAATCATTGTTGAGTCCAGAAGGTTGTAAAGTGCCTAATTGAAAGATGAGGTGCTATTCCTCGAGCTTCAGTTGAGCTTCATTGGAATAGTGTAAGAGGCCGAGGACGGAGAGGTGGGAGTAGGACGGGGAATTAAAACGGCAATGGAATTAAAAGTTTAAAAACTTAACTTTTTTGCCTAGTTCTGTTAGTACTTGCCTAGTGTATTTTTTAAATATATGTGCATACAATATTCATAATGAGTCATTCAAAGTAATATTTATATTGTGGTTAACCAGTATTTCCTGATGTGATCACTCCAAATAATCAAGAGTGAGTTGCCATTAGTCCTGTATTTGTTCATCATCTTTGGAGAAGTAGCTTTATCTAACCTGAAGCTGTATTAGTTCTTTGCCCATCTTTTAAATTAGCTTTTATATAGTCTGTGATACAATGCACTACTGGTGTAAATCTAACATTAATTAAAAACAACCTCACCAAGTAACAAAATACAGCCATTTGAAAATGGCCTGATACCTTGAAACACTAGGATCCTAAGTTCTGTTGCAGTTATGTACAGTTGGTGAGCATCAAATGAAGCGAATCATATCATGTCCTGCATCTTGTGGCATAGCTGTCTAAATCATGTATTTTTACATACACTGGAAGCCACTTTAAGTGAACATCGGTTAGAGAAATCATTCAGTTGACTTGATTATTCTCAAAACAGCAGGTTTCTTTCTTGGTTAAAACCGGTGTGTGAGGGTTGGGGGATGGGGTGTGGAGTGGAAGATGGAGTCTTACCTCTCTATGTCAACTTGCTTTGTATAATCAGTTCTTTGTTTAAATAAAAAGGTGTCATCTAATGTTGTACCTGTGGAGAAGGAAAATAAATGAAGGCAAAAATTAATTTAAATGTAGGAGCAGGAGCAAACAAACTCATTTTCATCTGTAGAAAGTAAGGGTGCATTCATTCTCAATCATTGAAACTTGAAGCTAATTGCACCCAAGTTTGCTTCAGGATTGGAGGCCCAGTTCACACTGGCACCTCTAAAACCCAATCTCAGTCATGAGGATTCCTTTGGTCGTGATGTCATGACATACCTGCACCAATATTTCAATAAAATGTATTTGGTTTAAAATTATTTTGTTACTTCATGCCCATGAGAAAAGAACAATTGGGGATTCATTTTTGGAAGTTTAATTTCTTTTTCCTCCTGGCCGTATGAAATTTTCCTTTATGGGATCCGAATTTCAGCAGACCACATTTAGTACTGCCGTCTAAGATCTACTGTTCAAGTCTAAAATCACCAAGTGCTGGGTATAGAAAATCAGGTTAGGGGATCAGGTTAGCCATCTTGTTTATATACCATCATTCCTGTTGTTCCAAAGTGGGAACTGCTTCACAGCAATGATAAGGGTGGTGTGCAAATGCACCCTAAGACCTTTTATTCACTCCCATATGGTTTGAACATGGATGTTTTTTTTATTCGTTCATGGGATGTGGGCGTCGCTGACGAGGCCGGCATTTATTGCCCATCCCTAATTGCCCTTGAGAAGATGCACTGAAAAAGTCATTTTCATTTTTGTACATAGATATTAAGTGACCGTATACCACATACAATAAATAATATTAGTACAATTATACCTTCCACACTTAGCATGGGCAGCTGCCTAAATCTGGTAAATAGCACTAACTATTTGCCAGCGCCAGTCAATTGCAAAGGCATCGCTTATAACATGTTAAGCAGGCCGGCTATTTCAAACAGTTCAATAGGTTCTTCAATAAATTTGCACCTTGTTGTTCGCTGTATTTACCGATATATGCATATACAGCACTATTGGTATGCATCCCCTTCAACTACTGCATTTGTGAAATCAGCCCTTTGTCTTGGTAATTGAATTCCAGCTGAGAACGAAACAAATTCCCTTTATCAAAGGCATCATAATAGCGCCGTGAAGGGGGAAAGAGGAAGAAAGAAACACACAATTGAAACGGGCCCTGAATTCATAGGCTGCTGTTTAATCCTTAGCACCTGAATATTGTTTGATTTCAGCCTTTAAAAGGATGCCATGACTGTTGCTGTGGAGAAAATGTTAGCTAGCTTCAGTCTTTTAGAGCAACAGTGGAGTGCTACATAGAAATCAAATGAGGAGGCTTTAAACTGGAGATTGATGTACAGTGCAACCTATTACAGTTTAACTGGCCACTGCTTATAGTGGGCAGATTACGTTAACACCATCGTGCCCATGAAAGGACTATAATATCTCTTTTATTCCTGTGTTTTAATTCATTTTGGCAATAGTTTGGAGAGGGCTCACAGAAACAGCATTTGTAAGTCTTCCATTGCGTACTGTCAGATGTGCCTCTTCGGCTCATTTAATATGACCATGCAAACTTGGAAGGCTCCACATTTGATTTTCAGCCTGTGCGGAGTTAGCAGATTTCAGCCAGGGTGGCAGATGGGGTACTGCAATTAGTCTGGGTGGCCCTTGGTTAGGGAGGAGCAAATCAGGCAGGGTCCTTACTTCTGATCTTTATCCTGTTAGCAAAGTAACATGTACTTTGTTGTTGGGTGAGGCTGTACTTGGCTAGGCTATGTTGCGTTCTATGGTGAAATAATTTGCTGATGCTCTATCTGGATTCTCACATGAAGAACAGCTACTTGGGTGAGGTACTGGAGCCAGTAGAACCATACTCCTTACACAAATCAGGATGTCTCTCTATCTGCAAGCTATATGTGCATTGTAGCAGTATATTTTGGTCTACAGTGTTGATTTTCTTTTTCTGTGACCCTTGCAGCCTGCAGTTGTATCACACAGATATTAGCTTGATAATAATGACCATGATTGCAATCATCGTGAATCACCAGTTAAACTAAGCTCCTCGCTATGGAAACTGTGCCCAGAATTCTTCCTTCAGACTCAATCCTACCACAGAGTCTCTTGGCTAGGAACACTAAAATTAAGTGTAAGCTAAGACACAGCCTGCAAGAAAATGTGTACTGTGTAGTATCTTGGGCTTTTATGCCGTAGTTTGTCAGGTTGCCACATCTGGAAAACTGAAGATTGAAGCAACATTATAATCCAAAGTGAGTTAGCCGTGGCTGAGGTCAAAATTTAATTTGGCCTGAAAGAGTTGGCGTGCTAATCGGGAGACAATGTTATTTAGTGTCCTGCTAAACTAATTGTTTTTCAATTAATCTTTTAAAAAAAAACGCTACAAAGGAAAATCGTAAGAAAATCTATTTGATTAGGTTTTTGCCTTCAAAGTAGATGGCTTGAACTCCTTCAGTGAGGTCAGAATCTGATACTGCGTGACCTGTGTAGACTTTGCTGTACAATATGAAATGCAAGAAGTTACCTTTTGAAATGCAATAATTATTTAATTCCTTGGGGAACAAATATTTTCAAGCATTCATGGTTCATTTCTCCTTCACAGGTTTATGTTTGTTCTCGAACATTTTTAAAAATGATACTTCAATTTTCACAAACCGAGAATCAATAGAGTTGAGATATTTATTTTAGTTTTTCTTCTTTTGTGAGTAAGTTAGTAAGTTGTTTTAAATGAATAAATAAATATTTCTTCACTTCCATACCGTTTGAATACTAAAATCTGATTTTAAAATGTCTTCAGTTGTTAATAGAGGATTTGCAAGCTTAATTATGGCAGGGGACAGCCTGTATGATATACAGAGTGGAGTACAGGAGGGCTGTGTAAATAGCAAGGATGGTTCAGTATAAAGGAAAAGACAAAATTGGAAGATGGCACAGTGACAAATTGCATTGGAGCCCCAACCGACCACCGTGGCACAATCTCAGGCAATAGGCTTACAGCAACAACAACTTGCATTTATAAAGCGACATTAACATAGTAAAACCTCCCAAGACGCTTCACAGGACCATGATCAAACAAAATTTGACACTGATCCACATAAGGAGATATTAGGACAAGAGAGGTTTTAAGGAGCATCTTAAAAGAGGAGAAAGAGATACAGAGGCGGAGAGGTTGAGGGAGGGAATTCCAGAGCTCAGGGTCTCGGCAGCTGAAGGCACAACCGCCACTGATGGAGCAATGCAAATTGGGAATTCTTCATTTTCTTCTTGTATCTTAGAAGGTTTGCTGCTGCATTTACTTGTTGCTTAGTGCAGATAGAAGAATTCCCTTAAAAGGTCCCGTGGCACTTTCGTAGAAGAGTAGGGAAGTTCTTCCAGACCAACATTTATCCCTCAATCAACATCACTAAAAAAACAGATTATTTGGTCAATTATTTCATTGCTGTTTGTGGGGCCATGCTGTGTGCAAATTATCTGCCATGTTTCCCTATATTACAACAGTAACTACACCTCAAAAGTATTTCATTGGCTGTGAAGAACATTGGGAATTCATGAAGGACACTATATAAGGGGTGAGAAGAAAGGGATCAGAGTTTTTTTTTATTCATTCACGGGATGTGGGCGTCGCTGGCGAGGCCAGCATTTATTGCCCATCCCTAATTGCCCTCGAGAAGGTGGTGGTGAGCCGCCTTCTTGAACCGCTGCAGTCCGTGTGGTGACGGTTCTCCCACAGTGCTGTTAGGAAGGGAGTTCCAGGATTTTGACCCAGCGACAATGAAGGAACGGCGATATATTTCCAAGTCGGGATGGTGTGTAACTTGGAGGGGAACGTGCAGGTGGTGTTGTTCCCATGTGCCTGCTGCTCTTGTCCTTCTAGGTGGTAGAGGTCGCGGGTTTGGGAGGTGCTGTCGAAGAAGCCTTGGCGAGTTGCTGCAGTGCATCCTGTGGATGGTACACACTGCAGCCACAGTGCGCCGGTGGTGAAGGGAGTGAATGTTTAGGGTAGTGGATGGGGTGCCAATCAAGCGGGCTGCTTTATCTTGGATGGTGTCGAGCTTCTTGAGTGTTGTTGGAGCTGCACTCATCCAGGCAAGTGGAGAGTATTCCATCACACTCCTGACTTGTGCCTTGTAGATGGTGGAAAGGCTTTGGGGAGTCAGGAGGTGAATCACTCGCCGCAGAATACCCAGCCTCTGACCTGCTCTCGTAGCCACAGTATTTATGTGGCTGGTCCAGTTAAGTTTCTGGTCGATGGAGACCCCCAGGATGTTGATGGTGGGTGATTCGGCGATGGTAATGCCGTTGAATGTCAAGGGGAGGTGGTTAGACTCTCTCTTGTTGGAGATGGTCATTGCCTGGCACTTATCTGGCGCGAATGTTACTTGCCAATTATGAGCCCAAGCCTGGATGTTGTCCAGGTCTTGCTGCATGCGGGCTCGGACTGCTTCATTATTTGAGGGGTTGCGAATGGAACTGAACACTGTGCAGTCATCAGCGAACATCCCCATTTCTGACCTTATGATGGAGGGAAGGTCATTGATGAAGCAGCTGAAGATGGTTGGGCCTAGGACACTGCCCTGAGGAACTCCTGCAGCAATGTCCTGGGTCTGAGATGATTGGCCTCCAACAACCACTACCATCTTCCTTTGTGCTAGGTATGACTCCAGCCACTGGAGAGTTTTCCCCCTGATTCCCATTGACTTCAATTTTACAAGGGCTCCTTGGTGCCACACTCGGTCAAATGCTGCCTTGATGTCAAGGGCAGTCACTCTCACCTCACCTCTGGAATTCAGCTCTTTTGTCCATGTTTGGACCAAGGCTGTAATGAGGTCTGGAGCCGAGTGGTCCTGGCGGAACCCAAACTGAGCATCGGTGAGCAGGTTATTGGTGAGTAAGTGCCGCTTGATAGCACTGTCGATGACACCTTCCATCACTTTGCTGATGATTGAGAGTAGACTGATGGGGCGGTAATTGGCCGGATTGGATTTGTCCTGCTTTTTGTGGACAGGACATACCTGGGCAATTTTCCACATTGTCGGGTAGATGCCAGTGTTGTAGCTGTACTGGAACAGCTTGGCTAGAGGCGCAGCTAGTTCTGGAGCACAAGTCTTCAGCACTACAGCTGGGATGTTGTCGGGGCCCATAGCCTTTGCTGTATCCAGTGCACTCAGCCGTTTCTTGATATCACGTGGAGTGAATCGAATTGGCCGAAGACTGGCTTCCGTGATGGTGGGGATGTCGGGAGGAGGCTGAGATGGATCATCCACTCGGCACTTCTGGCTGAAGATGGTTGCAAACGCTTCAGCCTTGTCTTTTGCACTCACGTGCTGGACTCCACCATCATTGAGGATGGGGATGTTTGCAGAGCCTCCTCCTCCCGTTAGTTGTTTAATTGTCCACCACCATTCACGACTGGATGTGGCAGGACTGCAGAGCTTTGATCTGATCCGTTGGTTGTGGAATCGCTTAGCTCTGTCTATAGCATGTTGCGTCCGCTGTTTAGCATGCATGTAGTCCTGAGTTGTAGCTTCACCAGGTTGGCACCTCATTTTTAGGTATGCCTGGTGCTGCTCCTGGCACGCTCTTCTACACTCCTCATTGAACCAGGGTTGATCCCCTGGCTTGTTGGTAATGGTAGAGTGAGGAATATGCCGGGCCATGAGGTTACAGATTGTGCTGGAATACAATTCTGCTGCTGCTGATGGCCCACAGCGCCTCATGGATGCCCAGTTTTGAGCTGCTAGATCCATTCTGAATCTATCCCATTTAGCACGGTGGTCGTGCCACACAACACGTTGGATGGTGTCCTCAGTGCGAAGACGGGACTTCATCTCCACGAGGACACTGCGGTGGTCACTCCTACCAATACTGTCATGGACACATGCATTTGCGACAGGTAGATTGGTGAGGACAAGGTCAAGTACGTTTTTCCCTCGTGTTGGTTCGCTCACCACCTGCCGCAGGCCCAGTCTAACAGCTATGTCCTTCAGGACTCGGCCAGCTCGGTCAGTGGTGGTGCTACCGAGCCACTCTTGGTGATGGACATTGAAGTTCCCCCACCCAGTGTACATTTTGTGCCCTTGCTACCCTCAGTGCTTCCTCCAAGTGGTGCTCAACATGGAGGAGGACTGATTCATCAGCTGAGGGAGGACGGTAGGTGGTAATCAGCAGGAGGTTTCCTTGCCCATGTTTGAGATAGAAGAAAAAGAGAAGAACCAACTGTAGAGAAAAGTTACTTGTAATGTAGTCTGTGGAATTTAGTTAAGGAACTATGTGGAAAACATCTACAGTTACTAAAGAAAAAACAATTGTGGTCAACAAATCTTCTCTTTATAAATGTTTATGTTCCATGACAGGTGTTTTGTGCAAATATAATGAATTGGTGACCAAAGGGAGAGTAAGGAGTTGAATTCTTTACACAACGATATCAGATTCTGAATAATGGAGCTCATGACAATTAGTCAGCACTTTGGCTGAATACCAGTAGTGATGATATGAAGATTTGACAAATTTTGTAAATTGGCTCACTGAGCTATTAATCATTTTTTTGGCCTCTTAATCTGTTCCATGGACTATAAATCCTTCATTTTCAAGGTCTGTCTGGGACATGATTCACATCAGAGCTGTTATGTGCAACAGCTTTCTCTCTGGGTTATGCTCTACTGGAACTTTTAATACTCTGGATTACCCGTGCTTTGAAATGAAATCAAATTGATCTGAATGTATTTTACCTATAAACTTTCCAGGGCAGAGATCAATTCAGACTTCTACATTCAAGGAAAAATCTCAAGGTGGTTTCAAAAATAGCAGAGAGAAATGAAATCTGAAACTAACCAAGTTCAGGCATCCATGTTTACATAACTAGTTTATAATTGAAATGATTTAAATTAAACAAATCTGAATTGATATGCATAGGCTTTTTTTTCTAATAGTAAGAAATATTTGCTAATACAAAATTGGATGTTTTCCTGAACAAATTTGTACAGCGATTATTTAGATATTTTTAAATGAAGCAAATATAAAAGTAATTATTGACTCTATGTGGATAATATACAGGCCACTTAGGAATGCAGGAGATTGTGGTTGCAATAATTGATCATCGACCTTTTTCCACAATGATTATTTGACATTTAGATCCTTCAATTTACCAATCATTTTCTGGATACAATTTGCTTCTAACATCTCATGCCCCCACCCCCCTTGATGCTCTCTCAAATCCCCATTTGAGAGAACAGGGAGGAAATCTGTTCTGTAACGCATTCCACAGCCTCACAAGCCTCTGCGTAAACAAGTTTCTCCTTCTGTCTGTCCTAAATCTTTTGCTTTTAATCTTCTACCTTTGTCCCCTTGTTCTAGACAACCTCAATCACTAGAAACAGTCTGTTTCTATCTACTCTGTCCCATCTCTTTATAACAACGTTGTCCAGTAGAGTGTTGTCTGGTACGTTAGCCACTAGCCACATGTGGCAAATTGGGAATCTAGATGTGGCTAATTGCATTTTTGACTACTAAATAAAAGATGAGTAATAGACATCATCGTTGGGCATGTGATCTCAATACTCATATTCGCATGGTTTGTGCTTGTGTACTTTAACTTTTTTGTGCGATTGTTGGTAAAATGGTTAAATGAAAAGTAGAGTGTGTTACAAATTGGATAGCCAGGTGGTGAAGGATAGACTACTAGAGCCTGGTCTTCAGTTGCTTCCAAGCCTTTATTCACACAGATAACATTACACCCACACCACACCCTGTTTCAGCTCTCTTATAAATGGATACAAGGGAGTTCCCAATTGATACACACCCCTGAATACAATTGTCACTAATTGATATAAATCATATGGATACAATTAACAGTGTGCGAGTGTGTCTTTATCGTTGTGTTTGCTTTACTTCCTTGATTACTACTTATTGGTTATCTGCTGAAATGGTGTTTAACATGGGTGAAAATGCCAGAATTCAGCACCATGGAAACACCAGCAACATTGTATGAAGAAGGGAGCTGTCGTCATGGTCAGATTGACCAATCGGAATAACTGCTTCAGGCCAGCAGAAGAAAACGAGCCCAACCAATAACGAGCAGCTCCAACAGGGCATATCATGACAAAGGGCAAGCAGCATCCAACCACATTCTGGACGGAGAGCAGACGCGAATCTGCCAGTTTCATTGTGCCAGTCAATATTCTCAGCACTCACTCTGATGAAGTCAAAGTACTGATTGCAACTGCTGGACAATAACCTAGAAGCCGCACTATGATGTGCTGTGTCTGATAAATTCATGCCAGAATTCCAAATTTTGGTGAAAAAGAAAGACAGCAAAATTTTGCACTGAATGGTGCTAGATGTTTGTTAAGTAAATATGCACGTGAAGTACATGCACCCACATTGTGTCTAAGACGTTTTCTACTAAAATGAGTACATGTGGCTAAAATGGTGCCGCGTAGTTAGCAATTTCTATTGGACAACACTGCTTTGTAATTTTAACGCCTCTAACAAATCACTTCTTAATTTCCTTTATTCCAACGAAAATAGCCCCAATTTGTCAAGCCTTACCCTTCAGAAAGATTTTATAGACCTCAGTAATTAGTTAGATCTAAGGAATAATCGGTGTCTCAGGTCCTTTCGGCTCAACTTGTATGTCAGGCACTGTAAAATATTTTAGAATTCCAGTTTGTAATTAACACAACTTTGCCAGTAGTAAATATGACCACTGCAGTAAACTTGAATGCTTTTTACGACCTCTCAGTCCACAATATGTAGTCGTTTGACTAGCTCTTTAAACTACAACCTGTAATATTCCCTCAAATTAAACGAGGAAAGTACAGTTCTGTGCAACTGCACCAAGATGATTAACCATTACTGCCAACCAAGTGAGAATTCCACCACTATGCTTCAATCCCAAACTCAGAGGAAGGCTCCTAATGTATGTGCATAACATTTGTATCCCCTAGCCACTCTTCTGACATTTTAGATTAAGATTACCTATTTAAAATCAATTAGTATTGAATTACACCCAGTTTACTGTGTAAAGTCACGTCTCCTTAGAACTGATTTGAGACTATCCAAACTCATTTCACTTAGGGCTCTGAAAAACCATAAGGGAGCTGAGATATTTTCATTCACAGATGGAACTTTTTTTCAAGTTACTCATCACTTGATGAGCAGGACTTTTTTTCCCTTAGCTCCTAAATTGAATTTTCACTGACCAAAAACTGGTATCAAAAATTTAACCGGAAGAAATTCAACCTGAAAAAAAATTAAATGCACTTTTAGTATGGAAGAAGAGCCGTCAGTGAGGTTGGCAGGCAGCTACAAAAAATCAGAAGTAACAGGCAAGTCAAAGAAAAATTGAAGAATGGGAGCCGGAAATAAAAACACAATGATGTTACTTGGAAACTGGTCAGGTCGCTTTGCTCCCCAATAGCCCCAGGTTATTTTGGTGAGTGTAGTTTTTTGGCACCACTTTCATCCCATTTGTGCTCTGCTATGTAAGTATAGTGCACTCAGGAACTTAGTCCTGTGATTAACTGTTATCCTGTGAGATACCTCGTTAATCAACTGCAATAATGAATTAGGTCACAAATGTTCTCCAGTGGTCTCTTGTCATGTACCGCCTGACATATTTTGTCTGACAACGAGTCCGTATTGGGTTTCAATTCTTCAGACATGTTAGCAGAAAAGTAGCCTTGGTGTTCTACAGTGCTGTTTGCTGGCAAAACAATAATCGTCCCAGTTAAATGCAAGCAGCACCAGAAAACCACACACCCGCCAGCCTGGGGCATGTTACTCTCCAGCTTTGCAGAACTAAGAAAACAAAGCAGCTTGCTAGCTTGCATTAACATCAGTGTGCATATCCATCTCCAATCCTCCTTAGTTTATCAGAGATCAGAAAGTTAAACCTTTCATTCCTGAAATATTGTTTTATGATTACTTTCATTGATCCTCCAATCCTGTACACTTTGATATATATTGGATTAGAGCTCCGCAGGCACAAATAACACTCGGGTACCTTACCTCATAGATGCTCGTACTTTATGAATGAGTCTGGACGGTTACTGTCGGCAGACTTTTCAATTGGGGAGATGGGCATCACAGCTGAGCTGATTCCTGCCTTCGCCTAATGTGCACACACTTTTAGTAAGAGGTTACTGGATAGCTGGCGGGAGTGGAACTCCTGGTAGATTATTCGTTTTATTATTCGTTCCTAACCTAGAAAATAAGACAACTTGTAGCCACCCCACTGATGTCTTGGCAAAGATCAGTTAACTTAGCAGAAACCATTGATTGAACCTGGGATCTTTCTAATCTGTATGACTCAGTACATGACGTATTTGCCCACTGAACCCTTGGGACACTGTTGAGAGTGACTTTGGCAAGAAATGATTTTGGAACATACATTAATCAACACTGGAGCTGTTAATGCCTTGTATTCCAAAGGAAACTGCTGAAATATACTTTTACCTACATCCCCTTGGTGAAAGACATTGAAACTATTATGGATTGAAAAGATAGAAAATTAATAACTGTAGTTTTGCACCTTCAGAAGCAGTGGCTGTTCTTGTTTCTTTGCTCTTTATTGACCCGTTTACATGTATGGTGATGAGCTCCAGGGATCAAAAGTACACCGGTATTTCTTGATGATCAGATTATGTGAAAGTGGAATAGCAAAGAAAATCTATGTTGATGTCTAGATAATGGGCCAGTTTGATCTATGCTGACGTTTAACAGAACATTAATCACTATATGCTTCTTCTGCGTTTTATTTATCTACGAATAACTGAGTGCTTTACTAGATTTTCCTTCACGTTTACATACATGTGGGCCCACATTTCTTTGGCATTCCGGTATTTCTTGTCACGGGAGAAAAAAAGAAACTATCCAAGGCGTTAAAATAGTGATAAATTTCATCACAACAAACCTTAATAGACAAGTCTCCATAAACTTTTCATAAAATTAAGTCAGTTTCTATATAAGTAATGACGCAAGTGCTGGATACTAATAGTGGAAAGTTAGACTCTATTTAGCAAAATGCTGATGTTTGACAACTACATAAGGGGTAATTTTACAAATCCATACTCCTGGTAGGGAGCTTTGCCTGTTGGACATGCAGGTTGGTCATTCAGGTATGGAGATCAGCAGGCTCCACAGCATTTTCTGTCCTCTAATTGTAATTCTTATTTTAAGTGTAAATTTGTAAAATGTACCCTATTAATGTACAAAGTGACCCAGAAATTGCTTTTACATTAGAGGGCACTCTTTCTGTCACTGGCCTGGGTGAAAAGTGAGATTTTATAATGGAAATCTAGTTACTCCATAGCTATAACTCTCCTGCCATACAGTGGCATCTGAGGTGCGGGCGACTAAAGGCATTTGCATTTCAATTGAGTACCGTGAACTGCAGGCGTCCGCTACTCAACAGCACTCTCTAAATGACCCGACCTTTGGAGACCTAACGACATGAGAGACCTGTGGGTTCTGAAAGCTGTTGTCAGGCTTCCAGTTAAACTATATTCCCCTTATAGCAATGGGAGGCGTGGGTCTCTGGGCTTGATTTGGAGCAGTAACAAGAAGAAAAATAAATAAAGGAGAACGATATATGGAGCTAATGAATCTTCTTTTGAACGATGCTGCTCCAGAGCCACTTTTTATAGTGTAAAGGAAATTTCTGCTACATGTCTTTTCCAATGATTGTTATACAGTTTTCAACATTTCCAAACAATGAAGAAGCTTGGTTTAAGGTCTCCTCCAAATATATTTCACCCTGGTTATGATACTTTCTTGGCAGCTAAGCATTTTGAAAATTATTCAGATGTAGGGTATAATGAATTCACCATAATGCAGAGCTGAAGGGTCATGGTAGGGTAGCCTTTTAACAGAAGTAATTATAGATTTATAACAAGGTTAGGGTGTATGCTTTCAATTATGTTGCATCGTCAGTGCAGTTTCACACTTTGCTGCGACCTCAAGTCCCTAGTTGGGACTTTAGTTCCATAACAATATTGTTCTTGTTTCTTTGTTTCTATTGATTTATTACTAATACTGAAAAACTCCACAAATCAAAAGCTCGCCTATGATTTCTTGAGAATCAAATCATATGAAAGATGGATAGCATAGAAAATCCACATGGATGTCTAGATAAGGGCTCAGTTTAATCAATGCTGAACATTTTGTATATTAGTTATAGTATATATAGTGAAACTTAACTGGACCAGCCACATAAATACTGTGGCTACAAGAGCAGGTCAGAGGCTGGGTATTCTGTGGCGAGTGACTCACCTCCTGACTCCCCAAAGCCTTTCCACCATCTACAAGGCACAAGTCAGGAGTGTGATGGAATACTCTCCACTTGCCTGGATGAGTGCAGCTCCAACAACACTCAAGAAGCTCGACACCATCCAGGACAAAGCAGCCTGCTTGATTGGCACCCCATCCACCACCCTAAACATTCACTCCCTTCACCACCGGTGCACCATGACTGCAGTGTGTACCATCCACAGGATGCACTGCAACAACTCGCCAAAAGCTTCTTCGACAGCACCTCCCAAACCCGCGACCTCTACCACCTAGAAGGACAAGGGCAGCAGGCACATGGGTACAACACCACCTGCACGTTCCCCTCCAAATCACACACCATCCTGACTTGGAAATATATCGCCGTTCCTTCATCGTCGCTGGGTCAAAATCCTGGAACTCCCTACCTAACAGCACTGTGGGAGAACCTTCACCACACAGACTGCAGCAGTTCAGGAAGGCGGCTCACCACCACCTTCTCAGGGGCAATTAGGAAAAGGCAATAAATGCTGGCCTCGCCAGCGATGCCCACATCCAATGAATGAATTTTTAAAAAGTGCAAGTCGAATGTCCTTAAGACAGCACAGAAGAGCCATGTCCTGGCAACAAAGATAGGGGATGAAATTTTTGTTAATTTTACAAAAATTGAGTTTGAACACAAATGAGAAATCCTGTTTTGTATGCATGCCAACCTTTTCACTAAAGTTATTAGATAGAATTTACAGCACAGACGCAGGCCATTCGGCTCCAACTAGTCGATGCCGGTGCTTATGCTCTACATGAGCCTCCCCCCACCTGACTTCATCTAACCCCATCAGCTTATCCAACTATTCTTTTCTACCTCGTGTGTTTATCTAGCTTCCCTTTAAAGGCATCTATACTGTTCGCCACAACTACTCAATGTGGTAGCAAGTTCCATATTCTAACCACTCTCTGGGTAAAAATGTTTCTCCTGAATTCCTTATTGGATTTATTAGTGACTATCTTATATTTAAGTCCGCTAGTTTTGGACTCCCTACAAGTGGAAACATCTTCTCTACGTCTAATCTATCAAACCCCTTGATAATTTTAAAGACCTCTATTAGGTAACCCCTCAGCCAAACCAAAGTACTGTCTGTCTATTCCAGTAGTTCAAATGGATTGAAGATTCCATGGCACTTTGAAGAAGAGCAAGGATTTCTCCCACTGGCCTGGCCAGCATTTCTTCCTCTGCCAACGCTACCAAAAACAGATTAACAACAACAACATGCATTTACATAGTGCCTTTAATGTAGTGAAATGTCCAAGGTGATTCACAGGATCATTCATTTGTCACGTTGCTTGGTGCAAAATTACTGCCCTGTTTGCCTGCACTAAAACAGCTACTACAATTCAAAGCAATTTGTTGTATGTGAACTGCTTTGAAATGTTTCTGAGTGACGTAAGATACTATATAAATACAAATCTTTCATTTTTTTTGTTTATTTCAAATGACCTTTTCCAAGTTTCTGAGGCTTCATGCCACCAAACCCTCTGTGGAATTCAATCCATAGCAACTTATTAAGAGATGGAAACATTCTTCTGGTTCCGAACAGTAGAATCAGTACTATAATCTTCAACATCTTTCAGATTTACCTTGGTTCCAAGATAACGATACCCGGATGTTAATTTATGTGGAATGTCTAGAGGTTTTCTCCCGGTGACCGATCTTACGAGATGTGGGTTTGGATTAGGATATTTCTGAATTTTATTCTCACTTGGAGAACAGGAGTGTTCGGAGAGTACTGTCCATTTTTTGAATGATGGGCCTCTTCATACACCTCCATATTGCTTAGCTCCATATTGGTATTTAAATCTATTTTTGCACAGTTTAATGTAGCTGTAGTTTCGTGTGATATGCCGCCACTAAAATGGAAGACGACCATTCTCGTTTCTTTAACTGGATGAGTGGGTTTACCTGCCCTTGTCCACGATCTTAACTTACTGGAGAATTGCAAGGTAGTCACATGGAGTAATTCACTTTGATCATTGTTGTGTTTATTTATCTGCAAATAGGCAAAGCAGTTTACGTCAATCTTTGCCATGAGCTTTCATTCTTTTTTATCTGACACCCACATACGAGCATTTTTAGCAGGAATTGCTGGATAGCAATCTGAAGTAGAAACTCTGGCTGGTTTTCCTCACCCTGCCTCAGGTTTGGGTGGGCAGTTTTAGCAACTTACTGCCGCACCAGCTGAGAAAAGCCAACTCCACACAGCGATTGAACCTGAGGCATTCTTGGTCTGTATGGATCAGTACTGTAGTAAGTGATGGATTAACCTACTGGATTTTTGGAGACGTGGCACAGATGTCCATATATGGATGATGCCACTTTGTGTGTGATTTGTCTTTCAGAAAATCACATCATTTTTGTTCTCTTGGCATGACAACCTATTGCAAAAGTAGTGAATGGATTTTTAAAAAATCTCTCAAATATTGTGTTCTTTGCAAGAAACTGCCAAAGAATTTCAGCTCCACTGCTTCAGGATGTGTGTAAAAGTATTTCCATGTGTATTTGTCGTGCATCAGTGTCTATTTCAGTAATACTGAAGTGTAGCTGTTTAACATGCATGAATTTTCATTTAGTTTTTCTTTTATTAAACAAGATCAAGTAAAATGAAGTGCATTATTGGTGACAAATACATGCTTGTTTGGACATGAGATGAAGACAGATCTAGTGTTGAATGGATTACTTAAAACAAAAACCACTTTTTGTGCTGCATCTGAACTTCATAATGGTTCTACTGTATTTCAATATGACTTTGGTACAAGGACCCACAATATACTTTTAACTACTCATCTTGCTAAGTCCGGCTAAGGATAACCTTGACACTGTGCAATATTATGTAAAATACAGTACACATCACCTGCTTGTAATAAAATGAAATTGTATTCAGTCATTTGTGGTTGATGGTGTTGCTTCAGCTTGGTTTACTTTTATGTTGTATTGCAAAGAATGGCTAAAGATAAGCCTTTCTGTTTGGCACTAGATCTAACTTATCTAGACAAGGGGTTAGATCACAGTTTAAGACTTCGTTCTTTTGATTTATGTGGAACATTAGAAAGAGGAATGCACAAGGATTCAGGAGATTTCAAGTGAAATTTATAACCGGTATTTTTGATCTTTCAAAATGGAATCCTGACTTAGATTAAGTATTTGCAATTAGATTAAGCAGCAGTTGGGTTGTAAAATACTTTTGAGCGTGACTGAATATTTGCAGTCCAATAGCCTGTTAAACTCGTGTAACAATGGCCCAGATTTCCTGCTGCTGCAAGATTGGCGACATACGCTGTAAATCTCACCGAGCTCGCCCTGGCTAACTTGCTCCAAACTTTGCTGGTTTTCTAATTTGAATAGGCCGCAGTGAGCACAGCAGCGAATCAAGCACTCAGCACTGATCTAAGAGCTGAAGAGACGGGGCATTCACCACCCAGAAGCATAGGAGGGTTTCAGTCAATGGATGTGTAACTTAAATAAACTTTCATCTCCAATTACTCTGTGGTGTAATGTCCCTTTTCAAGTTTCCAGTTTTATGTCAGTTTCACTGCTGCGTGTGATCTATAAATTCAGGCCGCTCCAAGTCGTTGCAATGTAAATTATTAATAATTTAGGAATAAAATGATTGTTGACTTTTATTTTTGTGAATTACGAGGGCATAAAAAGAGCTCAACAAGTTAACCTTGAATTTCTGCCTTGCTGAAAAGTTCTGATTATTTCGGTTTGAATGAGACTGAAGATTGCAAATCTTTGTGGACAGCAAAAATGTGCATAACGACGTGCAGATTTTCCTCTGAGTAGATGGGCTTGAAATGTTTTTGAGGTATACGTACATCAATTTACTCATAACAGTAGTGATAATATTAGAAAAGATATGTTGGTTGTGCGGGTGACTTCAGTGAGGTTGAACACCGGAAAAACAGAGAAGGGGTCATTTAAATACTGCAAATGATCTCATGAATTGGACAGGATCTGGACATATGGAGGTCGATTTTAAGATGGCCGAGTGGATGCGTTGGGGGCGGGGGGGCTCATAAAATCGGGGAATCCCGGAGCGGGTCTGGAGCCCGGCTCCTAACCCACCCACTTCCGGGTTCCCCAGTGACGCGGTTGGGTGCGCGGCAGCTCCCGCATGTGGGACTCCCACCGGCAATTAAAGCCGGCGCGATGACAATTTAAATACTTACTTACCTTGACAGACCTCATTGACAGGAGATTTTGGCAGGAGTGCAATTTTCATGGATCCTCAGCGTGTTTCCCATGCTGTGGAAAACACTCCCTGTTAGAGCAGACGTGTTTCAGTCAGCAGCCAGTGGGAGATGCAAAGGAATATTTGACAGTTGGGGGGAATATCTCATTTATTGCAGCAGGGCACTCTTGTCACTTCAGGCAAAGTTTTGGCTGCAACATCTTTGTCTTTCCACTCAAAATTATTAATTTATACCCTAAACTCTGCAGTGCAAACACATTTACCTACTTTGGGGACCCCCTCAAACTCACACCGTCAGGATGGGGGGCGCCATAGCTGCATTCATCACTTCATCCGAGGATGAGCAACATCACCAGCCTCGCCAGGCACGCCGTCCACCTCCGCCACGTGGAGCTCCATAACACGATGCTGCGCCACAGGCACCTGCACAAAATAGTCATGCAACTACACATACACCCACTGTAGGGTGACCCAATGGGTGGCAGCAAGTGTGAGTGTTCATGGAGAACCTCATGAAAGGGGCTTATTGCACAAGCCAATCAAGAATGGCCAAGACGTGGCAGTAGTGGTGACAATATAATATTTAATGTGAGTTGAACCAAAATCAAATATAAATTAAAAACATGACAAACTGTCAAACACCCTTGTGCATTCCCTTTGTGCTCACAAAACCTTTGCCTTACACTTCCTACTACTCATACGTGATGCATCCCCTGTGGTTGCAGCAGAGGTAGTGGCAGGTTGGGTGAGGGTGACCATGAAAGAGATGCATCAGAGGGTGAGTATGAGACAGTGCCTTGAGATTGTATGAGGATTGGGTTCAGTGGTATTGGTGGGATGAGTACGCGGGAGGTGAGTAAGTGCAGGTAAGTTGAGGATGAGGTTTGAGTGGGTGTGAGGAGTGATGTGATAGAGTAGTTTTGGCAGTGCAAAAGGAGTTGTGGGGTGGGGGCGGTGATGTGGAAGACGGAATGTGGGAGAATGAGTAAGTGTACTCACTTTGGCTGACCTAGTTAGGTCATTGAAGCGCTTCCTGCACTCGAGCCAGACCTTCTTGGTGGCACAGGCAGGCCACTTCCTCCCGTCCGCCGGGTAGAAGATCTCCCTCCTCCTCCTCCTCACCCCGTCCAGTAAGACCTGGAGTGAGGCATCATTAAACCTGGGAGCAGCCTTTCCCCTGGTCTGCCCCATGCTGTAATTTTGGCTTTTTGCTGCAGGAGCAGCATTGGAGGACTGCCCCTTTAAATAGGGCTCCTCCAGCTGACAGCCTGTGATGCGGGTGTGCAGTCCGCCCACTGCGCAGGTTTCCAACGGGAAACCTGGAAGCTAAGGTAAGCGGCTTCAATTTACTCGCGATCGCGTGGGGAACCCACCGGTTTTACTGGGCGGGTTACCCACATGCCCAGTCGACCCCCCGCTGCCAACCCGCCTCCCTGGTAATATCGGGGCCCTGGTGTGGCAATATTAAAATTGAAAATCCCAGATGCAGAAAGTGGATGCTGAAACATGCACGTTATTTAATCATTGCAGCAGTAATACATTTTTAACAACTTGGATTTTAAATTCGATCTTGGAGTAATAAACCACGCCGCTGCCAGGCCACTTAGGCCACGATTCTAAATGGCAGAAGCGTGAAAACTGGCTTAAATGCAGGAAAATCACGATCACCATTGATTCTGATAGGGGCGGGGCTATGCTAATTACCTTCTAATTGAAAAGCAAAATACTGCGGATCCTGGAAATCTGAAATAAAAACAGAAAATGCTGGAGAAGCTCAGCAACCAAGGCAGCATCTGTGGAGAAAGAAATAGTGTTAACGTTTCAGGCTGAAGTCCTTTCGTTAGAACTGGAAGATGTTAAAGAGTTAAAGTTTTTAAGCAAGTACAGAGCCAGGGAAAGGGGTGAGGGGAGGGAAGAACAAAAGGGAAGGTCTGTGATAGGGTAGAGGGCACAAGTGATTAAATGACAAAAGTGATGATGGTGCAAGGCAAGGAGGGTGGTAATGGGGTAAGTTAAGAAACAAAAGATTGGCCAGGAGTCGCTGTAAATGGCAGCTGCAGAACCATTACCAGCACCTGTAGTCGGAAAAAATGGGAGCAGTGGTTATGGTCTGAAGTTATTGAAATCAATGTTGAGTCCAGAAGGTTGTAAAATGCCTAAACGAAAGATGAGGTGCTGTTCCTTGTGCTTCCATTGAGCTTCATTGAGCTTCATTGGAACAGTGTAGGAGGCCGAGGCCAGAGTGGGAGTGGGACGGGGAATTAAAATGGCAAGCAACCGGAAGATCAGGATCACACCTGCAGTCTGAGTGGAGTTGTTCAGCAAAGTGATCACCCAATCTGCGTTTGGTCTCCCCGTTGTAGAGGAGACTGCATCGTGAGCAGCAGATACAGTATACTAAATTGAAAGAAGTACAAGTAAACCGCTGTTTCAGTTGGAAGGAGTGTTTGGGGCCCTGGACGGTGGGAAGGGAGGAGTTGAAAGGGCAAGTGTTACATCTCCTGCGCTCGCACGGGAAGGTGCCGTGGGGAGGAGAGCGGGTGTTGGGAGTGACGCAAGAGTGGACCAGGGTGTCGCGGAGGGAGCAGTCCCTTCAGAATGCTGAAAGGGGAGGGGAGGGGAAGATGTGTTTGGTGGTGGGATCGCGCTGGAGATGGCGGAGGATGATACGTTGAATGTGGAGGTTGGTGAGGTGGAAGGTCCATGGTGAAAAAGAGATGGTTAGGGCCAGGGAACTGGAAACTGTTAAAGTTTTGTTCCTACTCAGGTCCCCTCCCTCATCTCTTTTTCCCGTACATTGATGACTGTATCGGTGCTGTTTCCTGTTCTCACCCCGAACTGGAAAATTTCATCAACTTTGCTTCCAGTTTCCATCCTTCCCTCACCTTCACATGATCCATCTCCGATTCTTCCCTTCCTTTCCTCAACTTCTCTATCTCTATTCTGGGGATAGGCTGTCAACCAAATATCTATTATAAGCCCACCGACTCCCACAGCTACTTTGATTACACTTCCTCCCACCCTGTTTCCTGTAAGGATTCTATTCCCTTCTCCCAGTTTCTCCGTCGTACCTGTTCTGACAATGCCACCTCCCACACCAGTGCTTCCGATATGTCTTCCTTTTTCCTCAAACGAGCATTCCACTCCACTGTAGTTGACAGGGCCCTCGATCATGTCTGTGCTGTTTCCCGCACTTCTCCCTCATCCCCTCCCTTCCCTCCCAGATCCATGATAGGGTCCCCCTTGTCCTCACCTTCCACCCCACCAGCCTCCACACTCAAAGTTTCATCCTCCACCATTTCTGTCACCTCCAGCACGATCCCACCACCAAACACATCTTCCCCTCCCCTCCCCTTTCAGCATTCCAAAGGGACCACTCCCTCCGCGACACCCTGCTCCACTCTTCCATCACCCCCAACACCTGCTCTCCTCCCCTCGGCACCTTCCCGTGCAAGCGCAGGAGGTGCAACACCTGCCCCTTCACCTCCTCCTTTCCCACCGTCCAGAGCCCCAAACAATCCTTCCAAGTGAAACAGCGGTTTACTTGTACTTCTTTCAATTTAGTATACTGTATCTGCTGCACACAGTGCAGTCTCCTCTACATTGGGAAGACCAAATGCGGACTGGGTAATCGCTTTGCTGAACACCTCCGCTCTACCTATAAGCATGACCCTGACCTGCCGGTCATTTGCCATTTTAATTCCTCTTCCCACTCCTACCCTGACCTCTCTGTCCTCGGCCTCTTACACTGTTCCAAGGAAGCTCGAGGAACAGCACCTCATCTTTCGTTGAGGCACTTTACAACCTTCCAGACTCAACATTGATTTCAATAACTTCAGATCATAAACACTGCTCCCATTCTTTTCGACAGCAGGTGCTGGTAATGGTTCTGCTGCTGTCATTTACAGCGACTCCTGGCTAACCTTTTGTTTCTTAATCTGTCCCATTACCACCCTCGTTGCCTTGCACCCTTTTGTCATTTAATCACTCTTGCCCCCTATCCTATCACAGACCTTCCCTTTTGTCCTTCCCTCCCTCCACCACCTTTCCCTAGCTCTGTACTTGCTTCAAAACTTTAACTCTTTAACATCTTCCAGTTCTGACGATAGGTCTTCGATCTGAAACGTTAACTCTGTTTCTTTCTCCACAGATGCTGCCTGACTTGCTGAGCTTCTCCAGCACTTTTTGTTTTTATTTCTAATTACCTTCTAACTGTTTACGGCGAGGCTAATGGTGGAGGTGCGCAAAAGTCCCAGGAAAATATGGAGTGGCATAATTAATGGCATTAGTCACTTACTCCATCATTTACTCTTTCTCGTGTGCCGTTCAAGGGTCTATACGATATAGGTGTGCCTTTACACTGGCACAAGTCCCCAGGAAAATCTGGGTCTGTGTTTACATGTATACCAAACTGCAATTATGTTGTACCTTCCTATCTATTTTAAAATACACAATAATATG
Source organism: Heptranchias perlo (assembly GCF_035084215.1). Classification (NCBI taxonomy): domain Eukaryota; kingdom Metazoa; phylum Chordata; class Chondrichthyes; order Hexanchiformes; family Hexanchidae; genus Heptranchias; species Heptranchias perlo. The sequence continues at coordinate 53,082,965 of NC_090328.1, read as the reverse complement.
AGTTGTTTTATATTAAATTACATAAGTCACTGCTTGAGTAATTTAATGTGGTGCTTATTTGAAGATCGTTTATGAATCAATAATTTGTATAAGGTGTCTCTGCTGACATTTTAATTAGATCACTAAATTCATATTTATTAACATTCAGATTAGTTTGATCAAAAAGAAAAAAATCTCGTGAATGCTAGAAATGCTTAGCAGACTTGAATATTGCTCCCACGTTTTTTTTATTCATTCATGGGATGTGGGCGTCGCTGGCGAGGCCGGCATTTATTGCCCATCCCTAATTGCCCTTGAGAAGGTGGTGGTGAGCCGCCTTCTTGAACCGCTGCAGTCCGTGTGGTGAAGGTTCTCCCACAGTGCTGTTAGGAAGGGAGTTCCAGGATTTTAACCCAGCAACGATGAAGGAACAGCGATATATTTCCAAGTCGGGATGGTGTGTGACTTGGAGGGGAATGTGCAGGTGGTGTTGTTCCCATGTGCCTGCTGCTCTTGTCCTTCTAGATGGTAGAGGTCGCGGGTTTGGGAGGTGCTGTCGAAGAAGCCTTGGTGAGTTGCTGCAGTGCATCCTGTGGATGGTACACACTGCAGCCACTTTGCGCCGGTGGTGAAGGGAGTGAATGTTTACGGTGGTGGATGAGGTGCCAATCAAGCGGGCTGCTTTATCTTGGATGGTGTCGAGCTTCTTGAGTGTTGTTGGAGCTGCACTCATCCAAGCAAATGGAGAGTATTCCATCACACTCCTGACTTGTGCCTTGTAGATGGTGGAAAGGCTTTGGGGAGTCAGGAGGTGAGTCACTCGCCGCAGAATACCCAGCCTCTGACCTGCTCTCATAGCCACAGTATTTATATGGCTGGTCCAGTTAGCTTTCTGGTCAGTGGTGACCCCCAGGATGTTGATGGTGGGTGATTCGGCGATTGTAATGCCGTTGAATGTCATGGGGAGGTGGTTAGACTCTCTCTTGTTGGAGATGGTCATTGCCTGGCACTTATCTGGCGCGAATGTTACTTGCCACTTATGAGCTCAAGACTGGATGTTGTCCAGGTCTTGCTGCGTGCGGGCTAGGACTGCTTCATTATTTGAGGGGTTGCGAATGGAACTGAACACTGTGCAATCATCAGCGAACATCCCCATTTCTGACCTTATGATGGAGGGAAGGTCATTGATGAAGCAGCTGAAGATGGTTGGGCCTAGGACACTGCCCTGAGGAACTCCTGCAGCAATGTCCTGGGTCTGAGATGATTGGCCTCCAACAACCACTACCATCTTCCTTTGTGCTAGATATGACTTCAGTCGCCGGAGAGTTTTCCCCCGATTCCCATTGACTTCAATTTTACTAGGGCTCCTTGGTGCCACACTCGGTCAAATGCTGCCTTGATGTCAAGGGCAGTCACTCTCACCTCACCCCTGGAATTCAGCTCTTTTGTCCATGTTTGGACCAAGGCTGTAATGAGGTCTGGAGCCGAGTGGTCCTGGCGGAACCCAAACTGAGCATCGGTGAGCAGGTTATTGGTGAGTAAGTGCTGCTTGATAGCACTGTCGATGACACCTTCCATCACTTTGCTGATGATTGAGAGTAGACTGATGCGGCGGTAATTGGTCGGATTGGATTTGTCCTGCTTTTTGTGGACAGGACATACCTGGGCAATTTTCCACTTTGTCGGATAGATGCCAGTGTTGTAGCTGTACTGGAACAGTTTGGATAGAGGCGCAGCTAGTTCTGGAGCACAAGACTTCAGCACTACAGCTGGGATGTTGTCGGGGCCCATAGCCTTTGCTGTATCCAGTGCACTTAGTCGTTTCTTGATATTACGTGCAGTGAATCGAATTGGCTGAAGACTGGCTTCTGTGATGGTGGGGATATCGGGAGGAAGCCGAGATGGATCATCCACTCGGCACTTCTGGCTGAAGATGCTTCAGCCTTGTCTTTTCCACTCACGTGCTGGACTCCGCCATCATTGAGGATGGGGATGTTTGCAGAGCCTCCTCCTCCTGTTAGTTAATTGTCCACCACCATTCACGACTGGATGTGGCAGGACTGCAGAGCTTTGATCTGATCCGTTGGTTGTGGAATCACTTAGCTCTGTCTATAGCCTGTTGCTTCCGCTGTTTAGCATGCATGTAGTCCTGAGTTGTAGCTTCACCAGGTTGGCACCTCATTTTTAGGTATGCCTGGAGCTGCTCCTGGCATGCTCTTCTACACTCCTCATTGAACCAGGGTTGATCCCCTGGCTTGTTGGTAATGTTAGAGTGAGGAATATGCCAGGCCATGAGGTTACAGATTGTGCTGGAATACAATTCTGCTGCTGCTGATGGCCCACAGTGCCTAATGGATGCCCAGTTTTGAGCTGCTAGATCTGTTCTGAATCTATCCCATTTAGCACGGTGGTAATGCCACACAACACGTTGGATGGTGTCCTCAGTGCGAAGATGGGACATTGTCTCCACGAGGACTGTGGGGTGGTCACTCGTACCAATTCTGTCATGGACAGATGCATTTGCGGCAGGTAGATTGGTGAGGACGAGGTCAAGTAAGTTTTTCCCTCGTGTTGGTTCGCTCACCACCTGCCACAGGCCCAGTCTTGCAGCTATGTCCTTCAGGACTCGGCCAGCTCGGTCAGTAGTGGTGCTACTGATCCACTCTTGGTGATGGACATTGAAGTCCCCCACCCAATGTACATTTTGTGCCCTTGCTACCCTCAGTGCTTCCTCCAAGTGGTGCTCAACATGGAGGAGGACTGATTCATCAGCTGAGGGAGGACTGTAGGTGGTAATCAGCAGGAGGTTTCCTTGCCCATGTTTGACCTGATGCCATGAGATTTCATAGGGTCCAGAGTCAATGTTGAGGACTCCCAGGGCCACTCCCTCCTGTCTGTATATCGCTGTACCGCCACCTCTGGTGGGTCTGTCCTGCCGGTGGGACAGGACATACCCAGGGATGGTGACGGAAGAGTCTGGGACATTGGCTGAAAGGTATGATTCTGTGAGTATGGCTATGTCAGGCTGTTGCTTGACTAGTCTGTGGGACAGCTCTCCCAATTTTGGCACAAGTCCCCAGATGTTAGTGAGGAGGTTCTTAGATCTCTCTCACACTCGGACAGAATACTTGAAAAAACTCATTATTGGATAGGCAGTCATGCTGTCAACTCTGGCCTCCAACTTCTCTCTCTCCATCAACACTTTCCTCCCTTGTTCTTTCTAATCTCCAAAAATGGCAACCATACACACTCTTCCTGTTCCTTCAATCCTCAATGTGCTGATGTCAAGTCTCATCGCACAGTCTCCTACGATAACTCATTCTGTCTTGGGACCTCGAAACTGTAGCAGTCCTTATCTCAGTGTTTCCTTCCTCCTATAATCTGCAAACATTTATAACCCAGTCTTTTAATTGCTACTCTTTGATTTACCTTGTGTTCTTACTTTTTCCAACCTTTGCAGTGGTCTGCACTTTGGACCCTGGTCCTTCATCTTGGTTTCTCAATATTAAAAAGGTTAACATGTTTCTCTTTCAGATGTTCACATGAGATCTGCTCTGACAAACAGTCCCTTTCAAAATGCTACGCTATCTCTCTTTCTATTGTTGATTGACATCCACCATTTTCTGTTTTTATTTCAGATTAGATTCATTTTTTCTTAAAATGTTTTTACTGTAAGAATAATCTCTTAATGTGTAAAGTAGAAATTCAAATTACATTTATTAGAATATTGACATGAATGAATAATGTAGCCCACTGATGCAGAAATGACAGGAGTATTAAATAAATACTTGAAATTTGCTATGAAAATAAACAGTCACATTCCTCAGTTTGAGATGGTGTGTATATTATACTAACCACTGAACATCAGTTTTCTTTCTCCTGAAGATTCACAGCTTTGCATCAATGATTTTACTGTTCCAATAAATTAGAGCACGAAGGCAGCCTGGATATTAGAGCAAAGTCCTTATCTCATCAGGCAAAGTATTGGACATTTTGCATCGGAGTGCACAAGAACATATGAAATAGGAGCAGGAATAGGCTGTATGGCCCCTTGAGGCTGCTCCACCATTCAATAAGATCATGGCTGATTTTCGACCTCAACTCCACTTTCCCGCCCGATCCCCGTATCCCTCGATTCCCTTAGAGTCCAAAAATCTAGCGATTTCAGCCTTGAATGTATTCAACGACTGAGCATCCACGGCTCTCTGGGGTAAAGAATTCCAAAGATTCACAAACCTCTGAGTGAAGAAATTTCTCCTCATTTCAGTCCTAAATGGCCGACCCCTTATCCTGAGACTATGCTCCCTAGTTCTAGATTCTCCAGCCAGAGGAAACAGCCTCTCAGAATCTTGTATGTTTCAATGAGATCACCTCTCATTCTTCTAAACTCCAGAGAATATAGGCTCGTTCTACTCAATCTCTCCTCATAGGACAACCCTCTCATCAATCTAGTGAACCTTCATTGCACCGCCTCTAAGGCAAATATATCCTTTCTTAGGTAAGGAAACCAAAATTGTACATAGCATTCCAGGTGTGATCTCACTAAAGCCGTGAACAATTGCAGCAAGACTTCCTTATTCTTGTACTCTAACCCCTTTGCAATAAAGGCCAACATACCATTTGCCTTCCTAATTGCTTGCTGTACCTGTATGTTAACTTTCTGTGTTGCATGTACAAGGACTCCCAAATCCCTCAGAACACCAACATTTAATAGTTTCTCACCATTTAAAAAATATCCTGTTTTTCTATTCTTCCTACCAAAGTGAATAACCTCACATTTACTCCATCTGCCACCTTCTTGTCCACTCACTTAACCTGTCCCTTTGCAGAGTCTTTGTGTCCTCCTAACAGCTTACTTTGTATCGTCAACAAACTTGGATACATTACACATGGTCCCTTCATCTAAGTCATTAATGTAGATTGTAAATAGCTGAGGCCCCAGCACTGATCCTTCTGGCACCCCACTAGTAACAGCCTGCCAACCTGAAAATGACCCATTTATTCCTACTCTCTGTTTTCTGTCCTTTAACCAATCCTCTATCCATGCTAATATATTACCCCCAACCACATGAGCCCTTATCTTGTGTAACAACCTTTCATAGGAGTAATCATAGGTTTGTTTGTTAACTGGTTTTCTGATGTGACTGTGGTTTATTTGTTTTTTAAAGACCAAACGCAGAGGCATGTGTTACTATTCTGTGTTTTGACAGCCTGTAATTGTTAGATGCGTATTGCTGGTGTTTTACAATAAAGAACATAAACAAATGCTTAACAGATAAGAATACAATTGTGATACTCGGATAAAATTCTGGTGTACTATTCCCATTTTTTGGCATTCTTTCAGTGTCCTAATTTGAACATAATTCACTCATAACAATTACAAGATAATTAATTGTACTTTTATCAGGATCCAATTCTTCATCAGCAAAGGTGAGTTTATTGTATGAATTTTTAACTATGCTCGGAGTCTAATTTGCAGATCTCAGCTTTGTCTGAGCTGGGCTGTTTTTTGCTGTCATCCCAGAGAGGTGGATAGTGTCATACCTGCAGTGTATTCGTTCAGTGGGGTGATAGAATTTGAATTCATAGCTGGGATCTGTGAGTAATGGAAACAAATTTGAAAACCTGAGTCTCCTAATCAGAAAGAGAAAATATTGATTAAATTGCACTCAACACTGGCAAGGCAACTTAATATGTTTGTGTGACTCTCATAGTCTGTTCATGTAAAAAAAAATAAGTAGATATAATCAGTGTGGCCCTGGCACAGCTAAACTACTGCTATCTCATTGTCCTCAATGATTCTTGTTTATTAAATTGAATAGACAATATTCTATTTATAGGCCTTGCAGAACTGAATTTTAATTAGTGATTGAATGTCTTTCACAATGAACTCCAAACATCCTCTTCAAAAAAAGTGTCTGCAAAAATCCAGTGATGTCACAATGACTGGCTGACAATTCAAACGTCTACTCAATAGGAATTAAAATTTTACTTTCATAGTGCTGTCTCAGGTCCCAAGTATCATGACAATCATCTTGGAGTTAGGAAGCTGTTATGAATGTTTGGCTCCATGGCTAAAAACTAAGACAAAAAAAAATTATGATCTGAATATATTTTTTGAAAAATTCTGTTTGCTGAATGGAAAGAACAATTACTCTTCGGAGAAAGCCGTGAGTGTGACATCACTCCTGTAAGTTACTGTATTCACCAGCATTGAACAAAGAATGGAAGGGAAAGAGGAGGAGGTTACAATATTTTTATATTACATTTATATGCTGCAAATATGGTTTATTGCACGGAGATGATTAACTTAACACAAACTGTGATTGAAATAAAAACACAGGTTTAATGTGAAGACTTGCTTAATGCTTGAAAGGCACATTAAACATGGCTTGTTTACATTGTACATTGTTACATTGCCAAAAGCACTTTAATAGCTAGCACAGGTCTTGAATGACAAACCCATATTGGAGTGAATACTGTTTTGGTTTCAAAGTGCATGAAGCTATTTTTCTGTCTGCACAATCTCAAAGGTTGCAGCTGCTGCTCGGTGAATAAGACTTGGATTAATATAAAGAAAATTGATTCAAATCAGATGCATGTGAAAATACGAGAGCTATTCTCATCATCAGCCATCCAATTCACTCAGTGCCTCAGTGTATCGATTGAGACATTCCAGTTGTACATTATAGTCTAACTGAGTGTTGCTGGTGCTCAAGGGTACGACCACCATAACTGAGCAACTTCTTGGGGAAAGAAGCTTAGTGTTGTCAGTAGTTGTGATGAGCTTGAGTTTCTCTCAAATATTTTCTGAAAGCTAAGGTGCAGCCATAACTGAATTGATATAAGAGTAATCTTGAATTGTGCTGTCTGTGAATGGGTTTGGGCAGTCTCAATGCCTATTGGTTCTGGGCACTAGCCATAGCATAAAACTTGGTCTAATTCCGTAACTAACTAACATTGGCATGCTTACTCAGAGAGGTTGCAGGATGGCAGGTATGGGCAATGGAAAACTGTCACACAAGTGTAACATAAGCATAAAATTTACAAAAAAGACTAAAATAAAAAGTTATGTAATTGCCACTTGTCCTTAAATGAAGATATGACTACATACTTGTGTCATACTTTGAAACAGGATAGCCAATGCCCTTCTGTTATTACAAACCAAAAATCATGGTAGTGTTTAAATGTGACACTAATTCTATTTGCGATGCACTTAATTTTAGTGCTAAATATATTTAGAAGGTGTAAAGATGGGATAATTTGAGCAAGAAAATTAAAAGACTCGAGAAAAGAATGTATGAGGAACACTTTGTCACTTGTATTTAATTGTTGTTGTTTAATTATGATGAAAGTGTGAGTGCAATCTACAAATTTACAAAGAATCTTTGCAAAGGGAATCTGCAAAAATAAATGTCTTTTCTAGTTGTGACTTGGAGAGTAGGAATTGAGATAACATTTAATATCCTGTCCCCCTTCCCAAAAAGAGCTTTTGGCAATGCTTCTTGTATTCATGTATTTGACTGGAAAAATGCATTCATTTCAAACACAGAAAGCAAAACAATTACTTCCATTTGTATTGGCCACCGCTACTTTCTCAGGGCAGTTAGCAATATGTAAAGAATATAGTTATTTTTTATAGGTTATAGTCCAACCAGGTTATAGTCCGACAATTTTATTTGAAAATCACAGGCTTTCGGAGATTATCTCCTTCGTCAGGTGAATGTGGAAATCCTTGAACGTTTCGGGATCTTGTCTGCTTTCTTGCAGCTCTGTAAAAACTTGATGTCTGTGTCGAAATGCGCGATCTTCTTGGATATCCTTTCCACTGTGAGCCGGCAGTTTGTGGTGTCGATGGTAGCCATGATGTGGAGATGCCGGTGATGGACTGGGGTTGACACATATAGACACAGACATCATGTTTTTACAGAGCTGCAAGAAAGCAGACAAGATCCCGAAAGGACTACAGATCACGAACCCACTCAAGTCCACATACAACTCGGATTACGCTGAGAGACTCTGCCGTCGTATCTCTCGCACACTCCGCAACCATCTCGGACACCAACTCTACAGCAGACGCCGCAACCTCGAAACCAAGATAGAGTCCATACTCTCAACCTGTACTCAGGACACAGCAGACCAGCTACGAGACACCGCCAAACAGGCGAGGCAACGGAACTACGCTGCCTACATGAAAACCAAGAGCAGGAAGCTTGAGAAACTCGGCATCACCACCAGCATCGACCAAGCTTCCCCTGATACCACGGTTGCAACCACAGGGAAGTCTATCGTCAATTTGTCCGACCACACCCTTCAACCAGACGAAATCGAAGTTCTCAGCCGAGGGCTCAATTTCTGCCCCACCACCAAAATGGACCCCATTGGTCTCGCGGCGGACACAGAGGAATTCATCAGGAGAATGAGGCTCCGGGAATTCTTCCACAAATCCCAAGATTTCAGCAGCGAACCCAATGAGACAATCAACGATCCGGAACAGCAGACAGTGGGATCCGCGGTACAGCAACCGAAGAAGAAAGAGTCAAACTGGACTCCTCCGGAGGGTCGCTGCCCTCAGCTGGACATGTATGCTCAAGCTGTCAGGAAATGCGTCAAGGCCAGATTCATCAGCCGCACTCATAAGACAGTCCAGAATGTCACCCGAGCACAACGCAATGCCATCAACGCTCTCGAGACCAACCGCAACATCGTCATCAAACCAGTGGACAAAGGAGGAGCCATCGTCATACAGAACAGAACGGACTATTGCAAAGAAGCATACCGACAACTGGACAACCAGGAACACGACAGACGGTTACCCGCATATCCGACCAAAGAACACACCCACCAGCTCAACAAACTGATCAAGACCTTCGATCCAGACCTTCAAAGCATCCTACGCGCTCTCATCCCACGTACTCCCCGCGTGGGAGACTTCTACTGCCTCCCAAAGATACATAAAGCCAACACACCCGGACGTCCTATCGTATCAGGCAACGGAACCCTGTGTGAGAACCTCTCTGGATACGTCGAGGGCATCCTGAAACCCATCGTACAGGGAACCCCCAGCTTCTGTCGCGACACTACAGACGTCCGATAAAAACTCAGTACCCACGGACCAGTTGAACCAGGAACACTTCTCACCACGATGGACGTCTCGGCACTCTACACCAGTATCCCCCACGATGACGGCATCGCTGCAACAGCATCGATACTCAACACCAACAACAGCCAATCTCCAGACGCCATCCTACAACTCATCCGCTTCATCCTGGATCACAATGTCTTCACCTTCGACAACCAGTTCTTTACCCAAACACACGGAACAGCCATGGGGACCAAATTCGCACCCCAATACGCCAACATTTTCATGCACAAGTTCGAGCAGGACTTCTTCACTGCACAGGACCTCCAACCAACGCTATACACCAGATACATCGACGACATTTTCTTTCTATGGACCCACGGCGAAGAATCACTGAAGAGACTACACGATAACATCAACAAGTTCCATCCCACCATCAAGCTCACCATGGACTACTCCTCAGAATCGGTTTCTTTCTTGGACACACGAATCTCCATCAAAGACGGGCACCTCAGCACCTCACTCTACGGCAAGCCCACGGACAACCTCACGATGCTCCACTTTTCCAGCTTCCACCCTAACCACGTCAAAGAGGCCATCCCCTATGGACAGGCCCTGCGAATACACAGGATCTGCTCAGACGAGGAGGAACGCGATGGACACCTACAGAAGCTGAAAGACGCCCTCGTAAGAACGGGATATGACGCTCGACTCGTCGATCAACAGTTCCGACGGGCCACAGCGAAAAATCGCGTAGACCTCCTCAGAAGACTAACACGGGACGCAACCAACAGAGTACCCTTCATCGTCCAGTACTTCCCCGGAGCGGAGAAACTACGCCATGTTTTCCGCAGCCTTCAACATGTCATCGATGACGACGAACACCTCGCTAAGGCCATCCCCACACCTCCACTACTCGCCTTCAAACAGCCACCCAACCTCAAACAGACCATCGTTCGCAGCAAATTACCCAGCTTTCAGGAGAACAGCGTCCACGACACCACACAACCCTGCCACGGCAACCTCTGCAAGACATGCCAGATCATCGACACAGACACCACCATCACACGAGAGGACACCACCCACCAGGTGCATGGTTCATACTCCTGTGACTCGGCCAACGTTGTCTACCTCATACGTTGCAGGAAAGGATGCCCCGGAGCATGGTACATTGGCGAGACCATGCAGACACTGCGACAACGGATGAACGGACACTGCGCAACAATCGCCAGACAGGAGGGTTCCCTCCCAGTCGGGGAACGCTTCAGCAGTCAAGGACATTCAGCCACCGATCTTCGGGTAAGCGTTCTCCAAGGCGGCCTTCGCGACACACGACAAAATCGTCGAGCAGAAATTGATAGCCAAGTTCCGCACCCATGAGAACGGCCTCAACCGGGATCTTGGGTTCATGTCACGCTACACGTAACCCCACCAGCGAGTCAAAGTTATCTGTTTTTAATACAACGGGTCATTTTCTATCTTTCTCTTCCTTTCGAATGTTTCTCCCTCTCTCTCTCTCTGTTTTGTGTTCTGGCCGTTTGTATATTCGGTGGTCCTGTAGGTAACACCTCTCTGTCTGAACACTTTGATTGCCTTGACAACGGGCAGTTGGAAAGATTATCTGTAATCACCAGGTATTGTTCTCTGAATATAAATGCGAAATGTTCAAGGATTTCCACATTCACCTGACGAAGGAGATAATCTCCGAAAGCTTGTGATTTTCAAATAAAATTGTTGGACTATAACCTGGTGTTGTAATATTCTTTACATTTGTCAACCCCAGTCCATCACCGGCATCTCCACATCACAGTTAGCAATAGGCAGCAAATGTGGCCTTGCCAGCATCACCCACATCTCAAGAACCAAAGGGTATCACGTAGAAGAACATTTCAAGTTGCTTAACAAGGAGGAGAAGGAGAACAGTGGGCTGGGGTGAAAACACGATCGAAAAATATGTTTTAAAGAAGATTTTGAAGGAAGTGAGAGGAATGCTGAGGTCCAGCGATTCAAGGATTTAAGGGGACACAGGCATAGTGCCTGAAATGGTGGTGTAGAGGGAGCAGGGGACTAACAGTAAGCCAGAGGTAATGGAGTAGAGGATGTGTACTGGGACATATGATTGTAAGAGATCACTCGTAAAGGAGAGAATGAGTCTGTGGAAGGATTTTAAACTAGGACAAGACCTAGGCAAAACACAAAATCATGGAATTGTTCGAGTAATGAGCTATCATTTTTGCTCGGTCCAAAATGACTGCTTGAATTTATTGAATATGATGCCATCAGTTATATGCATCACCCAAATTATATATTTGGAGAGGTGTGAAGACAGTGGATAGTTTATTAAGAAAGAAAATTAAAAGATCTTAATCACGGACATCTTTGAAGGGGCATTGTAACCTTGAATAAAACTCAGCAATCCTTGACAACTCTAAACCTTTTCATGAAAATGGTGCACATTTAAAATGTTGTGTCACTTTCACAATTAAGGAAAATAGTATCAAAACAATTGCTTTGTTTCCAAACTTTTCTTGGTAGGACAACATAGAAAAAAGTATGAACCCGATTGTTATGTGCTTCAATCTTGATTCAGCCTCCTTCACCGTGATAGAGGTGAAAGCTGCCCGCTGAATGATGAGTTCTTATTTGTGGAGGAAACATAATTTGTGCATTCAGCACTTCACTCCAATTTAGTGTAAGTGTGACTCGGCAGTAGCACTACCTTTTGAGTCAGAAGGTCGTGGGTTCAAGCCCCACTCCAGAGACTTGATTGAGAGTAGGACAAGGGTTATACATTCTAACTGGCAGAAGGTAAATGTCAGGAATTTTTTCTTTACACAGAAAGTGATCAAAGTATGGAATGGACTCAAAGGCAGAGTAATGGGGATGAAAACCCTAGAATCTATTAAATGATCGGATGTTGAAAAGGGGGGAACTTTACAGTCTTTTTGGATGGATGGTGGATAGTCTTCCTCATCCGTAATTATCGTCAGACATTGTGTTGGTGGAAGACATTAGACTGCATTACTTCACTGCCTGATCACCACTTTGGATGGATGCTGATTGGATCAACACAGTCAACACTCTCAACACGCCTTTTGATTAAATAGCTGTGTTTCTGAATCCTGCAAGCAGAAATGTGAGACAAAATTCCCATGATAAGAAGCACATCAAATTACTAAGGAATCTTTACTAACACTGGGATGATCTATTGCAATGCTGTTAAACCAGAAAATACTGACCTAGATAGCTGACTTATAAACTATTAGCTCTTACTCATTGTTAACATACCTCTGTATAAAGATTCTGGTGGTCACCGTGTGATTATTTCCTTTTAAATCATATGTCCTGGTTACAATGCACTTTTAGAACTGGAATGGTCATGAATTTACTAGAACTCCCATTACAAAGGTGCAGTACAATGCCTTGATTTACGTCTGAACTCTCAACACTGTATAAATAAAAGCTGTACAGCAGTTGTGTTTGTTCAGGGGTCCCACGACCACTGCACACCAGTTCGGTGGCTGAAATATGTGACCCGGAAAGCACACTATGATGACTTATGTCTTCATAATATTGTTGCACCTTAGCGCTATAAGCTAATTGTGTATTAGACTTCAAAATATATTGGGCCAGAATTTACTGTCAAAATAACGGTGAAGCTAATGGCGCTCGCCGTTATTTATGCGCAAATGGCACGACACCTTCAGGCGAGCGGCAGATGCGCGATTAAGCTCAAAAATCCAAAAGTTGCTGTCTGAGTTGCACCGCTCCACCATTAGCTTCGCAAAAAAGGCATCTCGCTGTCTGCCTCACCTCAGGAACAGAGTTAACGATCTGAACCAGAGTCATCAACCTGAAACGTTAACTCTGTTTCTTTTATCACAGACGCCGCCTCACTTGCTGAGTATTTCCAGCATTTTTTGTTTTTATTTCAGATTCCCAGCACCCGCAGTATTTTGATTTTTGATTTCGACATCAGCAATGAACTCAAAATGTATTTATCGCGGTTTCAGAACTGCGCTTCACCTCATCTGCAGACAGTCCCCTGTGTGCTGAAACTTACAATAAATGCAGGCGTTCTCTTTCAGCATTGTCTCTCTCTAATTGTAGATGCTGCATTTTACTTGGAGATTTAATAACAGTGAAGCCTGAGGCTGCTTCCTCACATTCTGGTCTCGACCTCTTCACAGCTGGCTCCTCAATTTACGCCACAGTTCCCCAGGGAACAAGTGGCTTCATTCGAGGCAAGGGACTTAAAGTGATCAAAAATCAACTTAATATTGATTGTGATTCATTTAAGCTTTTTATTGTTGAACAAGAATATTTGTGAGAATCCCTGTTTAACTCTGTATGCGCACTGGAATAGAAGCTGCCATTCAATGGAGCGAAAAGATGTTTAAGTGGTTGTAATCAGCAGCGCTTGCATAATCAGTGTGATGTTGATACCGTTTATCTGTAAAAAACATCCATGTAAACAAGGGAAAAGTCGATCAAGTTGGAGGTCCTGTGTGACCGTGGCAGGTGTTGGGAGCAGATGTGCTTTGTCTGAAAAGCCCAGGCTGTTTGCAGTTGTGACCGTACCTAAGCTGCTCTATCGGCAGACATATGCACTGCTCCATATGATGGAGTTGATGCTCAATGGTAACATCTTCACCAAAGGACTGCTTACTGTTTGATTTTTTTTTTAGCTTGCAAGTAATAAAATATTCAAGATGGTGGCATTAAAATAGGCCATGTCTCATTATATATTATTATTCATAGCAACATAGACAAAATGGTCAATGATGCAATGCGATTCTATTTGTCTTCCATTCCTAGAGGCATCAATTTGTGGCGGGGTATTGTTCCACAAGTGCCAATAGCTCTCTGGTACCTCACAGAAATAGATCTTTGATCATGGAGATATCCCAGTCAAGCCCGATTCTGACCCCTCACGTGTGTGTCCAGCAGGCCTCACTGGATAGCAGTCAGGAGCAGGGACCCCAGCTGACTTTTCTTCTGTTCCCTTGCCAAGGCATGCTGAGGCCAGTTGTAGTGCCTCCCACTGCGCCGTCAGGACCTGGCTGGGACAAAGTGACTGCGCCGTCAGGACCTGGCTGGGACAAAGTGACTGCGCCGTCAGGACCTGGCTGGGACAAAGTGACTGCGCCGTCAGGACCTGGCTGGGAGTGGAAGAATTTCTCACACGTTATATGGTTCTGGCTGGCAGCCAAAGTTGGCCCCTGGTTCAGGAAGGAATATGAGGAACGACTGTAATGTTCATGTGGCACTCGGTTTTCTGGGTGATGCGTTGGACTGAGATCACAAGCTAATTGCACTTGTCAGCAGTCAACTCCTGATCATTCATAGTTTTTTTTGCACTTAAAAATGGAATTTTTCAATCATTTGAATTAAGCAACGTAAATAAGACCACAAAGTGGAACTCTAGTGCTAAAAGATTTGAATTATCAGAAAATTTGAATTAAGCAACTTTAAATTAAATGTAATAGGCTAGATACCACATGCTGCCAGGGAAACAAGTCAGGCTGTGAAGGGCAGGAATGCATGATTACAGGATCAAAGCCCTGAGTCAACTTGTGTCCACAAAGGCTGGAAGAACCTCTCCTTATTGCGTCAATGAAAAACAATTGTTATTAGAAAAGGACTCAGTCCTAAAACATGGACTGTCTTGTCACTAGTCTCCACAGGTACTTTCTCAGACTTTAAGATTAGAAGATACCAATAGAGAGACAATGGTTTCCTGGCAAATATATCAAGTGACATTGGACCTAATAACACAGATTGCTGCTCTCTTTTGTGCTTTGTATGTAAGAGGAAGGTTTTCTCTTTTCCCCCTCTTCCCCCCCCCCCCCCAAAAAGAAGATTGTATTGGGGTGTGGTGGGGGTTGAAGTTATTTCAATCTAAGGTACTGCACTCAGTGAATCAATTCACTAAAGATATCCCTGACCGAAGAGGAGATATTTTCCATTTCACTATTGAAAAAGCCACCTGCTGGAGACCTGCCTCATCAAGCTTCTGAGTCAGAAAAGAGGAATTAAAATTAGAGCTAGGCCATTCAGGGGTGATGTCAGGAAGCACTTCTTCACATAAAGGGTAGGAGAAATCTGGAACACCCCCCCACCCCCCCCCGCCAAAAAGCTGTTGAGGCTAGGTCAATTCAAAATGTCAAAACCAAGTTCGATAGATTTTTGTTAGGCAAGGGTAATTAAGGGTTACGGAACCAAGGCAGGTAAATGGAGTTAAGATACAGATCAGCCATGATCTAATTGAATGGGGAACATGCTCGAAGGGGCTGAATGGCCTTCGCCTGTTCCGAAACAACTAAGACGAGTTTGGATGATGTGGATCAGTCACTGGTCAGCTGTCATAAAACCTAAACAGGATTTAGCATTCTTCATGGGATTCCAGCACTTCCACACTGGTGATCGATATTCCAGCCTCTCTTCGGGAAGTGCTTCTTTTCTTCACCCACTGCACCCAGAATATTGTTTCCCACCAGTAATTTTTTTCATCACCATGTGATGGTGATGAAACTGGGGGCTGTATCATTGGACACCATTACCCCAGTATTCTGATTCCCTTTTCGAAAGCTGCTGAGCAATATTTGAAGGTAGCAGGTGTTGTGTTCACATCACGGGTATGGTAGCATAGTGGTTATTTTACTGGGCTAGTAATCCAGAGGCCTGGACGAAAATCCAGAGTCATGAGTTCAAATCCCGCCACGGCAGCTGGCGAATTTAAATTCAATTAATTAATTAAATTCGATTAATTAAATAAAAATCTGGAATTAAAATACTAGTATCAGTAATGATGGCCATGAAACTACCGGATTGTCGTAAAAACCCATCTGGTTCACTAACGTCCTTCAGGGAAGGAAGCCTGCCGCCCTTACCCGGTCTGGCCTATATGTGACTCCAGACCCACAGCAATGTGGTTGATTCTTAATTGCCCTCTGAAATGGCCGAGCAAGCCACTCAGTTGTAAAATCTCGCTACGAAAAGTCATAATAAGAATAAAACCGGACGGACCACCCGGCATCGGACCACTAAGCACCGGACACGACAAAGGCAAAAAAAAACCACCAAGCCCAGTCGACCCTGCAAGGTCCTCCTTACTAACATCTGGGGACTTGTGCCAAAATTGGGAGAGCTGTCCCACAGACCAGTCAAGCAACAGCCTGACATAGCCATACTCACAGAATCATATCTTTCAGCCAACGTCCCAGACTCTTCCATCACCATCCCTGGGTATGTCCTGTCCCAGCGGCAGGACAGACCGACCAGAGGTGGCGGTACAGTGATATACAGTCAGGAGGGAGTGGCCCTGGGAGTCCTCAACATTGACTCTGGACCCCATGAAATCTCATGGCATCAGGTCAAACATGGGCAAGGAAACCTCCTGCTGATTACCACCTACCGTCCTCCCTCAGCTGATGAATCAGTCCTCCTCCATGTTGAGCACCACTTGGAGGAAGCACTGAGGGTAGCAAGGGCACAAAATGTACTCTGGGTGGGGGACTTCAATGTCCATCACCAAGAGTGGCTCGGTAGCACCACCACTGACCGAGCTGGCCGAGTCCTGAAGGACATAGCTGCTAGACTGGGCATTCGGCAGGTGGTGAGCGAACCAACACGAGGGAAAAACGTACTTGACCTTGTCCTCACCAATCTACCTGTCGCAAATGCATGTGTCCATGACAGTATTGGTAGGAGTGACCACCGCACAGTCCTCGTGGAGATGAAGTCCCGTCTTCGCACGGAGGACACCATCCAACGTGTTGTGTGGCACTACCACCGTGCTAAATGGGATAGATTCAGAACAGATCGAGCAGCTCAAAACTGGGCATCCATGAGGCGCTGTGGGCCATCAGCAGCAGCAGAATTGTATTCCAGCACAATCTGTAACCTTATGGCCCGGCATATTCCTCACTCTACCATTACCAACAAGCCAGGGGATCAACCCTGGTTCAATGAGGAGTGTAGAAGAGCATGCCAGGAGCAGCACCAGGCGTACCTAAAAAAGAGGTGCCAACCTGGTGAAGCTACAACTCAGGACTACATGCATGCTAAACAGCGGAAGCAACATGCTATAGACAGAGCTAAGCGATTCCACAACCAATGGATCAGATCAAAGCTCTGCAGTCCTGCCACATCCAGTCGTGAATGGTGGTGGACAATTAAACAACTAACGGGAGGAGGAGGCTCTGCAAACATCCCCATTCTCAATGATGGCGGAGTCCAGCACATGAGTGCAAAAGACAAGGCTGAAGCGTTTGCAACCATCTTCAGGCAGAAGTGCCGAGTGGATAATCCATCTCAGCCTCCTCCCGATATCCCCACCATCACGGAAGCCAGTCTTCGGCCAATTCGATTCACTCCACGTGATATCAAGAAACGGCTGAGTGCACTGGATACAGCAAAGGCTATGGGCCCTGACAACATCCCAGCTGTAGTGCTGAAGACATGTGCTCCAGAACTAGCTGCGCCTCTAGCCAAGCTGTTCCAGTACAGCTACAACACTGGCATCCACCCGACAATGTGGAAAATTGCCCAGGTATGTCCTGTCCACAAAAAGCAGGACAAATCCAATCCAGCCAATTACCGCCCCATCAGTCTACTCTCAATCATCAGCAAAGTGATGGAAGGTGTCGTCGACAGTGCTATCAAGCGGCACTTACTCACCAATAACCTGCTCACCGATGCTCAGTTTGGGTTCCGCCAGGACCACTCGGCTCCAGACCTCATTACAGCCTTGGTCCAAACATGGACAAAAGAGCTGAATTCCAGAGGTGAGGTGAGAGTGACTGCCCTTGACATCAAGGCAGCATTTGACCGAGTGTGGCACCAAGGAGCCCTTGTAAAATTGAAGTCAATGGGAATCAGGGGGAAAACTCTCCAGTGGCTGGAGTCATACCTAGCACAAAGGAAGATGGTAGTGGTTGTTGGAGGCCAAGCATCTCAGCCCCAGGGCATTGCTGCAGGAGTTCCTCAGGGCAGTGTCCTAGGCCCAACCATCTTCAGCTGCTTCATCAATGACCTTCCCTCCATCATAAGGTCAGAAATGGGGATGTTCGCTGATGACTGCACAGTGCTCAGTTCCATTCGCAACCCCTCAGATAATGAAGCAGTCCGAGCCTGCATGCAGCAAGACCTGGACAACATCCAGGCTTGGGCTGATAAGTGGCAAGTAACATTCGTGCCAGATAAGTGCCAGGCAATGACCATCTCCAACAAGAGAGAGTCTAACCACCTCCCCTTGACATTCAACGGCATTACCATCGCCGAATCCCCCACCATCAACATCCTGGGGGTCACCATTGACCAGAAACTTAACTGGACCAGCCATATAAATACTGTGGCTACGAGAGCAGGTCAGAGGCTGGGTATTCTGCGGCGAGTGACTCACCTCCTGACTCCCCAAAGCCTTTCCACCATCTACAAGGCACAAGTCAGGAGTGTGATGGAATACTCTCCACTTGCCTGGATGAGTGCAGCTCCAACAACACTCAAGAAGCTCGACACCATCCAAGATAAAGCAGCCCGCTTGATTGGCACCCCATCCACCACCCTAAACATTCACTCCCTTCACCACCGGCGCACTGTGGCTGCAGTGTGCACCATCCACAGGATGCACTGCAGCAACTCGCCAAGGCTTCTTTGACAGCACCTCCCAAACCTGCGACCTCTACCACCTAGAAGGACAAGGGCAGCAGGCGCTTGGGAACAACACCACCTGCGCGTTCCCCTCCAAGTCACACACCATCCCGACTTGGAAATATATCGCCGTTCCTTCATTGTCGCTGGGTCAAAATCCTGGAACTCCCTTCCTAACAGCACTGTGGGAGAACCGTCACCACACGGACTGCAGCGGTTCAAGAAGGCGGCTCACCACCACCTTCTCGAGGGCAATTAGGGATGGGCAATAAATGCCGGCCTTGCCAGCGACGCCCACATCCCGTGAACGAATAAAAAAAAAACATGGCATTGTTTGCAACTTTGGTGTCCTATTTGACGCTGAGCTGAGCTTCCAACCCCATATCCACTCCATCACCAAGACAGCCTACTTCCGCCTCCGTAACGTCGCCCGTCTCCACCCCTGCCTCAGCTCATCTGCTGCTGAAACCCTCATCCATGCCTTTGTTACCTCCAGACTCGACTATTCCACCAATGCTTTTCTGGCCGGCCTCCCATCTTCCACCCTCCGTAAACTTGAGCTCATCCAAAACTCTGCTGCCCTTATCCTAACTTGCACCAAGTCCCGTTCACCCATCACAACTGTGCTCGCTGACCTACATTGGCTCCTGGTCTGGCATCGCCTCGATTTTAAAATTCTCATCCTTGTTTTCACATCCCTCCATGGCCTCACCCCTCCCAATCTCTGAAACCTCCTCCAGCCCTACAACCCTCTGAGATCTCTGATCTCCTCTCATTCTGGCCTCGTGCACATCCCCGATTTTCTTCGCTCCACCATTGGCGCCCGTGCCTTCAGCTGCCTAGGCCCCAAGCTCTGGAATTCCCTTCCTAAACCTTTCTACCTCTCTCTCCTTTATGACACTCCTTAAAACCTACCTCTTTCTTTGACCAAGGTTGTGGTCACCTGTCCTAATATCTCCTCATGTTGCTCGGAGTCAAATTTTGTTTGATGACGCTCCTGTGAAGTGCCTTGGGATGTTTTATTACATTAAAGGTGCTTTATAAATGCAAATTGTTGTTTTTGTCATTATGATACCACAGGAGAGAGTTTGAATTTAAAATGGATTGTGTTGTTTTTGCTGAAGTTGTTTCTGATAGTTTCTGCAAGTGGCTCATGGGTGCCAGGGGTGATCTTGCCCAAAAGGCTACTAATAATGAGTATGTGGAGCAGAGGTATAAATGCATGTGTGTGGGTTTAAACTATACTGTTGTTTCTTTTGTTGTTGCTGAAGTCATTTTATTGAATTTTCCAAGAACGAATATTGTTAGTTAAATTTAGCTTTCAGTGGGTGATTTTATTTGTCACATTACACCTTTCATTCCAACTCAGGAGTGCAATTCTGAAAGGTGAAGATTGAATAAAATCAAAAGGTTGTTTGGTGCATTTTTAAAAAGAATACTGTAAACTCAGCGTGGATTACATCACATCGGTAACATTGTAAGGGATTTACAATATATGAATTTGGGAAGATGTAAGAAAAGCACTATACAAGCTTTCTACATTATTGTAAACCCATAAATGGAAAAGCATTTTACTTACAAAAGAGTTCTTGTAGAGTGATGTACAGAGTAGCCAGTGTTGATCTGTTTAACCTTCCCATGTTCTGTATGACATTACAGCAAGCAGAATAAAGTTTTAAAGTCTCCTGACACATGAATATTTCTTTCTTTCATCAATGTTCACCCAATCAGACCTTGACCATTGTGTTGACTTTTGTTGATTCTAGTTTAGATTAAGCTTCTAAAGCTAACATTTCAATGCACTAGTGGCTCTGTTGGAGCCAGAATACGAGACAATCACCACAATAATAATGGGATGTCATGTTTGAAATGATGTCCTTGAATTCTGATATCTGAAGAGTTCTCTGGTTTTCTCCCCCTCTCTATTTTATTTTAAACAGAATGAGACATTGTTTAAACCCAGCCACAAAAGGCCTGTTTGTTCTCACTGATTGGTGTAAGATGGTACCTATGATGCTGCCTACAAAAGTAAATTTTGTCAGGAAAGTGGCTGAAAATGGTGCTGTTATCTCAGTACCTGTTTGTCTGACTTGCAGACTTTCCAGACACAAATAAACATTAATAACAAAATGCGGCCAGAGGCAGTTCAGAATCCGGTTATTTAAGTGTCTCTTATGGTGCAATTTGCTTTAAACTCTGGAGTAATCTAAGGCCTCCAGACCTCGAAGTAAGAGATGATAACCAATGTGTGACAGTTCTAATTAGCTTTCCCTTGGTTGTGAGTACATCGTAAACAGTAACAAGGCCTCTTAGGACTGCTTTCTGCTGCCAAGAACAATGGCTGTATTTCCTAATTAACTACCTTCAGTCGTCACTAGTGCCAAGTTCTAGATTTATTATCACAAACCCATCCATAGATATACTTTCGTATAACTGGCAGTCTAACACTTCCAATTATCTGATTCTATGACCCATTTACATAACTACTTTTTAGCAAGTGCACATTGGAATGACATCTTTATATATTTTTTTCCAATTTTCTCCTCTTTCTTCCCCCTCCTCCCTTTTTCTGGAGGTGCTGCCTCTTGGGATAAAGTTTCACAAACAGCAGCTACTCGCAGGTGTTGAGCATATTAACTGTGTTTTCTCCTCAAAGCTATTTAGTTTCGTCCTCCCCTTGCTGCACTTCCTCGATCATCTGGAAAGCTAAGAACGAGTAGCTTTTTTCACCTAGTTTCAGAAAAATACTGATGGGAGATAAACTTATAGAGACGGGACATTTTGTTTTTGGTTTTCACAAGATACCACCTGCCCCATCTTAATTCACCTATCTAGAATGAACCTACATTTCCAGCCCCCCACCCCCCCGTCCCTCCCATTGCTGCATCTAACTGCTTCTTAAATGATTCCAGGGTTTTTGCCTCAACTGTGGAAGTCCATTCTCAGCGTTGATCGCTGTCTGTGTCAAATTACTTAAAATTACCTTTTGAACCTGTGTCCCTTTAGATTACTATTTCAGTTTAATTTCAAGTAGTATTCTGGATTCACTTTTTCCATATCATTTACTATCTTGTATACAAGTTCCTCAGGGCAGTGTCCTTGGCCCAACCATATTCAGCTGCTTCATCAATGACCTTCCCTCCACGATAAGGTCATAAATGGGGATGTTCGCTGATGATTGCAGTGTTCAGTTCCATTCGCAACCCCTTAGATAATGAAGCAGTCCGTGCCCGCATGTAGCAAGACCTGGACATCATCCAGGCTTGGGCTGATAAGTGGCAAGTAACATTCACGCCAGACAAGTGCCAAGCAATGACCATCTTCAACAAGAGAGAGTCTAACCACCTCCCCTTGGCATTCAACGGCATTACCATCGCCGAATCCCCCACCATCAACATCCTGGGGGTCACCATTGACCAGAAACTTAACTGGACCAGCCATATAAATACTGTGGCTATGAGAGCAGGTCAGAGGCTCGGTATTCTGCGGCGAGTGACTCACCTCCTGACTCCCCAAAGCCTTTCCACCATCTACAAGGCACAAGTCAGGAGTGTGATGGAATACTCTCCACTTGCCTGGATGAGTGTAGCTCCAACAACACTAATGAAGCTCGATACCATTCAGGACAAAGCAGCCCGCTTGATTGGCACCCCATCCACCACCATAAACGTTCACATCCTTCACCACTGGCGCACTGTGTACCATCCACAGGATGCATTGCAGCAACTCGCCAAGACTTCTTTGACAGCACCTCCCAATCCCGCGACCTCTACCACCAAGAAGGACAAGGGCAGCAAGCACATGGGAACAACACCACCTGCATGTTCCCCTCCAAGTCATACACCATCCCGACTTGGAAATATATCGTCGTTCCTTCATCGTCCCTGGGTCAAAATCCTGGTACTCCCTCCCTAACAGCACTGTGGGAGAATCTTCACCACACGGACTGCAGCGGTTCAAGAAGGCGGCTCACCACCACCTTCTCAAGGGCAACTAGGGATGAGCAATAAATGCTGGCCTTGCCAGCGACGCCCACATCCCATGAACGAATAAAAAAAAATACAGTTCCCACCGCTTATAGAGGGCATGTTCATGCAAATGCAGTTTGCCCGTTGTACACGATGGCGGTATAACGTGGTAACGCTATGAGTTATTGGCTGACAGTTTCTAACAATGGGAACACTATTAGACGCACTGATTTATGAGCTTCATATTTTGATTCACACTAATGTCCAATTACTTTATAAAAAAGAACGTTTTGAAATAACTTTTTTCTCATGTTTGTTTCTTGCCATTCGAATGCCTTGGGTCTGCTGTTCTCTGCACAGCCGCACCATCGTCCTTGGTTCAGGAAGGTAGAATGGTCCAGACAGGAAATCTCCTGGAATTTCCTCAATGTAGTTTACACTGCAGTGGCCCCTTTAAGAATGTTGTCGTCACTGATTTGTTATATGTGCTGACCTGACAGGGAAAGTGCCAAACTGATGTATAACCATGGGAATTAAATTATTATTATTATTTGAATCTGTTTGGGTAGTGCTTTTTATCACCCCGAGATAGTTGTGTATGTGTCGATTATTGACACAGAACAAAAGAACGATAACTTTGAACCTTACCGTGTGCAGTTACTGCCCAACTTTAATACTACCCATTGGTGTAGCTGTAACCTTGATAAATCTGATTGATTCTTTGCTAATAGCTGACTGTGAACCCTTGTCGTGAGTGAGTAAGTATAGCTATTTCTGCCTGAAATAAATGGAGTACTTAAGATGCTATAACCAGCAACTTCGAAATTGACGTTGATACAAATGGCTCGTGGTTAGTGCTTTTTGCCCGATATAAGCGACTGCCCGTTTTAATCGTAGACGTTTTAAGTGGTGGGGACTGTATCTCTATAAGTTCACTTCTCAGGTACCTCCTTTCCAGGCCAAAAAGCCTAAGACTCTCCAATCTTTCCCTATAATTCAGCCCCTTGACACCAGGGATCCGCCTCGTGGCTCTTTTGCGCACTGCCCCCAGCGCTTGAATGTCTCCCTTGTTTTTCAGTTATCAGAAATGAACACAATTCTCGAGGTGTGATCTGACCAGAGCGCTGCACAGTTTAACCATGACTTCCTCTGATGTATTATATTCTTTTGACTATGAAGTTCAACACTCTATTGGTTTTAAAAACAGAAAATGCTGGAAAAGCTCAGCAAGCCAGGCAGCATCTGTGGAGAAAGAAACAGAGTTAATGTTTCAGGTTGAAGACCTTTTGTCAGAACCCTCCTATGTGGAATAATATACATTTATCTTCATTAAATTTCATCTTCCATTGTTTGGCTGACTCACATTTTGTTTAACTCATTCTGTAATTTCTCAGCTGCCCCCTTTGATTCCACTGCCCCTCCTTGTTTGGTATCCTCTGCAAATGTGCCCAGTTTGCATTGAGGTTCTAAATCCAAGCCATTGATGTAATTTAGAAACAGTAGTGGTCCCAAACACTGAGCCCTGGAGCACTCCACTCAGTACTAACCTCCCCCCACCCCACCCGCCCCAACCCTGACATTACTCCTGTAACCAGTGCTCATTGTGTCTACACTTCAGCCAACTTCTCAACCATTCCCAAGCTTTGCCCTGCATCGCCACACCTTTGAGCTTAACTAATAACCTTTCATCTGGAGTTTATCAAATGCCTTTTAGAAGCTTACATACACAATGTTGTAGCGTTTACCACAGTCAACTTCAGTTTTCATTTTCTCAAAGAAATCAAGAAGCTTGATCAGGCAGGATCATCCCATTCTAAAGCCATGTTAAAAGCTGTTTACTGGGTTGTCGTTATGCAGATTATCCTTGTTTTCCTCTTCTTATCAATCAGATGGAGTGCCCTGATGTGATGTGCTATTTAACAGTGCAGCTTGGGAATCAAAATAGTGTCGAATAAGGGTAGTTAAGGCAAGAATTTGAACTGGTAGCTCTTTGGTTCGGAGGCCAAGCCACTTCTGAAACAGTACCAGACAGGTTTTATTGTTTTTAACAGTACTTTAGCCACAGTGAAAAACTCTTCCTGAAGACCTTCAATGACAAGTTAAAGTGAGTTAAAGAATATGATTGCATGGTGGGTTCCCATGAAGGCACTTCTATATTCTCATGAGGGGTTCCCAGGGCGCAAAGCTCTTGATCAAGACCCAGTGGATATCAGAGAATTGCAATTCCCATGACTAAGAAGGATGGGGAGATCCAGTTTCATAGGCTTCCTTTTAAATGGACATCTGATGGCAATTTGCAAAGCCTACCAAAAAGTGAGTCTCTGATGCTGTCCTATCATTGCCATGTCCCTTGTTAATTGTATCATGTGATTTATATCAATTAGTGGTGTGTGTCAATTGGGGGCTCTCGTATCCTTTTTATTGGAGAGCTTATCTCAGGTGTGGTTTTATGTGTAAGGGGATCTCTGTGAATAAAGGCTCGGAAGCAACTGAAGACCAGGCTCTAGTATTCTATCCCTCACCACATGGCTATCCAGTTCATAACACCTTACATTATAGAGTGCCATCAATGGCAGCAGCACCATGCCTCTGTCATGGCTGGCACTACTTATATATAAAAGATTTCTAGTCTCAACTGGACCATTTAAGGAAGGTACTGAGCAGAGATAATACATTTCTCTAGGAGCAGGAGGAGAGCAGAGATAGAGTCAACATGTGTCCCTTCCATCTATATTCTACCAGCCACCAAAGGTTCAGGAATAGATGTGATTTCTGGGAGATTTAATATAAATTAGGTTACAGACGCTATGGTATCACCTCCTCCTCGCCTTACAAACAGGTTTGATACACTATTTGCTATATTAGGGTTGTATGTTTTACTTTTTGGAAGGGACAGGGAGATTTTGGCCTAATTTGATGTATTTAAAACTTACAACTATTGCTTACATTTATATGGCACCTTAACATAGTAAAGTGTGTCAAAGTGCTTGACAGAGATGTAAAGAGGTTGAAGAAAGACTGGGGAGATGAGACTTTTGAAAGAGGGGAGAGAGATGGCAAGAATTTCTGCAGACCAGTAGTTGCTCACCAGCCTGTTTCTTGTCCATTCTGTGTGGTACAAATGCAAAATACTACAGAAGAAGTGTAACAATTTTTTTGAAAAATATATTATACTAGTTAATCTTCCATTGTGTTGCACACAGGAGGATAGATTTTTGTCTCCACCACCTGGACGGTAATCTGGCAGAGTGGATCACTCGTCCTTTATAGAACTCACAGTAACATTAGGTCACATAATGTGGCCCACACATCACCACCTACAGTGCAATACCAATGGTCTGCTGCAACCACTCACCATTTTTAATATGAGATATGATGAAATTGGATACTAAAAAAATTACATTTTATTGTGATTTTCCATTCTCCAGCCATCTCAGTGATAGACAACGGAACCTCCTCAAGGCCTGATTGTTTCAGCATCTAGTACTTAGAAATATTTTTAATGTGTTCTATTTTCTACCCCATCCGTTTAGGTGGTCTTGTGGTAGCGAGTTCCACATTCTAACCACTCTTTGGGTAAAGAAGTTTCTCCTGAATCCCCTATTGGATTTATTAGTGACTATTTTATATTCATGACCTCTAGTTTTGGACTCCCCCACAAGTCGAAACATTTTCTCTACGACTACCCTATCAAATCCTTTCATTATCTTAAAGACCTCAATCAGGTCACCCCTCAGCCTTCTCTTTTCTAGATAAAAGGGCCCCAACCTGTTCAGCCTTTCCTGATAAGGATATCCTCTCAGTTCTGGTATCATCTTTGAGAATCTTTTTTGCACCCTCTCCAGTGCCTCTATATCCTTTCTCTAATATGGAGACCAGAACTGTGCACAGTCCTCCCAAGTGTGGCCTAACCAAGTTTCTATACAAGTTCAACATAACTTCTTTGCTTTTCAATTCTATCCCTCCAGAAATGAACCCCAGAGCTTGATTTGCCTTTTAATGGACATTTTAATGGAAAGCAGGACAGACAACCTGCACCAAGGCACGTGCCAGAGCTGCTTTTGACTGGCCAGGTTAGAGGTGCACGAGCGCCGATGCAAACTCACTCTGTATTTTCATTTCCTTTGCTCCCTTCCATTGAGGAAGAATGTAGCCTCCTTGTGATGACGTGGCCAGGATGGAAAACTTGCCCTAAAAAGCAATGTCATAGCCCCTGGTGACACAGAGCCACCGTGTCCTCACTTCTTAAGATTGGCAGAATGTGTCACGATGGGGTGGAATGGCATTGGATTTATCTTGTCTGTTTCAGGCAGATATTGTGTTCGAGTTCTCGTTTACTTAATCATTTTAAACCTTCGACTCCAATTTATATTAAACTGAGCGTCTTGTTTTGTTTTTGCAGATGTGTGGAATTCATAGCTAAGGAAGGACAGAACCTGAAGGAGCTGTACCTGGTGTCCTGTAAGATCACTGATTACGGTGTGTATTACTCCTGCTGTTTATCACTGCTGCCTTTGGGATATGTCTATGTCTGCAAACCTGAGATTATAGGGACATCTAATATGTACAGGGCATTGAGGCCTCTCAAAAGTAATCATAAAAAGCTGGGACATCTTTTGCTGAAGAAGGATTTTTCAAATCTTCAGAATATTCAATCATTGTATGTTCCATTTGGACTGCATGGTGACTTGTACAAATTTGCCATAGCCTAGGGTATTGAAGTACTGAAAGTGAATAATTTTAAATGATAGCAATAGGTTTAACAATTTTATTTTGAAACCCGTTTCCCCGCAAATCAAGGAAAATGGAATGTAGTTAATCTAATCGAAGATCCTCACACTTCTTTTAAAAACAACTTTACAAAATAGTTTTCCTATATTGCAACATCATCTAGTGAAGATATGCCACATAGAGAACTGCTGATTATTATTTTTCAGTTGAGCTTGGTATTAACATTTGAGATGCAGGGATAATTTTACAAGGAACACAACACATACAAGAAATTCAGGTACGTGCTACCCATGATTTTCAGTCCAACTGGCTTGTAAAGTTATCTTGAAAGTGCTATCCTTAACGATGGATTACCTACAATATAACATGGAGTAATTTTGATGTAATTGGCAAATTGCCTAGTTGATTTGTAGCTAGTATGAGCATCATCACAACCAGTTGTTGATCAAATATCACCCAAGGTCAAAACCTGGAAGGACTGAGGGCAGAATACGTTACTGTGACTCTTGGACTATTTTCCAAACAGCAGAACTGGTTACCTTTGGATGAGTGATTTGTGCATATTTACTGATTCACTACAGTGCAAATTATGTACTTCACTGGCTGTGGACCAGACATACTACAGTCCAGATACAGGTACATTAATACCAGAAAAATCTATTTCTCTCTCCCTTTCTTTCTATCTTTCTCTTTCCACCATCCCCTTGGTTTTCCCTTTCTCCCTTTATATCCATATTTATTTTTCATGTTCATTATTTTACGTTATAAGACCTTTTGAATATATTTTGGCAAAAAGCAGTTCAATGATTGGAATGTATTGATTGTAAAACCTCAGTTATCCTGTTTGTCTTCTGTACCTGTGTGCAAACAGCTGTATTAGATTTAATTTACTTAGGGCCTTTTTCATAATTTATTCCTCAATAGTTTGTTTCTCAAGTACAGTTTGTCTGAAACTGTTCACTGGTGGATCAGATGTGTCTTTATACATGCTGCTCAATGTTACTCCTGTAGCTTATTAATTACATATTTTGTTCTGCTGCAGATAGCTGTTTCTTCGAGAGGGTGTAGGTTAAGCATCTTTGACCTCTGTTGCAATATCTCTATAATGATGTCACAATTGACCTTGGATACCTGACATCACGCTTACTCTGACTTTGTAAACTAACATTGTTTCAGAAGTAGCTGTAAATATATGGTAATTGCAACGACTACATATAATTTTAAAAAAATCATACATCTGCACTTTAAGTTTCATGAACATCATAAAATATTTCTTTTAAGTGCAGTCACCTTTGTTATGTAGGCAAATAGCAACCATTTTTTGCATATTAAGATCCCATTAAATGAGATGAATGACCAATTTTATTTTTTTTGACAGTGGTATTTTTGAGGGATGAATGTTCCCCAGTTCATTGGGAGAATGTCCTTCTCTTCTTTGAATTGTGCCTTGGGATCTTTTGACATCCAGCAAGGTATTGGTCCATAAAGTACACATCAGTCTAGCAGAACTGGTACAGCGCCTCACATTAATGTCTTATTCAAAAAGTGGCACCTTTGACAATGCAGCATTCCTTCATTTGAGAAAACCAAGCGTAGTCCCTATTTTATTTTTGTTAAAAGAAGAATTTCACCCCAAAGCAACACACATCACTGTATAACATGATCACGTACAAGATAAAAACTATTCATGTCTGGAAGGTCATAGAATGATGGAGGGAAGATGCCAGTCATTTCTTCTCCCCCCCCTTGGAAATAGTCCGAGTGTGAGTTCACCATTGTGTAGAGCGAGTTGCACTTCCATCGTCAGAAAGATCACCGCCCTGATTTCGTACAAATTTCAAATTGTTAGGGTTCAAAAACATAGATCAAAAATTGTTGAATAGTGCCAGAAAATCCATCATGGGTAAAACTGAATTGTAGAGAGTAGTTTGCACCTCCAGGGCAAGCCCAACAAGGCCCCACGTGCATGCCTCCTGTGTATGTAAGGGAGAATGGATCGTGCTTCAGATGCCAATCTATGATGGTGATTCATACAGCTGATGATAGGGATGTGTGTTGGTTGATCAAGGCTCTCTTCCCTACCCAAGGCAGAATGCTCCACTCAGCAACCTTGCCAACCACTGACAAAATGCTTCCTTGCCGTGACAGCAGATTTGAAGGACAAACCAGCCTGGGATTCAAGTGCACTGTCACCACCTGGTTGAAAGGTTTCTACAAGTCGGTGTTAAAAAGAGGAGTATAAAATCTAGACTGATAGGTACTAAATGTACCAGTACTTGATGTATACACATGAATGACATGTATGGGTCCTCTTCAGCCTGGCCCCAAGAGAGTCAATCTTTTCTCTACTGTCCAGTTTTGCCATAATTATTGATGGTATATTGAGGCTTATATCTTAGGGTCCTGAGCCCAGAAGCCTCAGTCTGAATCTTATCATTTCCTTTATTCAGATGCTTACTAAAGGTTCACTGTGACAGCATTACTCTTGAAGTTGTAACTTTTCTCCAATTCCCTACAAAAAGTGCTTTTAAGAATTATGTTGATTTCCCCAGCTGTTTTCCATCATAAACAATAAACGATGGCTGTGAGCCTATTTAATGCCAACATCTCACAGCCGATACATATGTCTGCCTCCATCAGCATTTCCTTCATACTGATCAACACGGAATAGGCCCAATCAAATTCCCTAGTTCACTTGGTCTAACCATATGATCGTTTTTTTTTTAAAAGTCATTTATCAACATCCAGTACTGTATCTGTCTATCTGCTGTTTAATCTGCAAGTAATTGTTTCGAAGAATTATGCTGTAGTTTATTTGAGCCAGGAGTTTAAGTGGAAGACTTGTTAATGAAGACAATGGGGGTAATTTTAAACCCCAAGAAAGGGTGGGTTGGGGGGCAGGTGGGAGTTGAAAACAGTTGTTTTTTGGGTCGCGACCGCAACCCAGCTTTATTTCCAGGTTTAACGTTGGCGTGGAAAAGTACAGGCTTCCCACTGGGAATGCCAAGTCCAAAAATTTTGCGGTTGCGACCCAAAAAACAACTGTTTTCAACTCCCATCCACCCCCAACCCACCCATTCTTGGGGTTTAAGATCACCTCCAGTGTCTGCATTACTCCAACTAAAGAAATGTAATGTTTTAAATAATTTTGATTGACTCCTTTGGAGTGTGCATTTTTCCTTCTGCCAGCAAGCTGTGAGCGGTAGCAGTCCAGAGGGAGGCCACATCCCGTTTTATTTGTCTTTCATGGTTTGAAAAATGTCGTCCATTCAAAAGATTGTTTTTGCGTTCATTTTTCTTTGGAGTAACCTGCTATGTTTGGAGTGCAATATGTTAGTCACATTTGGCTACATCACTGATTAAATATCGCTACAAGATTAGATTCTGTTTAGTTTCTCATTTCCACAGTGTTATGTAAAAATGAGACACTGATCAAGAAAAAAAAAGATCCAATCCAATCATCAAATGTAGCCATGGGTTACTCAACTAAACACATTACAATCAAGTTGATAATTGTTCCTACAGTCTCTCTTTTTTTCTCCACCACCAAATCAGAGTCTGTCATTTTGTGATAGTAAAAACCTATGTCGAGTCCTTCAGTTGAATTCAGCACTCATTATTTGTTAGTTTTTTAAATTGAATTCTGCATCTTCCTCAGTCTAGCGATTAAGAATTGTATTTGTATAGAAAAAGACTGTGACACTGGCTCCCCTAAATGGCTGGCATAATATTGACATTTATCAAGATTCCACTGTATGAATAGACACATATAGATACACATATAATTTAAGGTATTTTTCCATCCCTTGCCCTTTTTGGTCTCCTTATTTATATGCAGGTGATGGTAGATGGATTGCCAGCTATAAGACCTATTGCCAGCTATTCTGAAGCTGATTGCCATCACATGTGACTCTTTGGCATTCCTATTTTCTTCCTTTGTGCTTGACTATTGCTCAGTGCCTCCCTATGATGACAACAGCTGAAATCTGGATTTCGACATGAGAAGGATCAAAGGTGCTAACTCATGCCTCACTTTTCCACAACTTTCAGTATCATGCATGTGTATGTTTAAATTAGCATCTAATACAGGCAGGAATCGCATCAGTGACGTGAATGAAGTTGAGACCAAGACTATGTTTGTGTAGGAGACATATTTGTGATGATTATGAACAGTTGGAGGTGGTGATTGTGTTCAGGTGAATTGTTTTCATGCAATTAAAGTGTTGTTACATCTTTCAAAACTACTCTAGACTTTGTGGTAAAGTATACTGCTGGTGTTGATTTGTTAGACTGTTTGTATTTGGAGGTTATTTCCCAATAATCCACTTCTGATTACTTCTTGTAATCTTGCAATAATTTCATCACATATTTAATCATTTGAACATCTCAGACTCTGGATAAAGCCACCCCCGTCATACTTCACGATCCTCACCCAGCCAGCTGTTTTCCCCACACTTAAAGGCCTGGTGTAAACAAACAAAATGCATATATGCAGCAGCCTGCCTTCAATGTTGCAGACTACAATTCCCAAGAGGCACTTTCAACGCATGCATCCTTCTTTCTTCGTTAAACTGAGGCCCAATCTTTCCTCTCAGGTGGACGTAAAAGTTCTCAGTTCACTATTTAAAGATGTTCTACTTGGCGTCCTGGCCAATATTTATCCCTTAACCAACACCCCAAAACAAATTATCTGGTTGTATATCTCATTGCTTGGGTTGTGAGACTTTGCTGTGTACAAATTGGCTGCCGCATTTCCTACATTGCAACAGTGACCACACTTCAAAGGTACTTCTTTGGCTGTAAAGTTCCTGGGGGTTCCTGAGGTCGTGAAAGACGCTATGTAAATGCAACTTCTTTCTTTCTTTTTCTTTCTTCATACAGTGATCTGTGTCCCTTAGACTCCAGCTTGTTGTTTATGCTCCTGAGACCCTGACCTTCTCTCTCCAACTATCTGTGCTGAGTCAGTAGCCCAGCCACGCACCCTCGTGGTCTCGGTCTCAGTCCAGATCCAACATCAACAGCTCTGGCCTCCATTCTGCTCCTTGTGATGTATCACTTACAAAAGCATAAGAAAAGGAGGAGAAACAGGAAGAGTGAAAAAGAAATGAGAGAAGAGAAAGAGCAGGCAGAGAGAGACATCGATGGGTAGAGCACAGAAGAGAGAAGCAAAAGAGAGGGAGAACAGAAGTGAACAAGGGAGTGGGCGAGAAATATAAATGAAGGAAGAATGGAGAAACTGCATCCAGGGAGATAACATCATTTCTATGACTATCGGAAGTTTGGAGACTGAGTCTACCTACAGTCCTCCATGACAGGTATCAGAATGATGAAAGTGTGAGACGTGCATACTAAGAGACAGTATATGAAGGATGGAGTGACAGACATACAAAAAGGAAAAGGGAAGAAGTAAGACATATAGAAGAGAGGAGTCCGAGACAAGGAGAGATTTACACAAAGGAAAAGATTATGGAAAAAGGTTGCATACAGTTTAACTTTATGCAGCTATGTTAGAAGGATACTGGCTTATTGTTTTAAAATACATTTTGCTGTTGCAATGGAGTGTGTGTGGAGGAACAGAGGCCCTTGAGGAATATTGGTTTCCTGATATATGTCTTACTGAATTATTTTTTATCAATTGCAGAAAAATTCCCGACAATCAAAATAAAAGGATTGCAAATGCTGACAATATAAAATTAAAAACTAAAAATACTGGAAATACATGGCAGGTTCATCAGCATCTAAACAAAGTAAAAGCAGGTAACTGTTTTGGGGGATACCCTTCAGCAATAAATTCCAACGAAGGTCTCTATCCAAAACATTAACTTGCCTTTTCTCTTTTTGGATGCTGACAGACCTACTGTGTATTTCCAGAACTTTCTGTTTTTATTACCCATAGCACATTTATTATGAAATTGTGAAGAGTGTAAGGCAGTAAGTGGATTCTAGTGCTGTTTAAATGCCAAGGCCACGTGCCAGTTAAAGTGTCCGAGGTATTCATTGCTACGACACACTCCAGAGAAAAGAAAGTAGCCTTATTTTAAATAAAGCTATCTACGTTCACACCTTGTCAAATAGACATAGTAGCTGGCTGTCATGTCATTTTGTGAATTGCGACAAATACCTCACCTGTATTAAATTTTAGACAACACAAAAATGAAAAGTTTCCATTAGCTTTC
This sequence comes from Heptranchias perlo, assembly GCF_035084215.1. Lineage (NCBI taxonomy): Eukaryota > Metazoa > Chordata > Chondrichthyes > Hexanchiformes > Hexanchidae > Heptranchias > Heptranchias perlo. The sequence goes on along the minus strand of NC_090328.1, from coordinate 53,049,375 downwards.
AGGACGTTGACTTAAAAAGAGACGTTATTTGGTGCATAGCTTTTCCAATGGAACAATTTACTTTGGGCCACCAACGAGTTATCCAACAATTTTCAGCCACTGCGTCACATGAAAATCACTTCAAAAGTTTAAACCTGTCGATCTAATGGTACAATCAGGTGAAACTTTAATGAAATAATATTCACAGGTAAAACAGAGTTTCCAAATTGGTTTTCAGCCCGTTAGAAATTGATTTTAACTGCGCTTGAGAATGGGGGAAAATCACTTGAGACAGAGGCAAGCAGGTTAATTTAGTAAATACAGATAGAAAATGTATTTTTAAAATTGCTAAAAAAAAGTTAAATAGAATATATAGGATAGAAGTAAGAGAATAAGATGATGGGAAAAGAGGGGGTAAGTTATAGATGGAATAAAAGTAATTTTAACTTTTTATACATGATTTTTCATAATGTGTGCTTTGCTAATATCACTGTAACCTACTCTTAAAATCTCAGTGGCATTATGTCTGTAACATTGTGATAATTGCGTCTCAGTGTGAGGTGAAGTATTTAAAACTGGGTGCCAGGGAGAACGTGGGGGTTAAATTGGATAACCCTCAAAAATGTTATAGCGATGCAGGCAGCGTGTTAAATTTGTGCTGCCTGCTGTTTTACATGATTTCTGCACTGTTCATTAGCTGCACGCATCAGCAGGGGGCCCGATATCGTGAGTGGCTAACGCTACTTATAAGCAGCCTGCACCTCTTAAAGGGGAGGTACATTGTGGCTGCAAGAAGTGGTGGGAGTCATATGAAAACTGAATCTGTGCTGTGATACTTTGAGGAATGGCTCAACATGCAAGAGTGCATGCACCAAGGTTTCCTGATAATGCACTGGAGGCCTTGGTGCAAGAGGTGGAGAGAAGTAGAGACAGCCTGTATCCACAGGGGGACAGGAGACCCTTGAGACATATGCTGAGGAGGCAGTGGTTGGAAGTAGTGGTGGAGGTCAATGCCAGGAGCACAGCTCCAAGAACATGAATGCAATGCAGGAAGTTGTTCAGTGATCTGACACGAGTTTTCAAGGTGAGTGAGTTCAATCTTCAAATGGCACGTCCTACCAACTGCATCTCTAGCCTCATCCACTGCTCAATTCATTATGCCTCCATCACCCACCTACCACTTTATCATTTAGTACTCAACCATTCAATCCATATGCTTTACCTCAACCTCTCACACTCACAGCTCACACACACTGGCAGTTGTTCAACCTTGACAGCCACATTACTCAAACATATTGCAGGACACTCACTGACACATTTCCCTCTTTCTAGCAGGAGAGGTGGCACATAACAGGAGGCCGCAGTAAAAAACTGGAGGAGGATAAGCACACCTGCACGTTTTCACATGGAGGAGACAGTGCTGGCCATCATGGAAAAGGGTATTGCTGAGGCCGTGGCCACTGGCAGCGCTGGAGGGATCGATGATAAGGTTCTCTCTTCCCACTTCTCCCTCATCCCACAATCTTGTCTGACTCACAAGCTGCAGATGGTATAAGCACGCACTTCTTACTTTCTCCTCTTCCTCTCACCACAACCCAACCTTTGTCCTTTTTTATTTCAGATACCCAAGAACTGGAACCTTCCCCATCAGAGGAGGCAGAGGAAGAAGACAGTGATGATGAAGAGATATCATCACTCGATCTTACACTCGCAGCCACCAGCTCAGAGACTGACACTGAACATACTTTAGAGAATAGGATAGAGGATAGAGGACGGATCTGCACATGGTGAGACATCGGGCACTAGTGTGCAGGAGCCAGGGTGGGGGGAAAGGTTACCACAGATACCGGAGGGCAAGGTTGCACACACGTTCTGCTGCAGAGGAGTCTGATGAGGACTTTGATGGCCCAGGCTGCAGAAGAAGGCTGATGGACGCACACAACCAAATGGTTGGAGCACTGGAAAGCCTGTGAACAATGTCAAGGCCAAGAGCTGCTTGAGGTCATCCTCCAAGGCCATCTGCAGTCTCTCCAATTGAAGATCAGCAGCCTTCCATCTCCCATGCTGCAGCCACTGGGGAAGCACTTCGTAGGAGCACTAGGGAAGGTAAAGAAGCACAAAAGACAGCCACTAAGGGATTGCATAAAGGTGAATAGTTTCATTTTGTATGCATTTTTTAATGATTGAATTGATAAACTTAGATTTGAATTTGCATTTGGCGGTGGTTTTTATGTCTGCGGTGAACTGAGGGAGGAACCAGTAAATGTTGTCAGAAAGAGGATGGTGTGATGGTCAGTGAGAGGAAAGGTAAGCAGTGTGGGACTTTTGGTGAATGGGGAGCTGTAGTTGAGGTTACTGGTATCACGCATGAATAATCTGATCATGTAGAGCCCTGGCAGAAAGGGATTGTCTATGCTGTAGCCTCCCTTCCACTTCCTGCACTTCCTCCCCCTACTCCTCAGTTTCACGACATATATGTGCTGGCAAGGGCTGTTCCCTCATAATGGCCAGTTGGTGCAGCACACTGCCACAAATTTCGATACCCGCTCAGCTGAGTGCTCCAGGGCTCCTCCTGAGCGGTCCAGTCATGGGAAGCGTTGCTTGAGGACACTGATGGTGTGCTCGATGGTGTTCCCTGTGGCAGCATGGCTCTCATTATAGGCCTGCTGTGCAGATGTGCATGCATTCCGGACCGGAGTCATGAGCCATGATATGAGGGGATAACCCTTGTCGCCCAGTAGCCAACCTTTGACTTTCCACGCTGGTTCAAATACAGGTGGATCAGAGGACTGCCAGCAGAATGAACGAACCATGACTGCTGCCAGGATAGCGGGCATTCACCTGCATGATGCGCTGCCTGTGGTCACAAACCAGCTGCACATTGAGGGAGTGGAATCCCTTTCTGTTGATGAACATGGCCGAGATCAGATTTGGAGCATGCAAGGCGATGTGCCTGCAGCCAATGGCACCCTGCACCATGGGGAAGCCTGCAATCCATGCAAAACCTCGTGCTCACTCCTCCTGTGTGTCTCTGGCAAGAGGGAATGAGATGAATGTGTTTCTCGTTGTATAGTGAGCCTCAGTGACCTCCCTTACACTGCAGTGCACTGCAAACTGCGAGATGTTGCTTATATCTCCAGCAGCCTGAAAGGAGCTAGAGGTGTAAAAATTAAGAGCCACGGTCACCTTGACAGCCACAGGCAATGCTGAACTTGCCCTGCTCTGAGGCTGCAGTTGCGGCTGCTGCAGTTGACAGATTTCAGTCACGACCTCTTTTGTTAACCGAAGATATTTCATGCACTGGTCGTTGCTGAAGTTGAGGTAAGAGAATTGGTACCTGAAGACTTTCCGCGGATATGCCTTCCTGCTGAGTGCCCTACTTTTCTTCCTCCTTCCTCTTCTAGCAGCTTGTCCTGCTTTGCGTGGCCTCTCTTCATTCTCCTAGTCATGTTCAATTCTCCGAGGAAGCCCTACCAGGCCACCCATGTCTGGAAGCAACTTCTTTATTTTAAATGACACAAAAAGGACTGCAAAACCAGCCAGACCACTGGTATTGAAACTTTAGCCAAGTAGAGGAAACCTCCAAAAATGGGTACAATTGCACCAGCAGCCAGAAGAAATAATCCAGCAACTAACCTGTAAGTACTTCATGATCCCTTTAAATAGTGCCAGTGGGGGTCCTTCATGCCGTTTAACATCGTGTTCAGCTGTGCGAGATTAAGACCTCGCTGGAATGTGGAGTTCCAAAATAGCAGCGATACCTTCAAAGCAGCGTTGCACACTGATTCGCCTCATATTTTCCCTACTCTACATGCTGTTGGTGGTCTTTAGGCGCGTGCGCAATCCCCTTTACCAAGATGGCGTCCTGCGCATTTCCCATCAGAAGTGTGCCCATTTTGAAACCTTAGGTGACCGCGTAGCACCAAAGAAAATGGGCACTAAGTGGCCCAATTTAACCCCCCATAATTCCCTGCAGATGCTGATGCTCTGCTTAGTGTTGATTGACAGCCAATTTATCAGGTAATTTTGACCATCAACTGAGTAAATCAATCAATTAGTTTCCCCAATTAAATTTGTTCATTTTTATTTATTTTCAGGTGACATGTATTGGTTTTGAAATGCATTTTTGTGCGATGACTACATGACTGCTGCCACCCTGTTCTCTTTGAGTGGCTAATGTGGCTTTAAAACACCAACCTTTTTTTATTTGTTCCATGGACTATTGGCAACACTGGCAAGGCCACATTTATTGCCTAGTTGCCCTGAAAAGGTGGCAGTGGGGGACCTATTTCTAGTACCACTGTAGTCCTTGTGGTAATGGTGCTCCCACAATGGTGTTAGGTGGGGAATTCCAGAATTCTGACCCAGCAACGATGAAGGAAATATACGATGTATGTCAAAGGCGTGCGATATATGGTGTGTGATTTGGAGTGAAACTTGGCAGGGAAGCTTTTCCCACGACATTGTTTCTTTGGGTGATAGACGTTGCAGGGAAGGCAGGTGCTGTCAAAGTAACCTTGGTGGTTGCTGCAGTGCATCCTGTAGATTCTACATACCGCAGCCACAGTCTGCCGGTGGTGGAGGGAGTGGATGTTGAGTCCATTGGCAGTCCATTTAAGTGAACTGCTTTGTCCTGGATGGTTTTGAGCTGCTTGAGTGTTGTTGTGGCTTTAACCATTTAAGTGAGTGGTGAGTATTCCATCACACTCCTGATTTGAGGCTTAAAAAGCATATATATTGCAATGGCTGAGCACTCCTTTCAACTCTTGGACTTGAGTTTGAATCCAGTTCAGACTGATAGAACATAGGAACAGGAGTAGGCCATTCAGGCCCTCAAGCCTGCACTGCCATTCAATTAGATCATGGCTGATCTGTACCTCAACTCCATTTACCTGCTTTAGCTCCATATCCCTTGATACCCTTACCTAACAAAAGTCTATCGATCCCAGTCTTGAAAGCTCTAAATGTCCTCGCATCCACATCCTTTTGGAGGAGAAAATCCCAATTTTCTACTACCCGTTTTGTGAAAAAATGCATCCTGATTTCCTGCTAAATGGCCTACCTCTAGTTTTAAGATTATGCCCCCTCACTCTTGATTTCCCCCATCAAAGGAAATAGTTTCTCTGTATCTACCCTATTGAGTCCTTTTAACACTTTAAACACCTCGATCAGATCACCCTTTAGTCTTCTATATTCAAGGGAATACAAGCCAAGTTTATGCAATCTGTCCTTATAATTTAAACCTCAGTATCATTCTGGTGAATCTGCGCTGTACTCCCTCCAAGACCAATATATCCTTCCAGAGGTGCAGTGCCCAAAAATGAACACGGTATTTCAGATGGGGTCTGACCAAGCCTCTGTACATCTGAAGCATAATTTCTTCCCTTTTGTAATCCAGCCCCAGGAATGAATGGTCTTCGCTCTCTGTTGGCTTCCATGGTCATAAGTGTTGGGGCAATCTCTATCCAGTTTAGAGTACACATGAATAAAGGTTGCAAACTGCCTTTAAATTGACACTAAATTTGAAGTGCCAGTTGAGATGTAGTGCTTTGCACAGCCTGTTCTCATGCCTTACGCCAGTGATACTAGTGTCCATAAATCTGTTCATATCCTCCTTTTAAGGGGTCAAACCTTTGACTGTTTTATTTGTTTCATTTATTAAAGGCATTTTTAAAAAGTGCAAGTGTTAGTTGTTAGGAAGTAGATGCGTATAGTACAAACTGTCCATATAGTAGAAAACCTTCCAAGCTCAGCCCTTTCTGCTGACAGAAGGAAAGGAAAGTGGACGGATTGAGATACCTCAATTTCTAGCAGTGTTGGACGAAAACAGAATGCAGCTCACAGGATGAAAATTAGATAGAGCTTGGCAGTCGATGTGCCAGTTCTCTCCTTCAGAAAGAATGTTATCGTTTACAGGGACTTGGAAGAAAGTGAGCTTTTCTTCAGCTTTAGTGAGACTGTGTGTCAAATGAATTAGTTTGAAGTGATCGTGTGCAGCTGACAAAGCAGATAGCAATCGCACATGTAATTGTGCCACTGTCTTCTTGATTTTCCCCTCTAATTTGTTTTTTTTATTCATTGCCATGGAATTCCAGCATTTTTTGTTCAGAAATACTTTAACAAACATTTTATTTTTTTGTATTCACTTGGAGATGTATTTGAAAAGCATGTATCTGACGTTACTATATATTTAATATATTTTGATTGAAAATGGAGATGTATGGGTTTTCTTTTTTTTTACTTTTCTGTTTTCTACTGGCTTGTCATTGAATTACAGTTGAAAATAGAAAAGGCGGAGTAGATCTGTTGTGCTGTGTATTAGTATTTCTTATTCAATTGATTTAATGAATGAATGTTAGTAACAGTATCAAGAACTGGAAGTGTTATTTAAAAACATATAAATATGCATAATGTATTCCTGTAATAGTTTTTTATGCTTATTAATTTTTTGTAATAATTAGGGAATTAATACTGTGATCAGGCCCCACTTGCTGGCCTCCAAGTCAGCTGGAGTGATTGAGTGGTAGTCAGTGTGTTATGTTTCACACTGTAGCACATGCTGATTTGTAAACCGCTTCAAGCTCTATTACTGCAGTTTGTTCAGCCTTCACCTCCTGGCTGGGTAGTACAAGAAGCTCAGTTTCTGATTATTTCCTTTTTTAGAATTTGGTAGATTGGTAGTGTTGGAGTCACTGCTACCTTCTATCAGCAACAATACCTGCTTTGTGCATGTAACTCTTTTTATAATAAGAAAAAATGTATTTGCTTTTCCTTTTCTGTCAGAATTCTTCCAGCCAACAGCATAGAATGCAGAGCTACTCTTTAAAAGGCTGCCAGGAGGCATGCAAAAATAGCCTGGACGAATGCCCCTACAGTTTTCCATCCCTATATCACAGTGCAATGCCTCTATTTTCATATATGTACATTTATTCCCAATTTTTATGCATCCCCCTGTTCCTTTAATAAATTATATTGATGTATAATAATAAGAAACAAACCAGTATAATTTAACAGGTGCTGACCTCCCACCTTGCACCCTCCGTAAACTTGAGCTCATCCAAATCTCTGCTGCCCGTATATTAATTTGCACCAAATCCCGTTCACCCATCACCCATGTGCTCGTTGATCTACATTGGCTCCCAGTCCGGCGACACCTCAATTTTAAAATTCTCATCCTTGTTTTCAAATCCTTCCATGGCCAATCCCCTCCCTATCTCTGTAACTTCCTCCAGTCCTACAACCTTCTGAGATCTCCGTGCTCCTCCAATTCTGGCCTCTTGTGCATCCCAATTTTCATTGCTCCACCATTGGCGACTGTGCCTTTAGTTGCCTAGGCCCTAAGCTCTGGAATTCCCTCCCTAAACCTCTCCGCCTTTCCACTTCTCCTTTAAGACGCTCCTTAAAAGCTACCTCTTTGACCAAGCTTTTTGTCACCTGTATAATATCTCCTTATGTGGCTCAGTGTCAAATATTGTGAAGTGCTTTGGAACATTTTACTATGTTAAAGGCACTATAAACATGCAATGTTGTTTCACCTCCATAGTTTCTCATGCCATTCAGCGCCCTGACTGAAAGGATAAGCAGGAAACCAGCTCCCAAGCTGCCACCATCATTGGGTCAGCTGCTAGGTCATGTGAAAAAAATGGTTTAATGCGGTTGGCTCTTTGGTTCTGCCCTGTGCGGTGATATTTCACCTCCATTTGGCACTTTCTCATGTTGGCACCCGTGCCAACATATGGTCTGTCACTCTGTGATACAGCACTTTAGTGTTCCATTGTGTCATGGCTTTAAAGGCCTTTGCGTTAACCAAAATTAATACTATCTTGGCCCAATTAATGTAATGGACTTTGGACTATTGTCAAAACTATGTTTCATAGCGTGTCCATGTTTATAGTTTTTATTAATTTTCAATTTCCATTCCCTTTCACTTTTTAAAAATTTTCCTTTTATGGAGCCATGGAAATCATAGCATAATCCATATGTATGGAGGCCATTCGGCCCTCCGTGCCCGTGCTGGTGCTTGCTCTTCAACTGGAGTGTCTACTCTCAATCCTATTTCCCTGCTGCTTACCCACATCCTTTTATACCATACCTGTTCAAATATTTATCCATTTCCCTCTTCACAATCTCTGCATCAATGGCCACTTGTGGGAAAGCATTCCATGTTCTATTAGCCCTGTGTGAAAAAACATTCTCTAACTTTCCCCTTCGTTTCTCTAATGATAATTCTCAGTCTGTGCCCCCTTGTTACTGATTCTCCAACCAAGGAAAACAATATCACTACTTACCCTCCCAATTTTGAAATCATCTAGTAGATCCTTCCTTTACCTTCTCTGTTCCAATGAAAAAGCCTGTCATCTTTTCTATAACTTTTCATCCTTGGTAACTTTCCAGTCAGTCATTATTATTTACCCTTTCTATGGCTCTTTCATCTTTCCTATACCAATCCAATATAACTTCTGTGGTTTTAAGCTAAGTACCCCTATATACAAAACTCAGAATCCCATTTATCTTTTAATGCCTTTTCTACCTAAAGACCAATGGATCTCTCTATTGCCACCCCTCTCACTCTGCTAAGAGTTTTACCTTTTTCGGGTATACTTCTCACTGTTCATTTTTGCATTTAACCTGTATCTTATCCATTTAGATTTTGGATTTTTTTTCTACTGCAGGTGTGATTTGCTGTTTTTTTTACGCTTAATTAACTTTGTGCATGTAAATAATCTATGGAACCACCTTTTGGAAGTGCTCTGTACAGCATGGCCGATTGTAAATGGAAAACGAGAGATTCATTTCCTTAGTTTGGTCCCTTGACCTATTACCATTTATCTCCTCAGGAGCTGCAGTCCTGCCATCCTGTTTTTTTTAGCCAATAAGGAGAAAAATTGAGACCCAGACCTTTGCAATTACAGTCAATGATAAGTCACCAAAAGAGTCCCTTCACTATGGGTGAGCAGACCATATCAATTTTTCTCTCCCCAACTTGGCACCCAACTAAGAAATGGCTTATGTTTGCTTCTAGTAGTGGCAAATGGATTTCAGTGACCGGCAGTCATGAAATTCAAACTGCAGCCATTTGTCTGGGACTGAGGTATTTGATATCCTGTGTTATCAAATGACACAAATATAAGTAAATCCCTGCCTGTTTGAGCTTGAAAATCTGGATTGCATTCAGGATTGTTGACCCCTTTTCTTGCTTTAATTGGCTGCATGTGCTGGTATTGAAAATTATGAATGTGATTAGGTTTCTTTGTGACCGTCGGCATCACTGGCTAAAAACAAATCCATTCCCTCACCCGGGCTGCTGACGTTCACTGTCCTGTAGCTCATGCAGATAGCTTCCAACACTTATTGCTGCTGGTAGCACAGGACTCTCTGTCACAGTGACACCAGCTGGGATTTCAGGGGACCAATTACTTTGCTGCTTTACGACCTATCACACAACTTAGTATCGTTAAACTGAAGGATGAAGGATAATAAGAAATGAGGGAACAAAGCATGGAAAGGGGATAGAGAGGGAAATTAAAGATTTTTTTAAAATGTGAAAGACTATATAAGGAAGAGTATCATATTACCTAGTGTATAAATCAACCATAACATATGGTGGATAGATCACTGCCCTGTATTTTGAAGAGATAAAAATACACATTGGCCCAGAATTTGCTAAAAAAATAACGGTGTCTGAAGGACACATGCCATTATTAATGTGCAAATCGGCCAGCAACTTGTGGCAAGAAAGAGATACCCTGTGTATTGCGAATCTCCCAAGTTTCTGGCTGATTTATGCCGCACTGGCGTTAGCTTCGCGAAAACGGCATCTTGCCCTTAACCACCCTGTGATTTTCATGAAGTTGCTGCATTTGCACATTAATTGTCCATTAAACTGGCCACAGAAAGTTAAGCCTAGTAATCAATAGCGTAAGCCCCCTTTTAATGACGTGATAATTGTTAATGACTGCCAATCAACCTCTCTGGCCCAGGAAATGGACAATTATAAGTTTGTAGTCTCAGTCCTTCAGGCTGTGAATTGTTTCAGGAGATTTTAAAAAAGTCAAATTTTAAATTTTTTTCTTACTTTTCTTTTCTGTCTCTTTTTTATCTCTTGCTTAATCCAATCTTTCTTTCCCTCTTTTTATTTCTCTTTATGTACCTGATGTGACATTGAATTCACCCACTCCAATTCATCCTCCTTCTTAGTCTTTCCTCTGTTTATTCCTCAATCCTTACATAGAATGTACAGCACAGAAACAGGCCATTCGGCCCAACAGGTCCATGCCGGTGTTTATGCTTAACACGAGCCTCCACCCTCCCCACTTCACCTGACCCCATCAGCATATCCTTCTATTCCTTTTTCCCTCATGTGTTTATCTAGCTTCCCCTTAAATGCATCTATGCTATTTGCCTCAACAACTACTTGTGGTAACAAGTTCCACATTTTAACCACTCTCTGGGTAAACAAGTTGGATTTATTAGTATCTTATATTTATGGCTCCTAGTTCTGGTCTCCCCCGCAAGTGGAAACATTTTCTCTGTCTGCCCTATCAAACCCTTTCATAACCTTAAAGACCTCTATCAGGTCACCCCTTAGTCTTTTTTCGAGAGAAGAGAGCCCCAGTCTGCTCAACCTCTCCTGATAGGTATAACCTCTCAGTTCTGGTATCATCCCAGTAAATCTTTTTTGCACCTTCTCCAGTGCCTCTATATCCTTTTTACACTATGGAGACCAGAACTGTTCACAGTAATACAAGTGTAGTCTAACCAAGGTTCTATACAAGTTTAACATAACTTCTCTGCTTTTTAATTCTGTCCCTCCAGAAATGAACCCCAGTGCTTTGTTTGCTTTTTTCATGGTCTTATTAACCTGCGTCATTACTTTAGTGATTTAATGTTTTTTTTTATTCGTTCACGGGATGTGGGCGTCGCTGGCGAGGCCAGCATTTATTGCCCATCCCTAATTGCCCTCGAGAAGGTGGTGGTGAGCCGCCTTCTTGAACCACTGCAGTCCGTGTGGTGACTGTTCTCCCACAGTGCTGTTAGGAAGGGAGTTCCAGGATTTTGACCCAGCGACAATGAAGGAACGGCGATATATTTCCAAGTCGGGATGGTGTGTGACTTAGAGGGGAACGTGCAGGTGGTGTTGTTCCCATGTGCCTGCTGCTCTTGTCCTTCTAGGTGGTAGAGATCGCGGGTTTGGGAGGTGCTGTCGAAGAAGTCTTGGCGAGTTGCTGCAGTGCATCCTGTGGATGGTACACACTGCAGCCACAGTGCACCGGTGGTGAAGGGAGTGAATGTTTAGGGTGGTGGATGGGGTGCCAATCAAGCAGGCTGCTTTATCTTGGATGGTGTCGAGCTTCTTAAGTGTTGTTGGAGCTGCACTCATCCAAGCAAGTGGAGAGTATTCCATCACACTCCTGACTTGTGCCTTGTAGATGGTGGAAAGGCTTTGGGGAGTCAGGAGGTGAGTCACTCGCCGCAGAATACCCAGCCTCTGACCTGCTTTCGTAGCCACAGTATTTATATGGCTGGTCCAGTTAAGTTTCTGGTCAATGGTGACCCCCAGGATGTTGATGATGGGGGATTCGGCGATGGTAATGCTGTTGAATGTCATGGGGAGGTGGTTAGACACTCTCTTGTTGGAGATGGTCATTGCCTGGCACTTGTCTGGCGCGAATGTTACTTGCCACTTATGAGCCCAAGCCTGGATGTTGTCCAGGTCTTGCTGCATGCGGGCTCGGACTGCTTCATTATTTGAGTGGTTGCGAATGGAACTGAACACTGTGCAGTCATCAGCGAACATCCCCATTTCTGACCTTATGATGGAGGGAAGGTCATTGATGAAGCAGCTGAAGATGGTTGGGCCAAGGACACTGCCCTGAGGAACTCCTCAGTCAAATGCTGCCTTGATGTCAAGGGCAGTCACTCTCACCTCACCTCTGGAATTCAGCTCTTTTGTCCATGTTTGGACCAAGGCTATAATGAGGTCTGGAGCCGAGTGGTCCTGGCGGAACCCAAACTGAGCATCGGTGAGCAGGTTATTGGTGAGTAAGTGTCGCTTGATAGCACTGTCGACGACACCTTCCATCACTTTGCTGATGATTGAGAGTAGACTGATGGGGCGGTAATTGGCCGGATTGGATTTGTCCTGCTTTTTGTGGACAGGACATACCTGGGCAATTTTCCACATTGTCGGGTAGATGCCAGTGTTGTAGCTGTACTGGAACAGCTTGGTGCAGCTAGTTCTGGAGCACAAGTCTTCAGCACTGCAGCTGGGATGTTGTCGGGGCCCATAGCCTTTGCTGTATCCAGTGCACTCAGCCGTTTCTTGATATCACGTGGAGTGAATCGAATTGGCTGAAGACTTGCTTCCGTGATGGTGGGAATATCGGGAGGAGGCCGAGATGGATCATCCACTCGACACTTCTGGCTGAAGATGGTTGCAAACGCTTCAGCCTTGTCTTTTGCACTCATGTGCTGGACTCCGCCATCATTGAGGATGGGGATGTTTGCAGAGCCTCCTCCTCCCGTTAGTTGTTTAATTGTCCACCACCATTCACGACTGGATGTGGCAGGACTGCCACATGTATTTATACTCCCAGATCCCTCTGCTCCTCTACCCCATTTAGACTCTTATTATCCAAGCAGTATGTGGCTCCCTTATTCTTCCTATCGAAATGTAATACCTCACACTTATTTATATTGAAATTCATTTGCCAATTGCACGCCCATTCTGCAAGATTATTAATCAAAGGGCACTACACAAAATATGAACTCATGGTGTAGGGGATAACATATTAGCATGGATAAAGGATTGATTAGCTAACAGGAAACAGAGAGTAGGCATAAATGGGTCATTTTCAGGTTGGCAAGATGTAACAGTGGAGTGCCACAGGGATCAGTGCTTGGGCCTCAACTATTTACAATCTATATCAATGACTTGGATGAAGGGACCGAATGTATGGTTGCTAAATTTGCTGATTACACAAATATAGGTAGGAAAGTAAGTTGTGAAGAGGACATAAGGAGTCTGCAAAGGGAAATAGGTAGGTTAAGTGAGTGGGCAAATATTTGGCAGATGGAGTATAATGTGGGAAAATGCAAATTTGTCCACTTTGGCAGGAGGAACAGAAAAGCAGTATATTATTTAAATGGAGAGAGATTGCAGAACTCTGAGGTACAGAGGAATCTGGGTGTCCTCGTACATGAATCACAAAGTTAGTAGGGAGGTACAGCAAGTGATTAGGAAAGCAAATTGCAAGGGGAATGGAATATAAAAGTAGAGATGTTTTGCTACAGTTGTACAGGGCATTGGTGAGACCACATCTAGAATACCGTGTGCAGTTTTCGTCTCTTTATTTAAGAAAGGACATAATTGCTTTGGAGGCAGTTCAGAGAAGGTTCACTCGACTGACTCCTGGGATGAGGGTGTTATCTTATGAGGAAAGGTTGGACAAGTTGGGCCTGTATAGATTGGAGTTTAGAAGAATGAGAGTGTGAAACATATAAGATCCTGAGGGGACTTTAAGGGGTAGGTGCTGAGAGGATATTTCCCCTTGTGGGTGAGACTAGAACTTGGAGCCACAGTTTAAAAATAAGGGGTCTCCCATTTAAGACGGAGTTGAGGAGAAATTTTTTCTCTGAGGGTCGTGAGTCTGTGGAACTCCTTTTCCCAGAGAGCTGTAGAGGCAGGTTCATTGAATATTTTTAAGGCTGAGTTGGATAGATTCCTGATTAACAAGGGAGTCAAAGGTTATAGTAGGTAGACTGGAAAGTAGGGTTGAGGTCACAATCAGATCAGCCATGATCTTATCAAATGGCAGAGCAGGCTCGAGGGGCCAAATCGTTTAATCCTGCTCTTAATTTGTATGTTCGTATGTCTTCTTGCATTTTGTTTGCAGTCCTCCGTATTAACTATACCCTCCAATTTGGTGTCGTCCATAAATTTTGAAATTGTACTTCCAATTCCCGAGTCCAAATCGTTTGAATAACAGTGGTCCCAGCACCGATCCTTGTGGAACACCACTTCCCACCTTTTGCCAATCTGAATAACTACCTTTAACCTCTACTCTCTCTTTTCTGTTTTGTAGCCAACTTGCTATCCATTCTGCTTCTTGTACCCTGACTCCTCATGCCCTGACCTCAGTCATGAATCTACTATGCAGTACTTTATCGAAGGCCTTTTGAAAATCCAAATATATTACATCTACTGCATTACCCTTGTCTACCCTTTCTGTTACTTCTTCAAAGAATTCAATAAGGTGGGTCAAGAATGTCCTTCCCTTTTGAAATCAGCGCTGACTATTCTTTATTATATTTTCGGTTTCTAGATATTTTTCTGTTACGTCTTTGAGTAAGGATTCCATTATCTTTCCGACCACTGACGTTAAGCTAATTGATCTATAGTTCCCTGGACTAGTTTGTTCTCCCTTTTTAAATATACGAATGATATTAGCTGTCCACCAGTCCTCTGGCACTATTCCCTGTTCTAATGAATTTTTAAATGTATGTACTATTGCTTCTGCTATCTCTTCCCTAACTTCTTTTAATATGCACGGATGCAATCCATCCGGACCAGGGCTTTTATCCTCTCTAAGTTTGATTAGTTTATCAATTATCTCCCACCTTTCTATCTTAAATCTCTTTATATCTTTTTTGATCTCTTCTTCTAATGTCATGACCACCATGTTAGTCTCCCATGTAAATACTGAGGCAAAGTAATTATTTAATATTTCTGCCATTTCGCTGTCATTACCTGTGAGTTTATCGTGTATCCCTTAGTGGCCCTATCCCTATCCTGATTTTTTTTTGTTATTTATGTGTTTGTAGAATACTATTTTTATTATATTCCTTGGTAATTTAGTTTTGTAGTTTCTCTTTGCCTTCCTAATTGTTTTTTTTAAACTTCTTTCCTAACCTTTTCGTATTCCCTTTTGTCATCCTCTCCTTTGTTGTCCATGTAGTTAGTGTTTGCCTTAATCTTCAGTTTCAATTTGGCCCTTATTTCTTTATTCCTCCATGGTGTATCATTACTGGCTAGTTTGTTCATGCTTTTTAGTGGGATATATTTCTCCTGGACTCTTGTTCACCGTTTTAAATGTTCCCACTACTGTTCTATTTCTTTATTTATTAAAAATAAAACATGCACAAGCAGTCAGAACCTCAGAAGGTCGCTCTGATCTCCTGAGGAATAAAACTGTGACTCAAAAGCTTGCATATACTAGAGAGGAGTTCTGATTTTGAGGACTGCCGTAGCTTTTCAGCACCGAGAATATAGTGAGTCTGAAAATCTGCAGTGTAAGTGCCCGCGTGCACTGGCTGGGACCTCCAGTGCTGACCTCTCTGGGCCTTCATTTAAATGCCTCAGGCGGACATCCATGGCACTAAGTGTGCGTATGGGTTGTCCGTCTTCTAAAGGAGGCCGCATGATGCAATCTAAGTACGCCTGGCCTGGGGTGGGCAGAAGGCAGTCAACAATACACGTCTCCCTCCATCGCCCCTCCCTTCCCAAAAAGAAAAATCTTATCTTTTATTTCCACCATAAAAAAACGTGCGGCTGGAATTTTTTTTTAGTTCCATCTGTCTTGGTGGGGAAGTTGCATTATGATTATATGTGACTTTAAAATCTCTGAAAAGATAATGGTGATGCTCCATTGAAACTGCTATAAAAATGAAGACTTAAGATAAATGTGTTAACGTCTTTGTTAAAAATAACAGAGGAATTTGATTCAAGCTCGGGAATCATTTGTACACCATCGACCATCATTTCTACCCTATAGTCTCCGAGTACGTACTGCTGCTAGTGCAGTGTGTTTTGGCGCCAAGGTAGATCTTATTGCCTGTATTCTTAGCTTCAATGGCAGAGAACGTGCTGGGTATGTACATGTTAGTGTCAGATCATCACTGTCTCCTTCAGCGCACTGTGTTTTATTGTGTAGAGTCTTCTGGAGACTTGAAAGGCTTACTAACAATGAATCTGCATATTACTTTAAGGAATGATCTGTGAAAGACACAGCAGTGAGTGAGCACAGCAAGGAGAATGTCAAGGACAGAATGGAATAGGTACTTGTCATTCCCATTATATCCACACAAGCAACAGAAAGTTCAAAACTCTTGGCTGATTTTTGTACTTCAGAAACTGAGGTATATGTGTTTTGGAAGAAACACTGAGGAGAGGCAATATAAATTAAGTGGTACAACTTTAAAGTGGGTGCAAGAACAGAGAGACCTGAGGGTTTACGTACACAAATCTTTGAAGGTAGCAGTACAAGTTGATACGGCTGTTAAAAAGGGGATCCTTAGCATTATAAATAGAGGCACAGAGTACAAAAGCAAGGAAGTTATGCTAAACCTTTAGAAATCACTGGTTAGGCCTCAGCTGGAGTACTGCATCCAATTCTGGGCACCACACTTTAGGAATGATGTCAAGGCCTTGGAGCGGATGCAGAGGAGATTTACTCGAATGGTTCCAGGGATGAGGGATTTCAGTTATGTGGAGAGGCTGGAGAATCTGAGATTGTTCTCCTTAGAGCAGAGAAGGTTAAGGGGTGATTTAATAGAGATATTCAAAATTATGAGCGGTTGTGATGGAGAAACTGTTTCCACTGGCAGGAGGGTCGGTAACCAGAGGGCACTGATTTAAGATAATTGGCAAAAGAACCAGAGGGGAGATGAGGAGAATTTTTTTTATGCAGCGAGTTGTTATGGTCTGGAATGCACTGCCTGAAAGGATGGTGGATGCAGATTTCAATAATAACTTTCAAACAGGAAATGGATAGATACTTGAAGGGGGAAAAAATTGCAGGGCTATGGGGAAAGGGCAGGCGAATGGGAATAATTTGATAGCTCTTTCAAAGAGCTGGCACAGGCACAGTAGGCCGTCTTCTGTGCTGTATGATTCTATAATTATTAAATGACTTTATAATTTTTAAAAACAAAAATAACTTTATAAAGCAAACAGCGCTAAAGTATAAATATTCTTCCATTAGAAATCTGACTATAAGACAAGTCTGAACTCTTTGAAAAAACTGTGATGAATCTGTATTATGAGATACAAGTGAACAATGTTATCATCACTGGGGTACCACAAGGGAGACACTCTTTGAGAGCAAAATTCTTTCAGTTCACTGCATGTGAGACTGATTTCAAAGTATGTGGCTGTATCAAGATGACCTAATCTGTAGGAAAATATGTCTGCAGCACTTCAGAGGGTATCCATTGTAAGGACTACAGTGTTTGAAATCTTTGTAAGAATTCTATCGTATCTTTTTCTCTCACTGATGATTCTCACAATGGGACAAGGAGTTTCACTGTGGAACGGTAGCAGCATTCTGTTTTCGGTCGAGCTGCAACTGTTAGCATATTAATCGCCTTGAGAGAATCCTTAAAAATGTTAAAAATCAGCTGCTTAAGGGCGTGTGCCTACATGCATTATACTTTTATAATGCATGCATTATATTTTTATAATGCATGTATGTTTGAGCGATTGCTGGAAGACGATTCACATTACAAGTATCAGTGCCCTTTAACACAGGACTCAAAGCATCAAAAAACAAAGGGAGAAGCCTACTGGGACTTTAGCAGGGAGCTCACTGAAAACAAAATCTCTTGGAAAAATGGCCAGTGGCCAGACCCTAAATGGTCACCAAATGTCACTGGTATTTATATTTGTTACTGCCAGCAGTTTAGTATAAAGGAACCATGTCAAATACGTCAGCCGCATATCCATTCTGTGAGCTGTGTTCAGATGCTGTTTCCAAATGCTGATTCCTGGTAAGTCAACCTCAGCACTGAAATAATTTATGATAGAGTTTGGGCCCACAGTTCTCATCACCTTTACAAATGATGGATTTGTTTCATAAACTCCACTTACTGAATTTAGAAAAGGACAAAAGCATTACTGACTTCCTCATAATCATTCTAGCTGCTTTTTCAACTAACCTGTTCGTTTGGCTTATTATGAGCTCTGTTCCAGACAAATGAAAATAGACACTGTAGCATCACTATGAAAAAAAAGACAACAACCCTTAAAGGTTGAAGTTCAGGTTCATCACAGTACTAACTGGCTGTGGAAACTCATGTGTTTCTATCCTATCAAACACTTTCATAATCTTAAAGGCCTCATTTTAGTCACTGCTCAGTCTACTTTTTTCTAGAGAAAAGAGCCCCAGCCTGCTCAATCTTTCCTGAAAGGTATAACCTCCCAGTTCTGGTATCATCCCAGTAAATCTTTTTCGCACCTTCTCCAGTGCCTCTATATCATTTTTACAATATGGAGACCTAAACTGTTCACAGTACTCCAAGTGTGGTCTAACCAAGGATCTGTACAACTTTAACATAACTTCCCTGCTTTTCAATTCTATCCCTTTAGAAATGATAAACTGCGCATTATTCATTCAACTACATTTAACTCAGTGAAATATACATTTATCTACATTCATCCATACACAAAACAACAAAGATGCATCTCAATTTTTCTCTAAACTGAGATTTGCTTATCTTAGCTACACTAGCCTTGCTCCCTTTAAGCTGCCACTCACTTTTTTTAAAACACAGTCATCTATAAACCATAAGACTATAAGAGATAGGAGCAGGAGTAGGCCATTCGGCCCCTCGAGCCTGCTCCGCTATTCAATGAGATCATGGCTGATCTGATTTTTACCTCAACTCCACTTTCCCGCCATTTCCCCATATCCTTTGATTCCCTTGCTGATCAAAAATTTGTCTAACTCAGCCTTGAATGTGTTCAATGACTCAGCCTACACAGCTTTTTGGGGTAAAGAATTCCAAAGATTCATGACCCTCTGGGAGAAGAAATTCCTCCTCATTTCTGTCTTAAACGGGCGACCTCTTATTCTGAGACTATGCCCCCTAGTTTTAGATTCCATCATGAGGGGTAACATCCTCTCAGCATCTACCCTATCGAGTCCCCTCAGAATCTTGTATGTTTCAATAAGATCTCCTCTCATTCTTCTAAACTGCAATGAGTATAGACCCAACCTGTTCAATCTTTCCTCATAAGACAACCCTTCCATACCCGGAATCAACCTAGTGAACCTTCTCTGAACTGCCTCCAATGCAAGAATGTCCTTCCTTAAATAAGGGCACCAGAACTGTACGCAGTACTCCAGGTGGGGCCTTACCAGCACCCTGTACAGTTGTAGCATGACTTCCCTGCTTTTATACTCCATCCCCCTAGAAATAAAGGCCAATATTCCGTTTGCCTTCCGGATTACCTGCTGCACCTGTATGTTGACTTTGTGTTTCATGTACGAGGACACCCAGATCCCTCTGTACCGCAGCATTTTGTAGTATTTCTCCATTCAAATAATATTTTGCTTTTTCATTTTTCCTCCCAAAGTGGACGATTTCACATTTTCCCACATTACATTCCATCTGCCAAATTTTTGCCCATTCACTTAACTTGTCACTATCCCTTTGCAGACACTTTGGGCCCGATTTTAGCAGGGGTACGGGCTCTTGGCGGGTGGGCAAGCGGGTGCGTGGGTAACGCGCCCGGTGAAATTAGTGGGTTTCCCGCGCGATCGTAGCAGGCAACGCACTAATTGGAGCCACTTACCTGCTCCTCCGGGTTCCCCGCTGCTGGTCTGCGCGTCGGGCGGGCTGCGCATGCGCAGTAAGATCTGTCAGCTGGAGGCTCTCTAGTTAAAGGGGCAGTCCTCCACTGACAGATGCTGCAACAAATAGCAAAGATGACTGCATGAAGCAGCCCAGGGGGAAGGCTGCTCCCAGTTTAATGATGCCTCACTCCAGGTATCAATACATGGGGTGAGGGGGAGGACAGAGATCTTCCACCCGGCGAGCGGGAGGAAGCGGCCTGCCTCTGCCACCAGGATAAAAGGGTCATTTTGAAAATGACCCTTTTATCCTGACTCTGTTTTCTGTTAGTTAGCCAATCCTCTATCCATGCCAGTATATTACCCCCAACACCATGAGCTCTTATCTTGTGCAGTAATCTTTTATGTGGCACCTTATCGAATGCCTTTTGGAAATCCAAATGTACTGCATCCATTGGTTCCCCTTTATCCACCCTGCCCGTTACTTCCTCAAAGAACTCCAATAAATTTGTCAGACACGATTTCACCTGGCTCGAGGTGGCAGAGGGGGTCACCTGCGCTACCAACATATCGCCCACCTGCACACAGTGCAAGAGGCGGCCCAATGACCTCGGTAGGTCAGCCATAGTGAGTACATGTAGTCTTTCCCCTACACTCCGTCTGCCACATCACTGCCCCCACCCCACATCTCCTTCGGCACTGCCAACACTACTCTGTCACATCACCCCTCATACCCACTCAAACCCCATCCTCATCTTACCTGCACCTACTCACCTCGCGAGTACTCACCCCGCCACTACCACGCAACCCAATCCTCATACAATCTCATGGCTCTATCCCATACTCACCCTCTCGTGCATCTCTCTCACGGCCAGCCTCACTCAACCTGCCACCACCTGTGCTGCAGCCACAGGGCATGCATCACATATGTGCAGTAGGCAGCGTAAGGCAAACGTGTTGTGAGCATGAAGGGGATGCACAAGGGTGTTTGAGGGTTTGTCATGGTTGTTACTTCTATTGAATTTCAGAACAACTCACATCACACATTATATTGGCACCACTACTGCCATGTCTTCGTTAATCCTGTCCGGTTTGTGCAATAATGCCTGCTCCTGGGTATCACTATGAGGACCCACCACTGATGCCACACATTGTGTCACTGCAGAGTGGGTGTAGGTGTATTTACAGGGCTCTTCTGCGCAGGCGACTGAGAGACATCGGCGATGTCCCCGGTTGCACCCTGGAAGGCTGTGGAGGAGAAGTTCGGGAGGGCAGTGGTGACTTTGACAGCGACAGGTAGGAAGATGGTGCACGGGCCAGCCAGGAGCAGCTCGGCATGAAAGAGACTGCAGATGTCCACGGCTACATGTCGAGTGACTCTGAGCCTCCGTGTGCACTGCTGCTCAGAGAGGTCCAGGAGGCTGAGCCTTGGTCTGTGGACTCTGTGGCGAGGGTAGTGCCCTCTGCGACGCATCTCTCTCTGCGGTAGCCCTCCCTCCTGCTGTACAGGTGGATGTGACACAGCACTCTGTTGTGGAGCTCCACGTGTCAGAGATGGATGGTGAGGCTGGTGATGCTGTTCGCCCTCCGAGGAGGTCATGACTGCAGCTCCAGCAGCCCCCATCCCCAAGATGTACATCTGAGGGGGTCCGCAAGATAGATACATGTCTCCGGACCCCGGGGTAAGTGTGCAGGTTGGTGACTTTGACCGTCAGGAGGAGGGTGGTGGAGGCCAAACTTTGTCCCAATTGACAGAGTGGCCTCCTTCAATGGGTGAGGGTCTTCCCCCACCCCCCCCCCCCCCCACCTGTCAAATGGACCTTTGCAGCTGCCACAGGCTGACAGCTGCAACACGTCCATTCGATCTGGGAGTGTTTTCCCCAGTGTGGGAAACAGTCCCATGTTGATCCAAAATCACACACAGTCCCTCAATCAGGTCAATTAATGACCTGAAATAGCTAAATAAATACTCTCAAGTGGCATCCCGCTGGCTTTAATTGCGGGGAACCCGGAAGTGGGTGGGATCGAGGCGGGATCCGGTCGGGATCCTGGATTTCACGATTTTCGAGGCCCCCCCGCCGAGAACGCACCCGATAGTGGGTGCTAAAATCGGGCCCTTTGTGTCCTCATCGCAACTTGCTTTTCCACCTATCATTGTATCAGCAGCAAATTTGGCCACAAGACACTCTGTTCCTTCATCCAAGTCATTGATATATATTGTAAATAATAGAGGCCCCAGCACTGAGCCCTGCGGCACCCCACTAGTTACAGATTGCCATTTTGAAAATGACCCTTTTATCCTGACTCTGTTTTCTGTTAGTTAGCCAATCCTCTATCCATGCCAGTATATTACCCCCAACACCATGAGCTCTTATCTTGTGCAGTAATCTTTTATGTGGCACCTTATCGAATGCCTTTTGGAAATCCAAATGTACTGCATCCATTGGTTCCCCTTTATCCACCCTGCCCGTTACTTCCTCAAAGAACTCCAATAAATTTGTCAGACACGATTTCCCCTTCATAAAACCAATCTCCTTGATTGTATTGAGTCTCCAAATGTCCTGCTACAACTTCCTTAATAATGGATTACAGCATTTTCATGACAGATGTTAGGCCAACTGGTCTATAGTTACCTGCTTTCTGTCTCACTCCCTTCTTGAATAAGGGTGTTACATTTGCAGTTTTCCAATCCGCTGGGACCTTTCCAGAATCTTGTGAATTCTGGAAGATTACAACCAATGCATCCACTATCTCTGTAGCCACTTCCTTTAAAACCCTCGGATGCAAGCCATCAGGTCCAGGGGACTTGTCAGCCTTTCGACCCATTAGTTTACTTAGTACTTTTTCTCTAGTGATGGTGATTGTTTTTAGTTCCTCCCTCCCCTTTGCCCCTTGATTTTCTACTATTATTGGTATATTATTAGTGTCTTCTACTGTGAAGACAGATACAAAATATCTGTTCAATTCCTCTGCCATTTCCTTGTTTTCCATAATTATTTCCCCAGTCTCATCCTCTAAAGGACCAATGTTTACTTTAGCTACCCTCTTCCTTTTTATATACTTGCAGAAGCTTTATCTGTCAGTTCTTATATTTCTTGCTAGTTTGCTCTCATAATTTATTTTCTCCCTTTTTATTATTCTTTTAGTCATCCTTTGCTGGTTTTTAAAGTTTTCCCAATCTTCGGGCTTACCAGTAATCTTTGCCATGTTGTATGCTTTTTTCTTTTAACCTGATACCATCCTTTACTTCCTTAGTTATCCATGGTTGGTTCATCCTTTTTGTGGAGTCTTTCCTCTTCACAGGGATATATTTTTGTTACGAGTCATAAAATATCTTTTTAAATGTTTGCCACTGCTTATCCACCATCACATCATCTAATCTGTTTACCCAGTCCACTTTAGCCAATTCCACCCTCATTCCTTTATAATTGTCCTTATTTAAGTTTAATACAGTAGTTTCAGACCCAAGATCCTCGCTCTCATACTGGATGTGAAATTCTATCATGTTATGATCACTGCTTCCCAAGGGATCCTTTACTTTGAGATCATTAATTAATCCTGTTTCGCTACCCATTACCAGATCCAAAATGGCTTGTTCCCTGGTTGGTTCCCTGCCATATTCGTCTAAGAAACAGTCCCTAATACACCCTATGAACTCCTCCTCAAGGCTATTTTTGCCAATTTGATTTGTCCAATCTATGTGAAAGTTAAATTCGCCCATGATTATTGAATTACCTTTTTTACAAGCCCCCCTTATTTCCTGATTAATATTTTGCCCTACAGTGTAGCTACTGTTAGGGGGCCTATATATTACTCCCACCAGTGATTTCTTTCCCTTGCTATTTCTTACCTCCACCCAAATTGATTCGACATCTTGATCTTCCGAGTCAAGATCATTTCTCACTATTATACCAATTTCATCCTTTATTAACAAAGCTACCCCACCACCTTCACCTTTTTTCCTATTCTTCCGAAATGTTAAATAACCCTGAATATTTAGCTCCCAACCTTGGTCACCTTGCAACCACGTCTCTGTAATGGCAACGAGATCATACCCATTTGTTTCTATTTGTGCTGTCGATTCATCTATCTTATTACGAATGCTGCGCGCATTCCGATTAAAGAACCTTTAATTTTGTCCTTTTACCATTCTTTCCTACCCCGCCCCATTTGCTAGTGCGCTCTTATGTTTGTACGCTCTGTCCCTTCCTGACACACATTGTTTATCATTAGCCCCTTCACTTTCCTGTACTACTTCCTTGTCTTTTCTCTTTATCAATCTAAACTTCGCCCCACCTGAGCCCTCTCCTCCAGTTAGTTTAAGGCCTTCTCTACCGCCCTAGTTATTCAGTTTGCCAGAACACTGGTCCCAGCATGGTTCAGGTGAAGCCCGTCCCAATGGAACAGCTCCCTCTTTCCCCAGTACTGGTGCCAGTACCCCATGAATCGAAACCCACTTCTCCCACATCAATCTTCGAGCCATGCATTCATCTCTCTGATCTGATTTACCCTGTGCCAATTTGCTCGTGGCTCAGGCAATAATCCAGAGATTATCACCTTTGTGGTTCTGCTTTTTAATTTAGTCCCTAGCTGCTCAAACTCCCTCAGCAGAACCGCTTTCTTAGTCCTACCTATGTCGTTAGTACCTACGTGGCTTTTGGCTGCGAGATTCATTCACTGACTGCTCACCTGAAAACTCAATGCAACTGGTTGTGCATTGCTGTTATAATTCTGTAAGAAGAAGTCTCTGCTGTCGCTGCAGCCAATCAAAGGCCTTTCCCTCATCTCAAAAGGTCTCAAACAGCTGTCAGTCAAAATCACAACCACAGGCCAGGGATTTGCTATGATCTGTGACCAGGTGGCCTGTGAACAACTCTCTGGAGATTAGAACAAAGAGACAAATAACTTCTCCTCACAAATAAATTAGAATAAATAATCATCAAAAATAAAAACAGAAAGTGCTGGAGAAGCTCAGGAAGTCAGGCAGCATCTGTGGCAAAAGAAACAGAGTTAACGTTTCAGGTTGATGACCTTTCATCAGAACTGGAAGATGTTGAAGAGTTAACAATTTTTAAGCAAGTACAGAGCCAGGGAAATGGGAGGGAGGGTGGGGAGGAAAGAACAAAAGGGAAGGTCTGTAATGGGGTAGCAGGCAAGAATGATTAAATGACAAATGGGATGATGGTACAAGGCAAGGAGGGTGGTCATGGGACAAATAAAGAAACAAAAGATGGGGCTGGAGGAGCTGTAAATGTCAACATCAGAACCATCACGAGCAGCTGCAGTGCCACAAAAAAATGGGAGCAGTGGTTATGGTCTGAAGTTATTGAAATCAATGTTGAGTCTGGATAAGAACATAAGAAATAGGAGCACGAGTAGGCCACATGGCCCCTTGAGCCTGCTCCGCCATTCAATCAGATCATGGCTGATCTTCGACCTCAACTCCACTTACCTGCCCAATGGTTGTAAAGTGCCTAAACGAAAGATGAGGTGTTGTTCCTCGAGCTTCCGTTGAGCTTCGTTGGAACAGTGTGAGAGGCCGAGGTCAGAGTGGGAGTGGGACGGAATTAAAATGACAAGCAACCAGCTGGTCAGGGTTACGCTTGCGGACTGAATGGAGGTGTTCAGCAAAGCGATCATTCATCAATATTGAAAAAGCCAGTCTCTGACAATAGCCTAAAATGCTTGTCATTGAATGTAACAACTCTGGCCAATTGTCATCCTGAATTTACTGTTGTCCTCAGTCTTATTAATTAGCACTTATGAAGAACACTGCAGTCAGCTCATCTAGAAGTGATGTGTTTTCCTTTGAGAAATATCCTGTGAGATCCTGTTTAAATTCCTTACATGCTGATGCTAGCAATACAAAATATAAGATAAAAAAATCAGCAGAGACAAAAAAAAATGTGCTTTTGTCACATTGGACGTTTTTAAAAATGCTTGTGCCAACCATTTGCATCATTGCCTTTAACTTCAGAGCACTTGATTATTATCATTTGCTACTTCCAAAAATATACTGAATAAGGGATTTGCAACTTAGACATCTCCATCAATGTCTGGTAAAAAGAAGAACGTTTAAGGACTTGATGCAAAAATGTACATGTAAAATATAGAATTCTGCAAGGATCCATTTTTTTTTTATTCCTGCTGCTTAATATTAGTGAATAAAAAAGGATAATAGAACCCTTTTTTCAAAAACTTATTCACACTGCTCTTTCACATCTTTTGAACAGTACTGTGGAGTCTGTGTCTCTCACATTTCATTTTTTTCACAGCCATTGGTGGCTGTCCCGTTTATTCTGTGGCTATGGTATTACATTTTCAAATGTAAGGAATCTTACAACACCAGGTTATAGTCCAACTGTTTTATTTGAAAATCACAAGCTTTCGGAGGCTTTCTCCTCCGAAAGCTTGTGATTTTCAAATAAAACAGTTGGACTATAACCTGGTGTTGTAAGATTCCTTACATTTGTCAACCCCAGTCCATCACCGGCATCTCCACATCATGGCTACATTTTCAAAGTAATGGCTTCTGCTTTAAATAAGCCTGAATGATCTAGATTTACAGCATATAAAGCTGACTCCATTGATGTCCTCATGTCATTTTTAAAAAATCTATATTTACAAGCTGAATTTTCAATAATAAATCAACATCAGAGAATTTTGTTCATGGCTAAGCTTGAAATTCAACATTTTTTTTTAAAAGATTGATCTCCATTTTAACTTTATTCACAAAACAACCCTCTTACTGTGGTGCAACACTTTTCTTTGTTGCCGACTGGAAACTATCCCTGAGCTTTTACACAGTCTTAGACCTGGAGAACGTCTCTAACTGGATCAGTAATAAATTTTCTCCTCGTCAACACCTGGAAACACAAATCAGTCAGTGATCAAGTAGATGTTCCCATTCAGGATCCATCAAAGATACTGCCAAGCCAATACTAGCATCACTGTGTAGTGTCCTGGGTCACACACAGCTGTTCACAAATCACCTCTTCAAATAAGCAAGATGGTTGAGCTGTGCATTCCACTACTCTGGATTATTAATTACTTTGATTGCCACTGTAGTTACACTGTACAGAATATATCTTGTCCCGTGCTTTTACAGCCATGCTGTCTCTGAATCATTCAAACGGAGGAAGACAAACTAGAGAAGCTAAGTGGTTTCTCATTGATGTTCTCTCCGCCTGAAAGAATGTTGACCATATGGCTCCACCAAACACTGGAACACTCTCAGCCTCAGATGAAGGAGACTCCTGTGAGCCGTTGCATGCCAATATACAAATCTCAGAAAAGGCAATGCACAGCTTAAGAAAAAAACCTGATAAAACCCTAAAAAAAACTGGCAACTCTGAAAAGGATATTCAGCTGAAACA
This sequence comes from Heptranchias perlo, assembly GCF_035084215.1. Classification (NCBI taxonomy): domain Eukaryota; kingdom Metazoa; phylum Chordata; class Chondrichthyes; order Hexanchiformes; family Hexanchidae; genus Heptranchias; species Heptranchias perlo. The sequence continues at coordinate 53,022,449 of NC_090328.1, read as the reverse complement.
CGGCCCTGAGTAAATGCATATGGCCAAAGCTACTGCTTCAAAGCATCTGACTAAGTTAAATTCCTTTTCATTACATTGGATTTCAGGGTTTTTATTAGTGTTTTGGATCACTGTCCATGATTCAGTTTGTTTCTCTGTGAAAACTGAACTCTAATGATCTCACATATGACATACAAAAAGTAGTTACAATGAGAGTGATGAAGGATATGGACTTGTCATGACTTAAGCTGCAGCTATACCCAATATTCCATCAGTTCTATAATAGTATAAAAAAATTCAAGTACACAAAGTGCATTTTTTGCAGTGGTGGATTTAGAAATTTTTGTTGGGGGAAATTAGCTCTGATGGTACAGCATTTATTTCCTGGGCGGACAGTTTTGATCATTGATACTTTTGGGGCATCTTCTTGCATTTTTTTTTAACATTTCAGAATTTGAAGCCAAAAATAATTTATTCTGGAATTATTAAAATAATTAGGATATTAAAATAAAAATAGATGTTACAAATTATTGATTTTTTGCTCGATCGGAAGGTTATAATTGGTGAGTATAACACTGAAGGCCTATGTACACAGGTGTCATAACTGGATGAGATATACTGACCAGTATTATCTTTACAGTCACTTCTTAAAGTTACAAGTCAAAATAACACTTCACTCATCAGGACTGGCTGGCATGCACCCATTGCAAAATTACTTCAGAGGCGAGGCATAAGACCGAACTAGGATAAAGTCCTCTGCTGATATTTTCCCACTGTAGGGAAAATTCATTCTTCACCAGTGCTTAACACTTTCACCAGACTGCCCGGTCAGGATCACATTACTTTCAGTGCAGGCCCTTTTGGATGATATTTTCACATTGATGGTAGAACGTAAATGCCCTTTGCATCAATACAATTACATTTTAATGTAGATTGTTTATGCTGCAGTGTATTTTCCATTCCTGGCTTCATCTTTGTCCTATGGCTTTTCTCTGCATTATATCTGTCTCCTAATGCACCAATGAGAGAACATATCACAGCATTATGTGCTCTAAGTACATACTGTTTTTGATTTGGAGCAAATCTCATCAGCCTTAACATAGAGAAGATTATCTTAATAGGGACAACTAAAGTGCTGTATAATGCACATGCATACATCTCTTAACAGAAAAACGTAACTGTTTGAGGACATGAACAAGTAACTTCTTTCACCATGCAATATATGTATTCTTTATTGCTGTGATGTACTTCAGTGGCCTTATCAACTTTTAATGTGACGGATGATCTTATACAGATGTACTTGCAAGCTCTGGTACTTCAAAGACTGCTATTTTTTTTATTGCCACTATAGATTTTCCCCTTTTCTCATAAATTCATTGCTTATCAACGACAGAGAGATGATTAAGTCCAATGGAAGCACCTCCGGCACGTACCTGCCAACACCTGTTTGTATGCTCTGAAGCAAGTGTTTCTGATTTGCCTCTTCTGTGCATGTGCATGTGCAGAAAAGTTAACTCGCAAATTATTGTGGGGTGAAAGTCTGGAAATGTGCAAACATTTGGAGCACTGCACAACGGTGTCATGAAAACACTGAATACTTGCTCAAAAAGTGAGAGGTTGATAACTATGCTAATTGTATCTGCACTGCTGTTAATCCAGCTACAAGGCATTGTCGGGTTCAGTAGTTCCCCCCTGCCACATTTTTCCCTTTAGCTTCGGGATATTGAAACCAATTGCAGCACCCCTAAAGTTGTCCCGGCTTCAAACAGCTAACTCCAGGCAAATTGGGAATGGACACAGGACACCTCCACGGGGGATGAATTTACCGATGAGCTGGAGGACAGATCACCTTCCAACTTTTTTTAAAAGATGGTTTCAGGGATTTAAATTCATGGTTCTATGATTTCCCATTTGGTATTTAGACCCATTTCATTGTGTCTCACTCTTCCACAGTAGCCACAGCTTATATAATTGTTTGTTTAAAAGCTTCTCCAAAAATACTCGCTCCCAATCTGCCCCTTTTATATTGAACAGCCAGTGTTATAATATAACGTCTTTCTCCCAGACTCTCTCTTCCTAACTGACAGCCCACAACTATGAGAGTGTAATGGTCCCTGGGCTCAGCCAGACATTCATTCGTGGACTCAGCCAAACTTGGGGCAGTTTTGATGTCCCAACAGTGTTAAATCATTCAATTGTGTTTCTTGAAAGCCAAACTTGTAAATACCAAGTGACCAAGAATCCATGGCTAATGACAGCACCCCAGAAACACTGTCATTTGTCACATGGATTTGCTGGTGAGAACACAGGGGCTAAGGTGCAGCTTGGGCTCCTATTGACTGAGAAATGGTCGAACTTGCTAGATGGTGACCCTCTGAACACCGTCCTGTAACACACTCCTGACCCTCTGAACACAGTCCTGTAACACACTCCTGACCCTCTGAACACAGTCCTGTAACACACTCCTGACCCTCTGAACACAGTCCTGTAACACACTCCTGACCCTCTGAACACAGTCCGGTAACACACTCCTGACCCTCTGAACACAGTCCTGTAACACACTCCTGACCATCTGAACACGGTCCTGTAACACACTCCTGACCCTCTGAACACGGTCCTGTAACACACTCCTGACCCTCTGAACACGGTCCTGTAACACACTCCTGACCCTCTGAACACGGTCCTGTAACACACTCCTGACCATCTGAACACAGTCCTGTAACACACTCCTGACCATCTGAACACAGTCCTGTAACACACTCCTGACCCTCTGAACACAGTCCTGTAACACACTCCTGACCCTCTGAACACGGTCCTGTAACACACTCCTGACCATCTGAACACAGTCCTGTAACACACTCCTGACCATCTGAACACAGTCCTGTAACACACTCCTGACCCTCTGAACATGGTCCTGTAACACACTCCTGACCATCTGAACACAGTCCTGTAACACACTCCTGACCGTCTGAACACAGTCCTGTAACACACTCCTGACCGTCTGAACACAGTCCTGTAACACACTCCTGACCATTTTAAGAGTTAACTATTTCTCTTATGTACCGATGTGCTGCCATTTTGTACTTCAAGGGGGGACGGAGGGGGAAAGAACGACGGCCGTGACAGGGTCAGGCCGAGAAAGATTTAATTCGGGCGGTGGGGGTGTGGAAGCAGCTGTTGTGCTTGTGGACGCGGCTTAGGTCCTGCCTATCGGTCCAAAGGGAGTCCGGCTCGTGCCCTTAAAGGGCCAGGCACCCCTCCCTCCTCCACCACTGGCTGGAACGTATCGAGACGTTACTGTGTCGTATACCGAGATGCTGTCTTCTCAAGGTCGAAACGTCGAGCGAGCGAGAAGGCCCGAGGGAGAGGGGTCGGGGCGGGGCGACTGACCGTTGCTGGACGGCTCGGCCCCCAGCTGTCGAATAGCTGCAGGAACCCAGAGACCAACCCCCTTCCCCCTCACCGCCCCCAACCCATCTCGAAGGGTCCAGTCGACAAGAAGCAACAGACGGTCAAATCCACTCAAGTGTTTCTAGGAAAAGAAAACCAGAGACACAATAAAAACAAATTTTGGGAAAGCTGCTGTTCCCTGGAATGCTGAGGGGGAGACGTCAATCTTTGTGCGTGAGGGGGAGAGGGGAGGAGTTGTATATGATCGAGAAGGACACACACAGTCTTGCACACACGGACCCCACTCACCTCCTCCCAGTGTCTCCGGTCTCCCGGATATCAGCCCCCCGTCTGTTCTGTTGAAGAGGGATTGCGGGCTGGGGTCGATCAGGCAGACAGAAACCAACCGCCATCTTGTTTCTCCTTTAAAATAAGGAGGGAGGGGGTCTGGTGGAGGGGCAAATCGAGAGGTGTCTTACAAAGGGATTTGGTTTCAAGAGAACGGGAAGAGTTGGTTGGTGTAGAGTGAGCTTTACTCTGTATCTAACCCGTGCTGTACCTGCCCTGGGAGTGTTTGATGGGACAGTGTAGAGGGAGCTTTACTCTGTATCTAACCCGTGCTGTACCTGCCCTGGGAGTGTTTGATGGGACAGTGTAGAGTGAGCTTTACTCAGTATCTAACCCGTGCTGTACCTGCCCTGGGAGTGTTTGATGGGACAGTGTAGAGGGAGCTTTACTCTGTATCTAACCCGTGCTGTACCTGCCCTGGGAGTGTTTGATGGGACAATGTAGGGGGAGCTTTACTCTTTATCTAACCCGTGCTGTACCTGCCCTGGGAGTGTTTGATGGGACAGTGTAGAGGGAGCTTTACTCTGTATCTAACCCTGTACCTGCCCTGGGAGTGTTTGATGGGACAGTGTAGAGGGAGCTTTACTCTGTATCTAACCCGTGCTGTACCTGCCCTGGGAGTGTTTGATGGGACAGTGTAGAGGGAGCTTTACTCTGTATCTAACCCGTGCTGTACCTGCCCTGGGAGTGTTTGATGGGACAGTGTAGAGGGAGCTTTACTCTGTATCTAACCCTGTACCTGCCCTGGGGGTGTTTGATGGGACAGTGTAGAGGGAGCTTTACTCTGTATCTAACCCGTGCTGTACCTGCCCTGGGAGTGATTGACGGGACAGTATGGGCAAGAATGGGGGGTGAGGTACCGGAGAGCAGGAGGCCCACATGGTAACCATCACCCACAGCGAGAGTGGGCGCCTTGGGAGGAGGGGTGGCAAAAGGAAACCCCTTTATGTAAATGAGACCCTGGGGCTCTTTCGCTGCCCAAGTTCCAGGATACCCCTTTATAACTCTATGACTCTATAAATGCTGGAATATGGGATTAGAGTAGACAGGGCTTGATGGCCGGCGCGGAGACGATGGGCCGAAGGGCCTCTATCCGTGCTGTATAACTATGACTCTATGGTGTTGTGTTGTAACAGAGCTTTAGTCACATTAACAGTAAATTAACTTGTGTTCCCTGTAGTATTGATACATTAACTGAGACAATGGAAGAGGAGACTCTTGTTACACTGAAAATTCTAATTATTATGGAGAGTAGAGTCAATTCCTGAAATTAACTGGCAAATGTTCTAACTAGTATCTTCCCAGATTCAATGTGGGAAGCTTGGAGGCAGAAAGCTGAACAATTTTCAATATATTAAATATGGTATATGGGGCACAAGTTTCATTGTAAACTCATTAGAATTACCTGCAGTACTTGATACTCTAGTAGGTGAAATTGTGATAGGTATTTTCAATGTTAAAGGTGTCACACTGCATGACACACAATGGCTGCTATTTTACGGTGAGAGTCTGTCACACCCTATGATAGTGCAGTCTTCCCACAAGGTTCCCACATGTCGCCCAAAATGCATTCTGAAATGTTTCTTAGCCAACATATTTTCTTAATAACTAAAATTTCTAATGTCTAAAATGGAGGTTTAAATAACAAATTCAAAAAAATGACACATTCCACAATACTATTAATGTTATCCATTGAATTGTCTTTTGTATCTTTTAACAAATCCATAAAGCCTGGGTGTTAGAAATTTGGGTCTGTCATAAATGCCTTCTTGAGTTCAGTGGCGTCAGTCACTCCCCTAAGCGATCTGAGTGCCTTACTTTTATGAGACCTGATTCGCACTGCCCTATATCTACTTGTAAGAGAGGGTAACCCAGGGATAGAACAATTGCATTGCGTTGTAATCAGGACAGGGTATTCATGCCTTTCATGTGTGCTTCTTCAATCTTTCTGAAGGTAGACTGAACAAACACTTGGTGAAACAATTTAGATTTCTGTAGCAGTTTATCATAAACCTCGGGATGTCTCAAAATACTTCACAACCAAAGAATTATTTTTGAAGGACATTCACAGTTGTTACACAGGAAAACACAGCAGCTAGTTTGTGCACAACGAGAAAGGTCCCACAAATAACAAATGAAATGAATGGCCAATTGGTCTGTTTTTGCTGGTGTTGGTTGAGGGAGAACTGTTGGCCATGACTCCCAATTAGGAGAATGGTTTGATTCAAAGTCTCAACTAACAATTTGTGGGGTAAGGGGGTAAGGTCACCAGGGGACAGAAGAATTTTATAGACAAATGGTTTCGAAGTTCTTCCTACGTTACTTAATATGGTGGATGAATGAAGGAGTGGCATTGACAAAAGTGATACATTTTGATAGGAAGAATGAGGAGAAGCAATATAAATTAAATGGTACAATTTTAAAGGGAGTGCAGGAACAGAGACCTGGGGGTACACAAATCTTTGAAGGTGGCCGGACAAGTTGACGAGGCTGTTAAAAAAGCATATGGGATCCTGGGCTTTATTAATAGCGGCATAGAGTACAAAAGCAAGGAAGTTATGCTAAACCTTTATAAAACACTGGTTAGGCCTCAGTTAGAAACATAGAAAATAGGAGCAAGAGTCGGCCATTCAGCCTTTCGGGCCTGCTCCGCCATTCAAAATGATCATGGCTGATCGTCTAACTCAGTACCCTGTTCCCGCTTTTTCCTCGTATCCCTTGATCCCTTTAGCATTAAGAAATATATCTATCTCCTTCTTGAATACATCTAATGACTTGGCCTCCACTGCCATCTGTGGTAGAGAATTCCACAGGTTCACCACTCTCTGAGTGAAGAAATTTCTCCTCATCTCGGTTCTGAAACTGAGACCTCTGGTTCTGGACTCTCCAGACATTGGGAACATCCTCCCTGCATCTAGTCTGTCTAGCCCTGTTAGAATTTTATATGTTTCGATGAGATCACCTCTCATTCTTCTAAACTCTAGTGAATATAGGCCTAGTCGACCCAATCTCTCCTCATACGTTAGTCCTGCCATCCCAGGAATCAGTCTGGTAAACCTTCGTTGCACTCCCTCCATGGCAAGGACATCCTTCCTCAGATAAGGAGACCAAAACTGCACACAATACTCCAGATGTGGTCTCACCAAGGCCCTGTATAATTGCAGTAAGACATCCCTGCTCCTGTACTCAAATCCTCTTGCAATGAAGGCCAAAAAGTTGGAGTATTGTGTTCAATTCTGGGCACCACACTGTAGGAAGAATGTCAAGGCCTTAGAGAGGGTGCAGAAGAGATTTACTAGAATGGTACCAGGGATGAGGGACTCCAGTTATGTGGAGAGACCGGAGAAGCTGGTGTTCTCCTTAGAGCAGAGAAAGTTAAGAGGAGATTTGATAGAGGTGTTCAAAATCATGAACGGTTTTGATAGAGCAAATAAGGAGAAACTGTTTCCAGTGGCAGAAGGATCGGTAACCAGAGGACACAGATTTAAGGTGATCGGCAAAAGAAACAGAGGTGACATGAGGAAACATTTTTTTATGCAGCGAGTTGTTATGATCTGGAACTCACTGCCTGAAAGGATAGTGGAAGCAGATTTAATAATGACTTTCAAAAGGGAATTGGATAAATACTTGAGGAGAAAACATTTACAGGGCTATGGGGAAAGAGCAGGAGAGTGGGACTAACTGGATAGCTCTTTCAAAGAGCTGGCACAAGCACGATGGGCTGATTGGCCTCCTTCTGTGCTGTATCATACTATGAAACTATGACACATCCCTAAATGATGTCTACAAATTGGAACATCCTGCTCTCCTATCCATTAATGGACTCAGGAGGAGGTGAGAAAAAAATAGTATAAATCCTTCATCATGAGGAATTTCTGTACTCCTACTTTGTATGATCCCAAGATTGCACTCACTGATATTAGTAATGGTCAGAGGGCTGGGACTCAAGTGCTGCCTTTTTCAGTAATGTTATTTGAAGAGTTTAAAAATTGTAATCTTGATGTAAAGGCTTCTGTCTGACGATTACACTCATGTTCAAAAATAGAATCATATGAAAAATGGCAGCTGGGTGCTTGGATAGTGCAGTCACTATTGAGAAGAGCTTTTCTTTTTATTTACATTTCACTTGGGTCAAACACTAGCTTGAACTATTCTAAGCTGTTGTCATAATCAATCTCCAGTGAAGAAAGAGAACCCTTCAGGTGCAGTATTTTAAAATCTAAACCCTTTGGGGTTGATGTGTGAGCTGAACAGATAATAAGTTTGTTTAATTTTGCATTCTGAGCTGGAGAATTTAAAAATGATGCAGTTGTGTGGTTCATAAAATGTGACATTTAAAAGCCAATCACATCAAAGATCTAGCCCAAGTTAAACAGAATTTACTTGAATAGTGAATATTTACAAAATATTTGCATATATGGCAGTAAAATTATCCTTGCCTATGTTTTATGATTTAGGACAGCAGTATGTCATTAATGTAAGTTGGTTGTGTAATCTACTTTTGATATTTGTCTGTAGATGCTACATGTATTATTTGCATTAAAGAAGCAGAAATGAACCCTATTTGGCTGTACATGGTGCTGTGTCCTTGAGTCTCAGTGTAACAGTTTGATGATTTCTCGAATTACACTTTGTTTTTTCACTCTGTAAAACGCAGAATATCAAAAATGCCCTGACCTGTAGGATATAGATCAAATATGCACAATATACTTTTCTGATATTATGAGAAAGTGTAGTAGGAAAGATGAAAAACATTGATATATAGTGAATCTCTAAAATGGATAACGATTATCAGAAAAATGGTTAAGCACCTTGAAACTTTTTAAAACTCTGCTTTCAACAAAGCAAACTTATTATTATTGTCTTGCCTTCTTCCAATTTTGGCTCTCCACTCCTGAAGGGAGTGATTCAGGTTTGTTCACAATACCTTTGGATATTTCACATTTGTGTGGCCATTCCTTGTTTCAGCCTGGATAATGAGCTTGTCAAGGAAGCATCACAGCCAAACCAATCCTGTACTCACTTAATGTCTAACACATGCAGTTTCCAGCATTAGTCATTGGATAACAATCAGGAGTGGCTATCCTTGCTGATTTTATTTGCCCTTGGCCTCTCGGGGACACTGAAATCCATTATAGAGCTTCCAGTTCTACATACACTGACTTTCTACTTGTTGAATGACCCAATTGATGTCTGTGGATTTCTAAAGAGTTTTTAACCTATATCTGTGCTGTTTTATGAATTTGGGGGGGTTGTAACTAGGAATGCAGAGTCTTTTTATTTTCCACCACGTCCTATATCATTGTATCAAAGGTACAGCACAGGAGGAGGCCATTCGGCCTATCGTGCCTGTGCCGTCTCTTTGAAAGAACTACCAATTAGTCCCATTACCCTGATCTTTCTCCATAGCCTGTAATTCCCTTCAAGTATTTATCCAATTCCCTTTTGAAAGTTACTTTTGAATCTCCATCCACCGCCCTTTCAGGCAGTGTATTCCAGATCATTACAACTTGCTGCGTTTAAAAAAAATGTTTCCTCATGTTGCCTCTGTTTCTTTTGCCGATCACCTTAAATCCGTGTCCTCTGGTTCCCAATCCTTCTGCCGTTGGAAACAGTTTCTCCTTGTTTACTCTATCAAAACTGTTCATGATTTTGAACACTTTTATCATATCTCCCCTTAACATTCTCTGTTCTAAGAAGAATAAACCCAGCTTCTCCGGTCTCTCCACATAACTGAAGTCCCTCATCCCTGGCACCATTCCAGTAAATCTCTTCTGCACTTTCTCTAAGGCCTTGACATCCTTCCTAAAGTGTGGTGCCCAGAATTGAACACAATACTCCAGCTGAGGCCTAACCAGTGTTTTATAAAGATTTAGCATAACTTCCTTGCTTTTGTACTCTACGCCTCTATTAATAAAGCCCAGGATCCCATATGCCTCGTCAGCTTGTCCTGCCACCTTCAAAGATTTGCGTATGTGCGCCCCCAGGTCTCTCTGTTCCTGCACCCTCTTCAAAATTATATCTTTAGTTTATATTGCCTCTCCTCATTCTTCCTACCAAAATGCATCACTTCACACTTCTCTACATTAAATTTCATCTTCCATGTGTCTGCCCATTTGACCGAGTTTCGTGTCATCTGCAAACTTTGAAATTATACCCTCTATACCCAAGTCCAGGTCATTAATATATATCAAAAAGAGCAGTGGTCCTAATACTGATATCTGGGAAACACCACTGTATACTTCCCTCTAGTCTGAAAAATGACCAGTCACCACTACTCTTTGCTTTCTGTCCCCGAGCCAATTTTGTATCCACGCTGCTACTGTCCCTTTAATCCCATGGGCTTTAATTTTGTTAACAAGTCTATTATGTGGTACTTTATCAAATGCCTTTTGAAAGTCCATATATACAACATCTACCCTCTCCGTTACTTCATCAAAGAACTCAATTAAGTTAGTCAAACATGATTTTCTTTTACCAAATCTGTGCTGACTTTCATTTATTAGCCTATATTTTTCCAAGTGCCAATTTATTTTGTCTCAGATTATTGTGTCTCAAAGTTTCCCCACCACCGACATTAGGCTGACTGGCCTGTAATTGCCGGGTTTATATTTAGTCACTTGGGGGTGAGGGCTTTAATTCAGCTGAGTGTTTATTAAACTCAGAAGTGCAAATATTTCCTCCAATTTTTCTGCAGATCTTTTCCCCTATTCTAGTCAGTTAGCTTCAGTGGGCTAATAGGCTCTGGCAGCCTCATGTCCACACCAGATTTGTCCTCAGTAATCATCTGCAAATACAATTCCCAGAGTTGTCACTAGACAGAGTTCAGAAGTAGGATATTTTAGCATTATTACTCTGTGTCGGATTGAATAATTCATTACCAGAGATTGAACTTGGCAGTGTATGCACTGAGTTATTGAGAAGACATGTCCATCTTTATATTGCGTAATATAGGAAGGAAGTGTCCCTGTGTCAAATAGAGGTAATTTCTGCTCATTCCAGATTCCAATCTAAAGATAACAAATGTCAGATTTGGTGCATGTGTCACTGCCTTTTCTCATGTTACTCATTATCAATCAAGAGTTTGTAAATCATTAATTCAGTTCACTTTGAACTCTAATTAAATGGCAGTAGGAAAAAAGGAGTTTCACGTTAAAATGTTTGCTGGTCTGTATAAAGTAAGAACACTTGTCAGATTTGGGGTATAGAAATGATTCTGGTGAACGTGAAAGCAGACTTTGACAGGAAAGTAGTGGAATGACGAGCAAGAGAAAGACATGGCATGGAGATATCAGAAGGTTTAACAATCACTGTTTCCCTTTATTCTAGTAATTCAGCAGCTAACAGGAAACTCTGGGAGCTTAGACACCAAATCTTTTGTCTACGTTGTGATGTACAACGCATTATAAGCAATAGGTTATTGATCTGTTTTTTTGGTTTTGGAAACAAATTAGAGCAGAAAAGCCAGCGTGTCCAGGACAGGAAATAGTATTTTGTACTTGCGCTGGCTTTTTAGATAAAATTAGCAGTAAGAATTTCAATCCCTAACATATTTGTGATAATTGTAAACAATTTTACAACACCAAGTTATAGTCCAGCAATTTTATTTTAAATTCACAAGCTTTCGGAGATTTTCTCCTTCCTCAGGCAAATGTTTTTCTCCTTCCTCAGGCAAACATTTGCCTGAGGAAGGAGAAAATCTCCGAAAGCTTGTGAATTTAAAATAAAATTGCTGGACTATAACTTGGTGTTGTAAAATTGTTTACAATTGTCAACCCCAGTCCATCACCGGCATCTCCACATCATATTTGTGATAATTCCACAGTCAGATCAGGGACTAGGTATTTTAGTAAATTAGCACAGTGGCTTTTCACTTCTGGGATCTGGCTTTTCACTTCTGGGATCTAACTTTTCAATTTTGGCACTTGACCCATTTCGTAGCGTGTACGGGCCACCAGCGTAAAATTGACTCTAATTCAACACTAGATTAACACCCTCATTCAGCATGGCTGGTATGGGAATTGGAAAATGAGACAGTGGTGCAGTAGAGGCTGCTTTTCCGAGGCTGGAGAAGATTGGTGAGTTCTTTACTCTCTCCATTAAACTTTTTTTATTATTCATTCATGGGATGTGGGCGTCGCTGGCAAGGCCAGCATTTATTGCCCATCCCTAATTGCCGTTGAGAAGGTGGTGGTGAGCCGCCGCCTTGAACCGCTGCAGTCTGTGTGGTGAACGTTCTCCCACAGTGCTGTTAGGAAGGGAGTTCCAGGATTTTGACCCAGCGACGATGAAGGAACGGCGATATATTTCCAAGTCAGGATGATGTGTGACTTGGAGGGGAACGTGCAGGTGGTGTTGTTCCCATGTGCCTGCTGCCCTTGTCCTTCTAGGTGGTAGAGGTTGTGGGTTTGGGAGATGCTGTTGAAGAAGCCTTGGCGAATTGCTGCAGTGCACCCTGTAGATGGTACACACTGCAGCCACGGTGCGCCGCTGGTGAAGGGAGTGAATATTTAGGGTAGTGGATGGGGTACCAATCAAGCGGGCTGCTTTGTCCTGGACGGTGTTGAGCTTCTTGAGTGTTGTTGGAGCTGCACTTCTCCAGGCAAGTGGAGAGTATTCCATCACACTCCTGACTTGTGCCTTGTAGATGGTGGAAAGGCTTTGGGGAGTCAGGAGGTGAGTCACTCACTGCTGAATACCCAGCCTCTGACCTGCTCTTGTATTTATGTGGCTGGTCCAGTTAAGTTTCTGTTCAATGGTGACCCCCGGGATGTTGATGGTGGGGGATTCAGCGATGGTAATGCAGTTGAATGTCAAGTGGAGGTGGTTAAACTCTCTTGTTGGAGATGGTCATTGCCTGGCACTTGTCTGGCGCGAATGTTACCTGCCACTTATGAGCCCAAGCCTGGATGTTGTCCAGGTCTTGCTGCATGCGGGCACAGACTGTTTCATTATCTGAAGGGTTGTGAATGGAACTGAACACTGTGCAATCATCAGCGAACATCCCCATTTCTGACCTTATGATGGAGGGAAGGTTATTGATTAAGCAGCTGAAGATGGTTGGGCCAAGGACACTGCCCTGAGGAACTCCTGCAGCAGTGTCCTGGGGCTGAGATGATTGGCCTCCAACAACCATTACCATCTTCCTTTGTGCTAGGTATGACTCCAGCCACCGGAGAGTTTTCCCCCTGATTCCCATCGACTCCAGTTTTCCTAGGGCTCCTTGGTGCCACACTTGGTCAAATGCTGCCTTGATGTCAAGGGCAGTCACTCTCACCTCACCTCTGGAATTCAGCTCTTTTGTCCATGTTTGGACCAAGGCTGTAATGAGGTCTGGAGCCGAGTGGTCCTGGCGGAACCCAAACTGAGCATCGGTGAGCAGGTTATTGGTGAGTAAGTGCCGCTTGGTAGCACTGTCAACGACACCTTCCATCACTTTGCTGATGATTGAGAGTAGACTGATGGGGCAGTAATTGGCCGGATTGGATTTGTCCTGCTTTTTGTGGACAGGACATACCTGGGCAATTTTCCACATTGTCAGCTAGATGCCAGTGTTGTAGCTGTACTGGAACAGCTTGGTTAGAGGCGCAGCTAATTCTGGAGCACAAGGCTTCAGCACTACAGCTGGGATGTTGTCAGGGCCCATAGCCTTTGCTGTATCCAGTGCACTCAGCTGTTTCTTGATATCACGTGGAGTGAATCGAATTGGCTGAAGACTGGCTTCTGTGATGGTGGGAATATCGGGAGGAGGCCGAGATGGATCATCCACTCAACACTTCTGGCTGAAGATGGTTGCAAACGCTTCAGCCTTGTCTTTTGCACTCACGTGCTGTACTCTGCCATCATTGAGGATGGGGATGTTTACAGAGCCTCCTCCTCCCATTAGTTGTTTAATTATCCACCACCATTCACAACTGGATGTGGCAGGACTGCAGAGGTTAGTTGTGGAATCGCTTAGCTTTGTCTATAGCATGTTGTTTCCGCTGTTTAGCATGCATGTAGTCCTGAGTTGTAGCTTCACCAGGTTGGCACCTCATTTTTAGGTACCACTGGTGCTGCTCCTGGCATGCTCTTCTACACTCCTCATTGAACCAGGGTTGATCCCCTGGCTTGTTGGTAATGGTGGAGTGAGGAGATTGTGCTGGAATACAATTCTGCTGCTGCTGATGGCCCACTCGCCTCATAGATGCCCAGTTTTGAGCTGCTAGATCTGTTCTGAATCTATCCCATTTAGCACGGTGGTAGTGCTACACAACACGTTGGATGGTGTCCTCAGTGTGAAGATGGGACTTCGCCTCCACAAGGACTGTGCGGTGTTCACTCCTACCAATACTGTCGTGGACAGATGCATCTGCGACAGGTAGATAGGTCAAGTAGGTTTTTCCCTCGTATAGGTTCTCTTACCACCTGCCGCAGGCTCAGACTGGCAGCTATGTCCTTCAGGGCTTGTTCAGCTCGGGCAGTAGTGGTGCTACCAAGCCACTCTTGGTGATGGACATTGAAGTCCCCCACCCAGGGTACATTCTGTGCCCTTGTTACCCTCAATGCTTCCTCCAAGTGGTTCTCAACATGGAGGGGAACTGATTCATCAGCTGAGGGAGGACGGTAGGTGGTAATCAGCAGGAGGTTTCCTTGCCCATGTTTGACCTGATGCCATGAGATTTCATGGGGTCCATAGTCAATGTTGAGGACTCCCAGGGCCACTCCCTCCTGACTGTATATCACTGTACCGCCACCTCTGGTGGGTCTGCCCTGCCGGGGGACAGGACATACCCAGGGATGGTGATGGAAGAGCCTGGGATGTTGGCTGAAAGGTATGATTTGGTCAGACTGTTGCTTGACTAGCCTGTGGGACAGCTCTCCCAATTTTGGCACATGTCCCCAGATGTTAGTGAGGAGGACTTTCCAGGGTCGACTGGGCTTGGTTTGCCTTTGTCGTGTCCAGTGTCTCATCCGGTTTTATTCTTGTTACGACTTTTTGTCGCGAGATTTTACAACTGAGTGGCTTGCTAGGCCATTTCAAAGGGTGATTAAGAATCAACCGCATTGCTGTGAGTTTGGAGTCACATGTAGGCCAGACCGGATAAGGATGGCAGGTTTCCTTCCCTAAAGGGCACTCGTGAACCAGACGACAATCCAATAGTTTCATGGCCACCATTACTGATACTAGTTTTTTTTATTCCAGATTTTATTTAATTAATTGAATTTAAATTTCCCAGCTGTGGCAGGATTTGAACTCATGACTCTGGATTATTAGTCCATGCCTCTGGATTATTCGTCCAGTAACATAACCACTGTGCTACTTGGGAATGCCTCAAATGGTAAATATTCAATTTTGTAGTAACAACACCCATGACTTCGAGCACTGGGGTACAAAAATAACTTGATAAAATCACATCAACCTTTAACACATTAAACTTGGGGAGCAGATTTTCTGACACAGATTATAACCCTGAGGATCAGCTGGATTCAACTGGATTCTACTCTTGTAGATTTTGAAATTTATTGACTATTTTACTTGAAGGTGAACATTACTGAATGTGAAGCACTGCTTCCTATTAGTTATTCCATCAGAGCCATTGAAATGCTGCCACTTAGTTGAAAACATATGCCTTTTAATCCCTTCCCTGTAGCCTGTGGAAATCTGTGATTTTGTCTGCAAATTGCAGTTCATTTTTTGTTTTAGACCTTGATGGTAAAGCAGAGCCATCACTAAATTCCAAAATAGCAATATGGGCACGTTGCTGCAATGTTCGTCTGCACTGAAAGAAAAAGAACTTGACTGTGTTTATACATTTCAGCAAGAATCTCTGTAATAAACTGACAGGAGAGAGCAGTGAAACAGAATCAGATTGACAGTGTTTTTTAATGTGACTGAATGAAGCGACTTTAAGCTTTTATTTGATTTGTCAAGTCAGAGTGCACAAATGCTTTGTTTGGGCTTTAGTCTGCCTCACTGCTCCCCTAACTTATCCTTTCCAAAAGGAGAATCAGCATCGGGTAGTGGAAATGAAAACTGAAAATCTGAGACAGAAAGTATGAATAGGCACCGATACTTAGATGAAATTCTTTTTGTAACACAGAAACAAGATTTTTTTAATATATAAATGCAGTTGACGTCCTTTGTTTATGAATCAGGAGCTGGAACCCTCACTGGTTTTTGCACTTGCCTAGCCCAAGGGTACTGAAACTATTTGTAGCATCTGGCTAAGATTGGCTAATTCTGCACAGACTAGGGATCAAACCTGGAATCTTCCTGGTCTGTATGGGCAGTACTCAGTATCCACAACAACATTGAAGGAGTTATTGATTATTTTTCTGAATAACCATCTTCATTGTATGCTGTGGTTCAGTGGCTTTATTTTCTTTAACGGTGCGGTATATCTAGGGATACCTGATGTGTATTGTTGGACAGAAGAGATTCAGACTTGTTCTCTTCAAGGCTCATACGTTAAAGGTTTCTGTTATAATCCAGACATGAATAAATGTATAAGAATGTATGAAAATAATAACTTCAGCACAAACTTTGTTCATTTTAAAACATCATTTCAAGTGTCAAGTGCCTCACTCAACAGATTTTTTTAATGCCCACGATACTATTGCTCAAACATACATATATAATTTGACAACAAGTGTTTTCTGTAAGACTATGGGTACAGGCACAGTCATGCAGTGCCTATAGGGATTTGAAATTGCAGATTAGTCCTTGCGTTCTCCAAAGACTCAGTTTGGAATCGTTTTTTTTTCAATTTGAGGATAAGACCCCCTCTGTTTATTCTAAATTTTTTGATCACCCTGCATCTCACAACTGTAGCTGGATCTAATACAATCTCAGGTGCACAAGAGCAGCCTTGGGATAAATCTGCCTCCCTCCCTTTGGGAAAGCTCCTGGTCTCCACTTGGCACCACAGAAAGAGTTAGCACTTTATCCAGGTGACCATAATCACTGGCATTGAGGTAACTGTTTGATTATTACAACAAGGCACGACTTGTGGCCTTTCCTCAGTCTGACCTTCTATTTAAGAGCATTTTTTAAAAGGAAAACAGATACCATTGTTTGAATGTACATGTATAATGTCTTAATCCAAGAGGCATGTGTAATATCCCAGAAATGACTGCCATTGGAGGTTTGCTGATATCATTTAGAATAAGTGGCTGCTCTTTCAAAACTGAGATGAGGAGAAACTTCTTCACTCAGAGGGTAGTAGGTCTGTGGAATTTGCTGCCCCAGGAAGCTGTGGAAGCTACATCATTAAATAAATTTAAAACAGAAATAGACAGTTTCCTAGAAGTAAAGGGAATTAGGGGTTACGGGGAGCGGGCAGGAAATTGGACATGAATTTAGATTTGAGGTTAGGATCAGATCAGCCATGATCTTATTGAATGGCGGAGCAGGCTCGAGGGGCCGATTGGCCTACTCCTGCTCCTATTTCTTATGTTCTTATGTTCTTATAATTTACATTGCTTGACCCACCATGTAATCTTGTGTGGTTCGATAGTTTTTTTTGAACTTATGGTGGGAAAGCACCAAAATTCTGTGCCGGCGGGGAGGGGCGGGGCGGGGGGTGTGATTGGTTTACTTCTACATATAGACAATACAGTAATCAGCACTTTGTTAAAGCAATATTTTGCCTTATCAAAATTTAAATACAGTACTTTAAGAAAAGTATTTTTCTTTATGGATTGATGATATAAAGTTAAATTGAAGAAATCCAAAGAACCAAAAAGCATTAAAACAAATAATCTCTGATTTTATAAGATTCTTGCGTGCATAAAAGAAATTGCAATTTTGAGATTACTTCAATTTTTGTTGAAATGTTCAAGCATTCTTCAAAGGATCCTGCTGTGAGATTGTTGTTAAAATCCTGAGTTACAGCTAAGTAAAGCGGGTAATTTCTATATGGGAATAATAGTTATGATTTTTATGGGGATGGGTGAGTTCTTTCTCTAACTCTTTCTCTCTCCCTGACCGCATTCGTACCACACCCTAGCATCGGTGAAAAGCAGTTTCCCTTCACACTGAAGCTGCGGCTGTAGTGTAAATGCAGCTTGAATCCTAAATCAGGACCCGGTGGGATGAATCTCATTCCACTTCGCTTTACAGTCAGTTTGGGCCTTACACTCCACAAGTTTATCATCAGTGTGAGACCAAAACTGTTTTGCACTGATGGTAAGCTTGTAGTGTGAATGCAGTGCCTGAGACAGTGGGCATTTAAACAGGTCTAAATTCTTTAGACTCTCACACGTTTGACCACTCAGTGTACATGTCAGTAGGTGACTGATTTAAATGTCTCCATTTTCAGCTGAGCTGGCTACTAAAGCAGTGCCACCTGATTTATTCTGTCTTTATTGAATATTTTTATTCTGCTCAGCGGTAGTTGATTTTTAATAATTCAATTCTAACCTCTCGTGAGGTAAAAAGGCAACACACAATAAAGTGAAAAAAACAGGCAGATTAATGAGTACCTTTGATGCTTTTCACTGTACATTAAAGTCTTGTGCAGTTAAATGTCAGTTTTTCTCATTCTTTTGGCATTTCCCAGTTTTTGTTACGTTCTGTGCTGTTGGGTTCATTTAGTCCAAATAAACGACGTTTTTCTTTAGTAGCAAGCCTTGGAGAAATACATTGTGGGAAGCATTTCGACCCACCACTAGTTTTTTTTTACTGTAATTGCAAAGCATACAATGCTGTTTGAAAATGACCTCAGACTGTGAGCATAAATTAAATGTGGCACTGCTGCTGAATATCATGTTAGTGTAGAACAAAGCCACAGCATCACAGAGCATTGGGATGCAGAAAGTCAGGTGAAACTGAATCGACATGTAATTACTGCAGGGTCAAGAGGTTGCCAATATGCAAACTGCATTATCTTGTTCTAGTTAGGATGCCAATATTTGGATGTAAAAACAATAAAGATAAGTATTACCTGCGCATTTTAATGCAAGCATCCGTGTGAAATCCAGCTATTCTGTGATGCATTGGCAGAGCTAGTCAATCAAAGCTGCAGGAATTCATTAAAAGATTAAATTTACTTTTCAACACACTTTCTACATGAGACGTTGACAACACTGTGAAACAATAGCATGACAAAATCAAAAATGTTCCTTTTTTTAATTAAAAAATATTTTCACTAATTTTTGACGGTTAGCACTGGTGTGTATTCCAATTTATTCATAAGGTTCCTGTTTCTGGTCGAATAGAGCTTGTGGTTTAGTTCAAAAGATACAAGTTACTGAAGTAAATCTATTTTTATCCAATACAATGGTACACTTCTATACCAAAGTAACATAAGGAGAAAGTCTACCACACACACACACACACACACACACACACACACACACACACGGGATTGTGTCATTCAAATTTCTAGTGGCATGAGACAGGAAAGGAAAGAATCTAGATTTTTTTTCACTGCCTTGTAGAGGTTAATTTGAATACACCTGCACAAGCTGGTTGATGTAAAAAAAAGATTTTAATTGAGTTGTAATTGGTACAAATATTTGAAGCCATAATTATTATAGATCTTCTGTTTCAGAACCCTTCTCTGCAGTATTAGAAAGTGGGAGTTAACTCAAACCTTTCTGTGTAATGCAAAACTGTATTCTTGCAGCAAATTTGTGTTACTTCCAGTTGCATTGACCTCTCACCACATGAAGCATATCACATTATACAGTTCTAATCCCCTGAGAATTATAGAAAATGTATGCACAAGTGACACCAGCTACATCAGAACTTGTTGCTTCTGACATGTAATTGATGAGAATAGTACCAGAAACTAAAAGCTACTGTTTCACTGATAATATGCAAATATATTTTTTAGTCTTAAACGGAAGGAAAAGGCTTGTGGCCAGCTTATTTCTGAACAGGTTCAAACTTGTCGTTTTTTCACGAGTACAAAAAGTTCTTTGCTTCACCCTCCGACCCAAAAATATCGGTAAACCAAACCATTGAAAATTAATAGTTTTTAAAATGTAAAAAGTGCCTCCCATACAGAGTACTTCTTAGATGCTTGAGCAATTTGTCTATTATAGGATAGCTTCTAAATTCATGCAAAGAGTAGTGCTGCTTGATTTAAAATTAATCTTTAGGGATTGAATTAAATACCATGGTTCAACAATCAGTTGACTTGTGCAGGCAAATCTCCAAACTACCTCCATGTGCATTATGTTCGCAAAAGCATGTATAAGAGGTCAGGCGGAAGAGTGAATTGCACAGTTTGATTTGTAGGTATGATGCAACAGTGGTAACCTCAATCACACGCCCTTGCATAAAACAATATAAACTTCTTCCTTTTGGCATAAATATCAGTGCATACTTTGGCCGAATAGCCTATTTCTGTACTGTAATATTCCAAGATTATGCACAGCCATTTCACCTCTAGGACATGGGTTTGAATTGTGGCCTGGACTGATGAGAAGAAAGTATGGTTTACATGTCGGCCATAAGGACCTACATGAAGTGAGTTTGGACGCCTCAATCCATTTCCCTGTGGTTGGAAATCTATAATGCAATTATTCATTGGATAAATGCACTGTCCAGCAAGGAAATGATCCTTTCAAACTAGAAAAGACCCAAGTTTGCTCCCTACTCTCTGTTGAGATAGCTGATCTTAATCAGGATTCGGCTTGGCTGTGATGCCCTCTGCAGTTGAACAGTTTACTGGCTTTCACTGTCTGGCCTCACACATGAAGAATGGGCACTCGCGTGAAATATTAGAAAGCTGCTATCATCTGTGGAACTGTATTCAGCTAAAGTTTGGAAAAGAAAAGAAAATTTGGTTTTTTTTTACTTCTTGACTTTGTATTTAGAGGCATAGAATATAAAAGCAAGATGTTAATGTTCATCTGGTTCAGATCTTAGCCTACAATTCAGTGTAGGAGGGATGTAAAAGCAATGGAAAAGATGCAGTGTAGATGCACTAGATGTTACCAGAGGTGGAGGGACTTCCAGCTATAGAGACTTGAGATGGTCAGGCTTTTTCACTAAAGCTGAGAAGGATAAGAAATGATCTGTTTGAGGTCTTCAAGATTATGATAAGTTAAATCGTGATATATTATTTCTGTTGGTTGCTGATGGTAACAAAAGGGTGCAAATTTAAGATAATCACAATCGGAATTAAAGGGGAGGTTAGCAAAAAAAAATCTTTACACAGTTAAAGTACAGAATTTTGTGCCTAAAACAGTTATTAAGAGTCCATAAATTATTTTAAAGGAGACTTGGATAATTGCTTGTAAAAGAGGGACATAAAAGGGTATGCGCAGCAAGCAGAAAAGTGGGATTAGACCAAGGGCTCCGTGTGGAGAAAAACACCAGCACATACTTAGGCCGAACAGCCTATTTCTGTGCTATAATATTCCAAAATTCTATTTTTTTTTTAAATGTAGCTCCCTGTCTTCAATACATGGAAAACAGCTTAATTGCTGATACTGCTTATTTACTGCAATCACCCTCGCTCTATCAACTATGGCAGAAAATCCACCTTGTTCCTTTGTTACATAGAGCCTGTACCTCTACATGTATGCGGTAGATTTTCGTCATCTCTGCCTGGGCAGTAATATGGGAGGCCAGATCTCACGCCTTTACAGAACATGCCTGATTTTCAATCCGTTAAAATCAATAGAAAATCAGGCAGGATCTATAAAGGCCAGTCGATCCAACATGTCAGATTAGCATCCAGCCAGTGAAGATGAAAATCTACCCCTGTATGTCTAAGTATAAGTCTAATGTTGACTTATGGTTTAAGTAAATTAAAGACTTACCAATTTTAGGTAGCTTTATAAGCAGTGACTTATTGCATTAAAGATTTTTTTAGAAAAACAATTATTGTCGTGGGAGGTTCTTGTATTATTAATGATGACTAACATCACTGATCTTTCCACAACTTTGAGGAAAATTTGCATCGTGCAAAAAGTACTCCAGTTTGCAAAAACACTTGGTTATTGATATTCAAAAATTCTAGGCACTAAGATAAAATATTATGTATAAAAAAGACTACCATTAACACAGATTGGTGTTGAGGCTAAATGTTTGAAAATAGTGCCCTTTTAGCTTGCAATTACATTTGCATGTCTGTAACCATACAACTAGTTTACTTTGTCCTTACAACAGTTAGCTTTTCAAATGATTTCCCAAACTTTGTTTTTTGTACTTTTAGAAAGAGAATTTTTCTTTTGTTCATACAGTTTCTCTATAATGCAGTGTCATAACTGCTGTCCAGTACTGTCTGGGTATTATTAAACGGAGTGAAATATGTGAACTATACCTATGGAGCTCATGCATTAAAAGATAAGCCAGTTGATGTTTATATTGGTAGAATCTTTCTTGTTTGTATGTTCGACATGTGGCTTCTTTTTGAAATGTCTGGAAACTTTGTAACCTAACAGTAAATAGGATATAAGATAATCTATGATTCTTTTTTGTTCTCCGACACATCAGCTCTGATTCATTAACTTCACACAATGAAATACATTATTCCAAATTAAGAAATGTCAGAAACTTTACAAAAGTCCCCCATGCATATGTATGTGCTGCATAGATAGCTTTAGTAAAACATAATCAGTGTTTTATAAATGGAGGCGAGCTGTCAGACTCGGGTATATTTTTGCCCTTGCTCAGATCCACACTGATAAGCTGTCACTTTGTGCAGACACCTGGAAGAAATCCATACCTGCTCAATGAGAGGAAGATAGCCTGAACCCACATTCATGTAGACATGTGCTGGGAGTAGTGGATGTAAATCCTTTACAGGAATGAACATTGGAACATGAGGCCAAGGCATTCCGCTACAATTAATTTACTCACTGGGGTCCCCATGCCTTCTTTAAGCTGTCACTGAGCTTCCTGGATAAGTAGTTTCACAGGGATCATGCAGTGCAGTAGAAAATAAATAAAATGGGTTATTGGCAAATTAAGAATGCCTTGTTATCATATAAACTTCAAGCTGGAAGAAAGTGAACCAGCCATTGTCTAGTTCTGAGGTCCAGCACTGTTGAAACGTGTGGAAAATTCTTAGCTCTAGTCATTGTAGTCAGTTTTTATATATACATATATATGATTGAATGACTTCAAATGTTGCATTTTATAAAATATATTCCAGTATTCCAAGATTAAATGTATATCATTATTAATTGTGCAGCACTTGATGGGACTGATACACTATTGCTGACTGCCAGGACCGTAATCAAACAGGCATATTACATGGCTGATTGTTTCAGGAGCATATAACTAAATTGGTGTGCAAGTATTGTATTATTAGAAGGACTATCTAACATGATAGACTGAACTACTACTGACTATGTAAGGAGTTTATAAAGCAGAACTGTATTTAATGGAACAGACAATACCACTACTACATAATGACAATATAGCAGGACACACGCTACAATTGGTATCCATGTAAAAGAAAGAAAGAAAAAATTTGCATTTAATGCCTTTCACGACCTCAGGACACAAAGTATTTTGCAGCCAATAGAATACTTTTGAAGTGTCGTTACTGTTGTAATGTAAGAAACGCAGCAGCCAATTTGCGCACACCAAGATCCCACAAACTGCAATGAAATAAATGAACGGATAATCTGTTTTAGGCATTGGTTGAAGAATAAATGTTGGCCAGGACACCAGGGGAATTCTTCTGCTCTTCAAATAGAGCCGTGGGATCTTTTACTTCCACCTGAGAGGGCAGATGGGGTCTCGATTTAACATCTCATCTGAAAGACTGCACCTCTGACAATGCAGCACTGCACTGCACAGGAGTTCCATCCTAGATTATGTGCTCAATCCTCTGGAGTGGGACTTGAACCCACCACCTTCAGACTCAGAGGGAAGAGTGCTACCAACTGAGCCACAACTGACCAGATGCCCATTTGACAGGACTGAAATACAGCATGTTGTATTGCCCTGTCAATAATACTGCTTGCAAAGAATCTGTGTATAAAAAGATGTTAAAGATAATCCTTTAAAGCTGGCACTGCTGCTGTAACCTAGTTCTACCTTCACAATGGTAGAAATTCAAAATGTTCACAACTTCGACCTAGTTTGCACATTTTTACTCATTGCACAATTAATCCACTTTGTCTTTAAAGAAGTACTTAGACCTTCGATGTGCTTTCTGACACACCACTGGACCCTGAGATATTATATCATGCTGTCAATCAATTTGACAATGTCAGCTTTTATTGTTGTTTCTCAAAGAAATAATCTAACCCTCTGAGAACTGCCTGGATTTTTTTTGTATACTGGCATTTACCAGTTTTTCAAACTTTTCACTCAAACTGGACATTGTAGAAAGTGATGAGATTTGTGAAGGAGTGGATGCACACTGTCACTCTCGCCTATGTAGCTTTTATGAAAAATAGATGCATTGTTTTAAATAAAAATACAAAATGTAGGGTTGTATATTTCTGTTCCGGTTGATCTCGACCTTACCCAATTCAGAATCACCATTGGACAGCGTGAAGTTCCTGCACTTACGGGGTAGATATGGACTAAACTTGCCACAAAAAGTTACGGCTTGTCCATTCCAGTCTATGCACCCTTTTAATGATGTGATAAATATTAATTACTGCCAAACAACCTCTTTGGCACTGAAAATTAACTTTTACAAGCGTGGAGTCTCATTCCTTCAGGTTTTAATTGTTGGAGATTTTTTTTAAGTTTAAGTTTAAAATCTTGTTTTTTTTACTTTTTCTTTTTTCTCTCTCTCTTAATCCAATCTTTCTTTCTCTTTCTCTTTATTTCGCTTTCTGTACCTGATTTGACATTGAATTCAATATTCTAACTTACACTTCCTGATTCAGACTCTGCACTGTTATTAACAATATTTCAACTGATTGGTTAAGGACATACACAGTTGCTTGCCCTGCTCACACAGGTCCCAGATGCCCTGTAGAGAGCACCATGCTGTTTGGATCTCCAACTTACAGCGCAAGAGCTCATAGACTTGCCCTTGCCCACATACTCTAACGAATGACGGGTGCCGGTCATTCGCTGCTCACAGTAAATTCTGGCCCAATGCAACCAGTGCTTACACTTTAGTTAAAGATCAACTGAAATGGACACTGCAAAACAAAAAGATATTCGAGTAATAATTTTCCCTTAAATTTCAAACTCTGCAAATTGTCGTCATCCCCTAAGGATATATTAAAAAAAAAGGAATTTATTTTAAAACTTTGTGCTATTGCTCTATTTTTGTCATCTGGTGACAATTACCCACTCTGGTGTATGTAAGGCCTCATGTTGAACTATATCCATTATTCTTTTTCTTCTGGTGACAGCAGTTGCCATTTGTGGGTTATTTTCTCCACTATGAATTGCTAGAGATTAGTCATTTATTGTCTGGAGATTGTTCTGCAAAAGCTTTTTTTTTGTGAAAGTTTTTAACTTTTCATAAAGGTTTTGCAAAGTTTTAGTTTCAGTTCATCATCAGTGCCATTTTGTCCTGGCTAAACTTGCTGCACCTGAGTATCAGTCATCAAGGCCCATCTTAGTTGGATTGGTTCTGGTCTATATTCACTCTTAGTTCCAGGTCAGTGCCAACTCCCATATTCAAAATTTGTATCGATTCTTAAGGATCCTACCAATGACTTGTATTCTGATATTGCGCATCAAGTAAGCATCATATTTTGATGATGGAAATTGAAAACAGCAGGTCCAGGATGAATAACTTAGAATGAGAGATTAGATAGGTACTCTGCAACGTTTCTCCTGACTTCCAAGATAAATTGAGTGAAGATTCAGAGACGTACCTCAGGAGATTAAATGGGCGGGGCAGAGTCCAGATTGTGCACGGTTTGTGGAAAGCCGGTGGGCGGGGGGGGGGGGGGGGGGGGCGGTGGGGCAATGGTGAGGTGGTGAGGGTCAGGATTGATCTCAAAGATAAATTGAGCAAAACTCCATTTAAACAAACCTTCCTTAAACCTATATAGAAAGATCATCAAACTGAGAAATAGACGAAACCTCCTTGCATTATTCCCTCATAGAGCAGGATTCATCAGGGTAAGTTATAGCCCACTCTCCTGATGCAGTGATTTATTCTTAGGCCAATAGGCAGAAGCTTCATCTCAAAATTACCTACAGGATAACTAGTTAGAGCAAGTTGCATGTTGTAACAAATCACTGTAGTCTTGATGTAACATGCACTTTGGTACTACAACACTTAGATGTAAGATGTAAGATCTCAGAGTCCCATTTTCAACTTCTACAGCAGTTCAATCTACATAGGAACAGGAGTAGGCCATTCAGCCCCTCGTGCCTGCTCCGCCATTTGATAAGATCATGGCTGATCTGTGATCTAACTCCAAATACCTGCCTTTGGCCCATATCCCTTAATACCTTTGGTTGCCAAAAAGCTATCTATCTCACATTTAAATTTGGCAATTGAGCTAGTATCAATTGCCGTTTGCGGAAGAGAGGTCCAAACTTCTACCACCCTTTGTGTGTAGAAATGTTTTCTAATCTCACTCCTGATAGGTCTGGCTCTAATTTTTAGACTGTGCCCTCTGCTCCTAGAATCCCCAATCAGCGGAAATAGTTTCTCTCTATCCACCCTATCTGTTCCCCTTAATATCTTATAAACTTCGATCAGATCAACCCTTAACCTTCTTAACTCTAGAGAATACAACCCCAATTTGTGTAATCTCTCCTCGTAACTTAACCCCTGAAGTCCGGGTATCATTCTAGTAAACCTACGCTGCACTCCCTCCAAGGCCAATATGACCTTCCGAAGGTGCGGTGCCCAGAACTGCTCACAGTACTCCAGGTGCGGTCTAATCAGGGCTTTGTATAGCTGCAGCATAACTTCTGCCCCCTTGTACTCTAGTCCTCTAGATATAAAGGCCAGCGTTCCATTAGTCGTCTTGATTATTTTCTGCACCTGTTCGTGACACTTCGATGATCTATGTACCTAAACCCCTAAGTCCCTTTGGACATCCACTGTTTTTAACTTCAGATGTGGAGATTGCATGAGTGAGGGACAGTTTAGATAGCATATACTAGTTAAATTCCACTTCATTCTTTGATAGAAGTTTAACCGTCTCTTACAAAGTTGCCACCCAGCATGCCCCTCAATTCTGTTCCTGACCTGGTGTTGCTTGGAGCTGCTTAATTTGTTTTTTTTATTCGTTCATGTGCTGTGGGCGTCGTTGGCAAGGCCAGCATTTATTGCCCATCCCCAATTGCCCTTGAGAAGGTGGTGGTGAGTCGCCTTCTTGAACTGCTGCAGTCCGTGTGGTGAAGGTTCTCCCACAGTGCTGTTAGGAAGGGAGTTCCAGGATTTTGACCCAGCGACGATGAAGGAACGGCGATATATTTCCAAGTTGGGATGGTGTGTGACTTGGAGGGGAACATACAGGTTGAGTTGTTCCCATGTGCCTGCTGCCCTTGTTCTTCTGGGTGGCAGAGGTCGTGGGTTTGGGAGGTGCTGTCGAAGAAGCCTCGTGTGTGTTTTATTGCCGTTGATGGCCCATCAATGCTGAGTCATCTTTTTTTAAAAAACTAGGACTCTCTTATGGCTCCATTGGCAAAGACAATGGGATTGAATTTCCGATGACATTCTCCTAATCGACCTCCATAACTTCGGCGGTAGATCTGCAGAAATCATGGAGAAGCAGCATAAGCGACATTTATGTCATTCCTCTGAGGTTTCCACAAATATTCTGCCAAAGTTAAGTGGTTGATCAGAAGTGCCCCCATGGAAGTTAGTGGCATATATATAACTGAGCCATGCAGCTCAGCAGGTCCTCAGTTCCATTCCTATTCTCAGCTAGGATGATAGTAGGGGTACTACAATTGGTATTAGTGCTCCTGAAGAAAAAAACACCAAAGCTCCTGCTCCTGATTGCCTGTGACCCCTGCTGGAAAGTAGGTGGAGCTGGACCTCAGCAGGAGTTGATGGTTTGGGGCCATGAGGGAAGAAAAATTTGAGGTAACAAAAAGTTTAAATAGGCTTAGATTGTGGCCTTGCATGAAGCAGAATGGGGAACGATCACCTGATCAAGTAGTAAAAGTTCTTGAAGTGACAGTGCCTCCAGATGATAATAGGCAATTCCTATGTGTGAATAGCTGTTGAATTTCTTTCAAAGAAATAGGGAAATATACCCACGGTTTTTTTTTGTTTAATTTTTACAAAATGGTTCGAATGGTCAAACTTGTTCTTTAAAGGACTACTACAGGATAGGTTCATAAAAATCATATTTTTCAGTTTTATCTTGAAGTTTCCAAAGGCAAGCATCCCGTTAAAGATTACCATCATTTCCTACTTTATTTTCAATCCACCAGCAACCTTACCAAGAATGGTGAAAAATATTACCATCACATTGTTCCCATGCTGATTTTTAGAGTTTAGTGGCACTTGAAGATGCGTGACATGGTAATGTTAGTTGCTGATAACAGCTGAGTCCCTGATTTTAACGCTATACTACTGATGACCGAAAACAAATTATCGTTACGACTGTACTGTTGTCCCAGCGAGCAGTTCTTTACACTCTTTATCTGCCTGAATAAGAGGTCAAGCAAATGAGTATAAAGGTAAATTGAGGAGAAGCAGATACTGAATGAGAGCGGGAGGAAGAGAAAGTGAGAATGACACAGATAAAACAACAGAATTGGGGGAAAAATGGAAGTCAGTAGAAGAGAACAAAGTAGGAAGCAATGTAGTATGGCTATGTAAGAGGGAAAGGAGCAGAATTTTGAGTGAATGGAACTTGAGACACTCATAAAAAGCACAACAGAGTCAGAAAGAATCATGATTCTTAGACTTTTTTATCCTCCTTGCCAACCTACCAGTCACACAAAAGATGCACCACCCTTACGTCATTAGCTTTTGAACCTCTATCCATCCAGCCATCAAATCTGACACTTAAGTCTATATTTGTTGTCAACTTTGGAAGTCTTTTTCCATCAGTGAAGTTGTATACCTTTGTGATTTATATCATGTACTTGAAGTATGACCAGATGATATGACATCGTTAAATCAGAATTGTTTCCAAGAAACATAGGAACATTAGGCCATTCAGCCCCTCGAACCTGCTCCGCCATTCAGTTAGATCATGGCTGATCTGCACCTCAACTCCATTTACCTGCCTGATACCCTTACCTAATAAAAAATCTATTGAACTCAGTCTTGAAAGCTCCAATTGACCTAGCATCCACAGCCTCTTAGGGGAGAAAATCCCAGATTTTTACTACCCTTTGTGTTAAAATGATTTCTGATTTCACTCCTAAATGGCCTGGCTCTAATTTTAAGATTATGTCCCCTCATTCCTGATATCATCATCAGAGGAAATAGTTTCTCTGTATTTACCCTATTGAATCCTTCTAACATTTTAAACACCTTAGCAGATCATACTTCAGTCTTCAATATTCAAGGGAATATATGCCAAGTTTATGCAACCTGTCCTCGTAATTTAACCCTCTAAGTCTGATGAATCTGTGCTGCATTTCCTCCAAGACCAATATATCCTTCCTGAGGTGCGGTGCCCAAAACTCAATGCAATACTCCGGATGGGGTCTGACCAAGGCTCTGTACAACTGAAAGATAACTTTTTTTATTATTCGTTCATGGGATGTGGGCATCGCTGGCAAGACCACCATTTATTGCCCATCCGAATTGCCCTTGAGAAGGTGGTGGTGAGCTGCCTTCTTGAACCGCTGCAGTCCGTGTGGTGAAGATTCTCCCACAGTGCTGTTAGGTAGGGAGTTCCAGGATTTTGATCCAGCGACAATGAAGGAACGGCGATATACTTCCAAGTCGGGATGGCGTGTGACTTGGAGGGGAACGTGCAAGTGTTGGTGGTCCCATGTGCCTGCTGCCCTTGTCCTTCTAGCTTATAGAGGATACGGGTTTGGGAGGTGCTGTCGAAGAAGCCTTGGTGAGTTGCTGCAGTGCATCCTGCAGATGGTACACACTGCAGCCACGGTGCGCCGGTGGTGAAGGGAGTGAATGTTTAGGGTGGTGGATGGGGTGCCAATTAAGAGGGCTGCTTTGTCCTGGATGGTGTCGAGCTTCTTGAGTGTTGTTGGAGCTGCACTCACCCAGGCAAGTGGAGGGTATTCCATCACACTCCTGACTTGTGCCTTGTAGATGGTGGAAAAGCTTTGGGGAGTCAAGAGGTGAGTCACTTGCCACAGAATACCCAGCCTCTGACCTGCTCTTGTAGCCACAGTATTTATGTGGCTGGTCCAGTTAAGTTTCTGGTCAATGGTAACCCCCAGGATGTTGATGTTGGGGGATTCGGCGATGGTAATGCCATTGATTGTCATGGGGAGGTGGTTAGACTCTCTCTTGTTGGAGATGGTCATTGCCTGGCACTTGTCTGACGCGAATGTTACTTGCCACTTATCAGCCCAAGCCTGGATGTTGTCCAGGTCTTGCTGCATGCGGGCACGGACTGCTTCATTATCTGAGTGGTTGTGAATGGAACTGAAAACTGTGCAATCATCAGCGAACATCTCCATTTCCGACCTTATGATGGAGGGAAGGTCTTTGATGAAGCAGCTGAAGATGGTTGTGTGTAGGACGCTGCCCTGAGGAACTCCTGCAGCAATGTCCTGGGTCTGAGATGATTGGCCTCCAACAACCACTACCATCTTCCTTTGTGCTCGGTATGACTCCAGCCACTGGAGAGTTTTCCCCCTGATTCTCATTGACTTTAATTTTCCTAGGGCTCCTTGGGGCCACACTCGGTCAAATGCTGCCTTGATGTCAAGGGCAGTCACTCTCACCTCACCTCTAGAATTCAGCTCTTTTATCCATGTTTGGACCAAGGCTGTAATGAGGTCTGGAGCCGAGTGGTCCTGGCGGAACTCAAACTGAGCATCGGTGAGTTAGTGCCGCTTGGTAGCACCGTCGACGACACCTACCATCTTTTTGCTGATGATTGAGAGTAGACTGATGGGGCAGTAATTGGCCAGATTGGATTTGTCCTGCTTTTTTATGGACAGGACATACCTGGGCAATTTTCCGCATTGTCGTGTAGATGCCAGTGTTGTAGCTGTACTGGAACAGTTTGGCTAGAGGCGTGGCTAGTTCTGGAGCACAAGTCTTCAGCACTACAGCCGGGATGTTGTCGGGGCCCGTAGCCTTTGCTATATCCAGTGCACTCAGCCGTTTCTTGATGTCACGTGGAGTGAATCAAATTGGCTGAAGGCTGGCTTCCGTGATGGTGGGGATATCAGGAGGAGGCCGAGATGGATCATCCACTCGACACTTCCGGCTGAAGATGGTTGCAAACACTTCAGCCTTGTCTTTTGCACTCACGTGCTGGACTCTGCCATCATTGAGGATGGAGATGTTTACAGAGCCTCCTCCTCCCGTTAGTTGTTTAATTGTCCACCACCATTCACGACTGGATGTGGCAGGACTGCAGAGCTTTGATCTGATCCGTTGGTTGTGGAAACGCTTAGCTCTGTCTATAGCATGTTGCTTTCGCTGTTTAGCATGCATGTAGTCCTGTGTTCTAGCTTCACCAGGTTGGCATCTCATTTTTAGGTATGCCTGGTTCTGCTCCTGGCATGTTCTTCTACACTCCTCATTGAACCAGGGTTGATCCCCTGGCTTGTTGGTAATGGTAGAGTGAGGAATATGCCAGGCCATGAGGGTACAGATTGTGCGGGAATACAATTCTATTGCTGCTGATGGCCCACAGTGCCTCATGGATGCCCGGATTTAAGCTGTTAGTTCTGTTCTGAATCTATCCCATTTAGCACGGTGGTAGTGCCACACAACACGTTGGATGGTGTCCTCAGTGCGAAGACGGGACTTCGTCTCCACAAGGACTGTGCGGTGGTCACTCCTACCAATACTGTCGTGGACGGATGCATCTGTGACAGGTGGATTGGTGAGGACGAGGTCAAGTAAGTTTTTCCCTCGTGTTGGTTCACTCACCACCTGCCGCAGGCCCAGTCTGGCAGCTGTGTCCTTCAGGACTCAGCCAGCTTAGTCAATAGTTGTGCTACCAAGCCACTCTTGGTGATGGACATTGAGGTCCCCCACCCAGAGTACATTCTGTGCCCTTGCTACCCTCAGTGCTTCCTCCAAGTGGTGCTCAACATGGAGGAGGACTGATTCATCAGCTGAGGGAGGGTGGGAGTTGGTTATCAGCAGAAGGTTCCCTCGCCCATGTTTGACCTGATGTCATGAGATTTCATGGGGCCCGGAGTCAATGTTGAGGACTCCTGACTGTATATCACCGTACCGCCACCTCTGGCGGGTCTGTCCTGCCGGTGGAACAGGACATACCCAGAGATGGTGATGGAAGAGTCTGGGACGTTGGCTGAAAGGTATGATTCTGTGAGTATGGCTATGTCAGGCTGTTGCTTGACTAGCCTGTGGGACAGCTCTCCCAATTTTGGCACAAGTCCTCTGACGTTAGTGAGGCGGACTTTGCAGGGTCGACTGGGCTTGGTTTGCCTTTGTCGTGTCCAGTGCCTAGTGGTCTGATGCCAGGGGGTCCATCCGGTTTTATTCTTATTATGACTTTTTGTAGCGAGATTGTACCACTGAGTGGTTTGCTAGGCCATTTCAGAGGGCAATTAAGAATCAACCACTTTGCTGTGGGTCTGGAGTCACACATAGGCCAGACCGGGTAAGGACGGCAGGTTTCCTTCCCTCATGGACATTCGTGAACCAGATGGGCTTTTACAACGATCCTGTAGATTCATGGCCACCATTACTGATACTAGTTTTTTTTATTCCAGATTTTATTTCATTAATTGAATTTAAATTCCCCAGCTGCTATGGCGGGATTTGAACTCATGACTCCGGATTACTAGTTCAGTAACATAACCACTATGCTACCGCACCCTTCCTCCCCTTTGTATTTGCAGCCCCCATTTTGTACCACCATTTTGCACTCTGCTTCTGATCTTGTTTGTTCTTGCAAATCAAAAGCTGCTTTTTGTCTCGAACAATATCACTTATTGATAAGGGGGGTGAAAGACAATACTTCTGGTAGTCTAGTCGCACCAGCCTGTTGTTGCTCTGTACCGCAAAATGAATGGATCTTGGTTCTCCACACAGTGAGCTCCCACTCTCAGCTGGCAAAGGTGTTGAGCAGATGCAAGATAGCAAAAATAAATGAAGGACTCACTCGAACTGTGCTGTCATGTGCTTCTAGATACTGCCTGAAGAGCAGCATTGGCAGAGGACCGGCAGTGGGTCCAATGTCTTTCCCTACAGGGAAAGTAACAGGAGAGGCTGGAGGTTGGGAATATGAACCGAACAGGGGGAGTCTATAAAAATAGCACTTTCCAGTTTATTGCAGCTTAACGACAATTTATATTAGCAAGAAAGCAAAAGAAGTTGGACGGGGTAATGTAATTAATTTATATTTAATGTGTGTTGCAATATTACTGGAAATGGTTTTCACCACTTCAAAAACAACTGACTTTAAATTAAACTGAATAGTTTCTCATAATTCAACACAACATGGAGGGACGCAACAGTTTACCATTTACTGGGAACTTATTGAATATGACAAGAAGATGGATTGACGCCATTCCTGTAGGGGAAATGATAATCGGTGGACTTGCTAAATGAAAATGGATTGCAGAAGCATCGAAAGAACGAACTGCCTCAAAGGACTATCAATTAGGCAAAATGCTTAAAGTGACACATTCTAAAAAAAACACTTAAACACTTATTTTTAGTTTGATTCTTAAGAATATTTTTTCCTCATCTGTGCCTGACTCATTGTATGGAGAATAATGGGTACCTTAGAGTGCTGGAGGTCTCTTGGAATTCAAATAATCTGATAAACTGGAAGAGCAATTCGATAGAATGTACAGCACAGAAACAGGCCATTCGGCCCAACAGGTTTATGCTCCACACGAGCCTCCTCCCACTCCTTTTCAGCGAACCCTATCAACAGATCCTTTTAGTCTTTTCTCCCTTGTGTTTATCTAGCTTCCCCTTAAATGCATCTATGCTGGTCGCCTCAAGTACTCCATGTGGTAGCGAGTTCCACATTCTAATCACACTCTGGGTAAAGAAGTTTCTCCTGAATTCCCTATTGGATTTATCAATGACTATCTTATTTATGGCCCCTAGTAAATAAAATGTCGGCCTTGCCAATGACATCTATATTCCAAGAATAAATAATTTTAAAAATCTTCAGGTAGAAGTCTTTGGCTGAACTGAGTGGCTATGTATGTAATAAAGATAAGTTTAGATTTTCTAAAATTCTTCCAGGCAGTGACTTCTATTTGATATAAATCTACATCTGTCTGTCTAAAAATAGATGATTGATTGTATCAGAGTATCAGAGTAAGTATAGCACAGGAGGAGGCCGTTCGGCCCATCATGCCTGTGCTGGCTCTTTGAAAGAGCTATCTAATTAGTCCCATAGCCCTGTAAATTTTTTCCCTTCAAATATTTATCCAATTCCCTTTTGAAAGATACTATTGAATATGCTTCCACCATCCTTTTAAGCAGTGTATTCCAGATCATTACAACTTGCTGTGTGTAAAAAAAATATTTCTTCATGTCACTTCTGGCTCTTTTGCCGATCACCTTAAATCTGTGTCCTCTGGTTACTGACCCTTCTGCCACTGGAAACAGTTTCTCCTTATTTACTCTGTCCAAACCATTGTTGATTTTGTACACCTCTATCCCTTAAGGAGAACAACCCCAGCTTCTCCAGTCTCTCCACATTACTGAAGTCACTCATCCCTGGCACCATTCTAGTAAATCTCTTCTGCACTTTCTCTAAGGCCTTGATGTCCTTCCTAAAGTGCAGCATTGTCGCATTGCTTCAACCAATCACATCTCAGAACTTCAACCAATGAGATTTGAGAAGCTACTGTCTTTTCACCCAGTGGTATCCCAGGATCATAATCTATAAGTGTCATTTTTGATTGGTTGAGTCACAAAAACAAGAGTTATATTCTCCCCATGGATAATTCTGTGGAATACAACTGCCATGATTAGCTCCCCATTCCCTCCACCCTCAGCTAACCCACGAGCCAGTACTGCTCTTGCTTCTCCCCATAATTCTAAGCCACACTCCTGTCACTCTCCGCAGCTCCAGAAAAGTGAAGTAACTATGCAGAAAAAGAGAAAATGTGTGTGAGAGACATAAAGAAGAAAAGAGAGATAATAAAGGAGACTTAGAAATAAAAGAGTAAGAACAAGAATCAGATGAACAATAAGAAAATTTGTGTGAGGCACTGCAAACAGACAGTTACAAGAGAGAGATTTTTTTTAACATTTTTATTTTGACCAGTGCTTTGGGAGATCAGCTAGTATATAAATAAAGTCCATAACTCTCTTCACTACTTCTTCATTTACCTCGTCATCTCTCCTAATCTTTTCAATCTTGTTGGTATCCTGCATTATTGGCCTTTGCCCTTCACTTTGATTTATCGAATAGTAAAAAAAATTACAACTGGTGTGCTGCCAATACTTTATCTTTTTACTGCAAATGACAACTTTTATTACAGTCCATTCAGAAATATAATGGGCTGCCAAGGTAAGAAGAAAAGCTTTATGAAGGCGGATTAAATTCTGTGTGGCACAAGGCAGAACAGAATGATGGGCTTACAGAGCGCTAGCAAACATCTGAATTCAAAATTCTGAAAATCACAATTCAATTATCAAGCGTAAAGCCTTTAATTGACCCGACAATGTAATAAATATTTGATAAGGATTCATATATCTCAAAATATGTTCACATAGGAATTTCCCACTTAAGATTTGCTCTCAACAGGGACAAAAAGGCTGGGGGAGTTCAAAATAGACACTAGGAATGAAAATAGGTTTCCAGTGCATTTTACCAATGTTCTCAATTCAGAATCCCACTCATGTTTTGCTGGTTTCCAACAGTATGTACTTGCTTTGTTCAGCCACGCAGGTTCCTAATTTTCTAAATTGTGAGGGTTGTGTCCGGCCAGGTTGACTACATCCTATGGTGGGGGATACAGTATTTCAACTCAAAGCAGTTGCTCAGAGATGCCTCGATAATAACTGCGAGGCGGGAAGGGAGCTGGAGGGAGGATTTGCGGCTGGGAAACCCGGAAGTACAGGTATTCCACAGGTCCTGCCAAATTTAGCGGCAGGGCCTGTTTCAAATCTTCTCAACAGGCTTTCTGGCCGCTGCCAGCCAGATTGGTAATCTGGTGGGAAGGCAGCGGGGAGCGGAGCAGAGGTAAGTCCGACATTGGGAGGGGGGAGGGGGGGAGGGAGTCGGACATTGCAGTTGGGGGGAGGGGGCAGTCGGACATTTTGGGGAGGGTGAGCGGGGTGCGGTTGGCTGATCGTGTGGAGGTATGCTTGGAGGGCTGGGGGGCGTCACTGCTGCTCCACCTGGTACACAAACAGTGCTGTAAAGGCACTTACCTGATGGATCCGGCCTGTCGTGCTTCCCTTCAGCTGCCAGGTTTCCCGAGGCCCGAGGAGTTAAGTTAAATTGGAGGCACGCAGCCTCCTTAAAATATTTTAGTGGCCGACTTGCCTCCTGAGAGGGGGTTCGTTGCCCGCCGCACAAACCGGTTGGGGTCGGGTTGCCCATTTTTAAAATTAAAATTATCCCAGGGGGTTTGAATGTGTGATTGCATTGTAATTAACAAAGGTTTTCCATGATCAGCCATGGATCATATCAGTCCTGCCTCCTCAGTATGGGAACAAAACAGAAGGACTGAAGGCAGTATGAGAAACGGAGAGAAGGTGGAGAATTTTAACCCCCAAGAATGGGTGGGTTTAACCTGGGCGCGTTAGGATTCACGCAAACAACCAAAACCTGGAAGTCCTGTCCCTGCTTAAAGCCGACGAACTGATTGTTATAGGGGCAATGTAAGTAATTTAAACACTTGAGGTACTTAATTTTTTGTGGATGCTGCAACAGACACGGATTTAACTACTCCTGTACGTGTTTCCTATGGCATATGAAAGACACCATTGAAACGGAGGTGAGATGCAGCAGAAGCTCATTTGGACCTTTAAATCTGTGATTGAGATATCTCAATAAAAGGTGAGGTATTGCAGCTGAGCACTCAGTTCTCTCAGGCAAGCCTTTGGCTGGGAGTTCTTTGTGTTTAGACTGAGATTTCTTTGTTGAGACTGAGAATTCTTGTGTTCAGACAAATTTACTACATTTTGGAGCCCCTCAAATGACAAGATTAGAATGGAGGGGCGTAATGGATCTATTCCACGGTACGTCTGAGGAGGGGGAAAATGACCATCCAGGACAGGCATGATCTGCAGGTGCACAACAAGGATCTGAAGAACAGCAGAGAGGGGACCAGCGGATGGGCTGAGGTTGCAGGAGGCACTACCTCCGTGAGAGGGTATTCAGACAGAGGCTGAGCTTTCCTGGACCTCTCTGATGAGCAGTACCTATGCAGGCTCGGATTGAGTCGGCAGGTGGTCGCAGACATCTGCAACCTCCTTCAGGAAGTCCTGCTCCCTGCTGGACCTGGTGGCCACACATTGCCCGTCGCACTGAAAGTCAACATACCCCTGAATTTTTTTTGCCTCTGGTTCCTTCCAGGGAATCACCTGGTGACATCTGCAGGTTCTCTCATTTATCAGCACACAAGTGGATAAGACAGGTGATGATGGGTTGTTTGTCAGGACGTCCGATTATGTGAACTTCCCCCGCGACGATAACAGTCAGAAGGAGTGGGGACTGGGTTGATGCTCTCTGGCTGCCTTCCCGTTGGTGTGGGGCACAATCGATTGTGCACACGTGGCAATCCAAGGACCATCACACCAACCAGGAGTTTTCATTAACGGAAAGGGTTATCACTCCATCAATGCAGCTGGTGTGCAACCACAAGAATAGATTTCTACAGGTGTGCGCCAGATTCTCTGGCAACTGTCATGATGCCTTCATTCGAGACCTCTTCCAGGCAAGAGACAGACTTAAAGGCTGGCTGCTTGGAGACAAGGGATACCCCTGCAAACGTGGATCATGACATTTGTGATGAACCCCACAAATGAGGCACAACAACGATACAACCAGAGCCACGTGAGCCACCAGGTGTGTCATTGAGCAAGCCATTGGCATGTTAATAGATGCGCTTCAGATGCCTCGACAGGCCTGGGGGAGCTAGTACTTTCCAGCAAGGGTCTCCAGGATAATCGTGGTGTGCTGCACAACATTGCGCTGCAGCGAGTTTACTGGTGGTCGAGGATGAAGGTGCTCCTCGATCATCCCCTGTCAGCAGCAACATTGAGGAAGAGGAGGGCGAGGAGGAGGAATATGGCAATGGTGCATGCATTGCTAGACCAACTGCGCACATTGATGCCAGCGATGCCCTCATCTCTCAGATGCTCTCACCATGACATTCCAAAAATAAAGATCTTAAACATACTCATGCCACCTACCTAAATCATCACCATGACCACCAAACCCCTCTTTCCCCCCACCCCGCACAAAACAGTCTTTCAGCCACGCATACACCCATTGCATAGCCGCCCAATGGGTGTTGCCGTGTATTGGCATTGATCGTGAGGCAAATGAAAGGTCCACTTGAAAGTCTGGAAGCAAAAATGTAGAAGACGTGGAAGTGGTGATAATGAATAAATTTTATGTGCCAACACAAAAAGAAATATAAATTATAACATAACATTTGTTCCAACACCCTTGTGCATACCCTTGGTGAACTTAAACTTATTGCTTAAACTTATGCTTTCTACTACTTCTACGTGGTGCATCCCCTGTGGATTCAGCAGAGGTAGTGGCAGGTTGCTGAGATCCCTGCCCTGACTGCTGAGATGCTCTCGGCCTACGACCACTGGGTTTTGGAGTCCGTGAGGACCCCTCCAAAGACTGCTCCACCTGCACCTATGCAAGGGCAGACTCGACCATTGGGATAGGAGGCAGCATTTCGGGTACTGGTTTGGGGGGGGTGCGGGTGGTGGTGGGCAACGGGTGAGATGTGGGAGCACTTTGAGTAGAATTCCCACTTCCATGTCCCCTTTCGCCATCATCCCTCTCCTGGGCCAGCGCCACATCACTCCTACCACTCTGCTAGAGAGCAGCTTGGTGCAGATCAGTTACACCTTGTAAGGCCACTGATAAAGTATCTCTCATCCTGTTGAAGGACCCAGACATCTCCTGCACAGCCGTGGTCATGGCCTGCATAGACTCATTTGAGAGCCGTGCTAGAAGCTCCATGGAGGCGGCTGCTCACTCCATCGCAGACGTTCTCGCACTTATCTGCGACATCACTCCACTAATGCTGGAATTGGACTCCTCCATCCTCTCAGCTATCGTGGAGACTGTGTGGCACTTTTCCAGTACCTCGCAAAGGTGCAGCTGTACCTCAATCGTTCTCCTTCTCAACGATGGAAGCCGGGGTTCAGAATCTGTGTCCAGCTGAGCAGAGCTTGGAGAGGAGTGCGCCCTTTGGCGCGGACTCTTCACAGCTGCCCCTGCCACCAGTGTCTGCTCGTGCTCACCTGTGACTTGTGACTCACCAGGTGACAACCCAACTATCTGTCCATCAGGACCCAGTGAAGTGCGAGTATCTGCGCTGGTGCACGGCTTTATGTCCTGTGACGGTGCGCCCTCAGAAGGAATGATGTCCTCTGAGGAATTGACATCATCCATATCAGCAGAATCTTTTTGTAGGCATGAAGGCTCTGGAAGACAAGAAAAAGCGAAATGACTGAGTGTTGGCACAATAACAATCTTGCCAATCTCCACACTCAGGCTTCTAATACTTCAGGCATTGATTAAATAAAGTCAGCACCTTTGTGAAATATGTGTTATATTCTGCCACCAGCCGTACGTGAGCTTCCAGTCTCTCCATCTCCGGTGGAGAGGACCGCAGATGTGCCACTTATCTCCATTAACGACTCCTCCGCTTCAGTTAATTTCACAATCTGTGGAGGTCTACCGTTAGTCCTCACCCTGTCCCTTGCATTTTGTGCTCTCTTCCCCTACAAGGAGCAACTGAACAGACTTGTGAGTGACTGAAGGTGCCGTAATCACCCGATGGATGCAGTGCATTGGGTGAGGATGACTATCAGACAAATGCATCAGAGGTTAACTGTCACAGATGCATCGCATTGCATAAGGATTGGGGTGAGTGTCAGTGTTGGGTTCATAAATGGGAGGTGAGCAATTGCATAGAAAGTGAAGGGTGGTTGCTGGTGACAGTTAAGTGGGTGTGAGGAGTATTGTGATGGAGCACACTTGCCAAGACAGAGTGATTGGTGGGGGGGAGTGTGGTGGGGGTTGTACACAACAGGATGTGGGTGAATGTGCAAATGTCCTCACTTGTCCAGACCTGCTTAGGTCATTGAATTGCTTCCTGCAGTGCAGCCAAAACCTGGGCACTGTGCTCCTGCTTGTAACCTCTTGTGCTACCTCCAGCCAAACCTATTTTGTGACAGCCAGGTTACTTCCTGCCATCCCTTGGAAAAATAACCTCTCTCCTGGCTTTCACTGCAGCCAGTAGTACATCTAGGGAGGCATCATTAAATCTAGGCGCTGCCCTTGCTTTCCTGGACTCCATTTCTCCTTTCTCCTTCAAAATCCACAGTTGAACTGGCCCTTTGAATAATGCAGTTCTGATTGCGTCATACAGGTGCGCAGCTTGGGAACACGAAACCCAGAAGCAAAGATAATTGACTGCAATCAAAGTTTTAAACGGGCTCACTTTGCTTCCGGATTCCTCACGCGCAAATCCACCCGCCTGCTGAGTTCCCATCTCGATGTTAAAATCCAGGCCAAGGTGTCCCACTTGTGCACAACTTTGTTCTGGGCAAATTGGACTTGCATACAAGGGGTTTGACTGTAATTTTGATTCAAAATCAAATATTTCAAAAGGATAAATAGAACGGACTAGGTGAATTCATTTCATGACAGCACAGTATCTCTACTTTGAAAGCTTTAATTGTTCGTTGGATCATTTGGATATGTGTTTCTAAGTTTGCACTGTGTGCTTCATTTAGTTCAGTTTAATATCATCTACGAGGGCTGCCATAGCCTTTGACAAATTGTGTCCCGTTTGAATTTTACATATTAATTTGTGAAAACATCACAGCCTATCTATTTATATACTTCATTATTAATTTCCCAGTGAAAGGATAGAAGTGATGGAATTGAATATATTGATGTGCAGAATGGCAAACATCAAAATTAACATTTATATTTGTTTTCATAAAAGAATTCAAATTAAAGTGCTGTAGTGCTGATGGTTTTAAGGTTGATACTATGAGGGTAGAAAACATTTTTTTTCTGGCTGAATACATTGGGAAGTGAGCAAAGTTGAAAGGGACGCAAGAGTTCTGACTCCACCATGCTGAACTTTTCACAGATTGCGTTATTTATTTTGGGTATTTCTTCCTCTCCATTCCGCCCAAGTCCTTGCCAATTGACTTTGTCATCCCAGCTCTGAGGCCTTTGTGTTATCCTTCCCTCCCTGCTGGCACTTTTTATTGTCTGAGTATTGTTTGGTATCTCCTTCTTCCTGCCTTAGACTTAACAGTAATCTTCTTTTAATTTACAAAAACAAAACACACTGGGAACTTTAACTCAGCAAATAACATCTAAAAGGAATAGAAAACATCAGTACTGGATTCATGCCCATTACCCTCCACATGATGAGTTGTAAGAAGACTGGGATCGATACTCTAACAAGAATCTAACAAGA
Source organism: Heptranchias perlo (assembly GCF_035084215.1). Classification (NCBI taxonomy): domain Eukaryota; kingdom Metazoa; phylum Chordata; class Chondrichthyes; order Hexanchiformes; family Hexanchidae; genus Heptranchias; species Heptranchias perlo. The sequence goes on along the minus strand of NC_090328.1, from coordinate 52,981,135 downwards.
TACTCTATCAACAGCACCAGGCAAATCCTTAAGCCTTCACCTTAACTTCATGTCGAGGAACCGTCTGGGATTTACAACAGCAACAACTTGCATTTATATAGCGCCTTTAACATAGTAAAAAGTCCTAAGGCACTTCACAGGATCGATTATTAAACAAAATTTGAACTGGTTTACCACCCAATTTGTGCCTAGGAGTTATTGATACCTAAATTTGGCTCCTCAAACTGTCTTACATCAACCAGTTCAGATTATGTTAGCATTTACACTACCAACCTCCCATCAGGATCCTCACAAGGTACTTACTGAATCAATTAACCCTTTCTTGACAATTACCAAAGAAGTCGGACAAGAAAATCATTTACTACCATTCGTTTATTAGCGTTGGAATCATAGTTAGCAGCAACACTTCAACATTGAGTATGCAAATAATTAGTTGATAGGGCTAATTGATTAGATTAAAAAATAGGTTACAAAGGCAGTTCAGTAATGTCACAGTAATTCAGCATTAACTGTTTGCTGAATATAAATTTACAATTTAGATCAATGTCTGAGATTGATATAAATTGGTGAGATTAATCAAGCATTAGATTCCTTAGATAGCTGACAAGTTAACAGCATTAGTCAGTCTATTGACAAGGTATAAGTCTATATGTTTATAGTTAGCAATATTTCCATAACTTATACGACCTTGTCCTCATGAGCATTGCTGAAGTAGTTGCCTTGCCGCCTTCTAGGAGGATGGTGTTAGCATTCAGAGACGTCAGAGTGATGAACCTCTGTACAGCTGCTATCCATTCCTCCTAAATCCTCTGCTCCAGGGTAAATTTACCTTCTCCACTGGTAGCTGTACCTTGACTAGCTGACCTCCCTCAACTCCCTTGGTCTCAGGGAAACTTGAGGGAAACATCAAAGATACTCACTTCCATCTGCCTGTACCTGGCTGGTAAAGCCATACAATCTTAACTTCTGTAACTTTTTTTCTCTGTGGTAGATGCACTTCCAATTTTGCAGACACTCTTCTCCATATACTGACACAGAACTCCTACAGCTTCTACAAAGATTACTAAAAGAACACGAACAAGACTGAGGACAAGACTGAGAACCGAAGAAAGAATTTTAGTGTCAAAAGCACCCTATACCTCCTTAATTTTCAAAGAAACTTCCTCAATTCTATTGACCAATCTGAGTGATACATGAGCTCTTCTGATGTCAAGTATCCCTCAGCCCTGTTGGTACTATTGATGACCTCCAAATCAATGAAGCACCAGCACTTAGACATGCCAAGTGACCTGTTTACTCCCTAGTTTCTCAAGTCTTTGTTAACAAAGGCATTGGACACAGGTCCAGATAAGGCAGGACATTTATGAGTCTGTTGGTCTTGATGGCTTATTGTCTACCCCTGGTAAGGAAGGTTTTGCTTGTATAAGCCTTCATTGTTGAATTAGCAGTAACCTTTTCCTTTCCTAGCATTCATTTTGACTGCTGACTTCATTTTAGAAGAAAAAAGAAAGACTTGCATTTTTATATCACCTTTCACAACCTCAGGATGCCCCAAAAGCGCTTCACAACCAATGAAGTACTTTTGAAGTGTAGCCTCCGTTGTAATGTAAGGAACGCGGCAGCCAATTAGCACACAGAAAACTCCACAAACAGCAATGAGATAATGACCAGATAATCTGTTCGGAGGACACATTTAAAGCAATTTTTAGGACATTTCTCCTACAGTGTTCCCAAACTCAAACATGCCGCTTTAGGAAAAGGTCAAGCAATTGCCAGGCTTTTTTTTCTTATATTAAGAAATCATCACCAATCAAGGCAGTGCAAAGGTTAAAGAAATAGTCAAACGAGGCATTTTTCTAATGTGTTCAAATAGGTAGAAGGAGACTTTGTCTGAATTAATAATAGACCCACCAAGTGTGTTATCCTTGGATTCCTGATTAACCTTACATTCCGACAAGCAAGACCCATTTCTCTTGTTTCGGGAATTAGTAGTCTGCACAAAGCGTTATTGTCAGCTTTATATCCTATTTGATTTAGTTTAAATGATCTCAGTCTTTAACTGGCTGAAAGATGTGATAGTCACCAAAGTGACTGCATCTCAAAGGAGAAATCACCAGAAAGGCAAAAGGGCTATATGTACCAGGTCAGGTGGACATTTATAATGAACTGTGCTAATTATAGACAGAAATCAAAATGGCTGATTTAAGATCGGTCAATTTGAACAAATGTGACCAAAGGGAAATCTCTACAGAATAATAAGACCTCTACATTTAATTGCGACTAAAGTACTAATTGGATTGCAAGCCACCTTCATGTGTTTTTTCCCCAATTAGTCCTTCATCCCTGGCTATCTCATCAGAAATGATTATGGATACTGAAGGTTCCTATGCCAGCAGCTTTGATGTTTGTTACCTATGACAGACTCAAAGCAAAGAGACGGATGAGCCTGCACTGTGGCTGGATTATTGATGTAATTGCCAGTCATTAGGGGCTGATGGGTAAGGTATGGTCAGTTGACAGCACTGATAACCTTTCATGTCATTTGACAAGATTTCGTCTGTATTTGTTTAGGTGCTGCCTCCAGTAAATTCGCTTAGCTGTCACAATATGAATATATTGCAATCCATGGGCAGTTTAGGGAATCTGTTGGTTTAATTGTGAATTAAAAACATCGGCATTGAAAATCCATGCTACATCTCTGTCACCGTAACTATGGTGCAGAAGAAGCTGTGTTCACTGGCCCCAAGTGCCCCAACTCATCCCACTCCTCTGAGTCAAAGGGCATTTACATAGTGGTCAGGCGCCTGCAACATCTGGGCCCTCACTAGGTTTGGGGGGCGGGGTCTGGCAATTGCAGCATTGACGAGTGTTTGGAGTAGTGCCGGCAGAAGATGGAGGACAGAAGAGGACTTTGGCCCTTTTTTAGAATGGCTGTTTTCATTATAGCAGTGGGACTGGCAGGAATTCTGTTGGGTGATATCATCCTGCCAGTCCCATCTCCATCCATGAGATCACTTTTAAAGGAAGAGAAGATAGGAGCCAACCACTCCCCCAACCACCCCCCCTCCCCCACACCCCCAAATACCTCATTGCAGCTCTGTCCTTTCTATGGTGGAGGAAGCCGGAAAAATCAGCACACAATACTCCAACTGTGGCCTGACCAATGTTTTTTTTTACATAAATTTATCATTGCTTCTTTAGTCTTGCACTCTATGATCCTATTCATGAAACCCAAAATGTTACTTTTTTATTATCTTTATCTACCTGCACTTTCAGGGAATTATGTGTTTGAACCCCTAGATCTCTCCGTTCATCCACACTCTTTAGCGTCTATCCATTAAGTGTATACTCCCATTATTTCTTTTTCTTCCAAAATACATTACCTCACATGCAAACATACGAATTAAGAGCAGGAGTAGGCCATTCGGCCCCTCGAGCCTGCTCTGCCATTTGATAAGATCATGGCAGATCTGATTGTGACCTCAACCCTACTTTCCCGTCTACCTACTATAACCTTCGACGCCCTTGTTAATCAGGAATCTGTCCAACTCAGAGGGAGTTCCACAGACTCACGACCCTCTGAGAGAAAAATTTCTCCTCATCTCCGTCTTAAATGGGAGTCCCCTTATTTTTAAACTGTGGCCTCTTGTTCTAGTCTCTCCTACAAGGGGAAACATCCTCCCAGCATCTACTCCTTCAAGTCCGCTCAGGATCTTATATGTTTCAATAAGATCACCTCTCATTCTTCTAAACTCCAATCTATACAGGCCCAACTTGCCCAACCTTTTCTCATAAGATAACCCCCTCATCCCAGGAATCAGTCGAGTGAACCTTCTCTGAAATGCCTCTAAAGCAATTATGTCCTTTTTTAAATAAAGAGACCAAAACTGCACACAGTATTCTAGATTTGGTCTCACCAATGCCCTGTATAACTGTAGCAAAACATCTCTACTTTTATATTCCATTCCCCTTGTAATAAATGACAACATTCCATTTGCCTTCCTGATCACTTGCTGTACCTGCATACTAACTTTTTGTGATTCATGTACGAGGACACCCAGATCCCTCTGTACCTCAGAGTTCTGTAATCTCTCTCCATTTAAATAATATACTGCTTTTCTATTCCTCCTGCCAAAGAGGACACACCTTTCCATGTTAAGTTACATCTGCTAACTTGTCTGCCTGTCCTCATCACTGTTTGCCAAACCTCTTACTTCTGTGTCATCTGAAAATTCTCAGATTTTGTTCCTTATACCCAAATCCAAATCATCTATATGTACTGAGAACAAAAATGAGCCCAGCACTGGCGTCTGGGGTACACCACGTCCAATTTTTCTCCATTCCGAGCAACACGTTATATCATTGGGAGCGGGGATGCTGGTGGTGGGGGGCAGGGGGGGGGGTGGCCGGGGGGTGGGGCAGGGGGGTGGCGGGCGGGGGGCGGAGCCGTCCTGTTCAGATTCACCTTCCTGTACTTTAGTTACCAATGTTGGAATGACCATTTACCATAAATTGATCTTGCTGCTTCGGCTACGGCTGTCATCGCCTTGCCAAAGCTTAGAACATATAAAACAAATTGACGGGGTAATGCAGTTTTATGTAAGTAATTGATTTATTTCATGAATCCTTTCTGTTTGAGGATGCGCAAGAGGCAAGAATTGAAACAGCGCAGAGATCTTGGAGGGTTGTAGGACTGGAGGAGGTTACAGAAATAGGGAGGGGAAGGCCATGGATGGATTTGAAAACAAAGATGAGAATTTTAAAATCGAGGCGTTGCCAGACCGGGAGCCAATGTCGGTCAACGAGCACAGGGGTGATGGGTAAATGGGACTTGATGCGCGTTATCATACGGGCAGCAGAGTTTTAAGTGAACTCAAGTTTATGGAGGGTGGAAGATGGGAGGCCAGTCAGGACAGCTTTGGAATAGTCAAGTCCAGAAGTATGGATGAGGGTTTCAGCAACAGATGAGATGAGGTAGGGGTGGAGACGGGCGATGTTATGAAGGTGGAAGTAGCCAGTCTTGTAGTCGGAAGCTTGTTTCAGGGTAAAGTAGGATGCCAAGGTTGCGAATGGTCTGCTTTAGCCTCAGACAGTGGCCAGGGAGAGGGATGGAATCGGTGGCTAGGGAATGGAGTTTGTGGTGAGGAAACTCATCAGGGAAAAAAGAGCTTGCAATTCTTCAACTGACTTGTTGGCATTGAAAAATGAACTGACTTGGAGACCCGCTCAACATGATCAATTTTTACAGGTTCATGAAGTACAATTGAAATCCATTCAACTATTCTAATGTTGCTATAACTTTTTTCAAATGCATTCACTGCTAGCACTTCACATTGTTGAGCAGCTGAATTGTTTGATGGGGAAAAACCCTTTGAAAATTTTCGAAGTCATTTTATTGTTCTGGCAATAGAGTGAAAGCAGCTTCTATTATATAATTCTTTCATCATCTAAGTTTGAGAATGGAGCTATTTTTCGACCAATAACCCAAGTCACAGTAATGAAGCCTAAGCCATGGGCCATTTAGTAAGTTTTGTTATGCATGTACAGTAGCTTGCGTGCAATGAAGTTATATTCTGCTTACAAAGCAGTGAGCCTTTTTCTTGTCAGTGATTCTTGTGCTTTGTTTCATGGTGTCTCTTCACATTCAAACTTGTTACTGGCAGAACAGATTCATTACAAATTAAGCGCGATGGTTTATTGTTTGGTCAATCGGGAAGGATGCAAAAAAAAAAGTCAAAAATTCACTCAGCTTTGAACGCACGATTTTCTAAATCTACTTTTTTCCTCTCTGCGTCCATTTTATCAATTTAGTGAAACATAATCTGACTACAGGTTGCAATAGCAACGGTGAACTAATTTTACTGGGATAAGTAGTCACGACGAATGAACTGCAAACCATTTCATCCATCTGTTGTGGTACTCTTTAACTTGGAGCATTCTAGGATGGATGCTTTAATCACCAAAAAGGCCCTGCTGTTTAATCCTCCCTTTGTGATCATGCTTAATGCCACGGAATCCCTAAATAATTGATATATCCGACCTTTGACCTTCCAGTTTTGGCACTTCTCTCTCTTCCCCCCCCCCCCCCCCAGTGGTCCTGTATATTTATTTATTTTTGGAATGCATTTGTAATTTCCTTTCTTTTAATAACACATTTCCTTCCTCTTATTAACATATTACCTGAATTGCACTTCATAATTTATCTTCTCTCCACCGTGACTCCAATCCTGTCCCACTGCGCATAGTTTATAATGTGTCACGTGGCTTCTGAGAGTGGTGACTAAATTCATACCACATGTAGTCCGGATTAAATGGCTTTGTGGTCCGGAACCATTTTATCATTCGAGTACCTCCAATATAGATACTCAACATACAACTACAGGAGATATGGAGTAGAAATATTCCAATTTGACATCACTCCAGTGAAATTAAGTTGTGAGATTACGCAAGAGCATAGTGAAATTGCATGTCCACTAAAACTACAGATAAATTCATGAGGCAAACATAGGAACAGGAGTAGGCCATTTAGCCCCTCAAGCCTGTCCACCATTCATTGAGATCATGGCTGATCTGTGACTTAACTCCATATACACACCTTAGCCCCATATCCCTTAATACCTTTGGTTATCAAAAATCTATCAATCTCAGATTTAAAATTAACAACTGAGCTCGCATCAACTGCCGTTTGCAGAAGAGAGTTCCAAACTTCTACCACCCTTTGTGTGTAGAAGTGTTTCCTAACTTCACTCCTGAAAGTCCTGGCTCTAATTTTTAGGCTATGTCCCCTAGTCCTAGACTCCCTAACCAGCAGAAATAGTTTCTTTCTATCTACCCTATCAATTCTCCTTAAGATCTTGAAAACTTCAATCAAATCACCCCTTAATCTTCTAAATTCCAGGGAATACAACCCTAGTTTGTGTAATCTCTCCTAGTAATTTAACCCTCTGAATCCAGATGTCATTCTAGTAAATCTCCGCTGCACTTCCTCCAAGGCCAATATATCCTTCCTAAGGTGCGGTGCCCAGAACTGAACACAGTACTCCAGGTGTGGACTAACCAGGGCTTTGTATAGCTGTAGCATAACTTCTACCCCTTTGTATTCTAGTCCTCCAGATATAAAGGCCACCATTCCATTAGCCTTTTTGATTATTTTCTGTACCTGCCCATGACTTTTAATGATCTATGTACATGGACCCCGAAGTCTCTTTGGACCTCCACTGTTACGAGCTTTTCACCGTAATATCATATTGCCACCTTTGATATCACTAGTTCTCATTATGCCATTACTCTACATGGGATATTGACAGCAGTACAGTCAAGACATGCTGTGCTGCTCTGTTTATCACTTAGCTGGGTCCAGAGCAGTTGCTAAAGGCATGGAAAAAGGTTACTTGTCTGCTCTGTAGACTGGGAAATGGTGGGATGGCTAAGAGATCAAGAAGGGAGAAAAAACCTGAATTAGTTTGTATATGTAGTTTTGTTTTTATTCGTTCACAGGATGTGGGCGTCGCTGCCAAGGCCAGCATTTATTGCCCATCCCTAATTGCCCTTGAGAAGGTGGTGGTGAGCCGCCTTCATCAACCACTGCAGTCCGTGTGGTGAAGGTTCTCCCCCAGTGCTGTTAGGTAGGGAGTTCCAGGATTTTGATGAAGGAACGGCGATATATTTCTGAGTCAGGATGGTGTGTGACTTTGAGGGGAACATGCAGGTGGTGTTGTTCCCATGTGCCTGCTGCCCTTGTCCTTCTAGGTGGTAGAGGTCGCGGTGTGGGAGGTGCTGTCGAAGAAGCCTTGGCGAGTTGATGCAGTGCATCCTGTGGATGGTACATACTGCAGCCACTGTGCGCCGGTGGAGGGAGTGAATGTTTAGGGTGGTGGATGGGGTGCCAATCAAGTGGGCTGCTTTGTCCTGGATGGTGTCGAGCTTCTTGAGTGTTGTTGGAGCTGCACTCATCCAGGCAAGTGGAGAGTATTCCATCACACTCCTGACTTGTGCCTTGTAGATGGTGGAAAGGCTTTAGTGAGTCAGGAGGTGAGTCACTCGCCACAGAATACCCAGCCTCTGACCTGCTCATGTAGCCACAGTATTTATGTGGTTGGCAAAGATAAGTTTCTGGTAAATGGTAACCCCTGAGATGTTGATGGTGGGGTATTTGGCAATGGTAATGCCGTTGAATGTCAAGGGGAGGTGGTTAGATTCTCTCTTGTTGGAGATGGTCATTGCCTGGCACTTGTCTGGCGCGAATGTTACTTGCCACTTATGAGCCCAAGCCTGGATGTTGTCCAGGTCTTGCTGCACGCAGGCACGGACTGCTTCAATATCTGAGGCGTTGCGAATGGAACTGAACACTGTGCAATCATCAGCGAACATCCCCATTTCCGACCTTATGATGGAGGGAAAGTCATTGATGAGGCAGCTAAAGATGGTTGGGCCTAGGACATTGCCCTGAGGAACTCCTGCAGCAATGTCCTGGGGCTGAGATGATTGGCCTCTAACAACCACTACCATCTTCCTTTGTGCTAGGTATGATTCCAGCCACTGGAGAGTTTTCCCCCTGATTCCCATTGACTTCAATTTTACTAGGGCTCCTTGGTGCCACACTCCGTCAAATGCCGCCTTGATGTCAAGGGCAGTCACTCTCACCTCATCTCTAGAATTCAGCTCTTTTGTCCATGTTTGGACCAAGGCTGTAATGAGGTCTGGAGCCGAGTGGTCCTGGCGGAACCCAAACTGAGCATCGGTGAGCAGGTTATTGGTGAGCAAGTGCCGCTTGATAGCATTGTCGACAACACCTTCCATCATAGTTGTTTAACTGTCCACCACCATTCACGACTGGATGTGGCAATACTGCAGAGCTTTAATCTGATCCGTTGGTTGTGGAATCGCTTAGCTCTGTCCATAGCATGTTTAAATAAAGAGTGCTGAATTGTGGACAATGTCACTTCTAAGCAAAATGACTCATTCCTGCAGCTATTATCGCAACATTTTCTTTTACATCAACAGTCATGTTGATCGCACATTATTACAATTGAACTGATTACAGTTGCAAAAAACATTGATTTTTTTTTGTTGATTATGTTTTTCTGGAAAAAGCATCACTTATCAATATTGAGTATTTTGTTGATTTCTTCTCTCTGTCGGAAATTCAGTAGAAAGGATTTCTACCAGACAAATTGAGCTTAAGATTCTATACCTGGTGCAAAAAAGGAATCCATGAGTTCAGAACAGCTTGGTCATCCCACAGCAAAATAATAATCCTAACTACATGCATGCATCTTTCTCAATCTATCTGTTCTCTTCTTCCCCCCCCCCCACTCCCTCTTTTTCCCCCCCTCTGCCTTTGTGTGTCTCCCTTTCAACACAAACAAACTTGACATTAAAATAAAATTCAGATAGCCTGTGTAGTGCAATGGATTGGCTGTTAGCAAGACCTGCCGATCTGCTTCAGCCAATAAGGGAAAACACTAGAAAGCTAATGTCACCAAAATGGAATCATAGAGTCATAGAGTCATAGAGTTATACAGCACGGATAGAGGCCCTTCGGCCCATCGTGTCCGCGCCGGCCATCAAGCCCTGTCTACTCTAATCCCATATTCCAGCATTTGGTCCGTAGCCTTGTATGCTATGGCATTTCAAGTGCTCATCCAAATGCTTCTTGAATGTTGTGAGGGTTCCTGCCTCCACAACCCTTTCAGGCAGTGAGTTCCAGACTCTAACCACCCTCTGGGTGAAAAAGTTCTTTCTCAAATCCCCTCTAAACCTCCCGCCTTTTACCTTGAATCTATGTCCCCTTGTTATAGAACCCTCAACGAAGGGAAAAAGCTCCTTAGTATCCATCCTATCTGTGCCCCTCATAATTTTGTACACCTCAATCATGTCCCCCCTCAGCCTCCTCTGCTCCAAGGAAAACAAACCCAATCTTCCCAGTCTCTCTTCATAGCTGAAGCGCTCCAGCCCTGGTAACATCCTGGTGAATCTCCTCTGCACCCTCTCCAAAGCGATCACATCCTTCCTGTAGTGTGGCGACCAGAACTGCACACAGTACTCCAGCTGTGGCCTAACCAGTGTTTTATACAGCTCCATCATAACCTCCTTGCTCTTATATTCTATGCCTCGGCTAATAAAGGCAAGTATCCCATATGCCTTCTTTACCACCTTATCTACCTGTTCCGCCGCCTTCAGGGATCTGTGAACTTGCACACCGAGATCCCTCTGACCCTCTGTCTTGCCTAGGGTCCTCCCATTCATTGTGTATTCCCTTTCCTTGTTAGTCCCTCCAAAGTGTATCACCTCGCACTTTTCCGGGTTAAATTCCATTTGCCACTGTTCCGCCCATCTGACCAACCCATCTATATCGTCCTGCAGACTGAGGCTATCCTCCTCGCTATTTACCACCCTACCAATTTTTGTATCATCAGCGAACTTACTGATCATACCTTTTACATTCATATCCAAGTCATTAATGTAGACCACAAACAGCAAGGGACCCAGCACCGATCCCTGTGGTACCCCACTGGCCACAGGCTTCCAGTCACAAAAACAACCTTCGACCATCACCCTCTGCCTTCTGCCACTAAGCCAGTTTTGTATCCAAAGTGCCAAGGCACCCTGGATTCCATGGGCTCGTACCTTCTTGACCAGTCTCCTGTGGGGGACTTTATCGAAGGCCTTACTGAAATCCATGTATACCACATCCACTGCGTTACCCTCATCCACACGCCTAGTCACCCCCTCAAAAAATTCAATCAAATTAGTCAGACATGATCTTCCCTTGACAAAGCCATATTGACTATCCCTGATTAATCCTTGAATCAATTTGAACCATGATTTTTGGGAGAGCTGAATATTTTGACAAATACCCATCGTAGTAATTGTCCAGGTGTACCTTTGAGTTGTAAATTTTTCAATGCTTTTGCATAATTTGAAATTACAGTGCCTATTGCAGAGACAGTTGGAAGGCTGTACGCTTTAGACTGAAATCTTAACTATGGAAGTTTTCTTTTGCTCCAGTAACATTAGTGAACATTCAACATTTTGTCATGTAAGACCTTGATTGTGTTTACGCCAGGTCTATTCTGACATAAGCATGAATAAATGGAAATCATTAGTTGGTTCATTTTTGTATTTATGAAACTCAAGACTCAAATTTAATATTTTTCTCATAGGCAGCAAGCATTTGCTGGTGGCTATAATCTGTCAGCGGCACATTGTCTTCTCTACCAGTGAAACAGAATTAAAGCAAGACTGATGAGCATGGTGATAAAATGGACATTCAGTACGAGGAAGCTACGCATTGAGCTGAGAACATTGCTCACAGAATGTTGTTACTGTTTGGGAAATTGATGGGCAAAACTGGAGGGGGAGGGGGAGTGCCAGCATTTTGCCTGTCAAGTAGCATTAGATCTGAGCTCTGTGAAATTGAGGGGAAGATAGTTGGGAAAGTGATACTAAAGCTTTCTGTAAATGATGCTGAGCACTGTCATCGTGTTTAATGTACCCCTGTAGGTTTAATCCGTAACATGCACTTATTCATGTTTTAATCCCGGGTCAGGCAGACAGTCGCATTCTGCATTATGCTTCATATAGTACTACCACTACTTGGATTGACTAGCATTAAAACGATTGATGGTGCAATATTCATTTTTTTTGAAGCATCCTTTTCTCATGCTGCTTAGTTTTGTTTGCAGCAAACTTTAAGTAACTTGATTTTATTTTTAACGTGATTTACAGCTATGATTTATTTAATTCAAGGCCAAGATTCAAGATGGCTGTCAACCATTGCAGCATTCTTGGTTGTAATTTTGCAAATAAGCTGAAAAGACATTGTATACACAATAACAAAAATGTAAAACAGCAATGTTAAACTCTGAATGCCCTCACAGACCATCACAACTGTGTTTTAATTAATTTGAATGTCAGATGGACTGGGAGAAAGTAAAATGATAGAGAATTTTAACAGTGAATGGTAGGGGGAGGGGTGTTGCAACTGCTTTAGAGAGTGAAAGTGGAAGAGCTGTATGTCAAAATGTCACGGGCAAGTCGTATGGTGACATTTTCACAATGCAGTGACTTTTCCAACACAAATGCAAATCTATGTTGTATGCTGATATACACTATTGGAAAGCAAAGCCAATCATTTTCCAATGGTAATGATGCCCCTGTAATATAGATGCCAGTTAAGATTCTGATTTTTTTTTTATTGGCCTATCAAGAATGTACACTTGCATTTTATGAAGCTATTATACATGTAGCTGTGCATTCATACATATATTTCATGAGCTACTATACAAATAGGTGTACATACATATGGACATTTTATGAAGCTACTATGTAGATGTATATTAATTCATTTATTTCATGAAGCTATTAAACGTGTACAAGCACAACTTTATGAAGCAATTATATGATAAGGGTACGGTAGCGTAGTGGTTATGTTACTGGGCTAGTAATCCAGAGGCCTGGACTAAAATCTAGAGTCACGAGTTCAAATCCCGCCACGGCGGCTGGCGAATTTAAATTCAATTAATTAAATAAAAATCTGGAACTAAAATACTAGTATCAGTAATGATAGCCATGAAACTACCGGATTGTCGTAAAAACCCATCTGGTTCACTAATGTCCTTTAGGGAAGGAAACCTGCCGTCCTTACCCGGTCTGGCCTATATGTGACTCCAGACCCACAGCAATGTGGTTGATTCTTAATTGCCCTCTGAAATGGCCTAGCAAGCCACTCAGTTGTAAAAATCTCACTCGGGATGGGCAATAAATGCCGGCCTTGCCAGCGACGCCCACATCCCGTGAACGAATAAAAAAAAAATTAAGGATACATTCACATAGATATTTGAGAAGATTGTTGAATATTTGGGTTTATAATGACACATTTTATTAGAGTGTACATTCCCATATATGATTATCAGGCTACTTGCACTGGAAGCAATGCTGGTCAGGTGGCCTAGGCAACTTGTTTGGCCCTGGGTTCTGGGATTATTTAGATATGGGTACAGTGGGGAGGAGCCCTTGAATACTGCTGTTCATGTTGGTGGGATTGCCGTCCATTATGGTCAGTGGGTCAGTTTCTATGCTGAGGGGGCACAGGCTTTCTTTGGTCATGGTAGTAAGAATGGTACACAGGGTGAAAGTGCATCTGCAAGAGGTTATTGGGAAGTGGAGGGAAGATTCTAAGGGGGTTGGCTCCTGTGGAGATTGCTAAATCGGTCATGTTGGTCGAGGTGAAATTTGTCAGCTATCTGGTGGAAGAGTGGAATTTGGTCCTTATGGAGGAGCTGGCCTAATCTGGTGATCCCTTTTTCATGCCAAGCTGTTATCAACCTGAGATGAGTCCAGCTGGGAGCACCCCATAATGCTACATTGGGAAGAGGGGTTCATAGACCTGGTTGTATCTTCAGAGAGACACAGACCTGACTCCAGGCTGAGAGAATTGCAGTGACTGTGGGATGCTTCTGGCTCTCTCTTGGCCTCTTCTGAGGGTGTATGAATGGTGGGCTATGTCGGGGGAGACGTCCTGGCATCTATTCCCAGCCATAGATTATGTTGGGGGACTAGGGATCAAGCTATGATTTCGGGTCTACACAGTCCAGTATTATTTCTCTGGTTCTGCAATTTGATTTCGTATTTGATGTTCCAGCAATGGAGGCCTTGTATTTAGGCAGATGTGACCGAGTGGAGTGGAATAGTAGCTGGTTAAAGATAACTAAATCACACCTGGTTAAGCTGTCTTATGGCCTTTCTAGAATGTAAATTATATGAAATATAGGCACTTAAACCTCTGTATCTGTGTTCTGTATTATATTAAGCTGCTAAAATGCCTCATTGTCTGACTGTCCAGTGGATTCTCTGAAATAAGCACTTCCTGTGCAGTTCTACAGCAGAGTCATTGATTTCAAGCAAATTAATGTGGCTTCTAAAAAATAGCTTTTGTGTTCAGGTGACATTAAGCATAAAGGAAAAAGAGTTGCACTGGCAGCAGTGTGAAGTTAATAAAGTCACAGAGAATTAGCTTAGGACTGAGGAAAATATTTTATCTTTACAAGCTCACTAAATGTTTATAGTAGGTATGAAATGGTTTGATTTCATTGCAAGAAGCTTCTGTTGATGGGGTCTGTTCCTGGAGACCCACTTAGTGCAAACTATCCCCTCAGTGCAAACTATCCCCTTAGCACAGCAACCAAAGCCGTCTATTGTAATAATGAACTAAAAATGAAATATGTCTGCCACAGATGGGTTGTCACTTTTCCAATGGGAGTTAGAAGATCATAATCAGTGGTCACATTGTCATATCTTATTTGGTGCTGAGAATTACCTGTGGTATTTCAGTATATTTTCCCCTTTAAAATGATTCTGCTATACCTGCGCTTCTTCCCAACATATGCAAAACTGGACTTACAACCTCTGTGTGCCAGTGCATCCTCCTGTAATACCTGGGAAGTGATTTAACACATTTTTTGAATGAAAATTATATAATTATAAACTGTTACAAAAAAGTGAAAGTATGCTTTACAAATCTATATTGCCAAATAGAAAGTTGAGGAGAGCAGAAACTTTTCCATAGATGGCAGGTTTAAATCTATAAAAAGGATGTAATTCACTTAGTGAAACGATGTGCATTGACTGTAGAATGGCAATGTGCTGTCAGTGTTGAGGGAGTGCAGATTCCCATAAAAAGAATTGTAACCAATCTGAGTATCATTTTGTGTTTCCAAATTTGTTTGTTTAAGCAGTGAGTGCTACTAATGTGGCTTTGCTTCAATATCACTGGAGTTCCTGATTCTGACAGTGAGTGAGGAGCTATATTTGCATAAAGAATTGAAATGAGACAATAACTGAGGCACCCTGGGTTTCTTTCTGAAGTCTTTGGCAAGCCTTTTTCACATTCTTCGAGGAGGGAAAAGAGCTATATGTCATTTTTTGTCACAATGTTCCATATAAATGACATTCTTTTCAATGCGACTTGCTCTATTACAACTTTTATTTGTAAACAAATGAGAAACGCCCTGTCAAACTTTTTTTCCCCCCTGAAGTTGCAGTGTGTCTTTAAGGACTGTATATCTGTTGTTATTAAATCCGCTTCCTCACACTGTTGGGCTTGGCATCTCCTCCAAGCCAGGTTCCCCAGTGGTGTCTCAACATTCACTTTAGAAGCAAAAGTATTCAGGAACAGACAGGAAAATACATCAATGCTAAAATTTGTCATTCTTTGCAACACTGCAGGTACGGAGATGTGAAATGGCCAATCTCTACTGGGCAACAAATTTAAAGTTTGATTTTGAAAGGTGACAGATATTTTTGTGATTTATATTTTTCTCACCTAGAGATTGTGGGAGTATTTGGAAAAAGGAAGCACTCCTCCTGGACTTCCCTTCCTTTTTAGCTTACCCAAGTATTTTTTATCAGAGTGACTATTGATGAAGCTGCTTGAAGCCATCGTGCCGTTCTCATGCTCATTTTCAGTGCCTGAAAACATTGCAGGATAAAGCGTGAGATGTCAAGTCTTCTGCGTTGGGCCAAGGACTGATTTGCCAGTAACATTTTATTACAAGAGAATCTGATGAAAAGTCGAAGTATTGCCTGGTGAGGGAACAGTGTACTTTAATAATGAAGTATTTTTGTCAGGCAGCACTGAAGTCGAAACAGTTTCAGACTGGGCGTCTGGCACTCTCAGACTATCTTACATTATATTTGGATACAGTTGCTCGCAATAAATGAGTGCAGAAACCTTCTTATGGTTGTAGGAATCTAGATAGATGAATCAACCATATCTAGAATTTAGAAAGAAAAGTCTGAGGAATTTGTTTAAATTTATACTTAGTGAAATGCATATGCTAGGGGAAGGTTCACACGTCTGACCTCTCCTGTCAGAAAATGCAACTTCAGAAGTTTGTACAAGCACCGTAAAGTCTGTTTCAAATGGCAATATATTGGACAGCTGAGTGAAACTGGTCAGTTAACACAGGCTGATTCTTATTAACAGTCTGTTCATATTGAAACAAAATGGCTGCTTTAACCTCTTGTGGGTCTATTTGTCACAGCTGCACGGCCTGCTGAGATAGAGTGCACAATAAGTTGAACTAAAGATAACAGCAGTCAGACAGAATACAGTACAATATTTACAGTAAAATATTTTGAATGGCACAGCATAGGGTTGCCACCTCTGGTTGGAGGCATTCCTGGAGGTTTGACCATGTGGACAGTCTGACCATGTAACAATCTGATCATGTGACTTCTACAAATGTTATTGCATTTATCTTATAAAGGTTGGGTCCCCCGTAGTTGACTATTATTGTTGTGGTTTCGCTCCAGCAGCTATTGTGCGACAAGTTGCAAGAACCAGGTGGCCACCCGTGCGCAGGGTAAGAGCGGAAACCAGGGAACCCCCCCCCCGTTTGCCGAGACGCCCCTGAATTGCCCTCATAGAACATAGGAATTGCTAGATGAAAACAGACCAAGGTCCATCTAGTTCACCATCTACCATCCTGCTAGTCGCACGACATAATGATAATGGAGTTAGTTATCGCAATCAATCTCTATCAGTTAATCTACAACAGACCCAGACATGACGCGAGGCAAACCCCAGTGGTGGAGAGCGTTGGGAACCATAGGTCCAAAGTTGCCTGTTCCTCCCAAGCATGTTACATTTACCACATGACATGTCTCAAATTACTCGTATATGGTATCCTAAAATATTTTCTGAAAGAAATCCTATCGAATTTTCATTTGAATGAATCAATACTATCTGCTTCCACCTTCTCCTTAGAGAGCCTATGGGTTTCCATCGATTTACCACTCACCCACTGAAATAATATTTCCGCAGATTCGTTTTGAATTTACCCCCCTTCAAGCGCAGACTGCGTCCTTTGGTTCTACTGTTCTGGACAAGGTGAAACAGCTTGTTATGGCCTACATTATCTCTTCCCTTTAGAATCCAAAAACAGCAATCATATCATCTCTCAATCTTCTTTCCTGTGAGAGAATGCCCAATTTACATAATCATTTCTCGTAATCCAATCCCTCCAGCCCCTCAATCATTCTGGTTGCTCGCTTCTGAATCCTTTCAATAGCTACAATATCCTTTTTGTACTGCAGTGACCAGAACTGTGCACGGTGTTCTAAGTGTGGTCGCACCAATGATTTATAAAGTGGAAGGATTACCTCACTATTTCAGCTCAATATTGATCTTTTTAATACATCTATCTCAACATCTGATTTGTTTTACTCACTGCCACCGAGCATTGTACTAAGTTCCTGTTTGTCAACAACCCTCAATTCAAGAAGGCTGCAGGTTTGCTGCTGTGCTGTTTCATCAAGCGCTAATCAATATATTTTTATTTGTCCCACTCAGCAGTGGCTACTCACTCCTTTAAGTGTTGTAGTGCTAGAGCTATTTTCATTAAAATCTGTTCCTTACTGCCTTTGCTTTTACTTCATTGAATACCTTGTTTGAGCAAATTGCCTTGGCCATCTCTCTCTCTCTTAAGTGATGAGCACTCACTGCTCCCTGTGATTTTTGTTTATTCTTCCACTGTTGTATTTCTAGACAAATTCAACTGAGCACTCTTTCCCCCTCCCCCAGCATCGCCTCAACACTGCAGATGCTGTTAATTAACTAACTTGATTTACGATAGAAATCTCTCTGGTGCTGATATATTTTTAGAAGCATGTTTCTGTCAAGTAGTATCCCTGATCTGTATTAATGCTTTACCAGCTTCATGAAACTCTCATTTTTCCCACATACAACATAAGTACTGGAGTACTGTGTACAGTTTTGGTCTCCTTACCTAAGGAAGGATATACTTGCCTTAGAGAGGGTGCAACAAAGGTTCACCAGATTAATTCCTGGGATGAGAGGGTTGTCCTGTGAGAAGAGGTTGAGTAGAATGGGCCTATACTCTCTGGAGTTTAGAAGAATGAGAGGTGATCTCATTGAAACATATAAAATTCTTAGAGGGCTTGACAGGGTAGATGCTGAGAGGCTGTTTCCCCTGGCTGGAGAGTCTAGAACTAGGGGCATAGTCTCAAGATAAAGGGTCAGCCATTTAGGACAGAGGTGAGGAAGAATTTCTTCACTCAGGGTTGTGAATCTCTACCCCAGAGGGCTGTGGATGCTCATTTGTTGAGTACACTCAAGACTGAGATTGATGGATATTTGGGGCACGATTTCAAAAGGAAAGTGCGGGTGCATTGGAGGCAGGCGGGCAAAGAAAATTGGGATTTTTTGGAGCGGGCAGGAATCCCGGCTCCAACACGCTGAAGAATGCGCACGACCCAGGGTCATCTGGTGCACGCGCCATTCCCGAACCTCGAAGTCCCGCCGGTAGTTAAAGCCGTGGTCTCTCAGTCGTCTGCCCACAAGTGTATAAGGCAGGTCACCGATGGTTTGTTTCGCAGGACGTCGCAATACATCAACTTCCCCATGGACGACCTCAGCCAGACGGAGAGGGCAGTGGGATTCCACTCTGTGGCTGGCTTCCCATGGGTACAGGGTGCAATCGATTGCACGCATATAGCAATCCGAGCAGCTTCATGTGAGCCAGGACTGTTCATCAACTGAAAGGGGTATCACTTCATCAATGCTCAGCTCGTTTGTAACCACCGCAAAAGATTTCTTCACGTGTGCGCAAGATTCCCTGGCAGCTGCCACGATTCGTTCATTCTGAGGGAATCCAATATCCCTGCCCTCTTCCACACACCAAACCCCTTAAGGGCTGGCTCCTCGGGGCCAAAGGATACCCCCTGCACAAGTGGCTAATGACACCTCTGAGGAATCCCATCAGCGAGGCACAGCGTCAATACGACAGCCACATCTCCACCAGGACTGTAATTGAACATTGAATAGGACTGCTGAAGATGCGATTTTGGTGCCTCGATCGTTCCGGGGGAGCATATCAATACGCACCAGCGAGAGTGGGTCGAATTATAGTGGTGTGTTGTGTCCTGCACAACAGAGAGGGGTGCCCTCATCCAGCATTCACATCTGCCATGAACATTGAGGAGGAAGAGGAGGAGGAGGAGGAGCAACCCATCGGCAGAGCAGCGGCTCACCTGGTTGCTCGTGAGGCCAGGGAGTCACTAATATGTGAACGCTTCTCATGAGATCACAAAGTGAGAATAGTCCAGTCCTCAAACCACCTGGAAAGAGCAGTGCCAACACCATCTCCACCCCCCCTCCCCCCAGCACCAAACAGTCCTGCAACTACACATACACTCACTGTAAAGTCACCCACTGGGTGAAGCACATGAAAGGGCCCTATCACAAAAGGCAGTCAAGAATGGGCAAGACATGCCAGCAGTGGTAAGAATAATAACATTTAATGTGACTTTATTAAAAACCAAATATAAATGAAAAACATGACATTCTGTCAAACACCTTTGTACATACCCTTCGTGATCACAAAACCTTCGCCTTTCTCTTCCTACTACTTCTACGCAGAGCATCCCCTGTGGCTGCAGCAGAGGTAGTGGCAGGTTGCTCATGTCCATGCCCTCGCTGCTTAGATGCTTTCGGCCTATGCCCTCTGGGTTTTGGAGCCCGTGAGGGCCCCGCCTAGGAATGCTCCACCTGCACCTGTGCAGGGGCAGACTCGGCCACCTGAAGAGGAGGCAGCATTGTGGGTACTGGTTGAGAGGTGGGCAACGGGTGAGACATGGGAGCGCTTTGCGTGGTGTCCCCACTTCACTGATTCCTTTCGCCATCATCCCTCTCCTGGGCCAGGCCCACATCACTCCTACCACCCTGCTGGACAACAGTTTGGAGGACATGTATGATGCCTTGTAAGCATCGTTGTAAACTTTCTGTCTGCCTGTTTAAGGTGGCAGAATGTTGTTCACCCTGAGTGGGAATGGCCGTTGTCAAGGCCTGAATGGACTCATTTGTGAGCCATGCTTGAGGCTAGCCTTCTCTCCATCGCAGACATTCCCACACTTACCTGCAACATTATCTCAGACGTTTCCAGACTTACCTGCGACATTATCTCAAAGATTCCCTCACGTACATGTGCCACCAGGTCCACTAATGCAGGAGTTGGACTCCTCCATCCTCTACGCTATTGTGGAGAGTGCGGTGGCACCCATTCCAGTACCTCACAAATGTGCTGCTGTCCCTCAATCAATCTCCTTTTAAGGGATGGCCCCCGGGGTTCAGCATCTGCGTCCAGCTGAGCAGAGCCTGGAGGTGAGTGCACCCACCGATGCGGACTCTCCACAGCTGTCCCTGCCACTAGTGTCTGCTCATGCTCACTTTTTTGTGGTGACTCACCAGGTGACAATCCAACTAACTGACTACTAGGACCCACTGAGATGTGAGTATCTGCGTTGGTGGATGGCTCACTAAGATGCAACGGTGCGCCCTCAGAGGCTGGGAGCTCCTGTGAGGAATTGCCCTCTCCTGCTACTGCGGTCGTTGAAGGGCCTGTAAGAGAACAGAAGGCAATATTAAGCATCATCACAGATGTGCCATGTTGCGATGAGCAAACCGAGGTGTTCAACATGCCAATCATTGATAACATCAATTCATGTTGTGTGTGATGAATGTTAAAGTTGTGTCACCAGACGTTTGTGGAGTGCCAGTCTCGGCGTCCCCGATGGACAGACACTCGAGGGTGCGGCTGATCTCCATGGCCGCCTCCTCACCTCTGTGAGGACCACTATTTGTTGTGGCCCCCCCTCCAGTCCTCGCCCTCTCAGGTGCATTTTGCACTTTTTCTCCTAGAATGGGAGAAAGTACAGATGCGTGAGGATGAAGTGGTCAGCCGATGAATGCATTGGTTTGGGTGAGGCTGACTGTGAAAGAGGTGCATCAGAGGGTGAGTATCAGACAGAGACATCACATTGGATCAGGATTGGGGTGAGTGGTAGTGGTGGGGTCACAAATGGGGAGGTGAGGAAATGCTGAGGCAGTGAAGGTAAGTTGAGGGTGAGTCTTAAATGGGTGTGAGGAATGATGTGATGGAGTAGTCTTGGCAGTACCGAATGAGTTGGGGGGAGGTTATTGATGTGCGACATGGAATGCAGGAGAATCAGTAAGTGTACTCACTTTTGCTGACCTAGTTAGGTCATTGAAACTCTTCCTGCACTGGACCCAAGTGCCAGATATGTTGCTCCTGCTGGTTACCTCCTCTGCCACCTCGAGCCAGGCCTTCTTGGTGGCAGAAGCAGGGCACTTCCCCCTGTCGACCGGGTAAAATAGTTCCCTCCTCATCCCGGCCAGCAGCATCTCAAGTGAGGCATCGCTGAATCTTGGAGCAGCCTTGCCCCTGTGCTGCTCCACTGGGTGGTCTTGCTCCTTGTTTCAGCAAAATCCATTGGAGCAATGGCCCTTTAAATCTAGACGCTCCAGCTGACAGCAGGTCATGCGGATGCGCAGTCCGCCCACTGTGCAGCTTTCGGATGCCAAACCCGCAATCAAGGTTAATGGCCACCAATTAAGTTGCGATCGCGTTGGGAACAGTAAGCTTTTATTATTCTGGTTACCCATGCACCCGTTCTCCCCCCCCCCCCCCCCCCCCTCCCACACACTGCTGCTATCCCGCCGCCCTTTTTAAATCGTGCCCTTGGACACTAAGGGAATCAAGGGATATTGGGATAGGGCGGGAATGTGGAGTTGAGGTGGTTCAGCCGTGATCTTATTGAATGGTGGAGCAGGCTTGAGGGGCCGTATGGCCGACTCCTGCTCCTATTTCTTATGTTCTTATAATGACATAAGTTACATTGAAATTAATATTTGTGTCACATTATAATGAAAATCAGAACTTTTCAGATCCTGCTAACTCAGACTGTCTTCCAGTTGTATTCTTTATATCTACTTTGTGCAAAGCTTAACAGACACCATAAAGCCAGTCATCAAATCCTAGGATTTCAATGATGAAATGCACTCAGAAGGAAGTTCAATCGGTTTCTAATCACCATCTGAATCCCTGAGATTAGATAACTACCATGAAATAATTCCTTAATAATGTTATATTATAAAAAGTAACTTAATTTAATTTGATTGGGGGAGGGGTTATTAAATCCAATATGAATTTTCATTTTGCTCTGGTGATTGTCATAGGTGCTTAATGACCTTCACATTGACTAACAATCATGATGTCAGCATTGCACATTTATCGAGAAATAATTTGCAGGTGATTATCAGAAGATGATACGGCCAGTTTTGTGTTATGCAAACAGTTCCTGTTAATGACTTGGTAAAGCAGTGTTCAAAAAATGATATATTCCTGCAGCAGCTGACAATTGAGAATTTTGGTGCCATTAAAGTTCTACTGAATTCACCCAATTATTTTTATAGTCTGAAATGCCTACATCAGAGTTGAATCTTCTTTGAACTTAGCCAAAAGTAAATATCCATGGCAATCTATCATGGACAGTCTATAACAAAAATGGCTATTTTTAAAGTTGAGAAATGGCTTTACACCATTGATTTCCCCATGTGGTGACTTACTGACTTTAACCATATATCATTGTGGGATGGAGCTACAGTGGGGAAGGAAAAACCAGATGGAGAGTCACTCTGAGCCTGATTCTCTTGGGTCGGGAATGTTGCACAATGCAGAGTGACCAAAAAGGGAAGGATGAGGAAATATAACTAATTTTTGTAATTATAATGAGCCCAGCAAAATAAACATTTGTAGTGCACATCATTGTCTAAATTTCACTTTGTGTTTATGCAGTACAAAAGCTGACGCCATGGTCTGTTGCGGGTTAAACCAATTACATTAATTACTGGAAAATGCAGTGTTGCGTGTCACTGGCATATGGGTATTAATAGAAAACATGAATGATTGTAAAACTGTAACTGAAAGGTGAGACAACTTCACTGCATTACTCCACTCCCTGATCTCAGTGCCTTAGCATTGGAACATTATGCCATATTTTAAAGATTGAATCATTTGCATTCTTACTTCCTTTTCAGAGCTCTGCTGGAAAGACTTTGAAAGCGCCTTTCACGACCTCATGGCATCCCAAAGTGCTTTATAGCCAATGAAGTACTTTTGAAGTGTAGTCACTGTTGTAATGTAGGAAATATAGCAGCCAATTTGAGCACCGGTCCCACAAACAGCAATTAGATAATGAACAGATCATCTGTATTTTTTAGTGATGTTGGTTGAGAGGCCAGGACACCAGGGAAAATTCCCCTGCTCTTCTTTGAATCGTGCCATGGGATCTTTTATGTCCAGCAGAGACGGCAGACGGGGTCTCAGGTTCATGTCTCGTCTGAAAGATGGCACCTCTGACAGTGCAGCACTCCCTCAGCAGTGCAGTGGAGTGTCAGTCTAGATTATGGGACAGGGGAATGTTTACGGATGTTGCTTATATGGACTTCCATTAGGCATTTGATAACGACCCTCATAAGAGACTGTTAGCTAAAGTTGAAGCTCATGGAGTTGAGGTCAAGTTATTGACCTGGTTAGGAAATTGGCTGAGCGGCAGGGGACAGAGAGTAGGGATAATGGGCAGGTACTCAAATTGGCAGGATGTGACTAGTGGTGTCCCACAGGGATCTGTGTTGGGGTCTCAGCTATTCACTATTTATTAACGATTTAGATGACTGGATATATAGCCACATATCCAAGTTTGCCGATGACATGAAGATAGGCAGCATTGTAAGCAGTGTAGATGGAAGCATTAAATATCAGAGAGCTATTAATAGATTAAGTGAATGGTCAAAACTGTAGCAAATGGATTTCATTGTATGCAAGTGTGAGGTCATCCACTTTGGACCTAAAAAGGATAGATCAGAGTACTTTCTAAGTGGTGAAACGCTCGAAACAGTGGAGGCCCAAAGAGACTTAGGGGTCCATGTACATGGATGATTAAAATGTCATGGACAGATACAGATAATAATCAAAAAGGCTAATGGAATGCTGGCCTTTATATCTAGAGGACTAGAATACAAGGGGTAGAAATTATGCTATAGCTATACAAAGCCCTGGTTAGACCACACCTGGAGTACTGTGTTCAGTTCTGGGCACCGCACCTTAGGAAGGATACATTGGCCTTGGAGGGAGTGCAGTGTAGATTTACTAGAATGAGACCTGGACTCCAAGGGTTAAATTACGTGGCAAAATTATACAAGCTAGGGTTGTATTCCCTGGAATTTAGAAGATTAAGGGGTGATTTGATGGAAGTTTTCAAGATATTAAGGGGAACTGATAAGGTGGATAGAGAGAAACTATTTCTGTTTGTTGGGGAGTTTAAGACTAGGGGATATAGCCTAAAAACTAGAGCCAAGACTTTCAGGAGTGAAGTTCGGAAACACTTCTACACGCAAAGGGTGGTAGAAGTTTGGAATTCTCTTCCGCAAACAGCAGTTGATGCTAGCTCAATTGTTAATTTTAAGTCTGGGACTGATAGATTTTTGATAAACAAAGGTATTGAGGGATATGGGGCTATGGCAGATATATGGAGTTAGGTCACAGATCAGCCATGATCTCATTGAATGGTGGAACAGGCTTGAGGGGCTAAATGGCCTACTCCTGTTCCTATGTTCCTAAGTCTCTGGAGTGGGACTTTAACCCACAACCTTCTGACTCAAAGGCGAGCGTGCCACCAACAGGAGTTAGTCACAATGCCAGTGAGCTGCAAGAGAATCCAGAGACTTTTATTGGTTTAAAAACAATTCTTCTGTCTCCCACCCCAACAAAATGTTCTACTTCTAATGTTCTCATCATAGGGACTTGTATCTTCTTTCTTTTTTCCCTTCTCTCTCTTACTGAAGGTGTGTGACTCATGCTGGCGATGGCCCCACAAGTGTTGGACACTCTCTGGTATCTCACCCAAGTGGCCATTCTTCAGGTGTGAGCCTCTGGTCCACGGTGTGGTAATTTAGAAGAAGGGGGGCACAATCTGAAAATTAGAGCTCGGCCATTTAGGAGTGAAATCAGGAAGCACATTTTCACACAACGGGTAATGGAAATCTGGAACTCTCTTTCCCAAGGGCTTTGGATGCTGGGTCAATTGAAATTTTCAAGACTGAGATCGACAGAGTTTTGTTAGGAAAGGGTATCAAGGGATATAGAAAGCAAAGGCAGGTAAATGGAATTGAGGTACAGATCAACCGTGATCTAATTGAATGGCAGAACAGGCTCTAGGCCTACTCTTCCTATGTTCCACACTGCCCTGGTGCATCTCCATTCAGTTACAGAGCAGCATTGGTTGAGACTCAGGGGCAGTTCGGCTGCTCAGGCTCTTGACGGGATAGGGCATATATCCTGGTTTTAAAAAAAAACAAGAGAGAAAGAAAGAAAGATGATGTTCAATTACAATACAAGGCAATTTGAGTGTGCAATTAATTTTTACATAGATTGCTGTAACCGAGACCAGTGCTGAGCATGTTGTAAACTGGAGCTGGTATGCAACGATCTGTATAAACATCAATTTCATGCTGAAAATCCATTCTGATGTGACATTTTCTTTATTTGGAAAAGAATTATTGTAGTATTTTAATAATCCAGTAATAAAAGGACGGATAAGTAGCCTTTTTGATTACTTTTTGTATTGTGCACTAGCTTTTAATAATTTGAGTGATTTGTGTACCTGGACACTCAAATCCCTTTGCTGCTTCACTGTTCCTAGTCTCTCTTCATTGAGAAAATATTCCGATAAGGGAAACAGCATCAAAAAGCTGAAACCACTGCTGCTCAAACAAGTGAATGACGGTGTTGTAAGAACATAAGAAATAGGAACAGGAGTAGGTCATGCGGCCCCTCGAGCCTGCTCTGCCATTCAGTAAGATCATGGCTGATCTTCGACCTCAATTCCACTTTCTCGCCCTATCCCCATATCCCATGATTCCCATTGTGTCCAAATATCCATCGATCTCAGTCTTGAATATACTCAATGACTGAGCATCCACAGCCCTCTGGGGTAGAGAATTCCAAAGATTCACAGCCCTCTGAGTGAAGAAATTTTTCCTCATCTCAGGCCTAAATGGCCGACCCCTTATCTTGAGACTATGACCCCTACTGCTAGACTCTCCAGCCGGGGGAAACAACCTCTCAGCATCTACCTGTCAAGCCCCCTCAGAATCTTATATGTTTCAATGAGATCACCTCTCATTCTTCTAAACTTCGGAAAATATAGGCCCATTCTACTCAATCTCTCCTCATAGGACAACCCTCTCATCCCAGAAATCAATCTAGTGAACCTTCGTTGCACCACCTCTAAGGCAAGTATATCCTTCCTTCGGTAAGGAGACCAAAACTGTACACAGTACTCCAGGTGTGGTCTCACCAGAGCCCTGTATAATTGCAGTAAGACCTCCTTATTCTTATACTCCAACCCCCTTGCAATAAAGGCTAACATACCATTTGCCTTCCTAATTGCTTGCTGTACCTGCATGTTAACTTTCTGTGATTCATGTACAAGGACACCCAAATCCCTCTGAATACCAACATTTCTTAGTCTCTCACCTTTTAAAAAATATTCTGCATTTCTATTCTTCCTACCAAAGTGGATAATTTCACATTTCTCCATGTTATACTCCATCTGCCACCTTCTCGCCCACTCACTTAACCTTTCTATAGCCCTTTGCAGCCTCTTTGCATCCTCCTCACATCTTACTTTCCTTACCTAGCTTTGTATCGTCAGCAAACTTGGATACATTACACTCGGTCCCCTCATCTAAGTCATTGATATAGATTGTAAACAGCTGAGCTCCAAGTACCGATCCTTGCGGCACCCCTCTAATTACATCCTGCCAACCCGAAAATGACCATTTATTCCTGCTCTCTGTTGTCATAATGCTTGTATCCTTAGGAATTATCTGAATGGATTCCAAGTTATTCTATTACCAGTTTGTGCTACATGTGGAATTAGGAAATGTTTCAACAATTGCACTTCGAGGTTCAGCTGTAAGATTGTACAATTATGTAATGAACTTTTGAAAGTTGAACTTTTCGCCTCTTCAAGTTTCTCTCCTTATCCACCCCCTGTCCTGAAGATAGTGACTCATTCTAGGGTACAGTACCATGGAAACCCTGAGGTACTTTTCTCAAGTGACCTCTCTTAATGTGTGAGCCCAGACAGCGAGGGGAAGAATTTTCACGGGGGATCTCCAATCTCCCACCGTAACTTCAGTGGAAACCTCAGAAAAAAGGCATAAACAGACGTTTCTCTGAGGCTTCCACCTAAGTTACAGTGAGAGATTGGGAGATCCCCCGTGGAAATTACTGGTGTAAATGTCGGTGGTCTATTTGATCATTGGCAAGGGAGGAAAAGGGGAGAATATCGCAATCAAGTCAAAAACTTGTTCTCATCCAACATCCACGCACGCACTTCTAGCAGGGCAGGAGGGTGGGGGAGGGGTCATTGTGCAGGGGTCAAGAAAGAGCCTTGGCATCTTTTCATCTAAAATCAAGGATTGCTAAGATTTGTCGCACTCCACAGATGCTTGGCTTAGATCATCAAACTCACAGACTGGGGATTGAACCTGGGACTTTCTTGGCCTATAGGATACAATCCTACCAAATGGCTTTTAATCCTCCAATGGCTCGGTGAGTTTATCCAGTGAGTGGCTCAGCCATATAGACCAGGAAGAGCCCAGTTTTGATCTCTAGTCTGTGTTGAGTTAGCTGATCTTATTTGGGACAGTGTTAGAGGTGCAGCGTCTCTGAGTTAGTGGGGGGAAAGTTGACCATGGTTTCCATTCCTGATCGCTATGCAGTAACCCTGCTGAAATTGTGCATGTATGAGCAAGAATGGGCTTAGTTGGCATGTCCCCACAGTTGAACAGCCTGACAACACTCTCAGTCGGGCTCACACAACGACTACTTTGCGAGATATCAGCAAATAGTCAACATTGTCAGGAAAAAATGGGCAAGTATTAAAAAATGTGCTTAAATACAAAATGCTTCATCTTCCATTCCACTCCCCCAGATGGAAGAAGGTTTATAAGAAATCTCAGTACAGGAGTAACAGTGCAAAATACTGTTTTTTCCTTGCAATCACATCAGTTTCTTCCTGCACAAACCAGTTGAAACAGAAAAGGAAGGTGG
Source organism: Heptranchias perlo (assembly GCF_035084215.1). NCBI lineage: Eukaryota > Metazoa > Chordata > Chondrichthyes > Hexanchiformes > Hexanchidae > Heptranchias > Heptranchias perlo. The sequence continues at coordinate 52,953,131 of NC_090328.1, read as the reverse complement.
CTTTTAGTTGTATATGGTATAGTTATTAAGATCATACTGTAATGAGAGAACAATCTCTCTCATTGGTAGTTGGTGTATTTTTGCTCTGATTATCACATGAATCACTAAACAGACAGGGACCTGACCTAGCCTGCACTGTGTATCTATGAAAGATATCCAGTGGTTTAAGTTTCCCGATTGTGGCCAATATGCCCAGTTAGGGTTGGCTTATCCCTGTTGTGGAGAGTCCAGAATATCCATTTTGTTTACTCACAATGCAGTCATGATTTCCCAGAGAAAGGATGTGGGTTATGTGCTCACAGCTTGTGGTATAATCTTGTTTTTTACATTTGATTTGTGTGACTAGCTGCACACATTTAGACAGACAATGCAGGTCCAGTAAGGCTGTTAAAAGCTAAATCTTTGAAGTAGCAACAGGCTGAGCCTTCTGATGACCAAATTACTGGCTTTTGAAGGTGGCACTTTGCACTTTCAAAGGCCAAAGATATTGATTTTTATTTGAGACAAATTTTTCTCAAATGTGGAAAGATGAAGTAAGCATAGAAAATGCTGGAAGTCCACAGCATTCCAGTCAGCATTCAAAAGAGAAACTAGGGCCTATCTCTGTCTGTGTCTGTCTGACCCTCTCTCCCTCTTTCTCTGTCTATTTGTCACTGTCCATCTCTCATGCTGTGTCTCTCTTCAACTCTATCTGTCTCTCTGTGTTTTCTCTCTATCTGTCTTCGACCTCTGCTTTGCTCTGCTCTGTCTGTCTATCTCTCTCTCGTGCTAACTGATCGGTGTATTCCCATTGTTTCTTTATTTCAGATTTCCAGGAATTGTGATTTTTATTTTTATCTCTATGGATTGACTGGATTATTCCTTGATGCTAGTCCCTCTGCTCCTTCAATGGCAGGTGTTCTTTCAGCCACTATGTGCTTGATCTCTGGAACTTTCTCTCTAAATCCCTTCGCCTTGCCACCTCCTTCTCTGCTTTCAAAAGTCTCCTTAACATATTTCTTTTTGACAGTGTTTTTGTCTTCTCTTCCCCCAGCCTCCATTTTCCCTACTTTTTCTCTCCTGTGTGTCCACATTTCGTAGAGCACTCTGAGGCATCCTCTATGTGAGAGTCCTCTAGAAATGTGAGTTATAGAAAGATGAAGGAATGTTTTCATAATTTTTAAATGTAATAACATATTCAAAGCATATGGAGGTGGACATTGTTTGGATATAGCCATTCAGTTTTTTGTTTAGAGAATTATTAGCAATTGTATATCTTCACCGTGAATAGTTTTGTTCCATTCTGTGTTTCTGTCGACAACTTTCAGAAAAGCCAGGATAGATTTTTTTTCTTTTAACCTATTCACAGTTTGCAGAAAGAATCCAGCATGGAATGACATAGAAGAAGTGTGCGTGTGGAGTTAATTGTAATCTTCTCCCTTCCTCCCCTCTTCCCCGTGATCAAATAACCCACTGACACGTCAGTAATTTCCGTGAGGGTTCTCCCAATCCCCTCGCTATTACAGAAAATTGTTCTTCCCTGAAAATTGTAAAATTAATTTTGTGTTACTCTAAAGCAGTATATTTACGATTGTTTATGTTTGTTCTCCAAGCCAGTCTCTAGCTATCATTAATAGTATAATTTGAGTTCCACGTACTGGCAACTTGATTCTGACCGTGCTCTTCTTCAGTCCCTTTCCAATTTGAAATGAATTGAGAGGCTGGCTCTCATTCCTTGTGACCACTATCAAAAAGTGAGTGTCGTCATCGATACCTCTTTTCAAAAAGCAAATCATTGCAAAATAAAAATTCTGATTAACTTCAACAGTCTTTCTTTCATTTCAGCCAGCTTGCTGATTAAAAAAAAATGTTTATCTAAACGATGAATACTGAGAACGTTGATGTTGAATTTCCACAGGGGCTCTCCCGATCGCCCACCTATTTCTCCAGGGTTTCCACAGAACTTCCGCCGAAGTTATGGTGGACGATTGGAAAAATCCCCTCAGAAATTCAACCCCATTGTTGGCAGAACTGACCAGGACTTACATGCTCAGTAGCGTGGGGGATCTGATATAACAGGTGGAGTTAAAACTGAGCGATATCCAAATTAATGTCTCATCTCACTACTAACACTCATTGAGCTGCTTGACTTTTGACAGGCTCAGTAATTCCTCCAAGCCCTGATGATGTTATACTCACTGTTTAAGGAAAAAGTAGTAATTTTTAAAAAATCAACAGAAGTAAACAAAAGGATGTTAAAATTAATGAAAATTCTCGACAACCGTTTAATTTTTAGTAAGGGTCTTATTGGTGCCACATGCTCCTTGAATGTAAATGCATGATTTGAATCAAATTTGTTGTTCTGTGCCATCCCCCTAATTCCACTGCCCCCTTTCTTAGAAATATCCTTGAATTGTGTCCTCGATTATTTAATTCTAGTTATGGTCCTTTTGGTATAAACTGAGCTCTGTATGTAAGCTAGAGAGATAATGCAGATGGGGGGGGGGGGGTGCGGGGGAGTCGGCAAGGTAACATAGGAACAGGAGTAGGCCATTCAGCCCCTCGTGCCTGCTCCGCCATTTGATAAGATCATGGCTGATCTGTGATCTAACTCCATATACCTGCCTTTGGCCCATATCCCTTAATACCTTTGGTTGCCAAAAAGCCATCTATCTCAGATTTAAATTTAGCAATTGAGCTAGTATCAATTGCCGTTTGCGGAAGAGAGTTCCAAACTTCTACCACCCTTTGTGTGTAGAAATGTTTTCTAATCTCGGTCCTGAAAGGTCTGGCTCTAATTTTTAGACTGTGCCCCCTACTCCTAAAATCCCCAACCAGCGGAAATAGTTTCTCTCTATCCACCCTATCCGTTCCCCTTAATATCTTATAAACTTCGATCAGATCACCCCTTAACCTTCGAAACTCCAGAGAATACAACCCCAATTTGTGTAATCTCTCCTCGTAACTTAATCCTTGAAGTCCGGGTATCATTCTAGTAAACCTACGCTGCACTCCCTCCAAGGCCAATATGTCCTTCCGAAGGTGCGGTGCCCAGAACTGCTCACAGTACTCCAGGTGCGGTCTAACCAGGGTTTTGTATAGCTGCAGCATAACTTCTGCCCCCTTGTACTCTAGTCCTCTAGATATAAAGGCCAGCATTCCATTAGCCTTCTTGATTATTTTCTGCACCTGTTCATGACACTTCAATGATCTATGTACCTGAACCCCTAAGTCCCTTTGGACATCCACAGTTTTTAACTTTTTACCATTTAGAAAGTACCCTGTTCTATCCTTTTTTGATCCAAAGTGGATGACCTCACATTTGCCTGCATTGAATTCCATTTGCCACAGTTTTGTTCCCATTCACTTAATCTATCAATATCGCTTTGTAATTTTAGATTTCCATCTACACTGCTTGCTGCTTTTGTGAGGACTTGCCCATTTGCGCCTTTCCGTACAAGACTGCCAGCAGCCTCTGTGTGGCCATGTGCAGCTCATGACTACTAAAGGAAGTTTGATTTCTTAACAACAACAACAAAATCAACACATCACAAGCTGCCTTGTAATGCTGCCACCCACCACTGGCTCTAATGTTTCCCACAACAAAAGCCTTCATCTAAAGACTGTCATTAATCACCAACTGTGACAGAGTTGATGCTCATTAAATAGATGTACAGTCAGTGCATGGAAGCAGCTCACCAATGCATATCACACAAGTGGGATTCATTTAATAAAACTGAAGTTTTATTCTTTCTATAAGACATCATAAAATTAATTTTTCTTTGCTGTTTAGATGTTGTTTCAGGAAAGCAGCACAAGATTTTTGCAATATAATTTTTATAATTGAAAGCACATACATCTCCTCCTTGGTTTAGTGGGTTGTAAACAATTTTACAACACCAAGTTATAGTCCAGCAATTTTATTTTAAATTCACAAGCTTTCGGAGATTTTCTCCTTCCTCAGGCAAATGTTTCAAGATCTCCTTGAAGCCTACGCATTTATACATATTGAACAATAATAAATGGTGTTTACAGACTGCCCCTGCAACTGCCCGTTGCCAAGGCAATCACCGTGTTCAGACAGAGAGGTGTTACCTGCAGAACCTCCGAATACACATTCAATAAAAAAACAAACAGGGAAAAAAAAACAGAGAAAGAAAAAAAAAACACAGAGAGAGGCAGAAACATCCGGAAGGCAGAGAGAGCCAGCAAATGACCCATTATATTAAAAACAGATAACATTTGTTCGCTGGTGGGGTAACGTGTAGCGTGACATGAACCCAAGATCCCGGTTGAGGCCGTCCTCATGGGTGCGGAACTTGGCTATCAATTTCTGCTCGACGATTTTGCGTTGTCGTGTGTCTCGAAGGCCGCCTTGGAGTACGCTTACCCGAAGGTCGGTGGATGAATGTCCATGACTGCTGAAGTGTTCCCCGACTGGGAGGGAACCCTCCTGTTTGGCGATTGTTGCGCGGTGTCCGTTCATCCGTTGTCGCAGCGTCTGCATGGTCTGACCATGCAGACCATGCAGACGCTGCATGGTCTGACCATCGATTTCCCATGCATGGTCTGCATGGGAAATCGATGCTTGAAAGAGACCACTCCCTAAAATATTTTGCCCAATAGATCCTCAGAGAAAAAAAATAGCAACTAAACCACCATGAAAATTAGGTGGATCAGATACTGGGGGGAATTTTAGTGGGTAACTGACCTGTGTAGATCAGAAAGGCCCCAGATTCAATCCAAAGTCTGTACTAAATTAGTTGACTTAAACCAAGGCGGGTGGTTTCACAGTCAGTGTCACTGTCCCCGGACTATGGAGGGCAAGTCAGCCACAGTTCCTGCTCCTGATTGCTGCCCAGTGGTCCCTGAGAGAGCTGTCGGTGTGATGTTGGGTGTAGATAGTATCAGGTACAGTGGGATGGTCCACACAGTTAAACAGTGCATTAAAATGCACTGTCCAATTTCACACCTGATGAATGGCCACCGGAGAGGTACTGGAGGGCAGCCAGCACCTGTGGGAACCAGCAAGAGCCACATGGAATCCAACTTAATCTCCCTTTTTTTTAACATACCAATTAGCCTAAGTGGAGAAAATGATGACTGGCATTGAATGAGGTTTAGAGATGAGTCACCAAAATGATTCAGGGACTACATTACAATGAAACTCACAGAATTGTACCTCTGTTCATCAGAGAAAAGAGATGAAGGTGAGAGGAGACATAATCTGGGTTTTAAAATGCTGAGAGAAATGAATATTATGAAAAGTCCGAGATCACAAGGGAAATCGATGCTTGAAAGAGACCACTCCCTAAAATATTTTGCCCAATAGATCCTCAGAGAAAAAAAATAGCAACTAAACCACCATGAAAATTAGGTGGATCAGATACTGGGGGGAATTTTAACCCTCAAGAACGGGTGGGTTAGGGGAGGGTGGAAGGTCGAAAGTGCAGCAATTTAAATTGTGACCATAAGCCGGCTCCAACACGCCCACTTCCGGGTTTTAATGTGCGCGCGTTTGGATGTGCACGCACAGCCAAAATCTGGACGTCGCGTCCCCAATTAATGCTAGTGGGCAGATAATTAACGGGGCAATTTACCTACTTGAGGTAAGTATTCTTCTTGTACGTGTGAAGGCTCCAGAAGACAACAGAAAGTGACATTAATTATTCATCAACCAAGTGAGAATCTTTCTAATCACCATATTCAGGTTTCTTATAGTTCAGTCATTGATGAAATAAAGTCATTGTGTGTGCGAAAGATGTTTAAGTTCTCTCACCATGCATCTGTGGGTTCCCAGTCTTTCCATCTCCGACGGATAGAGATGCAGCTGTCCCACATCACCATGGCCCCCTCCTCCGCATCTGTGGGCTGGACTTTTTGTGGAGGTCCACCTCCAGCCCTCGTCCTTTCCCTTGCGTTTTGTTCTCTCTTCTCCTACAAGGGGCGAAAGAACAGACCTGTGAATGATTGAAGGTGACTTCTCCACCCGATGGATGCAGTGCATTGGGTGAGGGTGAATATCAGACAGATGCATCAGAGGGTTACTATCAGACAGGTGCAACACTTTGCACAAGGATTGGGGTGGGTGGCAGTGGTGGGTGCATCAATGGGGAGGTGAGCAAGTGCATGGAAAGTGATGGATGTTTGCTGCTGCAACTTAAGTTGGTGTGAGGAATAATGTGATGGAGTAGGCTTGCCAAGACAGAGTGAAAGTTGTACATCAAAGGATATGGGTGAATCAGCAACCATACTCACTTTTCCTGATCTGGTTAGGTCATTAAAGCGCTTCCTGCACTGCAGCCAAGACCTGAGCACCATGCTTCTGCTGCTCACCTCTTCTGCCACCTCCGGCCACGCCGCCTTGGTGGCAGAACCAGGTTTCTTCCTCCCATCACTTGGATAAATGACCTCACTCCTGGATCTCACTGCATCTAGCAGTACTCCAAGTGAAGCATCTGTGAACATGGGTGCTGCCTTTGCTCTCTTGGAATCCATTCGTTCATCTCCTCCAAAATCCATTTTTGCATTGGCCCTTTAAATAGTGGACTTCAGATCGTGTCATGTAGGTATGTAGTACGCCCACAAGGCAGCTTGGAGACGTGCAATCCGGAAGCAAAATTAATTGCCTTCAATTGAGTTGTGATTGCAGATTCCAATGTGCTCACTTCACTTCTGGGTTTCCCATGCGAAAATCTACCATCCATTCTCTTCCCGGCTCCAAGTAAAAATCATGCCCATGGTATAAATTGGTCACTACAAAAATTCACGTGTGCTATTTCCAGTATAGATGGAAAGGGAAAACTTGGATTTATAAAGTGCTTTTCACATCCTCAGGACGTCCCAAAGCAATTCACAGCCACCGAAGTATTTTTGAAGTGTAATTACTGTTGTAATGTAGCCAGTTTGCGCACAGCAAGGTCCCACAAATAGCAATGAGATAAATGATTAGATAATCTGTTTTAGTGGTGTTGGTTTGTGGATAAATGTTGGCGAGGACACTGGGAGAACTCCCCTGTCGTCTTCGAATAGTGGCATGGGATTTTTTTACGTGCAACTGAGAGGGCAGGTGGGACCTCGGTTTAACGTCTCATTCAAAAGACAGCACCTCTGACTATGTAGAACTCCCTCAGTACTGCACCGAAATGTTAGACTGGATTAAATCACGGGAGTGGACCTGAACCTACAAATTTCTGACTCGCAGGTGAGAGGGATACCACTGAGTCAAAGCTGACGGGCGCACACATAACAGTCAATTCAAGCAAATTCTTTCCTATTCCTATGCTGTTGTACTTGAATCCAAATTGGAGCAATTGAACCTTGCTACAATATTGTTCAGAAATAGATCCAATGACTCTACATACCAGTTATCAACACTGCTTAGTACAAAGGCTTACCACTGAAAATCTTAGTTTAGGATAATGTTGACAAAAGAAAATAATAAAATGCACAAAAAATTACTGATCACAAAAGATTGACCTGCAGAGTTGCAGCAGAATAATGAGAGACACACTCGTTTTTAATCCCATTCATTCTTAGTCCTGTTAGAGCTTGATCCTCGTCCTCTCCTTCACCATTGCCATTAAAATTGTACAGCAACTCAGTCAGCTCTGAAAGAAAAGAATTGTTAATTTTTCAGTTGGGAACTGATGAAAGGTACTCTATCTTTTCCTTTCAGATCCTGACTGACTTTCTGTGCATTAGTCCTGAGTCCTGCCTGTTTCAATTACCTTTCCCAGTCACCAACACAACAGTCACACTCAGGGAGAGACACACAAACATGCTCAGAGATGTGAAGGGAAAGAGATAATGAATTGATCTGGAAAAATGAACAACAAATATAATAAACCCAGGGAAAATTATGAAGAAAATGCCTGACAAAGATGAAGTAATTCAAAAATGAATAAAAGGGAAAGAGAGTATGGAGAATGAATAATAAAGCAGATGAAGATAACAATGAAAGAACGGATAATAAAAAGGAAGAATTATTGAAAATATAAAGAATGGTAAAGGTGACTCAATACAGTCAAGGCCAATAAAATATACACTCTTCTAATGCTGAATTGTCCACATGTGGAATATGAAATCTGTTCCCACTTGTGAGATATCCTCGCTACTGGAACCTTTTCTCCATGTGACATCAGCAATGAACATAAATAATTTGAAGTGCCTAATATCTCCAATTCCCCTGAAAGCACTTTGTCTCTGGGCAAATTAAATCCTGTCATTTATTGTGTGTGCGCACGTACACACACACACACATGTATCATTACACTGAATATTTTCCTCCTCTTCACCCACCCCCAGTGAATGCTGTACTGTGCAACATGTAAACTGGAACCATCTGCTTTATTGCTGTTAAATCTGCAAATAGTAGAGGAAGCTTCCTTTGCCAGCCTATAGGAGAGAAAGAGCATTCCCAACCTTGTGCAGCAGCAGTTCAACTTGAAAGAGAATGGCACAGCCCTATTTTATTGCATCAAAAAATGCATGTTATGTGCATAAAGATTAGAAATCAGGAAGGAAAAAGAATCGGACACACTTCCTGTAGTGCCGTGGCTTTGCAAAGTTTGTTAAGTTGCTTGTCTTTTCTTGCAAATTAAGATAGAGTTAAATCCACCCAGGTAAAATCGGCATTGGAAACGTAGGCATTTTGTTTGGTCAGATGATGTGATATAATCCTCCCACTGTAGATCAGACATTTAAATCCCTATAGTTATAACTTAAGTACACCTACACCGTGAGCCTAAAAGCTCCTTACTGGCTTATGAATTCATATGCAATATTCTCCCTTTTACTGAGCATTATACCATTTAACTGCATAGGTTGTAATGTTCATTTTAGGCTTATGCTGTGTGAAAATGTGCATTAAGATTGCAGGCTATGACCAGAGATGATTTGCCTAATAGGAAAGCTCTGAAGATGATGTTGCATTTGGAACTTGTTTTGCCACTCTAGCCGCCCCCCCACCTCACAACTTCCCTCCCAACCCCCATCCCCAGTAGCACTCAATGAACAGTTATCCTATTTGTAGTGCCCAGAGCATGTTTGCATTTTAAATCACTGCAAGAATTATAAAAGTGTAGTAGACCTTAACGCAGAAAAGATCACCAAACCCTATTCCATTAATTCATATTCTAACTGCTACGGGCGAGATTAAAGGTTCAATATAAGTATCACACAGTTTCTGGAGCTGGAGGCTTATTATCTCTATTGATGGACTGTAATTAGTAGCAGTTTTATAATAGCAATTACCTGATGCAGATTATATCCTGTTTTCAGCCTCACACACAAAAAAGGCACAATAGTAATCCACTGCAGTAATAGTGTTGCAGCAATATGACACAGTCTGAGGCACTTTGCAGTAAAAGTGTCTGCATTAGTTATACTAATTATTGTAATTTATTGTTTTGTATGGGTGTAAATTTGAATGGGGACAGCATAAAAGCAAACCTCATATCATGTCTGTACTTGTGTTTCAAAAGCCTGCTTCAGTATTTCAGACTTGGATGAGGAAGAGACTAAATCGGTATGCTGAAGCAAAATTTTCATTTTCATATAGACAGAGTCAGTGAATTTGAACATGAAATGATTGACTGAGCTTTTAATAAGTGGCCAAGCAGTAAATTCCACCGAAAGCAATTTACAATTGTTTCCTTTCAGTCTGTAGCCAGCCTTCAAAGCAGTTTGAGACTATTTTGGGTTGATTTTTCCAGCCGCCTTTTATTGAAAGGAATCTTTCTGTCATTCCATTAGGTTCTTTGTTAAAAATCCACTCACTAAATGCTAGCGCACTCTACAGGTACCTTTTCCTTTTTATTAATTTACTCACACATGATGACTCTTAGCTGAAATCAGCCTGCATTTTTCTCTTTGTAGTGCTAGCATTTGAAGATGGGGAACCTTGACAGGGCTTGATAGGGTGTCTGTAGTTAAATAAATGAATTCACAGACAAAAGGACCTTGGCTCTCTGCTGGAACTTTGATCATCCACTGGGATTGATTTCTTATCAAGTCATGAAGAGAAAACATTTTCAATGCAAAATTTTCCTTTAAAAAAAAATAAAAGGCCTAAAGGCCCAGCGTGGGTCTGCAGTGTCATAGGGTCTAATCACTTATGTTTGTGAGGCTGCGTTCAGGACTAGTGCCTATCTCACTAAATGCTGAAAGAAATTCTTTCTAAATTAATTCAGAAGACCAAACAGCCTTTCAAAAGAATGGTTTAAAATCCCTTTTAAAGGTAACAGGTTGGATGTAACTGCGCCTGTCCTTCATGGCCTTTGTCTGTGATGTTTCACAGCATGGTACCATTCTTAATTTTGTTCATTTTCTCAAACACTCATTGATGGTCAGACGCAACAGCCACTTAGAGTATTACAGAGGTAATCAGGGTCACTTCAGATTCCTGTGGTACAAATAATCTTGACACTGGAGTAACTATGGCTGTGGATTTATACGGCACTCTCTATCACTCACATAAGATAAAACTTTACCCATTAAACTCCTGGATGGATGTAATACATCTTTTCAATAATTTGAATGAAAACCTCCAACTGATAGGTAACAAACTCTCGAGTGAAGTTTGCAACGGAAGCCCCTTATCTGAGTGTCATCCCCACACATAACCTCTGATCGTGGATTGCATATTGGTGCAGGGTAAACACATTCCTGATGTGAGATTGGTCTCCATGTTTTGCAACATGTCTTTGAAATAAGACTGGAGAGGGGCTTGGGAGAAGAGCTTTGATGGCTCCTTGCTCATATCTGTGGTTTTTAATGCACTTTACTCTGAAGTCAGAGTTTGCACTTGATTCAACACTTATTTAAGCTGATCTGAGTGCCAGTGTACAGTCAGGGTTTGCAGTCAACATGCAGCTTGAACCAATACAATAATGTAATGTGAATGGTTAGTGGATTTGAGGCTCCACTTACTCAGTTTGACCCGCTTCATATGGCCCGTTCCCCCATCATTCATTCTGCCCTTTGAAGGGGGAAACCCTTGGATGTGGAGGCAAAGATGATGTGGGGGGGTGATCTTAAAGGAGGAGGGGGAGTGAAGAAACAGGATTTAAGGAGGGAATTACAGGATGTGGGCTCTAGACAGGCGGGGTGAAGGGGAGGAGGTGGTGCACAAAAGGCTGGAGTCAGAGGAATGGAGAGTTTGGTGAGAATTGTAGCATTGGAGAAAGTTACATAAGTAGGGAGGGGCGAGGCTTTGGAGGAATTTAAACACTAGGATAAGAACTTCAAATTTGAGCCACTGACTTGGCCCAACCTGCCCCTTACTCTTCCCATTTTCCTTCTTTCTTGGTATGTGGATGCCACTCACTCCCTGTCCCCCAGCTTGCTCCTGGACTTGAACCTTTGGCTCCCTCCTGCTCTCTGCCTGCCTTGAATCCACCCTCTCACTACGCCCGAACCTTGACCCTTGGCTGCCGTTCACTCACTGTCTTGCTTGCCTCCAAGTTTTCTGTCCGTGGCCTGCAAGCAACGCCATGAGAGACATATTAGTATAGATGAAATATCCATTAATGACAACTAGGGATGAAACCCTGTGGATAATAAGTCAAGGACTGAATCCTAATTTGCCAATTAAGGGATTTAAAAGAAAACAAATCTCTGCTCCTTCTTCCGTTAATGTTCTCCGCTCGTATCCTCCCCTGAAGGTGTTGAATCCTTGCTGGACTGTGGCTCCATGCATGCCCGTTATCCTAAGGTACTTTGTCCAAGTGGCCATTCTTCATCATCGAGTCAGTCAGTGTTAGCAGATTATTCAGCCAGATGCTGCCCTCGACACATGTATGAACCTCCACCACGGATTGTGGATAGTCATCAGGAGTGGGAAACCTCACCTATTTTCCCTTCCTTGACCAAGCAGAACTGAGGCTAACTGGTAGGCTCTTATCCCTTCCCATGTGAGATTAGTTAACTCAGTACAGAGTGGGGATCAAACCTCATACCTTCCTGGTCTATATAGCTTAGGCAGTTGATGCCTTAGCCAGCTGGACTCTTTCTTTTTAACTTGACAACATAATTTCCCCCAAAATTAAACAATGCCTACTACTGGGGGAAAGAGTTTTATGTTTTTTTTCAAATCCCGAAATTATAAGAGCAGAGTTGAAGGTTATGAAAGATCAACGATTGCTCAGTACCTCCTCTTAACAAATTCCACTTAACCACCGACTGTAAGAATAAGTTAGAAGACTGCTCCCCTAATGGCTTAGTGTGTAAATGCACACCATGGAGTGGTACTGAACCATGCAGACTAGAAAGGCCCCAGAATCTCACACTGGTCTGTGCTGAGTTAGACCAAAGGGGAGGAAATTGGGAAAAAAAGATTCAAGCATTTGGAACAGCACAAGCAGTTTCCAGAAGTTTCTTGTCTTTGAAACATCACATGTAGTTCTGTAAAGTAAACGGTGCATATATAGTAGGTAACATATAGTGTTTGATGATTTTTTTAAGCTCTTAAGGTGGGAAAGGGAACTGAATGGAAAAGTAGGCTAGCACACTGACCTTTGACCTTTTGGATTGGTGTTTGAATCCATCCCTGACTGATGGAATGAACGTCTGATTTCTCAGACAGCTGTTAATGGTCAGACTGTCTAAACTCACTTCCAGTAGACTGAACTCACTGCATAAATAGTGATGACATCATAAAACTGATCTGTTTATAAACTTGAACTTAGTTATTGCTGGACGATGAGCTGAGGATTTAACACGCTGTGAATATCTGCACTACGGAAACATGGAATATAGGTTCATGCCTGCAATTCTATACAAAGATCTTAAATCGCAGCTGGCTCATGAGGGTGTCAGATGGGACCTAATGCTTTCCAGGGAAAAGGGGGGGAATTGAATAGATGAATCAGCCCGTAACAGTTTTGCAGACTCTCTGAGCAGAAGAGATCCTGGACCAGATCATCTGTGTGTTTCTTTGGTCAAGGAATGGTAGAGTCCTAAAGAGGTGTTAAGATGAAAAAAAACTTTTGTAAAGGATTGCGGTATGATGTAATTATCTTAACTACGTAAGGCTGAGAGGACAAGTTCTCTCGTATGAAACTTGAAGCAATTGCCACACTTTGTAACTCTACAGTATGGGCCTGTGTCAGCTTGGCACAGTTGACAGTGCACTTGTCTTTGAGACAAAGCTCTTGAGTTCAGTGCCCACTACAGGATTTGAGCACTTAATCTAGGCTGACTGCAGCATTGAGATCGTCGTGCATTGTGAGAGAACGATGTTAAGATGAATATCAAGAAGATCTCAAAGCACAGTTTGAAGAAGAGCAAAGGGTTATTCCAGTGTCCTCGGTACCATTCTTGCCTCAACCAAGCCCCTCTGCAAAATAAATTAACTGATTATTCATTTCATTATTTGTCAGGTTTTGCTGTATATAAAATGGTAGCTACACTGCATTTCAAAGTAATTAATTGTTTCTGAAGCATTTTTAGAGACAAGGTGCTGTGTAAATCCAAATCTTTCTTTAGTCAAGTTGTTGGGAATCTGCCCTTTTATAGAGACTATAAAATAGAGACTGTTCTCTTTTGGGAAAGGTTTGCTTATATAGGCTGTGTTGGAAGCTCTGCCTTGTTTGTTTCCACAATAAATGTCATCAGCTTCTGTCTAGATTTATAATAGTGCTGTACTTTTCAAGAAAGCAACAGTAAACTAGAATTGTAACTGCAACTCCTACATTGCTTTAACACTGCCTTGTTAAAACAAAAAAATGCTTCTGAACACACATTGTATATATATCTTTGAAGATAACTGGGAGGTTTGGGAAGCACAGTTAGCTACAAAAATGTCCTTTGACATCTGGGACTCAGCTCTGAATCCAGCCCAGCCTGATGAGATGAGCACGTCATCTTTCTAATAGCTGTTAGTGAAGCAAGTTTGGTCTGTTTCAATCTACTTGCAGTGGGCACGAACCCACTGCACAAATCTACCCATAGCATTCATGTTGTGCTAAAGAACAGATATTGTGCCTTTTATTGTGGGAATGTTGCAAAATCTTTTTTTAGAAAAAAATCTTGAACCAAAATTTGTGTCAAATAATATCATAGAACACTGGTGGTGTTAGTGCACCCTTCCAATCTCTCATGGGGTTAGAATTTGGTGCCTGTCGCATCCATTTTTTTTAATTTCAGGGGAATCCAGTTGAAGGGGCAAAGCTGGACACAGGAAGATTGAAAACAATGAGAGGAAAATGAAGTAAATTGGGGATAGTGATTAAGCGATACCTAAATTGGGTTTTAAAAGCATGTGAGTTGTAGCAGGAAGGAAAAACTGCAGGAGATGAGGAGTTCCACAGTTTTGTGATTTAAGTCTGTAAACAGCTGTACTGTGGAGTAGTGAGACCCTGCAGTTCCCTCCATAGGTAAGGAGAGAATATCAAAGAGCAAGTCATTCTCACAGACCTCCTGCTAGCTAGTTTATGACAGATCAAGTTTCTGGAACAGATTGCCTGCCTTCCTTGTTGGTTACAGGTGGTGTGTGGCGCTGAGTGTAAGTAAGAATGACATTTATAAAAATATTTTTTAATGTTTTTGTTGGCCCCATTACTGCTGGGAAGCACACCACTGAGAATGGGAGTTGGCTTTGTAAATAGCAATGGCCCAGGAAATAAACAAAATAACTGTGGCAGAGATGAAAGCAGCTTCTCACTGGTTTAATCTCTGTCATAGTAGTCCTGCCATTGAAAAAGGGAAACTGTATTGTAGGTTGGAAGCTCTGTTGCCCATGTAACTTGGCAATATTTGTATTTTGCTACTATTGCCAGGTTGAGAGGTCATGGTAGAATTGGCATTTCCAGCTAATGTCAGCAGTAAAATCGAGACCTTTTCATCTGTCAATCTTATAAGGAGTGAGCGGGCAAAAACCCAAGATGGGAATGAAGTATTAAAACTGATAACCATAGTAATTAGGCTTGAATTAAAAGAATAACCATGTGATTTTATAGTTTTTAATCTATTAGTCAGGCATATGTTGAAGCTCAAGCCAGCTTTGTTCAGGTCTCTGAGAGGGTAAAGTTTCATTGTTCACTAGAGCTTGATATTTTTTATAGCAGCTGTTGCATGTTCTATTAGAACATCCTTTGTTGTAATTATTTTTTTAATATTTGAGATAAGACTCAGTCTGTCGTGCGCCCTGTTGTCCACACATTGCACGTGAATTTAAAAAAATGAATGTACAGCACAGAAACAGGCCATTCAGCCCAACAGGTCCATGCCGGTGTTTATGCTCCACGCGAGCCTTCACCCACCCTTCCTCATCCAACCCTATCAACATATCGTTCTATTCTCTTCTCCCTCATGTGTTTATTTAGCTTCCCCTTAAATGTGTCTATGCTAGTCTCCTCAACTACTCCTTGTGGTAGTGAGTTCCATATTCTTGCCACTCCCTGGGAGAAGAAGTTTCTCCTGAATTCCCTATTGGATTTGATAGTGACTATCTTATATTTATGGCTCCTAGTTCTGGTCTCCCCCGCAAGTGGAAACATCTTCTCTACATCTACCCTATCAAACCCTTTCATAATTCTAAAGACCTCGATCAGGTCACCCCTCGGTATTCTCTTTTCCAGAGAAAAGTGTCATAGAAACATAGAAAATAGGAGCAAGAGTAGGCCATTCAGCCCTTTGGGCCTGCTCCGCCATTCAAAATGATCATGGCTGATCGTCTAACTCAGTACCCTGTTCCCGCTTTTTCCCCATATCCCTTGATCCCTTCAGCATTAAGAAATATATCTATCTCCTTCTTGAATACATCTAATGACTTGGCCTCCACTGCCTTCTGTGGTAGAGAATTCCACAGGTTCACCACCCTCTGAGTGAAGAAATTTCTCCTCATCTCAGTTCTAAATGGCATACCCCGTATTCTGAGACTGTGACCCTTGGTTCTGGACTCCCCAGCCATCAGGAACATCCTCCTTGCATCTAGTCTGTCTAGTCTTGTTAGAATTGTCTGTGGAATTTGCTGCCCCAGGAAGCTGTGGAAGCTACATCATTAAATAAATTTAAAACAGAAATAGACAGTTTCCTAGAAGTAAAGGGAATTAGGGGTTACGGGGAGCGGGCAGGAAATTGGACATGAATTTAGATTTGAGGTTAGGATCAGATCAGCCATGATCTTATTGAATGGCGGAGCAGGCTCGAGGGGCCGATTGGCCTACTCCTGCTCCTATTTCTTATGTTCTTATGTTTGTTTCGATGAGATCACCTCTCATTCTTCTAAACTCTAGTGAATATAGGCCTAGTCGACCCAATCTCTCCTTATATGTCAGTTCTGCCATCCCAGGAATCAGTCTGGTGAACCTTCATTGCACTCCCTCCATGGCAAGGACATCCTTCCTCAGATAAGGAGACCAAAACTGCATACAATACTCCAGATGTGGTCTCACCAAGGCCCTGTACAACTACAGTAAGACATCCCTGCTCCTGTACTCAAATCCTCTTGCAATGAAGGCCAACATACCATTGGCCTTCCTAACTGCTTGCTGCACCTGAATGCTCGCTTTCAGCGACTGGTGTACAAGGACACCCAGGTCTCGTTGCACCTCCCCTTTTCCCAATCTATCACCATTCAGATAATAATCTGTCTTTCTGTTTTTACAACCAAAGTGGATAACCTCACATTTCTCCACGTTATACTGCATCTGCCATGTTCTTGCCCACTCACTCAACTTGTCTAAATCACATTGGAGCCTCCTTGCATCCTCCTCACAGCTCACATTCCACCCCAGCTTTGTGTCGTCTGCAAACCTGGATATGTTACATTCCGTTCCCTCATCCAAATCATTGATATATATTGTGAATAGCTGGGGCCCAAGCACTGATCCCTGCGGTACCCCACTAGTCACTGCCTGCCACCCAGAAAAAGACCCGTTTATTCCTATTCTCTGCTTCTTGTCTGTCAACCAATTCTCAATCCATGCCAGTATATTCCCCCCAATCCCATGTGCTTTAATTTTGCACACTAACCTCTTGTGTTGGACCTGATCAAAAGCCTTTTGAAAATCCAAGTACACCACATCCACTGGTTCTCCCCTATCTATTCTACTGGTTACATCCTCAAAAAACTCCAGTAGATTTGTGAAGCATGATTTCCCTTTCATAAATCCATGCTGACTTTGTCCAATCCCATTAATGCCTTCCAAGTGTTCTGTTATCATATCCTTTATAATAGACTCTAGCATTTTCCCCACTGCTGATGTTAGGCTAACTGGTCTGTAATTCCCTGTTTTTTCTCTCCCTCCTTTTTTAAATAGTAAGGTTACATTTGCCATCCTCCAATCTGTATGAACTGTTCCAGAGTCTAT
This sequence comes from Heptranchias perlo, assembly GCF_035084215.1. Taxonomy (NCBI): domain Eukaryota; kingdom Metazoa; phylum Chordata; class Chondrichthyes; order Hexanchiformes; family Hexanchidae; genus Heptranchias; species Heptranchias perlo. Next base: position 52,935,837 of record NC_090328.1, on the reverse strand, counting down.
AGAATTTTGGAAGATGATCACCAATGCATCCACTATTTCCAAGGCCACTCCCTTTAGTACTCTGGGATGTAGATTATCAGGCCCTGGGGATTTGTCAGCCTTTAGCCCCATTAATTTCCCTGGCACTTTTTTTTACTAATACTGGTTTCCTTCAGTTCCTCCCTCTCACTAAACCCTAACATTTCCGGGAGGTTATTTGTGTCCTCTTTTGTGAAGACAGAACCAAAGTATGTGTTTAATTGTTCTGCCATTTCTTTGTTCCCCATTATAATTTCCTCCATCTCTGAATGTATGGGACCTACATTTGTTTTCACTAATCTTTTTCTCTTGATATATTTATAGAAGCTTTTACAGTCAGTTTTTATGTTCCCTGCGAGTTTACTCTCATAATCTATTTTTCCCCTCTTAATCAATCTCTTTGTTCTCCTTTGCTAAATTCTAAACTGCTCCCAATCCTCAGGCTTGCAGCTTTTTCTGGCAATTTTATATGTCTCCTCTTTGGATCTAATACTATCCCTAATTTCTTTTGTAAGCCACGGTTGAGCCACCTTTCCTGTTTTATTTTTGCGCCAGACAGGAATGAATAATTGTTGTAATTCCTGCACACGTTCTTTAAATATTAGCCATTGCCTATCCACCGTCATCCCTTTTAGTAAAGTTCCCCAATCTATCCTAGCCAACTCACATTTCATACTTTCGTAATTTCCTTTATTTAGATTCAGGACCCTAGTTTCGGATTCGACTACTTCACTCTCCATCTTAATGAGGAATTCTATCATGTTATGGTCGCTCTTCCCTCAGGGACCCTGCACAACAAGATTGTAAATTAATCCTTTCTCATTGCACAATACCCAATCTAGGATCGCCTGTTGTCTAGTTGGTTCCTCAATGTATTGGTCTAGAAATCCATCACGTACACACTCCTGGAATTCTTCCCCCACAGTATTATTGCTAATTTGGTTTGACCAATCTATATGTAAATTAAAGTCACCCATGATTATGGTTGTACCCTTCTTGCATGCATCTCTAATTTCCTGTTTAATGCCCTCCCCTACATCTCCACTACTGTTTGGAGACCTATAGACAACCCCCACCAACGTTTTCTGCCCCTTGGTGTTTCTTAGCTCCACCCATACAGATTCCACATTGTGATTTTCCGAGCCAATATCCTTCCTCACTATTGCATTAATTTCCTCCTTTACTAACAATGCTAATCCACCTCCTTTCCCTTTTTGCCTGCCCTTCCTAAATATTGAATACCCCTGGATGTTCAGTTCCCATCCTTGGTCATGTCTCCGTAATCGGAACTATATCATACCCATTAATATCTATCTGCGCTGTTAATTCATCTACCTTATTGCGAATGCTCCGCGCATTAAGACACAATGCCTTTAGACTTGTCTTTTTAAGATTGCTAGTCGTCTTAGTATTATTTTACACGATGGCCCTATTTGTTTTTCGCCCTTGTTTTCTCTGCCTTCCACTATTGCTTCTTCCCTTTCTGTCTTTTGTTTCTATCCTTGTTTCCCCCTCCTCCGTCTCCCTGCTCAGGTTCCCATCCCCCTGCCATTCTAGTTTAAACCTTCCCCAACAGCACTAGCTGTTCCCGGTCCTGCTCAAGTGTAACCTGTCCCGCTTGTACAGGTCCCACCTTCCCCAGAACCGGTCCCAATGTCCCAGGAATCTAAATCCCTCCCTCCTACACCATCCCTGCAGCCACGCGTTCATCTGGTCTATTCTCCTGTTCCTATACTCACTAGCACATGGCACTGGTAGTAATCCTGAGATCACTACCTTTTGAGGTCCTGCTTTTCAATTTATCTCCTAACTCCTTAAATTCACCTTGCAGGACCTCATCCCTTTTTTTACCTATGTCGTTGGTACCGATATGGACCAGCCTATTCAATCTTTCCTGATATAACCTCTCATTTCTGGTATCATTCTAGTACTAAAACCAATAGGGTGAGGAAAACTGGTCCACTTCCAGTCCAACACCAATTCTGTTCTGTGCTATATACATGAGGAGTTTGCCTGTGGGTGTCATGGGCTCTCGAATTTACCCTCCTTCCCTGTAGAGGTAATGCTTGGCTCTTAAAACAACGTCGCTGAGATTAGCAGCTCATCTGGTTTGTGGGAAGGGGGTGAATAGCTGATGTGAATGTACATCCAAACATTTTATAATGCTGTACCCTGATACATAATGCACTAAGACAATGCACGACCCTTGTAGCCATCAATATTAACAGGCTGAACTCTGTTTTCTTGAAAATAATACATGAACCAAAAGACACTAGTGTGTTAAAATTTGGAACCATTTTCATTCCCAAGCCTACTTTATAAGATGATTCGCTGCTGTTTATCGAAGCATTTGCCCTCCATTTTTGTAATTAAATTTGTGATATCTGAATGAAGATAAGAGTTGATCTGACTTTTCAACTATGAGTATTTTCATTACGTCCTCCTGGGTGTCATTTGTCAACATATGTTGGGCAGCGTACATCTGAGAATTGGAACCATCTATGCATTGTACTGACGTACTTCCAGTCCTTTTGTAACGCCCAATTACCTTTTATACATGATTCTCGTAAGAGTCCCAATGTGATACTTAGCAATGTTAATTAAATGGAAAAGAAATCACTTGTGTATTTCCTTGACACCATAACACTCGAAGCTGCACACCGGTGGTTAAAGAATACCTCTGAGATTGACTAACATTGTAAAATGCACTGGGAAACATGACCATGGCCCTCACAATATCCTTCCAGAAATAACCAGTAAAATTTGTGAAAGATTATTTTTAAACTTGTACATTTGGACCATCCCATATGATGGCGATTATATATATTCCATGACATGTAAGAGCATATAACAAAGCTGATGCACTCTCGGGGATTAGATGATACTTTCATTGTTCATGCTGTTTTCTGAGCACCTGGGAACTATTCTGCCCTTGTAACATACTCCCAGATCTCTGTTTACCTCAACCTGTTCCATCGTTGTAACAGTTAAATCTCCCTTTCCATAACCTGATTCACTGTGGATAATTCTGCAATACTGGATATATTCAATAAGTGAGAACCACTTTGACAGTTCACACTTGTGTTATCAAGGTTGCTTGGTAAACTCACCTACTGCTCTCCCGGGTTTAAAATCCACCTCAGCAGCCACAAATCATTGGGCCATAAGTTTAAGGTCGCTTGTGCTCACCTGGCCTGTCTGTCACCAGCGCTCCTTCTCTCTGGCCAAAACTGTTTACGAAAAGATCATCCTGCACAGCAGAAAAAGCTCAAATTCTTTTGTCCACCATTAATTTTCTCCTCAGACATCTGCTCATCTCAGCCCCATTCTCACCTCAGACTTAAAAATGCAAGGACTCCAGAATTTCTTTGCATTCAAAACACCACACTGACTGCAGTGATTCAAGAAGGTGGCTCACCACCACCTTCTCAAGGGCAATTAGGGATGGGCAGTAAATGCTGGCCTTGCCAGCGACACCCATATCCCATAAACGAATAAAAAATTCAAAGTGATCGCTTTTCAGCCACTGCTTCTTTTGGCTACTCCCACTCCCCAAATTCCTATCAACCCTCCAATTAACCATGCTCTCATAATTCCCATTCTTTAGTGTTTCTCCCCCATCACCCCTTCATCCTTCACCTCAGTCATCTGAGGCATGCAGCCTATGATTACAACAGTGACTGCACTTCAAAAAATATTTCATTGGCTGTCAAGCTCTTTGGGACGTCCTGATGTTATAAAAGGCACTATATCAATGCAAGTCTTTCTTTTATCTTTCTGTTATCAACTGCTCCCTTGATCCACTCCCAAACCATCCCCAAGTACCTGAATTGACCACCTCTCCCCTGTGTTTCTTAACATAGAATCATAGAATCATAGAAGTTTACAACATGGAAACAGGCCCTTCGGCCCAACATGTCCATGTTGCCCAGTTTATACCACTAAACTAGTCCTAATTGCCTGCACTTGGCCCATATCCCTCTATACCCATCTTACCCATGTAACTGTCCAAATGCTTTTTAAAAGACAAAATTGTACCCGCCTCTACTACTGCCTCTGGCAGCTCGTTCCAGACACTCACCACCCTTTGAGTGAAAAAATTGCCCCTCTGGACCCTTTTGTATCTCTCCCCTCTCACCTTAAATCTATGCCCCCTCGTTATGGACTCTCCTACCTTTGGGAAAAGATTTTGACTATCTACCTTATCTATGCCCCTCATTATTTTATAGACTTCTATAAGATCACCCCTAAACCTCCTACTCTCCAGGGAAAAAAGTCTCAGTCTATCCAACCTCTCCCTATAAGTCAAACCATCAAGTCCCGGTAGCATCCTATTAAATCTTTTCTGCACTCTTTCTAGTTTAATAATATCCTTTCTATAATAGGGTGACCAGAACTGTACACAGTATTCCAAGTGTGGCCTTACTAATGTCTTGTACAACTTCAACAAGACATCCCAACTCCTGCATTCAATGTTCTGACCAATGAAACCAAGCATGCTGAATGCTTTCTTCACCACCCTATCCACCTGTGACTCCACTTTCAAGGAGCTATGAACCTGTACTCCTAGATCTCTTTGTTCTATAACTCTCCCCAACGCCCTACCATTAACGGAGTAGGTCCTGGCCCGATTCGATCTACCAAAATGCATCACCTCACATTTATCTAAATTAAACTCCATCTGCCATTCATCGGCCCACTGGCCCAATTTATCAAGATCCCGTTGCAATCCTAGATAACCTTCTTCACTGTCCACAATGCCACCAATCTTGGTGTCATCTGCAAACTTACTAACCATGCCTCCTAAATTCTCATCCAAATCATTAATATAAATAACAAATAACAGCGGACCCAGCACCGATCCCTGAGGCACACCACTGGTCACAGGCCTCCAGTTTGAAAAACAACCCTCTACAACCACCCTCTGTCTTCTGTCGTCAGTCCAATTTTGTATCCAGTTGGCTACCTCACCTTGGATCCCGTGAGATTTAACCTTATGTAACAACCTACCATGCGGTACCTTGTCAAAGGCTTTGCTAAAGTCCATGTCGACCACGTCTACTGCACAGCACTCATCTATCTTCTTGGTTACACCTTCAAAAAACTCAATCAAATTCGTGAGACATGATTTTCCTCTCACAAAACCATGCTGACTGTTCCTAATCAGTCCCTGCTTCTCCAAATGCCTGCAGATCCTGTCTCTCAGAATACCCTCTAACAACTTACCCACTACAGATGTCAGGCTCACCGGTCTGTAGTTCCCAGGCTTTTCCCTGCCGCCCTTCTTAAACAAAGGCACAACATTTGCTACCCTCCAATCTTCAGGCACCTCACCTGTAGCGGTGGATGATTCAAATATCTCTGCTAGGGGAACCGCAATTTCCTCCCTAACCTCCCATAACGTCCTGGGATACATTTCATCAGGTCCCGGAAATTTATCTACCTTGATGCGCGTTAAGACTTCCAGCACCTCCCTCTCTGTAATATGTACACTCCTCAAGACATCACTATTTATTTGCCCAAGTTCCCTAACATCCATGCCTTTCTCAACCGTAAATACCGATGTGAAATATTCATTCAGGATCTCACCCATCTCTTGTGGTTCCGCACATAGATGACCTTGTTGATCCTTAAGAGGCCCTACTCTCTTCCTAGTTACTCTTTTGCCCTTTATGTATTTGTAGAAGCTCTTTGGATTCTCCTTTGCCTTATCTGCCAAAGCAATCTCATGTCCCCTTTTTGCCCTCCTGATTTCTCTCTTAACTCTACTCCGGCAATCTCTGTACTCTTCAAGGGATCCACTTGATCCCAGCTGCCTATGCATGTCATATGCCTCCTTCTTCTTTTTGACTAGGGCCACAATCTCCCGAGTCATCCAAGGTTCCCTACTTCTACCAGCCTTGCCCTTCAATTTATAAGGAATGTGCTTACCCTGAACCCTGGTTAACACACTTTTGAAAGCCTCCCACTTACCAGACGTCCCTTTGCCTGCCAACAGACTCTCCCAATCAACTTCTGAAAGTTCCTGTCTAATACCATCAAAATTGGCCTTTCCCCAATTTAGAATTTTAACTTTTGGGCCAGACCTATCATTCTCCATAGCTATCTTAAAACTAATGGAATTATGATCACTGGTCCCAAAGTGATCCCTCACTAACACTTCTGTCACCTGCCCTTCCTTATTTCCCAAGAGGAGGTCAAGCTTTGCCCCCTCTCTAGTCAGGCCATCCACATACTGAATGAGAAATTCCTCCTGAATACACTCAACAAATTTCTCTCCATCCAAGCCCCTAATGCTATGGCTGTCCCAGTCAATGTTGGGAAAGTTAAAGTCCCCTACTATTACCACCCTATTTTTCTTGCAGCTGTCTGTAATCTCCTTACATATTTGCTCCTCAATTTCCCGTTGACTATTTGGGGGTCTGTAGTACAATCCTATCAAAGTGATCTCTCCCTTCTTATTTTTCAGTTCTACCCATATGGACTCAGTGGGCGAACCCTCGGATATATCCCCTCTCACTACTGCCGTGATGTTCTCCCTAATCAAGAACGCAACTCCCACTCCTCTCTTACCTCCTGCTCTATCTTTCCTATAGCATCTGTACCCTGGAACATTGAGCTGCCAGTCCTGCCCCTCCCTAAGCCATGTTTCAGTAATAGCTATAACATCCCAGTCCCATGTACCCATCCATGCCCTGAGTTCATCTGCCTTGCCCATCAGACTTCTTGCATTGAAATAAATGCAGTTTAATCTAGACTTCCCTTGGTCTTTGCCCTGCTTTCTCAGACCATCTGTCCGGTCATGTTTTGTACACTCTCCCTTACTGCCTTTTGTTTCTGTCACCACTTTACTTCCCACTGACTTCCTGCATCGGTTCCCATCCCCCTGCCACATTAGTTTAAACCCTCCCCAACAGCACTAGCAAACACTCCCCCTAGGACATTGGTTCCAGACCTGCCCAGATGCAGACCGTCCAATTTGTACTGGTCCCACCTTCCCCAGAACCGGTTCCAATGGCCCAGGAATTTGAATCCCTCCCTCTTGCACCATCTCTCAAGCCACATATTCATCCTAGCTATCCTGTCATTCCTACTCTGACTAGCCGTGGCATTGGTAGCAATCCTGAGATTACTACCTTTGAGGTCCTACTTTTTAGTTTAACTCCTAACTCCCTAAATTCAGCTTGTAGGACCTCATCCCGTCATCACCAGTCTCTCTCCTCTGGCACTATCCCCACCTCCTTCAAATCTGGTTATCACATCTCTTCTCAAGAAACCCACACTAAACCCCTCCACTCTCTCCACTTACTATCAATCTCAAACCTTCCATTCTCGTCATCCATAGTCTCGAGACCTCACCTGTCAATCATAAATGATGGTCTCTGCATTTATGACTGTGACTCCCTTCCTCACCTCACCCTCTTCAATCTACTTTCTGCCTTTGATCACATTGCATATTTCATCCTCTTTCAACATTTCTCCTCTACAGCCCACCTCCAAGGCACTACCCTTTTCTGGTTCCACTCTTACCTAATTCAATTTAGGCACGTTATTGCTGTCAGCAGCTTCTTTTCCTCTGCTTGCATGGTCCTCTTTGGTGTACTCCAGGGATCGATCCTTGGCCCCTCTGCCTTGACTGTCTACATGCTGCCCCTCGGCGACATTATACAGAAACATTGTGTCAACTTCCACATGTATGTTGACAACACCCAACTCAATCTTGCTGCAACCTCCATTGACCCAAAGGTTGTTGCCCCATTTTCAAATTACCTGTCTGATAAAAAGGCCTCCAATTGAATGTTGACAAGACTAAAGCCAATCTCTTTGGCTCACAGCAGCACCTCCATTCTCTACCCTGGATTTCATCAAAATGCTACCTGCCATCTCAAGATGAGTTAGGAAACATAGAAACATAGAAAATAGGAGCGAGAGTAGACCATTCAGCCCTTCGAGCCTGTTTCGCCATTCATTATGATCATGGCTGATCCTCTATCTCAATACCATATTCCCGCTCTCTCCCCATACCCCTTGATGCCTTTTGTGTCTAGAAATCTGTCTATCTCCTTCTTAAATATATTCAGTGACTTGGCCTCCACAGCCTTCTGTGGTAGAGAATTCCACAGGTTCACCACCCTCTGAGTGAAGACATTTCTCCTCATCTCAGTCCTAAACGTCCTACCCCGTATCCTGAGACTGTGACCTCTCGATCTGGACCCCCCAGCCAGGGGAAACATCCTCCCTGCATCCAGTCTGTCTAGCCCTGTCAGAATTTTATATGGTTCAGTGAGGTCCCCTCTCATTCTTCTAAACTCAAGTGAACACAGGCTGAGTTGACCCAATCTCTCCTCATTCGACAGTCCTGCCATCCCAGGAATCATTCTGGATCAGGAAGTGAGTCACCTTGTTGTCTTGCTCAACTTTTTCCCCCACATCCGTCCCTCTGCGATATTATTGGCCTCAATAAGCTGCACTGTCACTGTCGTGCTGACTTAGTGTTTTCAGTGATGGTGTTCCTCACTGCTGCTCCCCCTGCCCCACCACTAGTTACATTTCTCTAGTGCTGTTTACGAGACAGCTTTTCCTTTGGAAGAAGAGAAGACAATGCTAGAGGCACTTGAGTGGCGTGAACACTTCCCCAATCTCTGAGCCCTTCCTGCTGCTGCCCCCCCTCCCCCACCAGCTTCTTGAGACATTCCTACACATGTGCTTCTCTCTGCTCAAACACTGATGATGCCCTTTAACTGCCTGCGGTCTTTTAAAGACTGCAGCAACACTCTAGCTTTCCACCACTGGCAGGGAGGGAGGTAATGAGGAGCAGTATTCTTGCTCGAAATCCACTCTGCTTTGGTAATGAGGGCCCCGGGAGGAAAAGCCTGCAGATTAGTGGTGGAGTCACGTGGGCAGGCGGTGGTCGCTAACCCTCGAATTGGAGAAAGTCCAGCAACTCCATGCGTTTAATCTTCACACATACCATCTGCTCCACTATCACCGGTGATAGTGGAAAGTCCACTATCACCGGACTTCTCACCCCTTGTTCTCTCTGATCCAGCATTGGCAGTCATTCATTCATCCATTACACTCTTTTCCACTAGAATTCTCTACCTGGTCCTCTCGGCCTTGCCTATTCTCTCCCCACTTTCGAAAAAATCCTCAAAAACCCACCTCTTTGACCATGCATTCAGTTTCTCATTCTTACTTCTCTCTGCCTTTCCTCCTCATTGTAAAGATCTCTGATGTTTTCCTGGATGTGAGGAGCGCAAGTTGTTGTAATCATCTTCATTCGTAATTTTCGTTGTAAATAGTGTTATATTTTAAAAGTACTTATGTGATTTTATTGAGGACAATGAGAAGTAAGTAAGCTCCCCTAATGGCTGAGTGCAGGGGTACCCACTAAGTTTAGATCAAGGACCACAGACCCAAGCAGTGACTTTCTCGACAGCTGCTCTCCCAGACTCATCAGAGGACAACTCTCTATGTTTATTTTGAACAAGTAGCTGAAAGATAATTACCAACTGAAATCGAAAGCTATTGCTCATGAACATAATCAGTTTTTATATGGAAGTACTTTTTTTAACTAGGTTTCCAATATTTGTTTCCACAAACTAACTGTCTGAAGCTTAGTTGTCGACCTCATTATCTCTGTACCTTTTCCATCCAAGTACCAAGAGGACATGCTGGAAAACCACCACCATAGATGTACCTCAGCTAAGAACTCCCAGCAGCGGAAAGCTTACCAGTGCTCTGTGTCCATAGATTGTATGGTTTTAACATGTTAAACTTCAGAAATACCCCACTGCATACTTGGCAGCCCCTAAGCCTGGACTCTTGCCATCCTGCACTTAAGCTGTTTGAACTTGGGTAAGTATGTGGAATTTGCTGCCCCAGGAAGCTGTGGAAGCTACATCATTAGATAAATTTAAAACAGAAATAGACAGTTTCCTAGAAGTAAAGGGAATTAGGGGTTATGGGGAGCGGGCAGGAAATTGGACATGAAGCTGAGTTCGGATCGGTCAATACCCTGTGGGTGGCGGAGAGGTCCCAGGGGCTATGTGGCCGGGTCCTGCTCCGACTTCTTGTGTTCTTTAGATTTGTGGTTGGGATCAGATCAGCCATGATCTTATTGAATGACGGAGCAGGCTCGAGGGGCCGATTGGCCTACTCCTGCTCCAATTTCTTATGTTCTTATGTTCTTATCACTACAAGGAGAGAGCATGCTCTCTATATCAGGGAAGCAGAAACTTCACTTGTGTACATTTCTCAGCAGCTTCGTGATTTTAAAAAAATAATGTCCCAGAAATTGCTCGAAGTGGCGAAGCAACAGTGCTCGCCACTCCATAGATTTATACTAACCCACTGGAGGAAGTGCACCCAGTAATACTAACTTACTGGGTGCACTTCCTCCAATAGGAAGTGGAGAAGAGCCCAGCGTTACCTCCAGTGAAGCTAGGACCCATGGGAGAAGTGAGAGGATCACTCTCTCCCCTCGACCAATCAGATTGCAGCATTTTTGACACGCTGCGAATAGTTTCTGTGAACTAGAACGTAAAATCCAGGAACTGAGAAGTACCACATTAAAATCATTTGTAAAAACAATTATAGACAGCAAAAAAGAGAGTGTAAGAAATAATTGAATTAAATAAAAGAGACAGAAGGAAAATGTAAAAAAAAAAATTTTTTAAATGACCAAAAATTATTAAAATAAGAAGTAATGAGACTCCACATTTTTAAAAGTTAATTTTTAGTTGTTTGGCAGTCAATAAAAGATCTAGTATGTTTAAGTGTACCTGTTTTGTGGTGATTTTAGTTACTTTTCAGCTGGGCAGAAGAGCAAGTTGGCACTGGTCTGTTGATTCCAGCCGGCGAAGTTGTCATATCGCCAGCGAACCAGGAGGAGCAAGTTCCAGATTTCCGCGTTTGACTGTGCATGTGCGAACGCCAGAACTTGCTCCTCGATTTCATCACTAACAACTAGAGCACTGTTGAGCTCACCGTTCCTTTTTAAGCAATTTCTGGGCCAATGTGTTGGAGCTGAGGTTTTCTAAATTTCTGACTACATACTGTGTGGAAACTGCTGAGCTGGTAAAACTACAGTATCTGCATAATCATCTTTCAGGGTCTAAATTACACCATAAGTGACAGGACCCTGACAGACCAATTGAGGAGGTGTTTGAAGTGATTTTTAAAGTTATGTAACACATACCTGGCTGTCTGATCACTTCTAAAAGGTTATTCTATAGTTTTTGTGATTAGCTTAGAGGACAATAATCCTCCTGTCCAGCAACATCTACAGCCATACAGATATATCAACTGGAGCAGGTTTTCCCAAGAAATGGGAATTTGTCGACATCCTGTTTGACTGAGAATAGATCGGTAGCGACTTGTTTCAGGCTGTAAATGAATTTTTCCGAGATGTACGAAAACCCTTCAATAGCAAAAAAGTGTTGGTTGAAATGACCAAGTATGGAATTTTGTGATCTTGTAAATATTGAAATTTTATTGCAAATTAGAAATTATCTGGTAACTTGCAGAATGCTTTTGGAATTATAGAAATTTTAGGTTTTGATTTAAAATAAAGTAAATCTTATAATGAATTCATTTAAAGAGGTGTGGAAAAAGACTATAAAATATATGTATTACATATTTAAGCTTTGCTAGAAACATGATGCTTTTCCATTTCAGTTAAAATGGTGTTCTAAGGTATTAGTGTTTTTGAGCTATGTGTTTTTGAGCTATGCTCTGCAGATGATTTTTTATAAATATTGGTGTGGCATCACTTAACCCAGCCAGACCTACCTGCCTCTTCCATATCTGGTATGGTGACAGATGTGATAGTGAGCTTAATGTGTCTGGTCACTCTATTACATACTGTACAGGAAAGGAGATAAGATGTAAGAGGTTGGACTATGCTGTTGCAATCAGCTCATCCTTCAAAATACCAGACTTGCAGAGTAACAGGAATTAATTAACTGTAAAAAAAAAATTAAATGTTTGCTTGGCAGTTTTTCAACATGATCCAGCTAAAGCAAGCAAAATAGATTCATCTACATTATTTGTGTACCCCCCTCCCTCCCCTTGGTCCATCCTTTTGCTTATCTGCATCATCCATGAACAGGGGGTCAGCTTTCAGATGTATAAGAGGTAAATTCATCTCCTCCCCAACTCACTCCATTCCATGCATGTTTGCTGTGCTGTCTGATTCATTTGTGGATTAGCCAGAACTTCCTGCAGCATGACATCGACAAGATGGGGGAAACAGGCTGCCTAGGGAGATGGTGGAAGCAGATAGCATTGATTCATTCAAATGCAAATTAGATAGCTTTCATTCAGGAAATAATATTTTGGGATACAGTTTGAGTAATTTGAGACAGTACATGTGGTAAGTATCACATGCTTGGGAGGAAAAATGTGATTTTGGACCTATGAATCCCAAAGCTTCCCACCACTGGGGGTTTTCCTCGGCTTATGTCTGGGTTGTTGTAGATTAATTGATAGAGATGATTGCCATGATTAGTCAACAACTGCAATATGGTTTTATCATGCGACTACCAGGATGATAGAAGGCGAACTAGATGGACCGTGGTCTTTTTGTTTCCCTTCCCAGCTGTTCAGTCAGGCTGAACCTTGTGTCCAACCTCGGGGTCCGGTTCATCTTTGAGCTGCATTTCAAATTACACATCCAGTCTATCCTCCGCCTATGTGCCTAACTCATCCCATCGCCGTCAACACCCTCAACTATGCTTTCATCACCTCTAGGCTTGATATATTCAACATTCGCCTCAGCTTCACCCTGCAGCTCCAATTGATCTTTCTAAATTCTTCTGCAATGTCACCTCTGTCTCCACTTTCAACCGCCTCCTCAAAATCTACCTGGTGCACTCGGCTACCTCCCATAACTGCTCTCTCACTTCCTGCTTAGTGTCCTCTGATCCATTGTTGAGATGGTTGCTGCATGAAAAACACTATGTAAGTACAGGTGGTTTTCTGTGTGGGTCATAACCAGGCAAACATATACTCGTATAACCTGGATTCAGTGGTTGGATCACAAAGGCAAGTAGTTTCTGCTGAAGCTCCACACCAGCTGGTGGAAGCATCGTTTGCTGGAGTACAGTGTGTGCCCAATGTTCTCACATTTTTTATGTTGAATTATGGTCTTCATGATGTGGCTCGTGCGGAGTTCCTGGTGTCTGCTATCCACCTAGTGAGTTAAACTGTGCTTATCAGTTGTCTAATGACCAACTGGTGACTATCTTTTGGGGGTGAGTGAGTGGGGTCTCTTTGGATCCAAGGTGGCAGGTCTGATGATTGGAACCAGGTTGATCCTCTGTGGCAGAGTTGGTAATCTGAGTTTGTAATACTCCAGGGCACTGTTGATGATAGGCCAGCAGACTGATACATTGATGTTTCCTGGAAGGATAGATCTGTCATTGGAGCTCAGATTCTTCCCACTCGGCTCCAGATAACCTTCTAATGCCCTGATGGGTAGAATGGTTTTTACTCGACAGGCAACAGGAGGCTTACCTGTGCTCACTGCCTCTAAGTGACATCCGAGGGTTCTAAAAGAGGTGGCTGCAGAGATAGTGGATGCATTGGTTGTGATCTTCCAAAATTCCCTAGATTCTAGAACGGTCCCAGCGGATTGGAAGGTGGCAAATGTAACACCACTATTCAAGAAAGGAGGGAGAAATAAAACATGGAACTACAGGCCAGTTAGCCTGACATCAGTTGTCAGGAAAATGCTGGAATCCATTATTAAGGAAGTGGTAACAGGACACTTAAAAAATCATAATATGATTAGGCAGAGTCAACATGGTTTTATGAAAGGGAAATCGTGTTTGACAAATTTATTTTGAAGTTTTTTGAGGATGTGACTAGCAGGGTAGATAAAGGGGAACCAGTGGATGTAGTATATTTGGATTTTCAAAAGGCATTTGATAAGGTGCCACATAAAAGATTGTTACACAAGTTAAGGGCTCATGGGGTTGGGGGTAATATATTGGCATGGATAGAGAATTGGTTAACGGACAGAAAACAGAGTAGGGATAAACAGGTCATTTTCAGGTTGGCAGGCTATAACTAGTGGGGTGCCGCAAGGATCGGTGCTTGGGCCTCAGCTGTTTACAATCTATGTTAATGACTTAGGTGAAGGGACTGAGTGTAATGTATCCAAGTTTGCTGACAATACAAAGCTAGGTGGGAAAGTAAGCTGTGAGGAGGACACAAAGGGTCTGAAAAGGGATATCGACAGGTTAAGTGAGTGGGCAAGAAGGTGGCAGATGGAGTATAATGTGGGGAAATGGAAGGTCATTCACTTTGGTAGGAAGAATAGAAAAACAGATTATTTTTTAAATGTTGTGAAACTACTAAATGTTGGTGTTCGGAGAGATTTGTGTGTCCTCGTACAAGAAACACAAAAAGTTAGCATGCAGGTACAGCAAGCAATTAGGAAAGCAAATGGCACATTGGCCTTTATTGCAAGGGGGTTGGAGTACAAGAGTAAGGAAGTCTTGCTGCAATGGAACAGGGCTTTGGTGGGACCACACCTGGAGTACTGCGTACAGTTTTGGTCTCCTTATCAAAGGAAGGATATAGTTGCCTTGGAGGCGATGCAACGAAGATTCACTGGATTGATTCCTGGGATGAAAGGGTTATCCTATGAGGAGAGGTTGAGTAGAATGGGCTTATACTCTCTGGAGTTTAGAAAAATGAGAGGTGATCTCATCGAAACAATTAAGATTCTGAGGGGGCGTGACAGGATAGATACTGAGAGGTTGTTTCCCCTGGCCGGAGAGTCTAGAACTGGGGGGCATAATCGCAGGATAAGGGGTTGGCCATTTACGACTGAGATGAGGAGGAATTTTTTCACTCGGAGGGTTGTGAATCTTTGGAATTCTCTACCCCAGAGGGCTGTGGATGCTGAGTCGTTGAGTATATTCAAGGCTGAGATAGATAGATTTTTGGACTCTAGGGGAATCAAGGGATATGGGGATTGGGCGGGAAAGTGGAGTTGAGGTCGAAGATCAGCCATGATCTTGTTGAATGGCGGAGCAGGCTCGAGGGGCCATATGGCCTACTCCTGCTCCTATTTCTCATGTTCTCATGTTAAGCTGTGCAGTTTTAACTCCAGCATTTCCTTCTGCATATATGTGGGCCCTTGGCTGTTACCAACCTGCATCTAAATTCTTTGGATTTGAGTAAGTTGGTTGTGCTGTACAGTGAGAATGTGTGCACTCAATATTGGGCAAACACAAACTCTGCCTCTGGATTTCTCAGTCATTTGTTTTGAATACTCTTAGTCATGATGATAGGTTTCTTTGTGAGTCAGATACCCAAATAACCAAAAAATATCAGTTTAACTTAGTGCCAGCACAGAACTCAAGGATATAAATACAAAGTGAGACTGGAGCTCAGAAGATTTTTTTCCCTAGAGTACTGGATATGTAGAATAGACTTTCATCACAGGCAGTTAATTCTGTATCGATGAACTTCTTTAAAAGAGAACAGGATCAATATCTGGATAAGAAAATGATTGAAGCTTATGAGGATAAGCATGAATATGGTTGGTCAAATAGTCTATGGAACTTCCTGTACTGCTGGAACAGAGATGTTTTCAGTGTAGGGTTCTCAGCTTCTTTTACCAAAACACTCCTGTATAACTTTACAAGCATCTTTCTGTGAACTTTTCCTGTGTACTGTCAAAAACTAAATGAAACTTAAGAAAGGTAGGGAACTATTTTGTTAGACAAATACATCCCAATTTGTAACCAGTTATTATTCGTAGCTCATTTGTAAGGGGGAAACACATCCCTCCTTATACGGCCTAATGTGCTAAACTTGGAGTGTTTGCATTTGCCAAGAGTCCTGAACTGAACCAACACTAATGAGTTGTTGTTCCTGAGCAATATGAAGTATTTATGTTATTATAACGAGTTGTTGTGATCTGGAATGCCCTGCCTGAAAGGGTGGTGGAAACAGATTTGATAGCAACTTTCAAAAGGGAATTGGATAAATATTTGAAACAGAGAAATTTACAGGGTTATGGGGAAAGAGCAGTAGAGTGGGACTAATTGGATAGCTCTTTCAAAGAGCCAGCACAGACACAATGGTCTGAATGGCCTTCTGTGATGTATGATTCTATGAAGTAATGTTTTCCCGGGCACACCAGGAATTCCTGTAGTATCTCAGACTGCTGTTTGGGTTGAATAATGCTGTTTGTGTCAATAATGTGTAATTTTGTCACCCAAATTTAACCCTCCACAAGTTACTCATTCAAAATATTGAAGCCCACACAAAATCCCACATTCCCATCCTTGACTTCATCATAATAGTTGCTAGCGCCTCAAATCTCCTCGTGACTCTTTCTCAGCACCCTGGTATTTATCCCAGGGTGCTGAGAAAGACTTGTGAGGAGATTTGAGGTGCTAACGATCATTATGTTGGAGTTACGGGACATTAGGAGGGACCAGTGGATTGGAAGCAGGCCAATTCAACACGCATTCAAAAACGGGGATAAAACAGACCCATCAATTGCACCTCCATTACATGTAAAATAATAGAATTGATCATCAGGAGTAAACCCGAAAAGTACAAGTATAACAACTTAGTAAACAGTAGCCGAAGTGGATTCAGAAGGGGAAGATCCTGCCTGACCATCCTGCTCAACTTCTTTGAGGAAGTAACATCCCAAGTGGACTGTGTAAAGCTCCACTACATAGTGTACCTAGATTTCCAAAAGACATTTGACAAAATCCCTCATAAAGGCTATCAGCCAAACTCAAATCTGGGAGATTCAGGGTAAATCCTGGGAATAGATAAGGAACTGGTTGAAGGGTAGAAATCAACAAGTACTGCTTGGAGGAGTTAAATTGGGGTAGGGGGAGTATCGAGTGGGATGCTCCAGGGCTCAGTGTTGGAACCACTGTTGTTTCTCACTTACATAAATGACCTTGGCTGAGAAACTGAATGGAAAATGGTCAAATTTGCTGTTGACGCTAAACTGAGAGGTCAGTGGAACCAGCGAAAGCAACCTAAAAATGAGCCAGTTGGACAAAATAAGTGTGTGAGCAGTGTAATGGCAGAGTGGCAGACAAACGAAAATTACTGCACATGGGATGGAAAAATAAGCAACATACACATACTCCACAAATGGTGTTGAAATAGCTACGAATGAAATGGAAAGTCTTCGTAAATGCTGCACTAAACATGTCCAACCAATACAGAGCAGCAATCAACAAAGCCGATACATAGCCAAAACAGCTGAATATAAGTTAGAGGAAGTCATGATCACACTGTACAGTGTTCTGGTCAGACTACACCTTGAGTGCTATGTCCAGTTCTGGTCACTGAGACATGAGGGAGATATTCGAGCATTGGAGGCTGTGCAGAGAAGATCCACAAAGCCGAACCCTGGTGTCAGGGATCTGAGAAATGATGAAAGACTGGGGAGACTTGCGCTTTTCAGCCTGGAAAGGAGGAGTCTGAGAGGTAATCTTATAGACGCACATAAAATAGTAAATGGTATGGAAAAAGTAAATCTGGAATATTAGTTCAAATTATGTTGTGGGATTAAGACAGGAGATACTGTTTCAAATTAGTAAAAGGTAATTTTAGGACTGATATCAGGTAGTTCTTCACGCAGAGTGTGTCCAACACTTGGAATCAACTTTCAGATAAAGTGGTGGTGGTGGTGAAAACCCTGGAATCGTTTAAGAGACATTAGATACTGAAATTGATTCACTGTGTGGTGCTTCTGGATAGATGAAGCAATATGAAGCAGAATGGTACTCCTCAACCATAATTATCTTGAAATGGGATCCCACACATAGGGCGTGCTATAGAAGTGTAAGTTGTTGCTCGATTTCCTTAGGGAAACATTTCATAGTGTTTGTCTTCTTGGGGGTTTTAACAGTTGGTAACTGTTTGAAATCTAATCAAGTCAATGATGGAGCAGATTGTACATGGTCCGTGGAAGGTGTGAGCTGAATGGCCTTACTTAGTTCCTTATTTCCATTTCTCATCCCATACTTTCTTATATTCTTAATGGCAGCAGTGGCAATTATAGCATGCCTCATCGAACAACATCTTAGACTTTCTTTCAGTATGTAGAATTTTTTTTTGTGAGATGAAGTTCTGAATTTGAAGTGTGTTTCCGAAATGTGGAATAAAGAGCTTTGTATAAGAAGTAACTTATCATTACTGTCATACTCAGTTTTTGTCCAGCTGAGTAATGTTGTGAAGACTGCATGAGGTGTACCCTGTTTATAGTGAGCATCCAAGAGGCTCACTAATAATATGGTGCTTGTGTGCAACACAAAAACTTGTTACCGACCACTGACTGAACAGAACATGTCATAATGTTAAGGCTCCTCAAATATAGTAGTTACACTACTCTCAAAAACCGTTTTCTTTTTGTAGTTGGAGCTGCTTTCATGTGTAAAATGTAATTTTTTTTTACATTTTTACCTTTAATTAAAAAAGAGATTCATTTATATGGTGCTTTACCAAGTCTCTCGGAAATATCTCAAAACACTTGGCCTACAATGAATTAATCTGAAAGGCAGTGCCTGTTGTTATGTAAGCAAACACAGCAGCTTTCATAAACAGCAATTCATCATCAGTTAATCTGTTTTTGGTGGTATTGAGGGAGAAATATTGGCCAGGACACTAAGAAAGCACCCCGCTCTTCTTCAAATATGTCTACCTGAACCACCAGAATGGGCAGACAGCCCTCAGTTTAACATCTCATTCAAAGAACAATACCCCCAACAGTACAGCACCTCCTCAGTACCATATCAGATTGTCAGTCTATATTAAGTCCTGCAGTGGCACTTAAAAAGAGGCTATTCTGATAGTATGGTGTAAGATGGTAACTGACTGTAAATATAGCAACAAAAGTTATTAGCTACAGTCATCTCTGTTGTTTATTCATTGGTTAAAGGTACCGTAATATGTGCTGGAAGTCACAATCTGACTTATAGACTTCAGGACACAGGATTACAGCTTCTAAAGGGATGGGGGACATAGTATATTAGCACGCTGCCTTGAACTGGATGTAAATCCAGCCAAGACTGATGAGATGAAGGTCTTCTTTCTCTGCCAAGCATTAGGATCCTCTGCAAAATGAATTTGCTTAATTTCAACCAAGGTCCATGGACCCGATGTTAGCAGGGCTGCGGGTTCTTGGCGGGGGGGCGCCCAGCGAAATGAGTCAGCCACCCGCGCGATCGTAGCATAATTGGATCCACTTACCTTCTCCTCCGGGTTCCCCACTGCTGATCTGCGCGTTGGGCGGGCTGCGCATGCGCAGTAAGATCTGTCAGCTGGAGGAGCTCTATTTAAAGGGGCAGTCCTCCACTGACAGATGCTGCAACAAACAGAAAAAATTATAGCGTGGAGCAGCCCAGGGGGAAGGCTGCTCCCAGTTTAATGATGCCTCACTCCAGGTATCAATACATGGGGTGAGGAGGAACGGGAGGACAGAGATCTTCCCCCCACCGGGCGGGAGGAAGTGGCCTGCCTCTGCCACCAGGAAGGCCTGGCTCGAGGTGGCAGAGGAGGTCACCCGCACCACCAACATATCGCCCACCTGCATACAGTGCAGGAGGCGCTCCAATGACCTCAGTAGGTCAGGCAAAGTGAGTACACTTACTCTTTCCCCTACACTCCGTCTGCCACATCACCGCCCCCACCCCACATCTCCTTCAGCACTGCCAACACTACTCTGTCACATCACCCCTCATACCCACTCAAACCTCATCCTCATCTTACCTGCACCTACTCACCTCGCCAGTACTCATCCCGCCACTACCACTCAACCCAATCCTCATACAATCTCGTGGCTCTATCTCATACTCACCCTCTCGTGCATCTCTTTCACGGCCAGCCTCACTCAACCTGCCACTACCTGTGCTGCAGCCACAGGGCATGCATCACATATGTGCAGTAGGCAGCGTAAGGCAAACGTGTTGTGAGTATGAAGGGGATGCACAAGGGTGTTTGAGGGTTTGTCATGGTTGTTACTTATATTGAATTTCTGACCAACTCATATTGCATATTATATTGGCACCACTACTGCCACGTCTTCGCGAATCTTGTCTGGTTTGTGCAATAATGCCCTCTCCTGAGGATCACTATGAAGACCCACAACTGATGCCACCCATTGTGTCATTGCAGAGTGGGTGTAGGTGTATTTGCAGGGCTCTTTTGCGCAGACGACTGAGAGACGTCAGTGATGTCCCCGGTTGCACCCTGCAAGGATGCGGAGGAGAAGTTGTTGAGGGCAGTGGTGACTTTGACAGCGACAGGTAAGAAGATGGTGCTCGGGCCAGCCAGGAGCAGCTCGGCATGAAGGAGGCTGCAGATGTCCACGACTACATGTCGAGTGACTCTGAGCCTCCGTGTGCACTGCTGCTCAGAGAGGTCCAGGAAGCTGAGCCTCGGTCTGTGGACCCTGTGGCGAGGGTAGTGCCCTCTGCAACGGATCTCTCTCTGCGGTAGCCCTCCCTCCTGCTGTACAGGTGGATGTGTCACAGCACTGTGTTGTGGAGCTCCACGTGTCAGAGGTGGACGGCGTGGATGGCGAGGCTGGTGAGGCTGGTGATGCTGTTCACCCTCCGAGGAAGTCATGACTGCAGCTACGGCGGCCCCCATCCGGAAGATGTACATCTGAGGGGGTCCGCAAGGTAGGTACATGTCTCTGGACCCCGGGGTAAGTGTGCAAGTTGGTGACTTTGATTGTCAGGAGGAGGGTGGTGGAGGCCAGACTTTGTCGCAAGTGACAGAGTGGCCTCCTGCAATGAGTGAGGGTCTCCCCACCCCCCCCCCCAACCTGTCAAATGGACCTTTGCAGCTGTCACAGGCTGACAGCTGCAACACGTCCATTTAAACTGGGAGTGTTTCCCCCAGTGTGGGAAACAGTCCCAGTTTGCTCTAAAATCCCACCCCTCCGCACATAATCCCTTAATCAGGTCAGTCAATGACCAGAACAAGCAAAATAAATAGCGTCAAGTGGAACCCCGCTGGCTTTAATTGCCTGCGGGATTCCCACCAGCGGGGGCTGCGCGCGCACGCCGGTGCGTCAGCGGGGAACCCGGAAGTGTGCGGGTTCGAGGCGGGCTCCGGTCCCGCTCCGGGATTTCCCGATTTTCGGGGGCCCCCCCCACCAGGAACGCACCTGCTGGCGAACTGGGGAACAGTGATCATAATATTATTAGGTTTAGAATAGTTATGGAAAAGGACAAGGAACAATCAAATGTGAAAATGCTTAACTGGGAGAGGGCAAATTTCATTGAGTTAAAAAGGGATCTTGCCCAGATGGATTGGAATCAAAAATTAGTAGGCAAAACAGTGATTGAACAATGGGAGGCCTAACCAAGGAAGAGTTGGTTTGGGTTCAGAGTGGACACATCCCTATGAGGGGGAAAGGAAGGGCATCCAAAGCTAGAGCTCCCTGGATGACTAAAGATATAGAGATTAAAATGAAACAGAAAAAGGAGGCTTATGACGAATGTGAGGTTCATAATACAGTAGAGAACCAGGTTAAATACAGAAAGTACAGAGGAGATCTAAAAAAAGAGAATAAGAAGGGTAAAGAGAGAGTATGAGAATAGATTAGTGGCTAACATAAAAGGGAACCCAAAAGTCTTTTATAAACGTATAAATAGTAAAACGGTAGTCAAATGAAGCGTGGGTCAGATTAGGGACAAAAAAGGAGATCTTCTTTGGAGGAAGAGGGCATGGCTGAGGCACTAAATGAATACTTTGCATCCGCCTTCACTAGAGAAGAGGATGCTGCCATTGTAGCAGTAAAGGAGGAGGTAGTAGGGGGATATTGGATAGGATAAAAATAGATAAAGAGGAGGTACTTAAAATATTGGCAGTATTCAAAGTAGAAAAGACATCCGATCCAGATGGGATGCACCCTAGGTTACTGAGGGAAGTAAGGGTGGAAATTGCAGAGGCTCTGGCCACAGTCTTCCAATTCTCCTTAGATATGGGGACAGTGTCGGAAGACTGGAGAATTGCAAATGTTACACCCCTGTTCAAAAAAGAGGAGAGGGATGAACTCGACAATTACAGGCCAGTCAGCCTACCGTTGATAACTTTTAGAGACACTAATCCGGGACAAAATTAATTGGCACTTGGAAAAGTGTGGGCTAATAAATGAAAGTCCACATGGATTTGTTAAAAGAAAATCGTGTTTGACTAACTTGATTGAGTTCGTTGATGAAGTAACGGAGAGGGTTGATGAGGGTAGTGCGGTTGATGTGTATATGGACTTTCAAAAGACATTTGATAAAGAACCACATAATAGACTTGTTAGCAAAATTAAAGCACATAGGATTAAAGGGACAGTGGCTGTGTGGATACAAAATTGGCTAGGGGACAGAAAACAGAGAGTAGTGGTGAATGGTTGTTTGTCAGACTGGAGGGAAGTGTACAGTGGTGTTCCCCAGGGGTCATTATTAGGAGACTGCTCTTTTTGATATGTATGAATGACCTGGAATTGGGTGTAGAGGGTGTGATTTCACAGAGGGTGAAAGTTTCCAAATGACACAAAACTCAGAAATGTGGTAAACAATGTGGAAGATAATAACAGACTTCAGGAGGACAAAGACAGACAGGTAAAATGGGCAGACACATGGCAGATGAAATTTAACACAGAGAAGTGTGAAGTGATGCATTTTGGTGGAAAGAATGAGGAGAGGCAATATAAACTAAATGGTACAATTTTAACGAGGAGCAGGAACAGAAAGACCGGGGGGGGTGCACATATACAAATCTTTGAAGGTGGCAGGACAAGTTGAGAAGGCTGTTTCTAAAAAAAAAAGCATATGGGATCCTGGGCTTTATTGATAGAGGCATAGAGTACAAAAGCAAGGAAATTATGCTAAACCTTTATAAAACACTGGTTAGGCCTCAACTGGAGTATTGTGTTCAATTCTGGGCACCACACTTTAGGAAGGATGTCAAGGCCTCAGAGAGGGTGCAGTAGAGATTTACTAGAATGGTGCCAGGGAAGGCGCAAGTTCAGTTATGTGGAGAAGCTGGGGTTGTTCTCCTTAGAACAGAGAAGGTTGTGGGGAGATTTGATGGAGGTGTTCAAAATCATGAACGGTTTTGATAGAGTAAATAAGGAGAAACTGTTTCCAGTGGCAGAGGATCGGTAACCAGAGGAGATAGATTTAAGGTGATCGACAAAAGAGCCAGAGGCGACATGAGGAAACATTTTTTTGCGCAGCGAGTTGTAAAGATTTGAATTGCACTGCCTGAAAGGGTGGTGGAGGTAGATTCAATAGTAACTTTCAAAAGCGAAATAGATATATTTTAAGGGAAAAAAATTACAGGGCTATGGAGAAAGAGCAGGGGAATGGAATTAATTGGATAGTTCTTCCAAAGAGCCAGCACAGCCACGATGGGCCAAATGGCCTCCTCCTGTGCTGTACCTACCATGATGATACTATGATGAACCAGAGGAAACATGAGGAAACATTTTTTTACGCAGTGAGTTGTTATGATCTGGAATGCACTGCCTGAAAGGGTGGTGGAAGCAGATTCAATCATAACTTTCAAAAGGGAATTGGATAAATACTTGAAGAGAAAACATTTACAGGGCTATGGGGCAAGAGGAGGGGAATGGGACTAATTGGATAGCTCTTTCAAAGAGCCTGCACAGGCACGATGGGCTGAATGGCCGCCTTCTATGCTGCACCATTCTCTGATTCTATGATGATATCTGAATTCTTGCATTCCGCTTTCCCTTTTACTTCATCCTTCCCTCAATCACATCTCTATTTAATGAGGGGGTAGTGAAACAATTCGGGGTAATTCAGGTAGATCTGGAATCAATTGTGGTGTGAAGTGAGCCTCCAAACCACTGAGCTGCCTGCTGCCTTCCCTTTGGTGATTTTAAATTGCGGTGAATGTTATTGTTTTTTAGGAAAGGGGGGATTCATTGAGTGTGTCATCTCCAGCTACACTCAACCCTTCCCAGTCATCAAGTTAAGAACAGTAAGAGTGAGCTTGATGTGGAGATGCTGGTGATGGACTGGGGTGGACAAATGTAAGGACTTGCACAACACCAGGTTATAGTCCAACAGTTTTATTTTAAATCACAAGCTTTCGGAGTTTACCTCCTATAAGAGTAAGCTGTTAGTAAAATACTGGCCTCGGGTAATTACCACTTTACATTAATGTGATTACAATGATTGTGTGCTCACAACAAACTGACAGGTTCTTTATTTGTTGCAGCTCTGATAGCGATTGGACAGTACAGTACAACCATTGAAACAGTGGATGTAGGCTGGTGTAAAGAAATCACAGATAAGGGAGCAACCCAGATCTCACAGACCAGCAAGTCCCTCAGGTACTTGGGGCTTATGAGGTGTGATAAGGTAAGAGGCTTCACTTAGGCACTTAATATCAGTGCAACTTTGCCATGTTAATGCTTTATTGACTTGCTTAACAGCTGTCTGGTATGTTCTGCTCTGTAATGCTCATAAACCCAATGCACACTGATAGGGTTGTCACAGTTTATCTGTTTTATAAGAATATTGCTTGCTATATTGAAAAAATTAAGTATACATTTTGAAGAAGCACGCTCTAAATATTTTGTTATCAAATCAAACTGGTGTGCATAAAATAAAAATGACCTTGTTACCCATCGATCCTTCTCCTGTGCTTACCTAGTATCTTTCTCAGACCAACATTCATGTTTAAAGCAAAGATGCTTATTCCCTGGGGAGGTTTCCTGTAAAATCTGTCTAAGATTAGTGGAGTCATTCTTGAGTTATTTGATTGGACCATTTAGAAAACGATTAACAAATAATACTGATATATTCCCCTTCCCCCACACAGGAAGGTGCTGGGGATAAACGAACTGCATCTGTAGAAGGTGTAATTTACCAGTCTGAAATCATTTCTTTTTCTGTGGTGAATTTTTGTGGTTATCAAAGTGAGGGCTGTCTGTGCTGAGGAAAGGAACAGTTTTCTACTTCCAGCCCCAGTGTTAACATTGAGCACTGTCAGATCAGGTAAAACACAGCCATGTGCAGAGTAAGGTGTATTAGGCCTCTCTCCAAGTTTTTCTTATTCAAGGCAAAAGGCAGTTTTCTATAAGCAGATCCACACCTCCTGTGATCTAAAGTTGACATCCCTTTGTATGTTGTGAATGGGAGTCACGTGCCACAGGATCAACAGTTCCACTTTTACCACAATACTTTGCGCGAAGATTGAGCAGGCTGCTCATCCCACTGTCCTGACCAGAATGGGAGATACACACCGTCAGAAGGATATTCAAATCAAATGTATTTACAAGAATAAGAATTACACAAAGCAAAAGAATACAGCAAATAATTAGCAATGCAGTGTCAAACTTCTACACAATACTTTTAAGTTGTCTCAAAAAATAATAATACAGTCCAAACTCCAAACTAAGGATAGAAAGTACAAGACTCCATTGTCGTCACAGAACCTTACTAGATACAAGCGAACAGTGTGGAATTGGGGCTACAGTATTGTAGCACTATTTCAAATACGCATCCAGCAAGACTCCCATGTTGGCAGTGGAGTTTTGTAATTTCTGCCCTTCAGTGACTTTTTCAGATTCTTTTAACTGAGTCCTTGACAAATGCAATGTGAGTGCTTTTGCTCTACAAAGCCCCTCACAATGCTTCAACGTAGATAAAAACAGACAAACTGGGAACTGGAGAATGGGGAAAATCAGAAGCATTTATTCCAAGCAGGCTGTGATACTTCACACTAAAGTACTTCTTTCCCACTAGACAGGCAACCATGTTATTAATCAATTTTAACATTCAGGTAAGTCTCAGACTTCTGGTCATTCTGGTGAGTTGATTGCTTTTGACACTTACCTTGCAGATCAAATAACTTGGTTCCAAGAACAAGGTTTGCATAAATTTAACATTTCAAAGACATGAGGGAATTTTTGATGCAATTAACTTGTATTGACTTCCTTCCAGGAAACTGGCTGAACTAAATAGCTCCAAGAGAATATTTGAATATAAAGACAAAGGAACGTGTTTTTTTTAAAATACTGATACCTGCAGCGAGTTTAAATACAAATTTATGTTAAAGTGATGTAAAAGGAATCCAGTACAGATAGTTTGCATGATGGAGCTTTGTTTCCATTGCGTAAGATTCCCTCTATCTTAACTGTGATCCTCAGAAGAGGACGTATTATTGCACCAGAGTTAACTTTTCTATTTCCCACACCAGCCACATTCTGGCCTTTGAGTGTCAGTTTGTTTGAATCATGAGCAGGTTAATGCTATCGACTAACACCCACAAATTTGGATGAAATTCATGCGATTAGAACAGTGACAATTTTTTTAATTCATTCTCTGGATGAGGGTGTCTCTGGTAGGGCTAGCACTTATTGCCCAGTCCTAAATTAAGTGGCTTATTAAGCCAATACCCACTTCAGAGGGCAGTTAAGAATCAACCACGTTGGCAGGGGACTGGAGACACATATAGGCCAGACGGTAAGGACAGTAGATTTCCTTCCCTTAACTGATATCAGCTTTTTAATTCCGGATGTTTAAAAAGGAATTCAAATTCTCAAATTGCTATGGTGGGAGTTGAATTTGCAACCTCTGGATTACTAATCCAATAATATAACCACTACACTAGGTTTTCATCCCATTAATCTAGGCTGGAACCAAATTGCGGTTGAAAAGTGAAAAGATATCCAGGATTGCTGGAGCCTGCATTTTGCTGTGAGACCTGTTAGTCCCCTGGTACAATATTATCAAGTCATTTTGTGCTTCTAGCAACCACTATTTTGAGAGGCCTCTGTCCTTGTTACAGTGTGTCTGGCTGTGCCCATTATTATGCCATGTAATAAATGAACACACAAACAGCACTACTCAGTCCCTGAGATAAATTATTTGATGTTAAACAGCAGTAAGAATTTTTGTAGTTATTTTCCATTGTGAACTGAGACACTGGTCACTTGGTGCTCCCCACCACCTACAACATACAAGTCAGGAGTGTGATGAATACTCTCCACTTGCCTGAATGGGTGTAGCTGCAACAACACTCGAAGCTCGACACCATCCAGGACAAAGCAGCCCGCTTGATCGGCAGCCCATCGACCACCTTAAACAACCACTGCCTCCACCACCAGGGTACCGTGATTGCAGTGTGTACCATCTACAGGATGCACTGCAGTAACTCGCCAAGGCTTCTTCAACAGCACCTCTCAAACCCGTGACCTCTACCACCCCGAAGGACAAGGGCAGCAGGTGCATGGGAACACCATACCTCCAAGCTCCCTCCAAGTCACACACCATCCTGACTTGGAAATATATCGTAATCAATTTTATAACACCAAGTTATAGTCCAGCAATTTTATTTTAAATTCACAAGCTTGTGAATTTAAAATAAAATTGCTGGACCATAACTTGGTGTTGTAAAATTGTTTACAATTGTCAACCCCAGTCCATCACCGGCATCTCCACATCATGGAAATATATCGCCATTGCTTCATCATTGTTTGGTCAAAATCCTGGAACTCCCTACTTAACAGCACTGTGGCAGCAGCTTCAACAAACAGACTGCAGCGGTTCAAGAAGATGGCTCAACATCACTTTCTCAAGGGCAACTAGGGATGGGCAATAAATGCTGGCCTTGCCAGCGATGCCCATATCCCAAGTATGAATTTTTTAAAAATTAATTCTTTGTAAATGTTAATCTTTTTTGGTAAATATGCTGGGAAAGAAACACTGCATGTAGATTGCCTTCTAGATTGTACCTTTCATAACTGGGGGGTGGGGTTTGTTTCAGACACTCCTCCTTCTTACCTCAGTCACATACCAAAAATCTGTCTGATCAGTTTTTCAAAATATGATGTCTCATTATAAACAGGGACCATATCATCAGGGTATCAAAACGTTTGTTAAATAATTCTTTTATCGAGAGCCGTCTCAAAACGTGGGATGATGTTGCTCGAGAATCAAACATTATGGTTATTTTTGTGATCCTTTTAACATGCATAATGACCCAATAAGCTTATGGTGACATGCACACTATCTGATACCAATATAAGGGGTTGGAATTCACCGTAGAACAGAAGCTCCAAGCTGTCAAAATGGGAAATAGTTAATTCAATTGGAGATATTGGAAATATAATGAGCTGGTAGAAGTTTTGTATTGAAATCATGTCTACGCCATAGAATATTTGATCCCATTTCCAGGTAG
Source organism: Heptranchias perlo (assembly GCF_035084215.1). Taxonomy (NCBI): domain Eukaryota; kingdom Metazoa; phylum Chordata; class Chondrichthyes; order Hexanchiformes; family Hexanchidae; genus Heptranchias; species Heptranchias perlo. The sequence continues at coordinate 52,907,604 of NC_090328.1, read as the reverse complement.
CAAGAATGTGCTGAAATAAGTCATTGCTTTATCCTGTGGAAACTGTTACTGGTTTTAGAAAGACAGCAGCCGTGGCAAATCGAACAATTGACTTCACTCATAAATATTACGCTGACACCGCCAATAAATTAGACTCAGCATCAAATTTTATGTGTTGCTTGTCCCCACAGTAATAAAATTAAAATTTACCCTGGAGTCTTTGGGAGGAGTCAGAAAGTTGCTAACTAACATTCTCAGCTTTTTTTACTTGAGTTTTACCCTCACGTCTAACTGTGAAATGATATTCAGGTTGGGAACGTAGCATTGAGCAGCGATGGGAAGAAAAAGACAACGAGCCTTATCTCAACCAAGCTAGCAATCGGGCCATTACAGTTGGTCTTGGCATCCCTGGGCTAGGGAGGGGAGAATTGGCCACTTCTGATCGCTATCCAGCAGCGCCTGCTGGAAAGTACGTGTTGAGTGAAGACAGAAATTGATTCGACCGTGATGCCCTCCACGGTTTAAAAAGCCTGCCAACATTCACTGTCTAGGCTCGCACACGGTGAATGGCCACTTAATTGAGGTACCAAACGCCACATCTGTACAGGGATGAAGAACTTACTTAGCACATTGCTAACTACTGTGGAGTGTGTGGCAACTCCAGAGACATAGGCAGCAGAGCCCTCACAAGCTGAAGTCTTGTGCTTCACTACAGAATTTGCTCTCTTCTCTGGTTTCCAAATGCTGCAGATCAGATTGAACAAAGAACCACCAAGGGCTTCATGGATCTCATTGATGGCACAAGATCTGCTGTCAAACAGATCAGTGGGCATGAGGAGCCAGGGTCCAGCAGTGGTGACATGACTGAAGCTGGCACAGATGAGGGTGCTATCTCTTGGTCCACTTCATGAACAGATCCTCCTGCTTTTCCTCTCCACTGACTGTACATATGCCAGATGTTGAGCAGGTCCAGGTGTCCTCACAACTGCGGAAGTGGTGGTGCCAGCAGTTGGATCATCTGAAGATCCAATTCAGATCGATAGAGAAAGAAAGAATTTACATAGCGCCTTTCATGACCTCAAGACATCCCAAAGTGCTTCACAACCAACTAAATACTTTTGAAGTGTAGTCACTGTTGTAATGTAGGAAATGCAGCAACCAATTTGCTCACAGCAAGGTCCCACCAACAACAATGAGATAAATGACCAGATAATCTGTTTGGTGGTGTTGGTTGAGGGATAAATATTGGCTAGGACATGGGGAGAACGCCCCTGCTCTTTTTCAAATGGGATCATTTACATCCAGCTGAGAGGGCAGACTTGGTTTAACGTCTCATCCAAAAGATGCAATACTCCCTCAGGACTGCACTGGAGTGTCAGCCTTGATTACGTGCTCAAGTCTCTGGAGTGGGACTTGAACCCACAGCCTCCTGACTCAGAACCAAAGCTGACACTATATAGAGAGCCCCTTCAGTCCCAAGAGGCCTCAACTGACACTCGGCACTCAGACACCAAGGGATAGCAGCATAGGAACAGGAGTAGGCCATTCAGCCCCTCGAGCCTATTCTGTCATTCAAAGAGATCACGGCTGATCTGTATCCTAATTCCATCCACCCGTCTTGGTTCCATATCCTTTAATACCCTTGGCTAGCAAAAATCTATCGATCCCAGATAGAAGGAGGTTCAGTTGCATAAAATCATATCCATTCAGGAAAATAAGCGTGTGCTGCATAATAGTAGGGCAACATACACAAACACTTGTAAGGAATAAATATTTGGTAGCACTTTTGGCAACTTTGTATTCCGAGTGTTCTTGCTCTTGCCTTGGGTACTGGTTCATCAGAAGGAAGGAAACAGTTAAATGGGACCATATGCAGCATTGGCCAATATTGGGTAGAGTACAGTAGGCTGTTGTACAGGGCAGATGACTGTCTTAGGCATTGGGGCCATTGGGTACTTAGTTGAAAGTGATCTAGCAGAGCCTGCCTAAACCTGGTACAGCCTGTGCAAGTCCTTCTGCAGCCAGTCCTTCTGTGTTCTTATAGCTTTTTCTTCTGGTTGTAGTGGATTCTCCCCACAATGGCTCCATGTGGATGCCTGTTTGCAGAGCACTTGTAGTTCTGGCTTAAAATTTGTATATGCATGTGCTGCCCTCAGCAGATCACTGTGTTGCTTGTTTTAAATCAGCATCTTGCCAGTTTTCGACGCGACAGCTGAGCACTGACTTCATGCCTGACCGGACGAGTGGTCATGCAGCATGAAATCAGCATTGCCCATCTCCACCCATACTTCTGTTCCCTGACGAATACTTTATGCCACCGCTGCTGGCATAAAGCAGCAGAAGGTTTTTCTCAGTAAGTCCAAATGGACCTTTTTGCCACTTAGGTGTAGGAGCATTATCCTTATCAGATGTTGCTCAAAAAAGAGGATATAATGAGTTTAAATATAGATTACTGACAACCAGCAACAATAGGCCATAGCAACACTATGGAAAATAAACTTTAAACATTTGTCACAACATAGTAGGGCCAACATAGAAGAGGGAAACAAGGTCAGGGTTCAGCTCAGCACAGTGTATCTCTCTCCAGTGAAAGTTTGAAACCCCCATTCCCACAAATTATCAAGTGTAGTGCAGGGTAAAGCAGTGAATGTGTCATAAGAAATGTCTTTGATTCTGTACTTGTGCTGTCTACTCTGTACTTTTGAAGCAATCAATGAGGTTCATTATACTACATACTGCACCATGACACATTATTTGGCTGACTCTCAATTAGTGTGTTTATAGCAAGAGTTTATGTTGAAAATAAAAAAAAGTGAATTATTTTTGAAGTGCTTAACCTCTTAGCTAATGGTAGTAAACAGGCAAGTGCTGAACTAATAGGCAGGGAGGTAAATAATAAGGAAATTGGGTTAACAATTTTCACTTTTTAATGTAGTGCCTACACTCAGACATCGGGTCCATTAAAATTCAGGTTTGCCAGCTAGGAAAATTATGGCTTAATTTAAGTTATGTTGCAACACAAAACCAACTCAAATATGTGGATATTAAATTACTCAATGAAACAAAGCAAATTGAAAAAAGTGTGATGATAAACAGCTTCCACTGTATCACCTCTCTGTAATGGAATAATTTAATGGAACAGGAATATTTAAATTGCATCCTGTTTATTGTTATTTCCCAGCCTATATATTGTAGTACAGGCTGCCAAGACATGACAATGTGAATTTATTTGCATGTCAGTGATCCATTTGAACTCTCTAACAGCATTATCCTAATGATTATTCCTCAAACATGACCTTGTAATAACACCACCTGTTGCACATATTCCTTGCATCTTTTTACAATTGGGAAAACTGTCAAATTAGTGCTAGCTCATGCCAAATTAAAGTCAGTGTTGTACTGTTCACTCATGTTCACTGACAACTTCAGTATGTCTACAAAACTTATTTCCCTTGTGACTCTTATCAAGAAGAGCCCATCATCTGGGCTGAATTTAACTTGGTCTGAGAAGTGAAAGACTTGGGAACAATGTTTTAATGCACCGTGTCATCCAGTCCCTAAAAATCCAATTACTAGCATTTCAGATATGTACCAGAAATGCCAATTATCCCCATTTTTCCTGTTAAATTTTTTAATTCTGCTGCAATTCCTGTTATCCTTGTTTCTAATGATTGCTTATAAATCTTTTTTTTTAAAAACTTTAAAAGCATAAATTACACGGTAGTGGACAACCCTTGTGTGTGGGTAAGTATAAATATATATATATATATATAATATAAATCACATTTTAATTCTGCTCCAAAATTCCCACTCCTCCACAACTACCTTGCGCATCCAATCTATTTGTATTTAAACCCTCCATTGATGTCTGAGTTAGAGTTTAAAATCCAGCAGTTTATTTGGTCCAGTCTGACTGGAAACTGAAACATAAACATAAAGCTTATCCATATTCAGGCAAAGCCAAGTGTGAAATATGCCTATATAGAGAGTTTTGTTTTGTTCATTTTTTGATCTAATCTCTTCACTTCCCCCCCACCCTTCAGAATCAGGCAGAATATCATCCATTGCTAGCCCCAATAAATTGTAGAATGGGCCAAATACTGTTACAGCAACAAAATCTCAGCAGCTAAAAAATAATTTTGCTCCTGACTAAAGTAAGTTTGGGCTGTAAATATCCTTGGATATTTTTCCTGTTTAACTTCAGTGTCTATTTTGTAGGAGAAAAGGGAATCCAAAAGTCTTCTATAGGCATATAAGTGACAAACGGGTAGTAAGAGGAGGGGTGGCGCAAAAAAGAAGCAGCATGGAGGCAGAGGGCAAAGCTGAGGTACTAAATCAGAATTTGCATCTGTCTTTACCAAGGAAGAAGATGCTGCCAAAGTCACAGTAAAAGAGGAGGTAGTTGAGATATTGGATGGGCTAAAAATTGATAGAGAAGGTACTAGAAAGGCTGGCTGTACTTAAAGTAGATAAGTCACCCAGTCTAGCTGGGATGTATCCTACGTTGCTGAGGGAAGTAAGGGTGGAAATTGCAGAGGTGCTGGTCATAATGTTCCAAACATCCTTAGTTATGGGGTGATGCCAGAGAACTGGAGAATTGTTTTTTTTATCAAATTGGCATTTGATGAAATGCCACATAATAGGCTTGTCAGCAAAATTGAAGTCCATGGAATAAAAGGGGCAGTGGCAGCATGGATACGAAATTAGCTAAGTGACAGGAAACAGAGAACAGCGGTGAACAGTTGTTTTTCGTACTGGAGGAAGGTATACAGTGGTGTTCCCCAGGGATCGGTGCTGGGACCACTGCTTTTCTTGATATATATTAATGACTTGGACTTGGGTGTACAGGGCACAATTTCAAAATTTGTAGTTGACATAAAACTTGGAAGTGTAGTAAACAGCGAGGAGGATAGTTAAAGACTTCAAGAGGACATAGACAGGCTGGTGGAATGGGTGGACACATGGTAAGTGAAATTTAGCGCGGAGAAGTGCGAAGTGATACATTTTGGCAGGAAGAATGAGGAGAGGCAATATAAATTAAATGGTACAATTCTAAAGAAGGTGCAGGAACCAAGAGTCCCAGGGGTATATCTGCACAAATCTTTGAAGGTGGCAGGGCAGATTGAGAAAGCAGATAAAAAAGCATACGGGATCTTGGGCTTTATAAATAGAGGCATAGATTACAAAAGCCAGGAAGTTATGTTCCTGGTTCGGCTAGGTTCGGCCACAACTGTAGTATTGCATCCAATTCTGAGCATCGCACTTTAGGAAGGGTGTGAAGGCCTTAGAGAGGGTGCAGAAAAGATTTACTAGAATGTTTCCAAGGATGAGGGACTTCAGTTACGTGGATAGACTGGAGAAGCTGGGATTGTTCTCCTTAGAGCAGAGAAGGTTGAGAGGAGATTTGATAGAAGTGTTCAAAATCATGAAGGGTTTAGATAAAGTAAATAAAGAGAAACTGTTCGCAAGCGTCGAGAACCAGAGGCAGCAGATTTACGGTGATTGACAAAAGAACCAAAGGCGACATGAGGAAAAACTTTTTTACGCAGCGAGTAGTTACAATTTGGAATGCACTGCCTGAAAGGGTGGTGGATGCAGATTCAATCGTAACTTTCAAAAAGGAATTAGATAAATACTGGAGGGAAAAAGTTTGCAGGGCTATGGGGAAAGAGCGGGGGAATAGGACTAACTCGATTGCTCTTACAAAGAACTGGTGTGGGCTCGATGGGCCGAAAGGCCTCCTGTGCTGTAACCATTATATGATTCTATGATTGAAGATTGCCTAATGTTGGCAAACATGCACACATGGCCCTGGGGAAGAGAAGAGATGCCTGCCTTTTACACCAGCAGATCTTTGACATCTGATCTATTATGCCCTGGTTACAGGGTTCAGTACGGTGTGTGTGTGTGGAGAGAAAGGGTAGCTTTACTGTTTATGCGAGGATTTGATGTCCGACTATCTCCGTCACCACTGATACTGCAGCAAGGCAAGAGGTTTCTCTTTATGGTGATTTACATGACTGACATTAATGCTGCTCTTTAGAACACCTTTATGATATTCCAAATACTTGTATCACTTGAGCTGCAGGTTGGTTTGCAGGTAAGTCTCACTGCTCCTTATACATTCTTAATAGAGTTCAGCATCCTTTTTTTAAAACAAAATAAAGAACTTGCATTTATATAGCGCCTTTCACGACCTCAGGATGTCCCAATGTTCTTCACAGCCAATGAAGTACAGTTCAAGTGTAGTCACTTTTGTTATGTAGGAAACACAGTAGCCAAGTTGCGCACAGCAAGCTCCCACAAATAGCAATGAGATAATGACCAGATAATCTGTTTTAGCGTTGTTGGTTGAGGGATAGACATTGGCCAGGACACCGGGAGAACTCCCCTAATCTTCTTCGCAATAGTGCCATGGGAGCTTTTATGTCCACCTGAGAGGGTAGACGGGGCCTCGGCTTAACATCTCATCAGAAAGACAGCACCTCCAACAGTGCAGCAAACCCTCAGTACTGCACTGAAGTGTCAGCCTAGATTTTGTGCTCGAGTCTCTGGAGTGGGACTTGAACCCACAGTCTTCTCACTCAACAGCGAGGGTGCTACCACTGAGCAATGGCTGACACCACAATGGCTGAATGGGTAAGTAGACTGTGTGGAGTTGAGCCATACAGACCAAGAATTTTACAAGTTCGATCCTCAATTTGTTGTGAGTTGACTGATCTGATCCAGGGTGGCAATAGTGTCCCTGGGATAGGGAGAGAGAAAAATGGCACCAAATGTTTTTTTTTATTCATTCATGGGATGTGGGCATCGCTGGCGAGGCCAGCATTTATTGCCCATCCCTAATTGCCCTTGAGAAGGTGGTGGTGAGCCGCTTTCTTGAACCGCTGCAGTCCGTGTGGCAAAGGTTCTCCCATAATGCTGTTAGGAAGGGAGTTCCAGGATTTTGACCCAGCGACGATGAAGGAACGGCGATATATTTCCAAGTCGGGATGGTGTGTGACTTGGAGGGGAACGTGCAGGTGGTGTTGTTCCCATGTACCTGCTGCTCTTGTCCTTCTAAGTGGTAGAGGTCGCGGGTTTGGGAGGTGCTGTCGAAGAAGCCTTGGTGAGTTGCTGCAGTGCATCCTGTAGATGGTACACACTGCAGCCACTGTGCGCCGGTGGTGGAGGAAGTGAATGTTTAGGGTGGTGGAAGGCGTGCCAATCAAGCGGGCTGCTTTGTCCTGGATGGTGTCGAACTTCTTGAGTGTTGTTGGAGCTGCACTCATCCAAGCAAGTGGAGAGTATTCCATCACACTCCTGACTTGTGCCTTGTAGATGGTGGAAAGGCTTTGGGGAGTCAGGAGGTGAGTCACTCGCCACAGAATACCCAGCCTCTGACATGCTCTTGTAGCCACAGTATTTATATGGCTGGTCCAGTTAAGTTTCTGGTCAATGGTGACCCCTAAGATGTTGATGGTGGGGGATTCGGCGATGGTAATGCCGTTGAATGTCAAGGGGAGGTGGTTAGACACTCTCTTGTTGGAGATGGTCATTGCCTGGCGTGAATGTTACTTGCCACGTATGCACCCAAAACTGGATGTTGTCCAGGTCTTGCTGCATACGGGCTCGGACTGCTTCATTATTTGAGGGGTTGCGAATGGAACTGAACACTGTGCAATCAACAGCAAACATCCCCATTTCTGACCTTATGATGGAGGGAAGGTCATTGATGAAGCAGCTGGAGATGGTTGGGCCTAGGACACTGCCCTGGGGAACTCCTGCAGCAATGTCCTGGGGCTGAGATGATTGGCCTCCAACTACCACTGCCATCTTCCTTTGCGCTAGGTATGACTCCAGCCACTGGAGAGTTTTCCCCCTGATTCCCATTGACTTCAATTTGATTATGGCTCCTTGGTGCCACACTCGGTCAAATGCTGCCTTGATGTCAAGGGCCGTCACTCTCACCTCACCTCTGGAATTCAGTTCTTTTGTCCATGTTTGGACCAAGGTTGTAATGAGGTCTGGAGCAGAGTGGTCCTGGCGGAACCCAAACTGAGCATCGGTGAGCAGGTTATTGGTGAGTAAGTGCTGCTTGATAGCACTGTCTGACACCTTCCATCACTTTGCTGATGATTGAGAGTAGACTGATGGGGCGGTAATTGACTGGATTGGATTTGTCCTGCTTTTTGTGGACAGGACATACCTGGGCAATTTTCCACTGCCCTTGACCAGCCATATAAATACTGTGGCTACACGACCAGGTCAGAGGCTGGGTATTCTTCGGTGAGTGACTCACCTCCTGACTCCCCAAACCCTTTCCACCATCTACAAGGCACAAGTCAGGAGTGAGATGGAATACTCTCCACTTGCCTGGATGAGTGCAGCTCCAACAACACTCAAGAAGTTCAACACCATCCAGGACAAAGCAGCCCACTTGATTGGCTCACCATCCACCACCCTTAAACATTCACTCCCTTCACCACCGGCGCACTGTGGCTGCAGTGTGTACTATCCACAGGATGCACTGCAGCAACTTGCCAAGACTTCTTCAACAGCACATCCCAAACCCGCGATCTCTACCACCTAGAAGGACAAGGGCAGCAGGCACATGGGAACAACACCACCTGCATGTTCACCTCCAAGTCACACACCATCCCGACTTGGAAATATATCGCCGTTCCTTCATCTTTGCTGGGTCAAAATCCTGGAACTCCCTTCCTAACAGCACTGTGGGAGAACCTTCACCACACGGACTGCAGCGGTTCGAGAAGGCGGCTTACCATCACCTTCTCAAGGACAATTCGGGATGGGCAATAAATGCTGGCCTCGCCAGCGACGCCCACATCCCATGAATGAATGAATAGAAAAAAAAACTAGTTTTTCTTTCAAAAGTTTGTCCTCCATCCTTTATAAATTGGACTAGTACCTTCTTTATCCTTCTGATCATGATGTAAAAATGCTAAAAGAAATAAATTAAAATATCTTTGAACCATATTATTTTAACCCAGAATTGCTTACCATGCAATTATTGTATCTGCTGTTTATGCGTGAGGTATGGGTAATGTCTTGGAGAACAGATCAAACTAATTAAATTTGGGGATACTAAAACCAGTCACACCAACAATGAATAAGGATTTGCTGTTTATTATGTTATGCAAAACACGAGCAGAATAGAGCACAGAAGAAGGGGACCTAAAATGTCCATGACAGATGTTCAGTGTTAAAATGTATAAAATGTTATGCAGATTCACTAGTTACTCCAGATATGTCAAAAGTCATCAGCCCTCCGGTAGATGACTTTTGGTACTGGTCCTTGGATTGCCACCGATCCCATTCTGCCTATTTGTTTGGGTCACATTCAGGCTTACAGTGCATAAATCCAAATCGCAGAAGTTGTTAGCCACACAAGGTTAGTTGAAACCTTGATTGAAAGTTATAGGGATAAGAGATAATGAAATACTTATGGAACACGATTCCTGTGTTGCTGGAGCCAAGGAAATAGCATGTGTGCAAAGCAGCTGGCTAGGGTTCAATTCTGGAGATGTAAAGAGGGTTAGATGGCCTGGAATTTTGCTTGATTACCTTTGAGGATCAGAAGAACTTTCCCTCAGGTGAATAAATAAGTGGGATACAATCCATGATATAGTAGACTGTATAAAGTGGAACATGTACACTTAATGGTCCAAATGGCCTTTTCTCATTCTATGTTTTCTTATGTTCTAACCATAGAATTTCAACTCGGCTGAGGAGCCTGGCCAGGAATTATTATGACTGTGGGATGATAGATAGCTGTAAAAAGGGAATGATTAATAAATGAAGACATGAAAGAATTTAATAATGGTTAACAGCCTGGTGAAAATCCAAAAATCTATTTCAGTATACGGTAGAAATCAGTATGCGACGAGGTTTAGAAGAAAATTTATAAAGAAGGTAGAAAGGTGCAGTGTATGTGTTCATGTTCGGATGGGATATATTTTGTTGAGGTTAAATAACCACAGTGGACCAATTGACCTTGACCCTGGGAGGCAGTGACAGATAGGGTGTTATATCTGCCCTCGTAAATTTAATCGGGGGGCAGGGGTACATTGTGAAATAAGGCAGATGTCAATGGAATTAAAGGATGTGGAAGAAAAGATTATTTTGTGTTTCACTGGCATCAGTTGATCCTTTCTAGTTTCATTGGACAAGGGTTAATACTGAAAGGCTTTTTTATTTTTAAAAAAAAAGCTTTTGGCTTTGTATGTGCTTAAAAAAAATCTCTTTAGGATTTCTTCTCAATTTTTCCATTATTTTATTTTTTGCGTCGGAGCCTCTGCTCGATTTGAGTTATTTGCAGTACACATAAATCAGAATTGCAGAGTTGTTAACTGTCCTGTCTAAAAGATCAGAGCACTTTCAAGGCCAGGCGAAGCCACACACTTGTATGACTCCATTGATTATCGCTTGCCTCCAGGCAAGAGTGCCACAATGGAAGAAGAATGGATTGATCAGAACCATAAAAATCATCAAAAGAATTCATTATTAATCAAATTAGTGTTGGCGTGACCTTTTTTCCCCATCTCAGCTCGTCAGCGTAACCATCTCAGAAAAAAGCGTCAAAAGCAAATGTCACTCTCTTCACATCCTGGATGGTAAATGTCAGCACTGAAGAATACAGTCTTTTTATATACACTAATAATTATATAGAAATGATGATATTCCTCTATATCAGGCAGTAAAATAAATCCCAATATCACTGTCTATCTGATCCTTTGGTATAGTATAAATGCTTGGAAAGTCATATTTCGATTTGATCGAAGAATGCTGCTGGCCGTCAGCATCTCTCACCATCTGTGGGGATAAGCCTATCGGCAAAGTAACAAAGATAAAAATCCTTCCCACCTCCCCCTCATCCTATATATGATACAGAGCAGCATGCTCTGAAATTTTATTCATTAAACTGAAAACTAACAAAATGAAAAGTTTGAGCTTTGCATCAGCAAGGTGTATGATGTAACTTCAACCCATTGATTACTGCCGTGTAAATGCAGACCTCTGACACGGAAAAACAAATGTCAGAATGCTTTATAATCTGCTCACTGTCGAGTATAGTGTTCTGATAAGTTTATTTCTGAGATTTAATATTATCAAATCATGTACAAACTTCTCTTTTAATATAAGGGTGAGATTCCTCTTTTATTGGACATCAGGAGAATGTCTGTTTTTATCCATACTTAATGACCCACCAACAAAATCAGGTTATCAGAAATCACAAGTTTCAAAGCCCGATGTTCTCATGATTATGTTGGTAGCTTGTTAAATCGGAGAGAAATGTGGCACTCTTTCTGTTTTCATTAAAAGAGGAATTACACCCTCACTGTGTTGTTTTCCCTCTGTATCTCAGGGATACATTGCTTGTGTTTCCTCCTGGATACCTACAAGAATGAAAATATGGATTGCATTATAGTACATTGTTATGCTAGTATGTTAAATAATAAAGGAAATACAAAAGTTAATGTTGGTTGAGGCTTGTGACGTTAACCCACAGGTCATTTCCACATCAGGCTCCATGCTTTGAAAAGTGCTCGTTTGATGACATCTGGTCATAGATTTTCGGCCTGTTCTGTTTCATGCACCGTTTTGTGTCCCAATTTTAAATTGCTGAAGGTTAGTTATGGGACATCAGGACACACCAATCTAATTTCCAACTCATCCTCACAGTAGTTTTATTCCTGTATCTGTGTAGAGATTTACTGTAAAATGTAGGCGTTTTTGGAGATAAGAACATAAGAATTAGGAGCAGGTGCAGGCCTTACGACCCCTTGAGCCTGCTCCGCCATTCAATAAGATCATAGCTGACCTTCGACCTCAACTCCACTTTCTCGCCCAGACCCCAAAAATCTCAGCCCCAGGACATTGCTGCAGGAGTTTCTTAGGGCAGTGTCCTAGGCCCAACCATCTTCAGCTGCTTCATCAATGACCTTCCCTCCATCATAAGGTCAGAAATGGGGATGTTCACTGATGATTGCACAGTGTTCAGTTCCATTCGCAACCCCTCAAATAATGAAGCAGTCCGATCCTGCATGCAGCAAGACCTGGACAACATCCAGGCTTGATTCCCCAGACCCCAAAAATCTATTTATCTCAGCCTTGAATGTACTCAGCGACTCAGTATCTGCAGCCCCTTGGGGTAGAGAATTCCAAAGATTCACAACCCTCTGAGTGAAGAAATTCCTCCTCATCTCAGTCTTAAATGGCTGACCACTTATCCTGAGACTATGCCCCCTAGTTCTACACTCTCTAGCCAGGGGAAACAACTTCTTCGCATCTACCGTGTCACGCAGCCTCAGAATCTTCTATGTTTCAATGAGATCACCCCTCATTCTTCTGAACTCCAGAGAATAGAGGCCCATTTTACTCATTCTCTCCTCATAAGACAACCCTCTCATCCCAGGAATCAATATAGTGAACATTCTTAGAACCGCCTCCAAGCCTAGTATATCCTTCCTTAGAGAAGGAGACCAAAACTGTAGACAGTACTCCAGGTGTAGTCTCACCAAAGCCCTCTACAATTGTAGCAAGACTTCCTTACTCTTGTACTCCAACCCCCTTGCAATGAAGGCCAACATTCATTTTGCCTTCCTAATTGCTTGCTGTACCTGCATGCTAACTTTCTGTTTTTAGTACAAGGACACCCAGATCTCCCTGAACACCAACATTTAGTAGTTTCTCACCATTTAAAAAATATTCTGCTTTTCTATTCTTCCTACCAAAGTGAATAACCTCACATTTCCCCACATTATACTCCATCCGCCACCTTCTTGCCCACTCACTTAACCTGTCTATATCCCTTTGCAGACTTATTGTGTCCTCTTCCCAGCATACTTTCCCACCTACCTTTGTGCATCGTCAGCAAACTTGGATACATTCCATTGGGTTCTTTCATCTAAGTCATTAATGTAGATTGTAAATAGCTGAGGCCCAACCATGTGGCATAGGAACATAGGAACAGGAGTAGGCCATTCAGCCCCTTGTGCCTGCTCCGCCATTTGATAAGATCATGGCTGATCTGTGATCTAACTCCATATACTTGCCTTTGGCCCATATCCCTTAATACCTTTGGTTGCCAAAAAGCTATCTATCTCGCATTTAAATTTAGCAATTGAGCTAGTATCAATTGCCGTTTGCGGAAGAGAGTTCCAAACTTCTACCACCCTTTGTGTGTAGAAATGTTTTCTAATCTCACTCCTGATAGGTCTGGCTCTAATTTTTAGACTGTGCCCCCTACTCCTAGAATCCCCAACCAGCGGAAATAGTTTCTCTCTATTCACCCTATTCGTTCCCCTTAATATCTTATAAACTTCGATCAAATCACCCCTTAACCTTCGAAACTCCAGAGAATACAACCCCAATTTGTGTAATCTCTCCTCGTAACTTAACCCTTGAAGTCCGGGTATCATTCTAGTAAACCTACGCTGCACTCCCTCCAAGGCCAATATGTCCTTCCGAAGGTGCGGTGCCCAGAACTGCTCACAGTACTCCAGGTGCGGTCTAACCAGGGTTTTGTATAGCTGCAGCATAACTTCTGCCCCCTTGTACTCTAGTCCTCTAGATATAAAGGCCAGCATTCCATTAGCCTTCTTGATTATTTTCTGCACCTGTTCATGACACTTCAATGATCTATGTACCTGAACCCCTAAGTCCCTTTGGACATCCACAGTTTTTAACTTTTTACCATTTAGAAAGTACCCTGTTCTATCCTTTTTTGATCCAAAGTGGATGACCTCACATTTGCCTGCATTGAATTCCATTTGCCACAATTTTGCCCATTCACCTAATCTATCAATATCCCTTTGTAATTTTATGTTTTCATCCCACTAGTTAAGGCCTGCCAACCTGAAAATGACCCTTTTATCCCTATTCTCTTTTCTGCCCATTAACCAATCCTCTATCCGTGCCAATATATTACCCCCAACCCCATGAGCCCTTATCTTGCGTAGCAACCTTTTATATAACACCTTATCGAAAGCCTTTTGGAAATCCAAATATACTACATCCACTGGTTCCCCTTTATCTACCCTGCTAGTTACATCCTCAAAGAACTCTAATAAATTTGTTAAACACTATTTCCCTTTCATAAAACCACGTTGATTCTGCCTAATCATATTATGATGTTCTAAGTGCCCTGTTACCACTTCCTTAATAATGGATTCCAGCATTTTCCCGATGACTGATATCAGGCTAACTGGCCTGTAGTTCCCTGTTTTCTCTCTCCCTTCTTTCTTGAATAGCGGGAACATTCTAAAAAAAAATGACAACATAAAAGCATTGGCTGCATCTCAGTTGTTATCTCCGTAGCATCGCCCGTCTCCACCCCTGCCTCAGCTCTTCTGCCTTTGTTACCTCTAGACTTGGCTATTCCAATGCTCTCCTGGCCGGCCTCCCATCTTCCACCCTCCATAAATTTGAGCTCATCCAAAACTCTGCTGCCCGTATCCTAACTTGCACCAAGTCCCGTTCGCCCATCACCCTTGTGCTTGCTGACCTACGTTGGCTCCCAGTCCGGGAACACCTTGATTTTAAAATTCTCATCCTTGTTTTCAAATCCCTCCATGGCCTCACCCTTCGCTATCTCTGTAACTTCCTCCAGCCCTACAATCCTCCAAGATCTCTGCGCTCCTCCAAATCTTGCCTCCTGCGCATCCTCGCTTTTAATCGCTCCACCATTGGCGGCTGTGCCTTCAGCTGCCTAGGCCCTAAGCTCTGGAATTTCCTCCTTAAACCTCTCCGCTTCTACCTCTCCTCCTTTAAGACACTCCTTAATACCTACCTCTTTGACCAAGCTTTTGATCACCTGTCCTAAAATCTCCTTATGTGGCTTGGTGTCAAATTTTGTTTGCTAACACTCCTATGAAGTGCCTTGGGACATTTTACTACGTAAAAGGTGCTATATAAATCAGATCAGCTATGATCTTATTGAATGATGGAGCAGGCTCGAGGGGCTGTATGACCTACTCCTGCTCCTATTCCTTATGTTCTTAAATGCAAGTTGCTGTTGTTGTTAAGGTAGCATTTTATGGCAGTGATTTGTTTTTATTTAACTTGAAATCAAACTAAAACTTAAAAATAACAAAGTTAGTTGGGAAAGGAATACAGTACTTTTCAAATAAATTGCAAGTTATTTATTTTCAAACTGTTTGTAGTGTAGAAGTTGCCACATTATTGCTTTCAATTCTGGGGGGAGTAATGAAGCTTTCTCTGAGAAATCAGACTAATTGCATAGTGAGAAGAAGCTTAAGGCACTGAGCAACCCAGCAACAACGACTGGACGCCTGAAGGGTTAGACGCAGTGTGGTCGATGCATCAGAGCAACAGAATGAGCAATTTGTGGGCAAAAAATATTCTTTGGTTTGCAGTATATCCATCCAAAGCAGTGAAAACAGCAGCTTGTAGATATCTGCAGTAATCAGATTGTGCTAAGACTCTGTAAATAGTTGCTACAGCTCATAACACTTTAAAATGTCACTTCCAACAGTGATAAGATATTAAAAAAACTTCCACAATAGGACAAAATTCACGTTATGGAGTAATGCCCCTTTTCCCCCCCTTCCTGATAGGTGATGTTGTTCAATCACAATAGTACAAATGCTGATTCAGTATCTCATGGATCCTTATTAAGGAGAGGATCTTTTTGTGTTTCTGTAATGCTCCTCAAGAGCCATGGGAGATGATCAGTATTCCAGAGTAAGAGTAAAGGAGACCATGGGAGATGATCAGTATTCCAGAGTAAGAGTAAAGGAGACCGTGGGAGATGATCAGTATTCCAGAGTAAGAGTAACGGAGGGTGTGGGAGATGATCAGTATTACAGAGTAAGAGTAACCGAGGGTGTGGGAGATGAGCAGTATTACAGAGTAAGAGTAACCGAGGGTGTGGGAGATGAGCAGTATTCCAGAGTAAGAGTAACAGAGGGCGTGGGAGATGAGCAGTATTCCAGAGTAAGAGTAACAGAGGGCGTGGGAGATGAGCAGTATTACAGAGTTAAGAGTAACGGAGGGCATGGGAGATGAGCAGTAATCCAGAGTAAGAGTAACAGAGGGTGTGGGAGATGAGCAGTAATCCAGAGTCGGAGTAACAGAGGGCGTGGGAGATGATCAGAATTCCAGAGTCGGAGTAACAGAAGACCAAGACCCTGGAGAAATTTGAATTTGAAAATGAGAATCATGAAATTGCTGTGACACAGGGAGCCAGTAAAGTTGAGCAAGGACGGAGGTGATGGATGTTGAGGTTTTGTGAGGGAGAGGACTTGGTTCCGCAGATTTTTGGATTATCTGAAGGTTGTGAAGGGTGGGGCTGGGGCTGGGGAGGCTGTCAAGGAGATAATTTATACCATTATTCCTCAAGGTCTGGATGAGAATTTTAGTTGCGAGGTGCTATTCTAGAACTGGAAGAAGGTAGACTTTGTGACAGACCAGGTTTGAGGATGAAAGCTGAGTTGAGGGTCAAATGGAACGGCAGGGTGTTTACCACTGGGTTCAGCCAGAATGTGCAGGAAGGAAAATTGATGGAGCCAGAGCTGAAAGCACATAGGTGCTAGCACACATTGAACTAGGTAGCTTTAGCTTTGCAATGGTGGGTCATTGGAAGTTTCAAATCATCCAGGACTTAAGAAAGCTGTCAGATAGTACAACAGCAGTGGCTGAGGTAGAGTAGTTAGCCTACATGTGAAAACTGATTTAATGCTTGTGGATGATATTGAGGAGTAACGTGTAGATCAGTATTATTGGTTGAATTTTCCTCTGAGGGAGTACACCGCTTCCACAAGCCACCATCCCGATCTCCTAGGTGAGAATGGAAACTTGTGGGAAATTGTGCATCTAAACCCACATCATACTAGTCTGTGGCAAAATGCTGAAGACTTCCTCAGTCATGAGGCGAGTGCCATTTTATCTCATTTTTACTGATTACATTTAGTTCAAGATTTCCAGTAACTGAAAGGAAATTATATTCTGCCACAATCAGGAATTGGTATGATAAATATGTTTGATGTTTCACCAAAAGTCCCAGAGCTTAAAATTAATATAGCAATTTCACATATTCGGCTATTGTTATGTACAGCAGGGCACACTATTGTAAATGTTGGATAACAACAGTGGTCATACCAGCGTTGACTGAGGATATAACTTGATTCCAGTATTTAATCTTCTGTGTTAAAAGGAGAGCTCAGGTACCCCTCATACAATAAAGATTCTGTTTTTTAAGAACAATTTGGTAGATCTTGAAATATTTCACGAGTAGGAATGTAAGGAAAAGGTTTTCTTATATAAGGAAATGCTGGCTGAAAGGCTCCTGTGTGAAATGAGTTTGGGCAGTTTGATTCCAGGTCCTAGGGGTGTGATCCATAACAGAAAGTTGCATACTGTTTGGCAAAATTTGGATTAAATTGGCAATCTTAAAGATGGCAAGTGGGAAACAGAAATGTTATACTGGTGCAGAAGTAGGAGCACATTTGAGGTTGTCTATGCTGTACCTGACCAAGGAGCAATGACACTGAGACATGTGTTCCATCCTGAGCACTACCGTTCCTCACTGTGGCGAGCACAAATGTTTTTTGAAATGTAGGTTTGATCCTTCCCTCTACCAAGTTCCTCATTTCAGATTCACTGCTTCCCGGCATAGTGCAGGGGCCTGAGTATCTCACCTCCAGGAAGAGTGAAGCTCAAATGGGGAGTGTTCAATAGGTGCCTCCTGCCGACTGACCAAGAGCAGCATTGGCAGTGGTTTGGAATAAACCTGCCAGCCCGTCCCACCCTCTTGAAAACTGATGGAACTAGTAGGGCAAGAAAACGGGAAAAGAGGGTGAAGTACACTCAATATAATATACAAGGGTAAGGACCCTCAAACTTATCTTTTAAAGAAAACCATCTGGAATTTTCTTGGGTCACTTACACTTGTGAATGTGAACTATACTGTAGGTATATGAAGCACCTTTCCATTGCTGTTAAATGGGTGCCAGAAATTATAATAACCTGCCGCTCAGACTCTTCTCCATCCCCTAAACAGACTGACCACAGATTTTCTCATATCAGGTCTCCAAGTCTTTGTTTTTCTCAGCAGCAACAAGGATCAAATTCTTTCTTGTTACATAATTGCCTTCATCAGCACCCTATTGTTACAGAGCTACTACATATACTTTTAAAGAAAGACACACATTAACATTCTCAAGGCTGTGTAACAATTCTTTCTTCACCTAACCCTTGCATTGAAAACAAACTTCCACACCAGGTTGCAAATGAGAAATACATCTTCTATGTAGTAGAAGATAGGTAACAAATATTCCATAGCCGGTACTGGCTAGATGCATTAAGTGAGTAAACAGATAAAAGCCTCTTGATAAATATTACCAAAAGTTCTTAATATGAAGTGTTAAGTACTAAATGTTGTGATCAATAGATTTTATGAAATAAATGGAAGAAGTTTATTGATCATTTCGGAGCCAAGACCAGATAAAATTCAATGTCATAACACCTTTCATAGAGAAAAGGCTGGCGACTTTATATGTGATAGAGAAATGCCAAAGCAATGTTTTTAGGACTGTTGTACCTGTGTCAATAATAACTTACAGCACATTCCATAGAGTAGGGGAACAACTTTTCACGTTATGATTGAGCCTCACAATCCGCTTTAAGTGGCAACCAGCTGCTGTTCAAGCTGATGCACTACAATTTGATCTTACTGTCCTCTATCAACAGCATTTTAACCATCCTCATTAAAATTTAAAAGGCTTCAAATGAATATATCCAAACCAGTGATTAACTGGTCTATATATTTATCTAAAAGAAAGATGAGGCTGCTTTCTTCTGGGATTCTACTGCAGGACTTATTGATCATTGGCATATTAAACCAGTCGCAGAACTTTCCACAGAAAATGGTATTTGGTTGCCACACTTTGGTAGATGCACTTTACCTCGATTGTAACAAGTCATAATGGCATTCACCTCATATAAAGGCACCCACGAACTGCAACATTTCTGATTTTAGATGAGGTTCACTTCCTGTTTCACAGGTACTTCCAGATATGTGGGGCCTTACCTCACACCCACCACCACTAAAACTCTCATTCACAACTTCATCACCTTCAGGCTCAATTTCTGCCAGATTCTCTGGCCTCCCAAGGCCATACGGCCCCTCGAGCCTGCTCCGCCATTCAATATGGCTGATCTTCTACCTCAACTCCACTTTCCCACCCTTTCCCCATATCCCTTGATTCCCTCAGTGTCCAAATATCCATTGATCTCAGTCTTGATTTTACCCAACGACTGAGCATCAACAGCCCTCTGGAGTTGAGGATTCCAGAGATTCACAGCCCTCTGAATGAAGAAATTTTTCTTCATCTCAGTCCCAAATGGCTGACCCCTTATCTTGAGACTATGACCCCTATTTCTAGACTCTCCAGCCAGGGAAACAACCTCTCAGCATCTACTCTGTCAGGCCCCTCAGAAGCTTATATGTTTCAATGAGATCACCTCTCATTCTTCTAAACTTCAGAGAATATAGGTCCATTCTACTCAATCTCTCCTCATAGGACAACCCTCTCATCCCAGGAATCAATCTAGTGAACCTTCGTTGCACCTCCCCTAAGGCAAGTATATCCTTCCTTAGGTAAGGAGACCAAAACTGTATGGTACTCCAGGTGTGGTCTCACCAGTGCCCTATATAATTGCAGCAAGACCTCCTTGCTCTTATACTCCAACCCCCTTGCAATAAAGGCAAACATATTATTTGCTTTCCTAATTGCTTGCTGTACCTGCATGTTAACTTTCAGTGATTTATATACAAGGGCACCCAAATCCCTTTGACTACCAACATTTCTTAGTCTCTTGCCTTTCAAAAAATATTCTGCTTTTCTATTCTTCCTGCCAAAGTGGATAATTTCACATTTCCCCACATTATACTCCTTTTGCCACCTTCTCGCCCACTCACTTAACCTGTCTATATCCCTTTGCAGTCTCTTTGCGTCCTCCTCATAGCTTACGTCCCCACCAACTTTGTATCATCAGCAAACTTGGATACATTACATTTGGTCCCTTCACCTAAGTCATTGATATAATGCAATTCATTAACCCTCCATAATCTGCATCTTACCTGGTATCAAGTCCTATTTTCCTGTCATCCATGGTGCTTGCTGCCTTCCCCAGTGTATTGAATTTAAAATCCTCATCCTTGTCTACAAGCCCCTCCACAGTCTTACCCCATCCTACCTCTGCAACTTCTTCCAGCCGTACGTGTTAGATGCTTGCTCCACAATTCTGACTCTGGACTTTGCATGCATCCTCCATCTGCTGTACCCTTGGTGGCAGAGGCTTCAGCTATTTTGGTTCTGCTCTCTGGAACTCCTTCACCTTGCTGACCTACCTTTTAGACCATGCCCTTGTCCATCTCCCCTAATTCTTCTCATGCTGTTCACTGTCTGTTCTTGTGCCTGTGAAGCCCTGGGATGTTTATTATATCAGGAGCTATATAAATTCAAGTTGTTGTTGACCAATTTCCTCTGCACATTCTCTCATAGATGCTTTTATACTTTCATTTACAGTTAGCATTTTTGTTTCCACCTCAGGAAAGCAACCTCCATATGCCACTCTTGCATTTCTACTGCCAATGGGGCTCCACATAACCCCATTGGAGATTGTTCAGGGGCAGGGGACCTGGGAACATTGCAGCAATTGCATGTCATGACACAGTTGCATATATGGAGCCAGCCAGGATATTTGGCTCAGTGCTCATCCCATGCATAAGCATGTTTCTATCACAATGCTGACATACTGGACTAATTCAGTATGTTTTAGTAGGCCAGCGGATAAGCTTGTTCCAACAGAAGATTGGGAAGCTCGTGGAAAAGTTTGTCTCTGCTGCCCTCGGTAAGTAGGTTGGGTCATTTATATTTCCATTTTGAAGAGGACATTCCTCCCAACAAAAAGAAGGGGATCCAAGAGAGAGTCATCCTCAAACTGGGTGAACTGTAAATTTGGTGTTATCTGCACTGCTGTAATCTAAAGCGTGTAAAGATTCAGTGCATTCTTATGCTTGTGGATGTCAAACTGTCGCCTTTATAACGTATGGTTTCATGTAGATGGTAAAGTGGACTCGGGGAGGTCAGGAATGCTATTTGGGTGTGGCATTTTTAAAAATTCATTCATGGGATGTGGGCATCGCTGGCAAGGCCAGCATTTATTGTCCATCCTTAATTGCCTTGAGAAGGTGGTGGTGAGCCACCTTCTTGAACCACTGCAGTCCGTGTGGTGAAGGTTCTCCCACAGTCCTGTTAGGTAGGGAGTTCCAGGATTTTGACCCAGCGACGATGAAGGAACGGCGATATATTTCCAAGTCGGGATGGTGTGTGACTTGGAGGGGAACGTGCAGGTGGTGGTGTTCCCATGTGCCTGCTGCCCCTGTCCTTCTAGGTGGTAGAGATCACGGGTTTGGGAGGTGCTGTCGAAGAAGCCTTGGTGAGTTGCTGCAGTGCATCTTGTGGATGGTACACACTGCAGCCAGGGTGCGCTGGTGGTGAAGGGAGTGAATGTTTAGGGTGGCGGATGGGGTGCCAATCAAGCGGGCTGCTTTATCCTGGATGGTGTCGAGCTTCTTGAGTGTTGTTGGAGCTGCACTCATCCAGGCAAGTGGAGAGTATTCCATCACACTCCTGACTTGTGCCTTGTAGATGGTGGAAAGACTTTGGGGAGTCAGGAGGTGAGTCACTCGCCGCAGAATACCCAGCCTCTTACCTGCTCTTGTAGCCACAGTATTTACGTGGCTGATCTAGTTAAGTTTCAGGTCAGTGGTGACCCCCCAGGATGTTGATGGTGGGGGATTTGGCGATGGTAATGCCGTTGAATGTCAAGGGGAGGTGGTTAGACTCTCTCTTGTTGGAGATGGTCATTGTCTGGCACGAATGTTACTTGCCACTTATCAGCCCAAGCCTGAATGTTGTCCAGGTCTTGCTGCATGCGGGCACGGACTGCTTCATTATCTGAGGGGTTGCAAATGGAACTGAACACCGTGCAATCATCAACAAACATCCCCATTTCTGACCTTATGATGGAGAGAAGGTCATTGATGAAGCAGCTGAAGATGGTTGGGCCTAGGACACTGCCCTGAGGAACTCCTGCAGCAGTGTCCTGGGGCTGAGATGATTGGCCTCCAACAACCACTACCATCTTCCTTTGTGCTAGGTATGACTCCAGCCACTGGAGAGTTTTCCCCCTGATTTCCACTGACTTCAATTTTACTAGGGCTCCTTGGTGCCACACTCAGTCAAATGCTGCCTAGATGTCAAGGGCAGTCACTCTCGCCTCACCTCTGGAATTCAGCTCTTTTGTCCATGTTTGGACCAAGGTTGTAATGAGGTCTGGAGCCGAATGGTCCTGGCGGAACCCAAACTGAGCATCGGTGAGCAGGTTATTGGTGAGTAAGTGCCACTTGATAGCACTGTCGACGACACCTTCCATCGCTTTGCTGATGATTGAGAGTAGACTGATGGGGCGGTAATTGGCCGGATTGGATTTGTCCTGCTTTTTGTGGACAGGACATACCTGGGCAATTTTCCACATTGTCGGGTAGATGCCAGTTGTAGCTGTACTGGAATAGTTTGGCTAGAGGCGCAGCTAGTTCTGGAGCACAAGTCCTCGGCACTACAGCCGGGATGTTGTCGGGGCCCATAGCCTTTGTTGTATCCAGTGCACTCAGCCGTTTCTTGATATCATGTGGAGTGAATCGAATTGGCTGAAGATTGGCTTCTGTGATGGTGGGGATATCGGGAGGAGGCCAATATGGATCATCTACTCGGTACTTCTGGATATCCCGCTCTGGACAACCACATTACTCAAGCTCTTGCCTCCTTGATCAAATGCATGGGTAGTTGATCTGATTATCCAAAGTTGTCATAGAGAAACAATTAGACATTACAAACCATTTTCCTGCTCAGATGTTTTTTCACCTGTTTATTATTGTGGTAGCAAAACTTTGCAACACAGGGATTGAGAATAAGTTAAAAATTCAGAGATTTTTCATAAATGTTAAAAAACACTGCAAACTTGCATGCCGATTGAAAAAAATGTCCATTTGATTTGGAAAAATTGTTCATTTTATCCCATTACTTCCTCTGACTGTGACTGCAACAGAGAGTCCAGCTCCTTAACCTTGGTATGTGTCACCATATTGACAAGCAGCAACTTTAACCTTTCAAGATAACAGGAAAATAAATTAATTTTCTTTCTTTATTTGTCAGCAGCCATATCAACTTCTAATCCAATTAAATCTAGTTTACTCTTAACCCTGACAAGATATTTCCTTACTCTTACTCCTGTTTATCCAAAATAAAAACATATAATGCTGGAAATCCACAGGTTAATCGGCTCCTGCAAAGAGAAAGGATGGGAGTAATTTTCAGCTTCGGCAGGAAAAACAGTTAAAATTGCTGAGAATTAATAGGTTGATTTCTATGGACTGATCGGAATCATAGGAACAGGAGTCGGCCATTCAACCCGTCAAGCCTGCTCCATCATTCAATTAGATCATGGCTGATCTGCACCTTAACTCCATTTTCCTGCCTTTGTTCCATATCCCTTAATATCATTACCTAACAAAAACCTGTGGATGTCAGCCTTGAAAATGTCAAGTGTCCTAGCGTTCACAGCCTTTTGAGGAAGAATGTTTAAGATTTCCAACACCCTTTGTGTGAAAACATGCTTGCTGATTTCACTCCTAAATGGCCTAGCTCTAATTTTAAGATTGTGCCCCCTTATTCTAAATTGCCACAGCAGAAGAAATAGTTCCTCCCTATAAAAATCCCTTCATCATTTTAAAAACCTCAGTTCGATCATCCCTCAACCTTCTAAATTCAAGGGAATACAAGGCAAGTCAATGCACCCTGGCCTCATAATTTAACCCTTTAAGCCCCAGTATAATTCTGGTGGAGCTACACTGTACCCTCTCCAAAGCCAATATATCCTTCCTGAGGTGCGGTGCCCAAAACTAAACTCGGTACTCCAAGGCTCTGTACTGATTGTAACATAACTTCCCCCCCTTTGTATTCCAGCCCCCTTGAGATAAAGGCCAACATTCCATTAAGCCTTTTTGATTGCTTTTTGTACTTGTGCACTACCTTTTAATGATTTGTGTACCCGGACATTCAAACTCCATCCCTCCTCCACAGCTTCTAGTGTCCTGCCAGTAAGACAATATTACAGTTTGTCCTTCTTGGATCCAAAGTGGATGACCTTACACTACCCCACATTGAACTCCATCTGCCACAGTTTTGCCCACACATTTAATCTGTCTATGTTCCTTTGTAACTGCCCGCTCCTATCTGCACAACTTACTGTGCCTCCTAACATAGTGTCATCGGCAAACTTGGATATACAACCCTCTATTCCTTCATCCAAGTCATTGATATATGTGGTGAAAAGCTAATCCTTGGGGATCGCCATTTGTCACATCCCACCAATCGGAGAACATTCCCTTTATCCTTGCTTTCTGTCTCCTACCTCTCAACCAATTACTAACTGATGCATATTTCTCTGGTAATGGAGGGAAATTGCTGAAGGAAAAATGTAAACTTGTACATTATTCAGACCCCGTTAACAATGAAACGCATGACCAGTACAATCAACAAAAGAATCTTTATTTTCATATGGCTGTTACCATAGGATGTCATCAAAATGATAAAATGTATGTATATATAGCTTCCCAATGACGAGGAACCAATTTAAGTGAAAGTCGTCCTCAAGCCTCTTTGCTCAGAGCAGCATTGCAGAGACCTGGGAATGGGTCACCTATCCGTTTATTTGTAGATGGTGCATGGCCCGGGAATCCCTTGGAGTCTTGAGAGAAAGACAGAGTGATTTCACACCCTAAAGAGTAAGTTACCAGATTCAAAAATATTGCCAAGTTAAGTTGGCATCATAAAGTATGTGACTAAAGTGATTTGCCCAGCCACCTAAACCCAGAGTACACTACAGCTACAATATATTAACAAACAGTTTTTTTTAAATTATACATCGGTTTATATTTATTTTCATTTACCTTTTCAGAGTTTTTACCATTTGAGTTTCACGTTCAGAGTTTGTATCTCCCCTAACAAACATACAAAATTGACGGGCAGGAAAAGACCAGCTGATCCATCAAGCCTGCCCCACTCCATGAAGGCCAGGCCGTCATGGCTAAACACTTCTTCCCTCCCCCAACCTCCCACCCTCACAACCACCCCTGCAGCCATGTAATCTCCTGAGAGAGGATCCACCATCAAGCTTTTTAGTGCTGCCTCAAGTTGCATAATGTTTTACAACATTGTGATTCTAGACCAGGCTTAGTAGGGGACAGCGGAAAGGAAGAGAGCATTCCCTGAGAAATAATAGTTTATGTAACACCTCGGGACATTATGTTCTATTTAACTGGGACGTGTTATATTAACATTTCAACACCTTGTTATTCATAGACTATTGGCATCTGATGAGTGTGTGGTTTACACTCCACTTGAATGTTTCTCAGGTCTCTTAAACTGTCCTTGCAAATTAAAAAAAAATGTTAATTGTATCTGTGATTTATATCAATTAGTGTTAATTGTATTCAGGTGGTGTGTATCAATTGGGGCTCTCTTGTACCCATATATAAAAGAGCTTATCTAGGTTGTGGGAAGTGTAATCTGGATCTCTGTGAATAAAGGCTTGGAAGCAACTGAAGACCAGGCTCTAGTATTCTATCCCTCACCAACGGGCTATCCAACTTATAACAATTCATTGCAAACAAATTTGTTTTTGTACTTCAGCAAACTTTGTAGTTGCTTTCAACTCTCCAAAATGAACAGTGGATTTCAAAAGAAAGAAAATAATAGACAAGGAAACTTTTCAAATTTGTTGGTAGAGAAAAAAGAATTAGATTGGATAGAAGAGAAGTTAAATTCGGGAGAAAAAAATGAAGACACAGCAAGCAGAAGTAATAAAATGTTTGAAATTTTTTATTTTGATTTAAAATGTATAGTTCAGCATTTCTGTTACAGTAACAAAGTTATTCCTTACATTTTAGTAGCTCCATTTCTGTCATGTTACTGTCTGTTTCAGCGTCATAGTGTGGGAGTGGTGTTCCCCGAGTAACACGGAGGGAGTTCTTCGTGCTATTCAGTAGGTGTGGCACACAGGGCTTTAAGTGCATCTGTCAGGACATTTAAGTTCATTTCACAGTTGTGGATCTGTGTATGAAATTAAAATTGCACAGGCTAAAATCCTATCCAACCGGACTGGAGTCCCAAACCTATTAAAAAAAACTTCAACAAAGTGGATTGCACATTGATTGTTACTTAAAGCTGCGATATGTTAAGAAGCATTGGTATCAGAACTTGCTTTTCACTAATATTAAATTGTAGACCAGATTATTGATTTCACTGCTTCAAACAGAGATTGATGGTCTGAAAGTGATAAAAATTTGAAACTCAGATGACCACAACTTTAATTTGCCCTTTTTAATTTGTAAGTGGGTTCTACTAATCAACTATGAAGGGATAGATTGTTATTGTTTTTAATAAACACTTCTTGCCATGTAATATATAAGTAAGTCACAATCTAATGTTTAATATTTTTTATTAATTTTTGAGCATTTTAGCAACGGGGAATGGAATGCCTATACTTTTTGTACGCAATATCAAACCCTTCCAAGCCAGATGTAACACAGATCAGGTGCAGAGACAAGTAATCTACTCTGCCCTACAACGTGCCTTTCGTCCAGAGCTGCATTCTGTACTGCACCAATGTGATTTTTTTTCCCCCATTTTATACACATCTCCTTATGATTTCTCTGAGTAAATGAGAGCAGAGTCCCAATTTGTGGGCAATTTGGTATTGGGTCAAGGCGTTCAAACTCATTTCACGTAGGACCCTTGCAGCCGGCAGAGAGAGAGGAGACCTCCATCCTTCAGCAGGCGTCAGAGGTGAAAGAATTCACTGTGCCATCCAGTCCTTTTAATGGTCTATTTTTTAATCATAGAAATGATATCAGTGCATAGGGTATAACAACCAGCCTTTGGCACTGATTGATAATTTGCAATTCAGCAGGGAAATTTGAGGCTGATGTATGCTGTTGTCTTGGGTACAGTCATCTAACAGTTTATTTCAGGAAAAACATTCTAGGTTGATGAAATATTGTACATTCAAGTTAAGTAAACTCACATACAAAATGGTGGGGGTACAGTAGATTTTATTTGGATGGGTAAGCTAGGCTGGGCCAAATGGTGTTCGTCATCTGTGTGAATCTTCAGATTTTGAAAGTATAAACCAAGATAAAGGGAAGCAATAGTTTCAGGGTCAGTACTGTGACTGAAAATGATTTACCTCCAGATGTGTGTTGCATATCATTAAATAAAAAGAATTCTGTGCATAGCTTCTCTGCAGCAGCTACGTAATGGAGTGGACATGCTAAGCAAAGAGTGCATCCACCTCAGGTCTCTGGTGTCTTACCCGGCTCTTTATACACCAAGTATTTGGCAGATGGTGTGAGTGAAAATTTAAACATAAATTCCCCATGATTGGTTTGAAAACGGTCTTTCCAGCTGACTGTATTGGACTGTTCAGGCATTGTCCTCGATAAAGGAAGTTAACCATTAATTTGGTAACGTGGTCTGTTTAATGGGTGCTTTGTGTGTGTGTAAGATTTATCTTACCTTTTCTGTTTTGCCAGTGTTTCTACATTTTAATTTTCTTACACTGTATTGTGTGTCCAGTTTCTCTCCCACATTTAAGGAGTTGGGATCTGGTATCTTATGAGCCGTGGATGTTATGTTAAGTAGTTCTTTTCTAATTTCTTCACTATGTTCATCTGCATCTTCAGATTTCTGTAACCATAGTCATTAATGTTTTCAAGCGTAACTTTGTCTTTACTCATGATGGGAAATATGAATTTTTTGTAATTTGCTTTGATGCTGCATTGTTCCATGATTTCATATATTTCATATATAATGCAACATTTCCAGTTGTTTCCGTTCGTGTTTTCCCTAACAGTTCAAGCTAATACATATGAAATAAAACTTAAAACGAAAAGGAATATTTCATCTTCATAAAAATAAAGGGGGTGAACTTGGTCAACGCCAGTAACACGAATAGGCCTGATAGTGAATCGGCAGCCCGCTTTACACCGTGCTAGATTTTGTTTTACATTTTACACTACTGGTGTTGACCAACTTTGCCCCCAAATATACCAGCTTGTTTGGTAATTAGATTGAAAAATTAAGCAACTTTGAAAATTGAGTAGTCGACAGGAAAATGTTTACAGACGGATGAAAAGATTGCAAAACTGCTGTCATCATCCCCAACTCTTGACCCTCTGTGGTCTCCAACTACTGCCCTATCTCTAACCTCCCGTTCTTCCTGAAGGCCCTCAATTATGTAGTCACCATTGATGCATGCCCATCTCATTCAAAATTTATTTTTTGAATCCCGCAGTCCGGCTTCCATCCTTCTCAACACCAAGACAGCTCTGGCCAAGGTGATGGATGACATCCTTTGTAACTGTTAACATGGTGCATCATCCCTCCTTGTTCTCCTCAATCTCACTGCAGCATTTGATATGGGCAACCATGCCATTCTCCTCCATCACCTCTCCTCTATGTCCAGCACACAATGAGACTGCCCTTGTGTGATTCCACTCCTACCTATCCAAACATATCTCCAGCAATAGTTTCTTTTCATGCCCTTGCACCGTCACCTCCGGAGTCTCCCAATGATCTATCCTTGGCCCCTCCACTTTCTCATCCATATTCTAGCCTCAGTAACATCCACAGACATAATGTCAGTTTCCATTTGTAAGCTGATGACATCCAGCTCTACCTCCCTACTCTATCTCTTGACCCCTACAAACAGTTCTGTGCTACCAGACTGCCTGTCTGGCATCATCATTTATGAGTCACAACTTCTTTCCATTGAAAATCATGAAGACCAAGGAAGCTTGAATACAAAGGGGAGGAAGTTATGCTTCAGTTTTAGATAGCCTTGGTCAGACCCCATCTGGAGTACTGCATTCAGTTTTTGGGCACCGTACCTTAGGAAGGATATATTGGCCTTGGAGGGGATACAATGCAGATTCACCAGAATAATACCAGAGCTTAAAGAATTAAATTATTAGGACAGGTTGCATAAGCTTGGCTTGCATTCCTTTGAGCTTAGATGGTTGAGGGATGATCTAATTGACATGTTTAAAAGGATGCAGAAAAACTATTTCCTCTGGTGGGGGAATCCAGTACAAGGGCACACAATTTTAAAATTAGAGTTAGGTCATTCAGGAGTGAAATCAGGAAGCACTTTTTCATACAAAGGGTAGTGGAAATCTGGAATTCTATCCCCCAAAAGGCTGTGGTCATGAGGACAATTGAAATTTTCAAGATTGAGATTGATCGATTTTTATTAGGTAAGGGTATCAAGGGATATGAATCCAAGGCTTGTAAATGGAGTTGAGGTACAGACCAGCCATGATCTAATTGAATGGTGGAACAGGCACGAGGGGCTAAATAGCCTACTCCCATTCTTATGTTCCTAAGACCAAGGTTATTTGGTATCAGCTCTCGCTATAAACTGCGCTCCCTTACAACTGATTTTTTTTTATTCGTTCACGGGATGTGGGCGTCGCTGGCGAGGCCAGCATTTATTGCCCATCCCTAATTGCCCTCGAGAAGGTGGTGGTGAGCCGCCTTCTTGAACCGCTGCAGTCCATGTGGTGACGGTTCTCCCACAGTGCTGTTAGGAAGGGAGTTCCAGGATTTTGACCCAGCGACAATGAAGGAACGGCGATATATTTCCAAGTTGGGATGGTGTGTGACTTGGAGGGGAACGTGCAGGTAGTGTTGTTCCCATGTGCCTGCTGCTCTTGTCCTTCTAGGTGGTAGAGGTCGTGGGTTTGGGAGGTGCTGTCGAAGAAGCCTTGGCGAGTTGCTGCAGTGCATCCTGTGGATGGTACACACTGCAGCCACAGTGCGCCGGTGGTGAAGGGAGTGAGTGTTTAGGGTGGTGGATGGGCTGCTTTATCTTGGATGGTGTCGAGCTTCTTGAGTGTTGTTGGAGCTGCACTCATCCAAGCAAGTGGAAAATATTCCATCACACTCCTGACTTGTGCCTTGTAGATGGTGGAAAGGCTTTGTGGAGTCAGGAGGTGAGTCACTCGCCGCAGAATACCCAGCCTCTGACCTGCTCTCATAGCCACAGTATTTATATGGCTGGTCCAATTAAGTTTCTGGTCAATGGTGACCCCCAGGATGTTGATGGTGGGGGATTCGGCGATGGTAATGCCGTTGAATGTCAAGGGGAGGTGGTTAGACTCTCTCTTGTTGGAGATGGTCATTGCCTGGCACTTATCTGGCGCGAATGTTACTTGCCACTTATGAGCCCAAGCCTGGATGTTGTCCAGGTCTTGCTGCATGCGGGCTCGGACTGCTTCATTATTTGTGGGGTTGCGAATGGAACTGAACACTGTGCAGTCATCAGCGAACATCCCCATTTCTGACCTTATGATGGAGGGAAGTTCATTGATGAAGCAGCTGAAGATGGTTGGGCCTAGGACACTGCCCTGAGGAACTCCTGCAGCAATGTCCTGGGGCTGAGATGATTGGCCTCCAACTTCCACTACCATCTTCCTTTGTGCTAGGTATGACTCCAGCCACTGGAGAGTTTTCCCCCTGATTCCCATTGACTTCAATTTTACTAGGGCTCCTTGGTGCCACACTCGGTCAAATGCTGCCTTGATGTCAAGGGCAGTCACTCTCACCTCACCTCTGGAATTCAGCTCTTTTGTCCATGTTTGGACCAAGGCTGTAATGAGGTCTGGAGCCGAGTGGTCCTGGCGGAACCCAAACCGAGCATCGGTGAGCAGGTTATTGGTGAGTAAGTGTCGCTTGATAGCACTGTCAACGACACCTTCCATCACTTTGCTGATGATTGAGAGTAGACTGATGGGGCAGTAATTGGCCGGATTGGATTTGTCCTGCTTTTAGTGGGTAGGACATACCTGGGCAATTTTCCACATTGTCGGGTAGATGCCAGTGTTGTAGCTGTACTGGAACAGCTTGGCTAGAGGCGCAGCTAGTTCTGGAGCACAAGTCTTCAGCACTACAGCTGGGATGTTGTCGGGGCCCATAGCCTTTGCTGTATCCAGTGCACTCAGCCGTTTCTTGATATCACGTGGAGTGAATCGAATTGGCCGAAGACTGGCTTCCGTGATGGTGGGGATATTCCATCAGTCCTCCTGGCCACTCGGCCAATGTGAGCCAGACTGTTTTAAACCTTGGTAATCTGTTTGACCCTGAGCTGAGCTACAAGCTCCACACTAAGACTGTTTACTTCCACCTCCGCAACATCTTCTATTTCAGCTCCTCTGCCGCTGAAATCCTTATCCATGCTTTTGTCACCTCTGGACAATTATCCCAATGCCCTCCTTGTTGGCCTCCCACTCTCTGAGCCTCCAGAAACTCCAACTTGTCCAAGATGTGGCAGCATGTATCTTATCCCGCACTAATTTCCACTCGCCAATTATCCCTGTCCTCGTTATCCTACATTAGCGCTTTGTCCTCTAATATATTAAATTTAAAATGCTCATCCTGCTCTTCAAATCCCTTTGTGGCATTTTTTCACCCTATCCTTGGAACTTGCATCCGCTGCTGTACCCTTAGGTCTTCTAATTCTGGTTGTTGAATGTCTCCCTTCCCTTCGTCTCATCGTTGGTGGTAGAGTCTTCAGCCCCCTCTGCCTTACTCTCTAGAACTCCCTTCCTAAACTTCCTAAACCTCCTATTCTCCATGTCTCTCTACCTTAAAAAAACTACTTAAAATCCACCTTTTTGACCTAGCTTTCAGTCACCCTTCCTAATCTTTCCCATCATTAATCAGTTTCCTTCCCTTAATTATCTTTATTGTGAAGCACCTTGGGATGTACATGTAAGTTGTTATTGTTATATATATATATCTATAAGATCACTTTCTCAGTTACCTCCTTTCAAGGCTGACAGGTCCAAGTTTCTCCAGTCTCTCCTCCTACCTCAGACCTCACACTAGGAATCAGCCTCATGGCCGTTCTCTGCACTGCCTCCAGTACTTCTAAGTCTCCCTTGTGTTTAAGTAACCAGGACTCAATACAATACTTGAGGTGCAATCTGACCAGAGTACTGTACAGTTTGATCATGATTTCTTCTCACTTATATGCTTCTGTTTTGGCCATGTAGTTCATCTTTTTATTTGTATTGTTGATTGCTGCTTTTCAGTTGCTGACATGTTGAGCGTCAAGCCTACTAGGACCCCTAGATCTCTTTCAACTTCACTGTCAGCTATTTCAACACCATTCATGGAGCGTGTGTGTCTCCCATTTTACCTTCCAATGTGCAGTACTTTACACTTGTCCATATTAAATTTCATCTGCCATTGTTCTGCCCACTTACGTATTTTATCCAGCTCATTTGTATTTCATGAGTTGCATCCTCAAAATCAACTGTTCCTTCTAGTTTGGTGCCATCTGCAAATTTCACCAGTTTGTACTGAGTTTCTGAATGCAAGTCATTGATGTAAATTAGTAACAGTCATGATGCAATACCAATCCTGGGACACTTTACTCAGCACTCCCCCTCTCCCCACCCCCCTACCCCTACCCCTACCCCCGATATTACTTCTGTAACCAGTACCTGTTGTTTTACATCCTTTAGCCAATCAGCATCGATGTGGAGTGGATTAATACCAGAGGCCATTATACTTCCTGACCAATGGCAAACAACAACTGATAGCCTTCATTCCTGCCTCATACAGACAGTGACTTTCCCAGCCATTTGGCAACAAACTTTTTACAACTCTCAAACAACTCTGTTTTATAAATAGGACAGTTTCTACAGCAATAGGTGCAAAAACCAGCATTGCAGAGCCATTTCACGAAGCAGTTCCAACAATATAATTGCACTATATTACATATCAGGTCACCATATTTAGTTGATGAGAACTAATTAATTCATTCTTTATTACCATAAGTTAGCAACACACATTGTCTGTCCATTGTTCCTTTCCCAGAAGGGTGTGATAACATATGCACAATTGTCAACATTTCTCCTCATCAAAAAAAAAATTAGCTCAGTAAAACATATTGACTGGTGGTTAATAAAGATAAGTATAGGTGCTAAAAATTTAATTTGTATTTATGAACATTTCCAGACAGGGTTTTGGGGAATGATTTATGAGTGCCTTTATATAATACACTCCTGTTAAGTATATAACTGATTTTACGTTTATACCACCTTATTCAATTCCATATGAAGTATGGTTTTGTAGAAAATGTATTTTTATATTTTCAATAATAATACAGGTTAAGAGCTCTGATTGTTTTAATGACATTGGCAAGACTATTGTAGACATTGAAAAATGAGGTGTTAAGATGGCCCAGTTTAGGTGAACAATTAATAGTTTAACATCTCCAAGGTGCAAATGAGGACACAGGCTGCAAATTATGCATTAACATGTAAATTATTTTAAATAGGAAAAATAGGTTGATGTCTTGACTTTACAATTATACACTAATAGGCAGATAAACATTAAACGTGTGGTAAAGAAAATGAGTGGGTGGTTGCTGAATTGTCTGAGACCCAATACTGTAGTGTAGTGGTTATATTACTGGACGAATAATCCAAAGAACATGAGTTCAAATCCTACTATGGCAGTTTGAGAATTTTAATTCAGTTTAAAAAAAAATCCAAAAATAAAAAGCTGATATCAGTAAAAGCGACCATTGAAGCTGTTGGATTTTCAAGCTGTTGGAGAAATGTAATTATTACAACAATGTCACCAGGCTTCCTGACCCTGCCATATTGAATATTCTCTGTTTGGCAGCATTGAATTTTTGGTTTAAAAACCATTTTAGGCCATTTAAGAGGGCTATATTATATTTCCATCTCTACAGTCCTGTCAAAATTATGAAATTGGATGAATATACTTACACTTGACAGGATATCCTGATGGCTCAGCAGGTATATGCACTGTGTACTTTGGTTCTGTCTTCATGGAAGAGGACACAAATAACTTCCCAGAAATGCAAGGGAACCAAGGGACTAGTGAGAAGGAGGAATTAAAGGAAATTAGTATTAGGTAAAAAAAAATAGTGCTGGACAAATTAATGGGACTGAAAGCCAATCAATCCCCAGGGCCTGATAATCTGCTTCCCAGAGTACTAAAAGAGGTAGCCATGGAAATAGTGGATGCATTGGTTGTCATCTTCCAAAATTCTATAGATTATGGAACAGTTCCTGCAGTTTGGAGGATGGCAAATGTAAATCCACTATTTAAAAAAGGAGGGAGAGAGAAAACAGGGAACTACAGACCAGTTAGCCTAACATCAGTAGTAGGGAAAATGCTAGAGTCTATTATAAAGGATGTGCTAACAGGACACTTAGAAAATATCAACGAGATTAGACAAAGTCAACATGGATTTATGAAAGGGAAATCATGTTTGAAAAACCTACTGGAGTTTTTTGAGGCTGTAACTGGTAGAATAGATAAGGGAGAACCAGTGGATTTGGTTTATTTGGATTTTCAGAAGGCCTTTGATAAATTCCCACATAAGAGGTTAGTGTGCAAAATTAAAGCACATGGGATTGGAGGTAACATACTGGCATGGACTGAAAATTGGTTAGCAGACAGGAACCAGAGAGTAGGAATAAATGGGTCTTTTTCGGGGTAGCAGGCAGTGACTAGTGGGGTACCGCAGGGATCAGTGCTTGGACCACAGCTATTCACAATATATATCAATGATTTGGATGAGGGAACCAAATGTAATATTTCCAAGTTTGCTGATGACACAAAACTAGGTGGGATCGTGAGTTGTGAGGAGGATGCAAAGAGGCTTCAAGGCAATTTAGACAAGTTGAGTGAGTGGGCAAATAATGGCAGATGCAGTATAATGTGGATAAATGTGAAGTTATCCAAGGAAAACCAGAAAGGCAGAGTATTATTTAAATGGTGATAGATTGGGAAATGATGATGTACAAAGGGACCTGGGTGTCCTTGTACACCAGTCACTGAAAGCAAACATGCAGATGCAGCAAGCAGTTAGGAAGACAAATGATATGTTGGCTTTCATTGCAAGAGGATGTGAGTACAGGAGCAAGGATGTCTTACTGAAGTTATACAGGGCCTTGGTGAGACCACACCTGGAGTATTGTGTGCAGTTTTGGTCTCCTTACCTAAGAAAGGATATACTTGCCATAAAGGGAGTGCAGCGAAGGTTCACCAGACTGATTCCTGGGATGGCAGAACTGTCGTATGAGGAGAGATTAGGTCGACTTGGCCTGTATTCACTCGGGTTTAGAAGAATGAGAGGGGATCTCACTGAAACATATAAAATTCTGTCAGGGCTAGACAGACTGGATGCAGGGAGGATGTTTCCCCTGGCTGGGGAGTCCAGAACAAGGGGTCACAGTCTCAGGGTACGGGGTAGGACATTTAGGACTGAGATGAGGAGAAGTTTCTTCACTCAGAGGGTGGTGAACCTGTAGAATTCTCTACCACAGAAGGCTGTGGAGGCCAAGTCACTTAAAAAATTTAAGAAGGAGCTAGATAGATTTCTAGACACAAAAGGCATCAAGGGTATGGGGAGAGAGCGGGAAAATGGTATTGAGATAGAGGATCAGCCATGATCAAATTGAATGGCAGAGCAGGATCGAAGGGCCGAATGGGTTGCTCCTGCTCCTATTTTCTATCTTTCTATGTAATATGGTACTGAGTGATACATACCTGGATGGTCACGGGTTCAATCCTCAGCCTGTGCTGTGTTTGCTGATATTAGGTGGGGCTGTAGTGGAGATACTAGTTGTCTCAATGCTCTCATGCTGCACAAAGGACAATTCAGCCAAGATTTTCATTCCTAACCTCTGTCCAGTGACCCCAATGGAAAGTGTGCACACACACATGTGTGTGGACAGGATTGAACTTGGCTGTGGTGTTGCAATGAAATAGCTGCTGACACTCACTGTCTGGTTCATAACTGAAGAATGACCTCCTGGATGAGATATTGGAGAACTACCATTACCTGTAGATCTGTACTGCAGCATGATTTAAGGCAAAATGTGAAAGGAAAAGCTAGACTTTAAAATTTTAATTCTTCTATCTTCAAATCTGTGTTTTAAAGGTGAATGAAGATACAGTAGAACGCCTAGTTCAAGAATACCCACATATCACATTCAGCACTGTGATGCAAGACTGCAAACGGACACTAGAACGAGCCTATCAGATGGGGTGGATTCCCAATACATCAACAGCATCATAATGCTGTGAAGAGGCCTCTGTAAACTCACTATGTGGTTCTTGTAATTCTTAAATACAGTAATGTAAAGAGTGCGTGCAAGAGAAATCACAAGCAGTAGGCTATGCTGAACTGAACTTATAACTACAAAAGACAGTACTTTTCCATTTTATGACCCA
The DNA here is from genome assembly GCF_035084215.1 of Heptranchias perlo. Lineage (NCBI taxonomy): Eukaryota > Metazoa > Chordata > Chondrichthyes > Hexanchiformes > Hexanchidae > Heptranchias > Heptranchias perlo. The sequence goes on along the minus strand of NC_090328.1, from coordinate 52,871,191 downwards.
GTTTTGACAATCTTTGCCCTTTGAAGGTTGAAATCATAGATTTTCAAGTATCCATGGAAGGAGTTTTTTTAAAAAAAGAATAATTGGGGGCAGGTATGGTCTCTAGCCCAAAGTAGTTTTATTTTATGAATCATTTGATAACAGCTGTCTTTTTTGTTTCTTTGAAACAGCTGTAATCAAATCTACTGAAATATATATTCAGAAAGTTTAAACTAAAAGATATGTCTCCTCCAACAACCCCCCCTTTCTGTTCATTGCTACATCTGCGTCCCTAATAGATGTAATGGGATTTTTCAGGTGTGACAGTAATCTGCTAAATTCATCTAGTTATACTCTTGTTCAGCAACTCCTCTCCTAGATAATCTCCGTTAAGATTACATCTCATTTTATTATAAGCTTGGTTAAAAATCTGAATTCAGTTTTATTAAGCATTATTCACCCTTGAAATAATCAATTACTTCTGATGATAAAAACTAGCAACGACCCTGTTAAGTTTTCACTGTAGGCAGAAGAATCAATGGAGCGTTTTTCCCCTAGATCTGGACTTTAGCTGTTGCCAGCATGTACAATAATGACTGACATATTTTGTTACTGCTTGTATGTCCCTTTTCTACATACACAGTTGTTGAGAACTAGCTTGTGTAAGACATACTTTTTATAACATGGTCAAAGCAAAATAAAACTAACTTTTGCCAGTTATACAATTGTAAATATTCTGCCTGAACACTTTATTAATTATTTAGTAGAAGAAAGTGTTCTGAAAGGTAATAGTTAAAGTTGTCAGAATAACGCTGGATTATTGTGTTACTTAATACTTGTCATTAAATGAACTTCTGCTGTGAAAAAGACTGTACACATTATGTTGTGTTTCAAATTCAAAAGCCAAGAAGTTCAGTCTTTTGGCCTTCAGTTTCTGACCAAAGTGATCAATCTTCAGAATACAGAATAAGTGTGCAATTCTTTCTTGCATATGATAATTAATTATGTCTTAATAGCTCCTGAATTACTTATGTTGTCAGATGTCAAGAAAAAGTAGGGTGCAGTGTGTGAACCTATGTATGTTCAAAAATGAAGGGTTCAACAGGGTGTGAACCATTTTACAGGAAAACCTAGGAATCTAAAAGAGGATGTGTGTGTGTGAGTGTGTGTTTTAAATATATACGGTAGATCTGAAATACAAATTGTACAAGCCAGCCGGAGGATCTGCTTTAATGTTCCGTGACTGTGCAAGAAGTAAGGAGAAGGCACGATGGAGGAAAAAAAGGCAATTTAAGTGATGTTTGGTAAATGCCGCCTTTGAGAGCCCATGCAGTAATTGAGCAGATTAAGATAACTGACAGTAGCTGCATAGTGTGTCTAACTGGAGGTCTCTGTGGGTCGTGTCTCAGATCCTGTGCAGACACGTTTAAACAAGTTTGTCAATTTTCCATTAGATTGATTTTTCTCACGTCTAGAAGTGTTGTCTCATTTTCTCTTTGATACGCAGTCATTTCCCAATATTGTGTCTTTCTGTTTAATTCTGTGATAGAATGTGTTCAATAATTTTGGAGTTCACAGCTGATGGAGATGATTTAATTTGGGGAATGCACCAACATAAAGTGTTTTGCACCATTTTCTGTGAAAGGGGCTTTAACCCTTCAGTAGTGCTTTGACTGGGATACACAACAACCAACATTACACACCTTCAGTTCAATCAGTAAAAGCTGCTGATTAAAGGGAAGGAAAGTCTTGGAATATTTTCTATTCAAAGTACTCCCCTGCACCCTTCCTATCTGAATAGGAATAGTAGTTAATGCTACTTGCATTAAGATTTGTTGCTTGTAGGGATTTTCACCATCTTGGATCTCCTCAGTTCCTTGCTGCTCCAATATTTTCAGTTGCAGAGAGGGGCCTCTTACATCTTGGAGTGACCTACTCATTTCAGTGGAGTCACGTGGGACTGTGAGTCAGTTCAGAGTCAGCTGAGCCCAGCAAGCCCTCTTGGCTGAGTATGCAGCAGTACCCAGCCAGTCGTGTTTTTTCCCTCAGGGCTGGCTGGCTGGCTCTGGATCAGTACTCAGATCAAACTGAAATGCCGACCCCCATTGAAGTGAATGGCGCACCATGGGATGCAAGTGGCTGCTCCCCTGAAGTAATCAGAGCAGCTCAGGAGAAAAGATGACAATAATTGTCAGACCTCTATCAGGCAGTGAATTTGATGGTATTTCACTGAAGATACCATATCTTTTTTAAAGCTGTATTAGTTTCAGATTGAGATGCGGAAATCATTTCAACAGAAAATACCCCCCAGAATTTTTTTCCCTTTTAGAGTTTTGAATGTTCCATGATTTCATACATTTTTCCAACAATAATACATAAAATCCAGTTTTGGGACTGTACAATAAAGTTTTATACATAATCTCAAAACTGCACATTTTGAAAGATGCTAAAAAATTGTACCCTAAATGCAAGATATGTGTGAAAAGCACATCTTTTCAACATTTAAAATGGTCATTTTTCCTCACAAATCAGAGACTCTAAATGTATTCTCAGACATCTTGTCTAAACTCTTGTATCTGGCTCTACTGACAAAAAAACTTACTGTGTTCTCATGGCCATGCTTTGTGTTGTGTAATTTCTTCTCTTCCTTCTGCTTTATTATTTCAGTTGACACTGCAAAGTAAGCATAATGGTTATGTCTTGTATAGAAATATGCGAGCTGATCAGGAGGCTAGCCCTAATCTTCAAGGTGCACACACAATTTCCAAGTAATTCAATAAAAACTTTTATGTTGCGTGGAAAATTGATATTTACTGTTTATTGAGACTCTTCATTTACTGGAATAAGTATAGCCACAATTTTCATTCCCATACAGTTGATTTTAGCAAAGCCTCAAAACAAGGTTTGAGATTAGAAGGATTTCCCGTCCAATTAGTGGATAACTGGACTAGATTCTCAAATGATGAAGTGTTGTTAACACTTTTTTTTAAAAGAGCTGCATAAGTATCCGGTTAGGAATGAGATTGAGAGTTATAATGATGAGTACTGACAGAGATGATTAATGGGACATGATGGCTCTTGTTCTGCTGGGACAATGAAAATGTCGTGGCAACTGGACAAGGATAAATAATATGTAGGGTTTAATGTCAGGTACTCTGAGGTTTCACTTAATTTACCTTTTGGGGGAAGGGAGAAACTTCACAGAACTTTTGTTCAGGAGACTAAATGGGGTTGGTATTATCTATAACAGAACAGGGTTGTACATGATTTGTGGAAGGAATCCTTGATTGGCAGACTGGCCTTTTCTCATTTCATGCTTTCTTTGGGTCTCAATGAATGTTGAATTCTAGGTGACTTGGGACATTTTCTTAACCATAATTTTTTTTTCCTAAAGTGTGTAAATTTGATTTATTTTAAGAGAGGTGTTAAATGAAAATAAACTGTAAACTGTCTCTTGTAAAATCACAGTCATACAAGGTGAGAAGATAAATGTTAGAAAGTACGTACCAATTTGTTACATAAAGACTGTCCAATAAACACCATTTCCAAAAGCACCTTTAGTAAAACATTGTTGCAATTTTGTATTCATGTATTTATTTCACAACATTAACTAACTGTGCATGGGGTTTAAACAATCACTGTTGGGTCTGGTTTGCTGACTATTGTACCAAAAAATGCATCAACACTTAGGGGTAATTTTATGGGTTTGCCATTGGGGTCAGTGATAAATTTGGGCACATTCTGCTGTCAATCTTCTGACTACTGGTCAGAAAATCATGAGCAGTGCATGTTCGATTTTCCAATTCATGCTGTCAGCCCGTGTGACTCAAAGCTACCCCCTTAATTTCTTCATCAGCATCTATACTTTTTCCCCATCTCACCTGTGACCAGCGGTCTAAATGAGCAACCTACTCTCATTAGGTACCTGACTGCAATACAGAGTAACTGTCCGATTTCCTTCCTTAGGAGCAGATGCCTTGCTGCACTCATGGCCTCTTCATGGCACCACAGTTGAGTTTGAGAACTGGCATTTCAGCATGAACCACTTTCTCTTGTAGTGCATTCCGACTACACCATGTCAGGCTAGATTTTCCTCCACTTTACCATCCATTTTCGGGTGGGACCAGGGCAGGCAGAGAAGGGAAATCAGCGGGGAGCCATTCCACTGGTTCCTCACCTGCCACTGCCGCTTCTGAGATTTTCCTCTGGACGTGACAATGGACACTGAATATGTGCGTCCGTATTTGGGTGGGAATATTTAAATATAAATGCTAATTAAGGAAATACGGCATCCTGAATATTTTGTTTCATAAGCAGCATATCAACACTGGGTGGCAGGAGAAAAGAAAGATGGAGGAACTTGCATTTATATAGCGCCTTTCACAACCTCAGGATGTCCAAAAGCACTTTACAGCCAATTAAATACTTTTGAAGTGTAGTCACTGTTATAATGTAGGAAACGCGGCAGCCAATTTACGCACAGCAAGCTCCCACAAACAGCAATGTAATAATGACTGTTTTAGTGAAGTTGATTGAGGGATAAATATTGGCCAGGACACCAGGGATGCTGAATAATTGCTATTTCAATAAAGTCAATATTAAAAGATGTCAGCACAATCTCACGGTATACCACAGTGATTACCATTATGAGCTGAACCATTTTAAAAGTGTGTTAGCACAGACAATACCTTTATGTCCTGCATCACAGATGCACCACAGGCAATTCGATGAGATTTTCCCAAGATTGATATAGTTTATAGAAATATAGAAACCTATTTGTCAAAGTTGTTGCCTTATTTAAAAGAATGAATTATAAAGGAAAAGTTCAATGCAGTCTCTATGAAAGAATACAAGAATAACTGATCCACATTTTCCTCCAGTCATTATTGCTAGCTAGAAAACTGGTGAGTATAAAATAGAAAACCATTTTAGATTCAAATACACTTTTTCACACATCAATGACTGGAGCAGAAGAATGTAATCTCAATTTATATGCCACGTGTGTGAGCGATGATGTATGGTTTGTATCTCCACCATCAGAACCTTTTTAACAACACAGTCGAAGAAATGGTGTTCAGTTCCCCACTGTACCCTCTTTAATGATTTATTGCATTAAAAGATTGACATGTATTTTTACTATTTTGTTCACCACTTTTGGGCAACTTGCTATGACATCATTGCGTGCATTACATAATTAGCATGGACAGGTGGCTTACAGAGAATTAACCACGTGTTTCATTTATTTGTGCTCGCAGTGCTAGTGAAATAGGCAGGCACCTCTCAATGGTTTATTTTTTGATGCTCATCCTTTCTGCACTGCTCCCATTATATAGAGGTGTTCATCAGGAAGTATATTTTAGTGTCAAGGTATATTTGTACTAGATCTAGGAAGTGGTTCTTTACAACAAGTACAAATTTGCTTTCCTTAGGGGTACCTTTTTTTTAAAATCATTTTTATTGTCCAGATACTTCCTTTATAATGACTTGGGTGTGATGAAGGACAATTCAGTGAAAGTATCCTGTCAATGTAAGAGATGTCAACAACAACAATAACTTGCATTTTATATAACATCTTTAATGTAGTAAAACATCCCAAGGCTCTTCACTGGAGTGTAATCAGACAAAAATTGACACCGAGCCAAAGAAGGAGATAGTACATTCGGATAGGTGACTAAAAGCTTGGTCAAAGAAATAGATTTCAAGGAGCATCTTTAAGGAGGAGCGAGAGTTGGAGAGGTTTAGGGAGGGAATTCCAGAGCTTAGGACCTAAGCAGCTGAAGGCACGGCCTCCGATGATGAAGCAAAGGATGCGGGGGATTCAACAGAGGCCAGAGTTGGAGGAACGCAGAGATCTCAGAGGGTTGTAGGGCTGGAGGAGGTTACAGAGATAGGGAGGTGCGAGGCCACGGAGGGATTTGAGCATGAGGATAAGAATTTTAAAATTGAGGCACTGGTGGTCCAGGAACCAGTGAAGGTCAGCGAGCACAGGGGTCATGGCTAACCAAGGCAGTAGAGTTATGGATGAGCTCAAGTTTATGGATTTTGGAAGACCGGAAGCTGGCCAGGAGAGCATTGGAATGTCGAGTCTGGAAGTAACAAAAGCATTGAAGAGGGTTTCAGCAGCAGATGGGCTGAGGCAGGGGCGGAGATAGGTGATATTAGGGAGGTGGAAGTAGGCGGTCTTTGTGATGGAGAGTATATGGGGTTGGAGGCTCAGCTCAGGGTCATATAGAATGCTGAGGTTAGGAAAAGTCTGGTTCAGCCTGGGACAGTGGCCAGGGAGGGGGATGGAGTTTGTGGTGGGGGCCGAAGACAATGGCTTCAATCTTCCCAATGTTTAATTGGAGGAAATTTCGCCTCATCCGGGACAAGATGTCAGTCAAACAGTCTGACAACACAGAGCCAGTGGCGGGTTCGAGGGGGTTGGTGGTGAGATAGAGCTGGATGCTGTCAGCATACATGTGGAACCTGATAAGAAGTGATGTCAAATCAGGCTAAGCAAGTATGGAATGGATGTCAAGAACATTTGACTATAATTTGAAACAAATTATCTTCCCCCACTATCGTTCATCGGCAGGTGCACATTTGACACACTGTATGCCTCGCCTTCAAAAGGATAGTGATGTAGTGGAGAGTGTTCACAGACAATGATGATTTCAAGACTTTGAACTCTTTTGTCAAAAAAACTCTTAAAATCAAATTTATTTCCTTTGATGAACAGAAGTTTGAGAGGAAATTTGATCATGGTTTTTAAAATGTTAAAATCCATAGATAATGCATAATCTGTAGATATCTTAAAACTGTGATCACAAAACTAGAGGACCAAGTTCAAAACTGCCAAGCCTCAAGCTAAATGGAGATCAGAAGAGATTTTCTTCGAGTAGTAGCCGATGTTGAATAGAGTATCATCAAAACGGTTTCATGCTCTCAATTAACTCCTTCAAAAAAGAGCTGGATGAATATCTCATTGAGAAACAGGATTGAAAGTTACACTGGTAAGTACAGGCAGAGATGATGAAATACTCCATGGAATAGTGTGATTCCAGTCGTGCTGGGACCATGGAAATATCAAGTGGAATGTAACCAGTCAGGAGTGACTAATGCAGACAAGGATAACAAAATTCATTAAAGCTGCAGCAGGACATCTCTTCTGGAGCCGACTTGAAATGTGTGAAAATTTTTCAGTGTAATGGTAGTATCTGTTCTTGCCTGCCACTCTATTTAGAATTCAGAAGGATGGTTGCCAAGTTAGTGCTGGATTACTGCAAGTGCCAAATGAATTGTGACTTGAGTTTGACTATAAAGGTGAAGCAGAATATCTCGGTCACACTTACCCTGCTGCTTTCATACTAATACCAGGCTCCAGAGAAAGCTCAATGCAATCATCGTGGGTACTTACATCAGTAAGGAGCAGGGGTGGAGGGACTACCCTCAGACCTCCACACGTGTACAAACACTGCCTCTTCATGTCAGCTAGATAGATGGTACTGGCAAAAGTTTGTTTTTGCAAAATTTGAATCTAGTTTATAGTTTTCACATTAAATTTAGCAATGCAATTAAATATTCTTTTTCCACAGTGTTCTTGTTTTGTTGAAAAGTAGAAAAAGCAAAGTCCCCACCTGTACGGAAGCGAGTTTGAAAATAGCAGCAAACAAAATGAAACTCAATTCTGACAACACCAATGACACCATATTCGAATTAGAATTTTAAAAACAAAGTTTATCAGCACAGTTCACTTACAAATATTTTTGTAGGGCAAAACTAAGTTTTAACAGCGTGGTAAGTCTTAATGGCTGCCAAACAACTAAAAATTAACTTTTAAAAATGCTTGGGCCCATGGAAATATCAAGTGGAATGTGACCAGTCAGGAGTGAATAATGTAGACAAGGATAACAAAATTCATTAAGGTTGTAGCGGGATATCTCTTCTGCAACCGATTTGAAATGTGTGAAAAATTTTCAGTGTATTCTTTACTCCTTATTTTAATAGATTTTGATCATTAACATTTTTTTTTTACTTTCACTTTTGTCTCTTTTATTTAATTTGATTATTTCTTACCCTCTTTTTTTCACTGTCTATAACTTTTTACAATGATTTTGATGTTGTACCTTTCACTTCCTGGATTTCACGTGCCAAGTCTGCAAAAACAGTTTCGCACCGTGTCAAAAATGCTGCAATCTGATTGGTCGAGAGAAGAGCGTGATCCTCTTGCTTCTCCCAGGGTTCGAGCTTTGCTTGGACTAACGCTGGGCTCTTCTCCACTTCCTATTCGAAGATCATGGTAAGTTAGGGGATTAGTATAAATCTATGGAGCAGCGAGCACTATTGGTTCACCGCTCCGAGCAATTTCTGGGCCAATATGTCTCTGGGCATGTCAGTGCAAATACAGTTTGACTAGTTTTAAGTGGAGAATTCAGTTCATTATTGGAAGAGACATTTGATCATACAAGGCACACCAAGAAATAGTTACATTAATGCTGCTAGTGTCATTGTTTTTAGATGATTTTTTGGGAGTAATGGGGGAGAAGCAAGACAATAAATAAATGAGGAAAAGCAAACTTTCTCACAGTCCTGAATCCAAATCTATAGAATATCAAGTTCTGTTTGTCTTCAAACCCCTATTTTCTAATTTTGTGGTTCCATCCAGTCAATGCAAGCATTATTGTGTATTACGTTGATTGTAACAGTTGGGTATGTGCATTGGCCACGATCATTTATTTGGACTTAATAATATCAGTCTTGGAGAAGTAGAACATTTTGCAATATGACAACATAAATAAGTGTCAACATAAAAGATTCCAGCACAGCACAGTGAGATGCGAATAAAGCTGCCTCTGCTTTGTCTGAACAAAGCACCTTATCTGCAACCTCAGAAGAACACCTGCTGCAACACCAGTGTGACATTTCTATTTCTCACACCAGCCACCTCCATGGCCTTGAAATTAGTGCAGAATTATTGTAGTTTTGTCCTGTGCAGTTGCACTCATTAAATCCTTGATTGAGGTTGTCCAAATCCATTCACGTCAGACCCACAGGCAACAGAGAGAGGAGATCTGCATCCTATCAGGCTGGCTTTAAACTCAAAGTCCCTGAGGTCAAAAAAAAAATAATGCCACCAGACTTCACCATCCATTCTCGTCTGAGACTCCCATTTTTTGTCAGCTTACTTGTAATGCTTTAGCACTTTTTAAGCATACGTCACAATCTCTAAGATAACTTCCTTGGCATTTGATTTATATCAGCAAAAAGCTCACATTTCATTAAGATAAAAGTTTGTCGTTTTCAACCTACATTGGAAACTAGAACAGCGAGTAGATTGTCATCAAGATTGTAAACTCCATTACAAGTCATGTTATGGTCTATTGTTTTTAAAGTTACTGAAAGTTTTCATTTTGGTGTTGGGGGTCAGTGCTGGGTAAACCCATACTGCTGCCCTGTATTGCTGGGCTGTGCACACGTCTCACTTAGCTGCCACAGTCATCATGTCTTACAATACATTTATTTGAACGTTGTTTTGAGAATATGAATATTTTATTATACCTGTCAAAGCGCCTGCCTTCTGAATGCCTGTTAAAAACTGACTAATAATATCCTCAGGATTTCAGTTAGCACTAGGAAAGACCTGTTCAAACCATTTCCCACAATAACTCATCACACTACTAACCCGTTATAAGATAGGCAAGCATTCTTTATCACATCCAGTCTAAATTTCCACTCTTAAATTTATATAAAGGTTTTGTTTATTTAGCAAGTCTTATTACCTGGCTTTCTGTTGCTCTATATGGGGCTCCATTGTGCAGCACGACAGAATACAGGGACGCAGATTCGGTCTTCCCCTCTGCTAAGTTCTCCATCCCAAGCCGTATGTAATGGGAGGTGCCAAATGGAGACCCGAGGAAAGATCATTTCGGAAGTGTCCACTGGGCTGCCTCATGGTGGATGACCGTAGGCTGTATTGACAGTGATCTGAGAGCAGCCCACATGCCTGTTGGACACCTTGGGCACGTGTTCTCATAGAAGGGCATGTACCATTCCAAAAAAAATCAAAGGCAACACTTCCACTTCTCCAAGTATCCCACAAAATGAACCACCACAGCTCTTAACTAATGATTGCTCACGGTAAAGAAGTCACAAATAGTGCTGTCTCCACTCAGTGCATAGCTTAAACCACTGCTTTTGTAGGTTACGTTCAATATGCTGGATTCTCTATCAAAATCCATAGAGAAACAGCAAGATAGCAACCATGCAATGTTTTCACACTTAAGTGGTAAGATTTAATACTAATAATGGACCCACCTTCCTTGTAATGGAGAATTGAGGCTGCTGATTGAAGGGCTTGACCTGCCTGTCCTCAATTCTCCAGAGCTGTGCAGATGGTCATCCATTAGAACTTAAATAATCACAGATTATAGTACTACCCATTTGAGTGTCTATTTGTTATACTCATGATATTAGTGCGTTTATTACCTCATCTATCACCAAGGCGGCTTTGTGTAGCATCTGGAACATGTTGCCAAGATCTCTGTTTTTATTGATTCAAACGGTCCCTAGTATAAGATACCAGTGGACCCTGTCTACTCTGTTTGTAATCGTGTTCGTCAAAAAAAGGAAAACTTTCTTAGATATGCAGTGCATGAATATTTAAACAGTGGTAAAATCATTTTTAAAAGACTATGAAAGAATCGCTGCTCCTAGTTGGAAGTAGTGCTATCTCCTATAGAATTAGATTGTATGTATAGATTCTTACCCAATTTGGTGAAATAATAAAATTATTTATATGTTATCACTTTCATTGTAATGAATACAACAGCTGAGACTCAAAGATAGGGTTTGATTTTTTTTAATGAAGATGTCGAGATTTATGATGTTTTGGATCAGATTTTTACTCTTCTGCTCCTGTATTTTAGAGGGCATCCCAATAAATAAATACAGCTCCCACCATTCCATGAGCCTTCAGGTTTTCAATATTAAATTCAAGATGTCTGCCATGTAAGAACAGTTAATGGAAACTCAGGGATTATCATCATTTTTAAAAATGGTGGCTATATAATGTTAAAAAGCATTAGGGGCTAAAGTGCTACAAAATTGCCTATTTCGCCTACATAGTTTCAATTTTCCTACTCACTCTTCATAAGGAAGGCTAGACTTTGTTTTTCTTCCCTTTTCTTCTGGAGCCACTGAGTTACGTTGGGACACAGTTGCATGGGTACCAGCAGTTGTCTAGCACCTTACCCAAATAGCTACTCTTCTTATTAGAACCTGACAGTGAGTGTCAGCCAGTTTTATTGACCTATCCCCACCCACCACCCAATACGTGCAAACTTTCCAGTATCTGTTACACCAGGAGTGGCAGCCCTGCCACATTTTCTCCATTTAAGTGTCTGTGGTACAGTTGTGAAGATTCATTTGTGCCAATCTTTCCTTTGAACACTGAGACATACATCTTGCTAGAGAGTACTGAACCAAATAAAAGACTAGATGATAGTAAACTTCAAAGCATCAGCTAAAATCTATTAAACAATGTAAAGGGAGATGAAAATAGGCTTTGTTACATGCTGCCCCTCGGCGACATCATCCGAAAACACAACATCAGGTACCAGGTATTCACTGATGACACCCAGCTCTACCTCACCACCATCTCTCTCGACCCTTCCACTGCCTCTAATTTGTCACACTCTAACTTGTCCGGCATCCACTATTGGATGAACAGAAATTTCCTCCAGTTAAATATTGGTAAGACCGAAGCCACTGTCTTCAGTCCCTGCCACAAACTCTGTTTCCTAGCCATCGACACTATCCCTCTCCCTGGCCACTGGGGCTGAAACCAGACCATTCACAGCCTTGGCGTCCTATATGACCCTGAGCTGAGCTTCTGACCTCATATCCATCACCAAGACCGCCTACTTCCACCTCCGTAACACTGCACGTCTCTGCGCCTGCCTAAGCTCATCTGCTGCTGAAACCCTCATCCATGCCTTTGTTACCTCTAAACTCGACTATTCCAATGCTCTCCTGGCCGGCCTCCCGTCTTGCACCCTCTGTAAACTTGAGTTCATCCAAAACTCTGCTGCCCATATCCTAACTCGCACCAAGTCCCTTTCACCAATCACCCCTGTGCTCACTGACCTACGTTGCTTCCCAGTCCAGCAACCTCGATTTTAAAATTCTCATCCTTGTTTTCAAATCCCTCCATGGCCTCGTCTCTCCCTATCTCTGTAACCTCTTCCAGCCCTCCAATCTTCCGAGATGTCTGCGCTTCTCCAACTCTAGCCTCTTGCACATCCCTGATTTTCAATGCTCCACCACTGACAGTCATGCCTTCAGCTGCCTAGGCCCTAAGCTCTGGAATTCCCTCCCTGAACCTCTCTGCTTCTTTACCTCCCTCTCCTCTAAGATGCTCCTTAAAACCTATCTCTTTGACCAAGCCTACCTCTTTGGTCACCCATCTTAATATCTCCTTATGTGGCTCGGTGACAAATTTTGTTTGGATACATTCCTGTGAAGTGCCTTGGGATGTTTTGCCATGTTAAAGGCGCTATATAAATGCAAGTTGTTGTGCTCACCAGCAGAAATTTTTTATAATTTTTTTTTAAAAGACTGTCCCATAATAACTTCAAAAGAGTTAAAACTCAGAAAGCACATTTACTACCATTTGCTAATTGATGTGTGTGTAGGTATGTGTGTGTGTGTATGTGTATATATACATATATATATATAAAACTCAGGCATATGTAACTCAGGAACCTAATCATATTCTTCAGGAAACATGGAGGCTATGTTCCTTCAGCTAATAGGGAAAATATTAGTAATTGAATTTTCACATGATTATTCATTTTTCTCCCCTTTTTCCCTGAAGGTGCTGATGCTTGCTGCCATATGATTCTATACGTATCAGTGCAAGTAACCATTTTTCATGTGTGAACCTAGACAATGATTGGTGACTGGCTATTGAACTGTGGGAGGCATGGCCAAGCCTGATCCTTTCTTTTTTCGGCAGGAGTCATTGAATTGCAATCAGAAGCTGAAACCTTGACTTTTTTTTAATCTTTAGACAGGAGCACTGAAGCACCCCTATCACTGCCTCAGCTGAAGTCAATTAACTTAGCACAGACTGGGAATTAAACCTGGGACCCTTCTGGTCCAAATGACTAAGAATGTGCCAGGATTGGGAATTTAAAAAATGAGTCATGGTTAACAAAATGGCAGAGCAGGTTCAACGGACCAGATGGTCCACTCCTGTTCCCATGCCTCATTTAAAAGTCAATTATACCTAATTATCATTGGCAAAATACAAAATAAAACTGTAAACTCTAGGGTTCTAAAATTTTGGAGGTATGATATCTATGATTTTTTTTCTGTAAATGTTCTCCCTTGCACATAACACTCTGCCGCATACATCCTATTTTGCACCAAGCCTGCTCACCTAAACCCTTGCCTTCGTGGAACTTGAGGGGCTTCCTTGCCTCCCAGCGCAATGATTTAAAGTCCTTGTCCTGGTTTACAAATCTCCCTGTGACTTCCCCCATTCCTATGTCCAATTCACATTCTCTGCCCTTCCAACTCTGATCTACTTGGCAGCCCCTCCCTCTGCTCCGTGGTGGCAGAGCTGTCAGCCATCCCTAGTGCACTGTGCAATTCACTTCCTAAGCCTCTCCACCCTCAAAAGCTTCCTCAAGGCCTACTTTTTCAACCATACCTCCTATCATCTGCCCAAACCTTCCTCCCAATCCTGGTCAATATCTGATTCCTCTTATAAAGAGCCTTGGGGTATCTCGCTACATTTAAGATACTACGTAAGTGTAAGTAATTATACGTAAGTATAATTTTTTTAGTTTGTACAAGAAGTTTACACACTTTCTGAGAATATACTTTGATAAGAACATAAGAAATAGGAGCAGGAGTAGGCCATATGGCCCCTTGAGCCTGCTCTGCCATTCAATCAGATCATGGCTAATCTTAAAGTCCAGAGTCCATGCTATAATATAGATTTCATAATACTTGTCAGTAAAAAAAATGAGAATTATATAGTTATTCAGTTCTACATATTAGGGTGAAGGTGACAGGGTTGGGGATTTTCATGATCAGGTTGCTGGAGGCTCGTAGGGAGTGGTGGGGGCACGAGCTGTTGTATTAGGTCGAGGCAGCAGCATTGATCAGAGTGCTGGGGCCTGTCAGACCTAAAATCAGCCTGGTTGTGGGAGCTGGGGATGCGTGGAAGTCTGCTGGCTGGGAGACGTCTTGTGTCTCCTGGTGTTTCTCAAGCTTCATGTATGGTCCATAATTACCTGCACTGACTGGCAAACACCCAGATGTTCTTTGACATGTTTGTTGTGGGATGGAGTGTTGGGTATTTCACACCAGGGGAAAATCATTTTCTTGCTGCCAAGAGTGGGATCTGTGTGAACCTGTGAGTGACAGGGGTTTCTTGGCCCATCAGCAATGGCCAAGTATGCATGGAATTGGGCCCAGGGGGGATGCCATAGCTCCTGTGGACCTCTATTCAGAGGGGCTATAAGTTGGGGCAGGACCACAGTGTCCTGCAGGCGTGTGGTCTTGTGCCAGCAATTTCATCAGCACATATCTGCCGGGGTTGGGTGAAATTTTCTAAGTTTGCTACAGGTGGAGGTCATGAGTATCAGCCTCAAGACCTCCTTCAATCTTCTGCTGAGAGCAGACAGCCTAGATCATGCTACAGGGAGCCATGTTGGCTTACTGACTCATGTTGGGTTACAGCTTCACTGGCAGCAACAACAATCTGCCAACTCACCCAAGTGGCTGTGCTTTATGCACGAGTGGATGTGAGACAGTGTGTGTTTGGAAACTACTTGACTGTAGAAGCATCATAGCTGAGCCTTAGGCCCTCACATGCACTCTTTTAGCAGGAGCCACTGGATATTGATTTTACCACTCCTTTGCCCAGTGCTGCTGAGACTAATTGTACGGCCCCTATTGTTTCCCCCACTGACAGCTAACTCAGCACATACATGGGATCAAAATCAGAAAGCACCTGGCTTGTGTTGCTTTGTACCAGATTGGGCATTGCAATTACACGCTAAACCAGTTAGGAGCTCAACACTAGGAATTTATGTTAATTAGATATTATAATGAAGAAAAGTCACTCAATTATGAAATGAGTTTCCAAATAACTAAGCCTCTAAGATATTTCCTACAATGGATTCATGGGTAAAGGGACTGCTTAGTGTCAGACCAGAACATACTGACCAGAAGATGCCAGGTTTAATTCCTGGTCTTTAATACGTTAGCTGATCTCAGCCAGTGCAATAATTGTTGTGCTATGATTGGCTGTGAGCTGGATGCAGAAGGCTGCAAAGGGATATAGACAGGTCAGTGAGTGGGTGAGAAGGTGGCAGATGGAGCAAAATGTAGGGAAATGTGAAATTATCCACTTTGGTAGAAAGAATAGAAAAACAGAATATTTTTTAAAAGGTGAGAGACTAAGAAATGTTGGTATTCAGAGGGATTTGGGTGTCCTTGTACAACAATCACAAAAAATTAACATGCTGGTCCAGCAAGCAATTAGGAAGGCAAATGGTATGTTAGCCTTTATTGCAAGGGGGTTGGAGAGTAAGAGTAAGGAGATCTTGCTGCAATTATATAGGGCTCTGGTGAGACCACACCTGGAGTACTGTACAGTTTTGATCTCCTTACCTAAGGAAGGATATAGTTGCCTTAGAGGTGGTGCAATGAAGGTTCACTAAATTGATTCCTGGGATGAGAGGGTTGTCCTATGAGGAGAGATTGAGTAGAATGGGCCTATACTCTCTGGGGTTTAGAAGAATGAGAGGTGATCTCATTGAAATGTATAAAATTCTTTGAAGGCTTGACAGGGTAGATGCTGAGAGGTTGTTTCCTCTGGCTGGAGAGTCTAGGACTAGGGATCACAGTATCAAGATGAGAAGTCAGCCATTTAGGACTGAGATGAGGAAACATTTCTTCACTCAAAGGGTTGTGAATCTTTGGGATTCTCTACCCCAGAGGGCTGTGGATAGTCAATCATTGAGTATATTCAAGATTGAGATCGATAGATTTTTGGACACTAAGGGAATCAAGGGATTTTGGGATAGGGCGGGAAAATGGAATTGAGGTAGAAGATCAGCCATGATCTTATTGAATGGCGGAGAAGGCTCGAGGGGCTGTATGGCCTACTTCTGCTCCTATTTCTTATGTTCTTATGGCCTCACCCTCCCTACAAAAGGAATAGGAAAAAAATCAGCTAAGTACCTGTTCCCAGCTGTTATCCAGGCGTTCTTAATGAACCAGGGTGTTGGGGAAAGGACAGATTTGTGCTTGGCTCTGATGCCCTCTATGAAAATAGTCTGCATGTTTGGTTTGGTGATGCCTGTTTTACAGCACCCCAGCAAATGTCAGAGCCCTCAAAAAAAATGAAGGGCCTGAAATTCTGGGAGTGCTGCTGCAGACAGAGGTTCAGTGGAGTGAAACCACCAGCCAACCATGGCCAGCTGTGGGGACGGGGTCATTTTCATGGTAGGGGCAGGCCCCTATTCCCCACATAAAAAAAATGCAGTTACAAAGTATTTTTCATAAAATATCTGGTAAAATATGCAGATGAGGAAACAGGGCAGTGAACCAAATGCTGCTGCAGATTCTGCACAGTGACATGTTTGAAAATAATCTTTTAGCCATAGCCCTGTCCCATGTGCTCAAACCATGGGTTGTTTCATTTCATTATCTTTGCAAGATTATTTAAAATATTCAACACATACTTTTTACACAAAAAAACTAATGTCTTTTGCACACATTGTATGAATTGCATTGCGGGTGTTGATGGGGCTTTGAGTATGATTGTCTTCAAAGTATGAAATAAATGCCCACAATCTGCTGTGTGGTGGCAGAGTGTTTGAGATTGAGGTACATAATAATTAGGAGAAGCATACAAACATGGGGTGGATTGGAACTCATTGAGATTGGTAATTTGTCTGTAGCCTTGTTCTTTTACACGATTGACCCGATTTTTATGCAACAGTTTATTAGCTACTCATACCGGGTTCATTTTTAAAATGATGTACGTAGTGTACCCTTGCTCCAATATATAAAATGGTTTGCAATAAGTATAGGGCTAGTTGACCACATAAGTGTCAGAAACTGCAGTGTGAACCCATAAATCATATCACTAGAACGCTTGTAAAATGCAGCCTCCAAAGGCAGTGTTACTGTGGTGGATAAAGTGTAGCGGCAGTTCTCATGGAGAATGGATGTCTGTTCTAGGAAAACTCCTCCCTGACACTGCTGGGAAGGGGGAAAAAGCACCCACCCGACAGTAGGCAGCACCTGTTCCAGATAACTTCATGCTAGTGCTACTTCTAATCAAAGGCAGCAATCTCTGTCTGTGCTTGTTAAATGAGGACAGGATTGGGCTGGGCTGTGATACCCCTGCAATTAAATACATACCGTCTTTTTAACCATATACATAAAGATTGATCACTTGGTAAGATACTTGAGGGTTCCAGGCTCTTACATTTTTGGGGCTTTACTCCAGATATTTTCCCCTGGTTCAGCAGTTAGGACCACTTCCATCGCCGAGCCCTCACTCCCTATGAACTGGAGTGCATCAACATCTGCCCAAATCTAGGTAATTTGTAGCAAGTTTAGGATCAATCAGAACACCCTTGTGAATGTAATTAGGCTACTGGTAATATCATGTGCTTTCACCTGTTTCCTGTTGACCTTGGAAGACAGTAGTATAAACATTTTGCTTGATTGTGGCTTAGGCTATAAACTGACAAAACAGATTTATTAAAGAGTAAATGGCGAAGTGAATAGAAGCATTGACACATTGTAGATTTACAGTTGTCACAGGCTTAACGATCTTTAAAGACACAAAATAACAAACAATTGCGTCTGCTGCGCCGAACTACAATGTAAACTGGACTGCACACAAGGCCCCTGCATATTAACCTTAGCATGGCGGATTGATGCTGACCACCCATGATGTTTCTCTCTGGCCTATTGATCAATATTCAGACTGGCTACTCCATTTGAACAAAACAGGCTGAGAAATATTTTTCAAAAAATGGTCAGACAAAGTAAATTTAAATGTGTGTTTTGAACTCAAAAAGAGATGCCATTTAAGCATGTATACAAATAAAACCCAGAAGCTGCTTGTATTTGAATTGAATGACTTAGCCCGTCTGTCAGATACCTGTACTCTAGGGCTACTGGGTATCAAACCAAGGCGGGCCATTTCCTGGAAGAGAATCTGATTTTTAACCCCATATATACCACAAAAGAAAGAAAGACCAATATTATTGCACTTCAGAAAAAAACAGATCAAGCCTCCTGCTGACATCATTGAGCGCTATAGTGGACATCCCGTCTGATTTACATGATATACAAAAATGGACCCCCATAATTCTTGAGCACCATTAACTTCCAAGACAGTATCCCCCCTTCTAAAACCTTAAAAGAAATGTTTGGGGACCTTTTTCTTATCCAAGGCAAAGTGTAAATTCACCCCAAAAGGCTCGTTCTGACCCAAAGGGGCTACAACCAAACCTTGGTCTACCTGTAAAGTTAATTAAAAAAAAAATCCATCCAGCACTTCATTATCCATGCAGTGTTTTATGATATTCCATCAAGAGTTAAAATTCCTGTAGACGTAAGCGGCGATTTCCGTGTGGGTTCTCCTGCTCATCCTCTGTAACTTCACCAAAAGAGCCACAGAAACCCTGGAAAAATGGCTTAAAAGCTGTTCACACAATTTTTCCGTGTGCTGCTGAAGATAGATTTTTGTACAGTAAGGGTTTTAAGGGTTACAGAACCAAGGGGGGTAAATGGAGTTAAGATACAGATCAGTCATGATCTAATTGAATGGTGGGACAGGCTCGAGGGGCTGAATGGCCTACTCCTGTTCTTATCTTCCTATGTTTCTAAGTTACAGTTGACAAGCAGGAGAACTGCCGCAGAAATTCATCCCCGTAAAGTCCAGTGTATTTTATTTATGTTGATTATACCAGAACAATAAATGATGGTCTATGACCAGTGAAAGATACTAACTGTATACAAATGAAGGCCACTTTTCTGATGCTCACAGTAACAGCCAGGAATTTGCACTGTCATCCTGTAATCTCATTCTGAGGGGTTAATGCCCTACTAACATAAGCTAAAATCTTTTCCTAATTATTCTGATCCTGCCAGAGAACATCTCCCAAATCACACATATAAGCATCAATCTGAATGACAAAAGGCTGGTTATAATCAGAATGTCCCAGTACCGAAGTTCTCAATTAATTCACTTTCAAGGACCTCAAAAGTATTGTCATCCCCTTGGGTCTACTTTCACGTCAAACATTTTTCTTCAGTACATTCAGGGGTTGTACAATTACCAAGATGCCAGGCAAAAAGCTATAATATCATCCTATTATCCGAGAATCTCTCTATATTACTTTATATTTTTCTTGAAGACTTTGAAAATAGAGGTAGTACAGCATCTGTACAACATGACAGAGCAATTTTATACAGCATCTAAGAAGCAACTGCCAGTATATTATACTGTCGCAGGGATTTGCTTTAAATCTTGCTGTTCAAAATTTGGAGAAAATAATGGCCACCAAACAGACTAAACAGTTTTCTCCCCTAAGAACCTTAAGAACTATTCCATTAATCTTTTAAATCTCACCACGGCATTTTAAGCTCAAATGACATGTCCTTAAATTGATACAAACCATACTTTGCTACAAGGGCAGTCTCTACCTTGTTTATTAGATTCATCTCCACCTGCCAATAGTTGCTTTTAAGGTCCAGTGAAGTGAAGCATTAAGATACATCAAGAGAATCTAGAATTTCATGGATGGTGGTTAATGGACATACACCTCACTCAGTTTTAGCATTAAGTAGAATAAAAAGAAAGAAAGACTTGAATTTGTATAGCACTTTTCATGACCTCAGGACGTCTCAAAGCGCTTTACAGCCAATGAAGTATTTTTGAAGTGGTGTTACTGTTATAATGTAGGAATATAATCATCAAAAAGTCCAGCAGTTCCATTTTCTTTGGGTATTAAACAATTGACAAATCCCAAGGTAGCCGAGAGAGTCTTCCCTTTTGAGACAATTGTTTATGTCCCATTTCTCTTTTTACAGGACTCTGGCTGTGAGAAGCAAGTTATTTCCAATATCAATAACATGCCTAAATAAACAGGACCTACCTGACCATTTTGGACAAACTTAAAAAACTGTAAGAAACTGAACCAACAAAATCTCTGTCTTTTGAAATCTACAGCAATGTTGCAATACAAATTTAAAATTCTCCTTCTCATGCAATTAAAACAATTCTAACCAGGTAAATCCTGTGCTCTACTTACACAAACAAAATGTCTCTATCAGGCCTAAATTATTATCACTCAGCAACATCACAATCAAAAGTATCAGTTACCAAACTTACCCATCAATTCTACATCTGATGCTTGGTAACTAATGATATTGGAATTGTTTATAAGTTCCACTGTAATTATATATACCTCAGAACATAAAACATGGAGGTGCTAGCCCTTTAAAGACTACTGTCTGGAGTTGTTAACAATTATTACGATATAAGAGATGCATGGGAACAACACATGGGAACAACAGCACCTGCATGGGAACAACACCACCTGCACGTTCCCCTCCAAGTCACACACCATCCCGACTTGGAAATATATCGCCGTTCCTTCATTGTCGCTGGGTCAAAATCCTGGAACTCCCTTCCTAACAGCACTGTGGGAGAACCGTCACCACACGGACTGCAGCGGTTCAAGAAGGTGGCTCATCACCACCACCTTCTCAAGGGCAATTAGGGATGGGCAATAAATGCCGGCCTTGCCAGCGACGCCCACATCCCGTGAACGAATTTAAAAAAAAAAAAAATGCTCCACATAGCATTTTTGGGGGGCATTGTGAAATGGATGGGTACTTGGAGCAAAGTATTGGATGAGTGCAGCTCCAACAACACTCAAGAAGCTTGACACCATCCAACACAAAATAGCCCGCTTAATTGGCACCCCATCCACCACCCTAAAAGTCCACTCCCTTCACCACCAGCGCACTGTGGCTGCAGTGTGTACCATCCACAGAATGCACTGCAGCAACTCGCCAAGGCTTCTTCGACAGCACCTCCCAAACCCGTGACCTCTACCACCTAGAAGGACAAGGGCAGCAGGTGCATGGGAACACCACCACCTGCACGTTCCCCTCCAAGTCACACACCATCCCGACTTGGGAATATATTACCGTTCCTTCATCGTCGCTGGGTCAAAATCCTGGAACTCCCTAACAGCACTGTGGGAGAACCTTCACCACACGGACTGCAGCGGTTCAAGAAGGTGGCTCACCACCACCTTCTCAAGGAAAATTAGGGATGGGCAATAAATGCCGGCCTTGCCAGCGACGCCCACATCCCATGAACAAATTAGAAAAAAAAGGTACAGCCTACAAGAGAAGTTCCTGAATACTTAATATCTCATAAAATGTTATCTGTTGCAGTGTATACTGTTATATAAAACCTGACCCATCCATTCTAAAATACTCAATGAAGATATGAGTAGGAACAAAGCAAAAAGATTCTTCTGTGCAACTCTTCCCACCATCAGTTTGTTCATTTGGAAATCATATCATTTGAGTTTTTCTCCTAGTGGTTTCACAACTGTTTTGAGAACTATTATCCTCTTTCTATCTTCTAATAGTGTTCATTTGACCAATTATAAATCCACCGATAATTATGTCAAAATAATCATGATATAACAATTGGCCCCTAACCATTAGTTTTTCAAATATATAAGTATTTGCTGTCATATCTTACCCCCTTGAAATCCAAAGTCAGTTCCCAGTTGAGCTCCAAAGCTAAAGAATCTCTTGTTTTTAGAATATGAATGATCTGAGCATACTTGTGGCAAAAATGGATTTTTGTCTGTGCTTAATTTTTAACTTGTATTTTGTTTTTTAGAAACAGCATGTAAGGGGTTAATACCCAAGGACATACAATGCATCATTCAACAGAAAAATTAACAGCTCAGACCAGTCAAGGATTTCACAAGGTGCGAACTTCTAACACCAACACAATGAGTGATCTGATTTGTTAATTGACCAGACCCATTATTTTAATCATAGACATCTTTGCCATTGTCAAGGTTGTCTATCCACTCAATATTGATTTAAGGATTTTAGAAACATAGAAACATAGAAAATAGAAGCAGGAGTAGGCCATTTGGCCTTTTGAGCCTGCTCCGCCATTCAATATGATCATGGCTAATCCTCTATCTCAATACCATAATCCCACTTTCTCCCCATACCCCTTGATGCCTTTTGTGTCTAGAAATCTATCTAGCTCCTTCTTAAATATATTCAGTGACTTGGCCTCCACAGCCTTCCGTGGTAGAGAATTCCACAGGTTCACCACCCTCTGAAGAAATTTTTCCTCATCTCCGTCCTAAGTGTCCTACCCTGTATCCTGAGACTGTGACCCCTTGTTCTGGACTCCCCAGACAGGGGAAACATCCTCCCCGCATCCAGTCTGTCTAGCCCTGTTAGAATTTTATATGTTTCAATGAGATCCCCTCTCATTCTTCTAAACTTGAATGAATATAAGCCAAGTCGACCCAATCTCTCCTCATACGACAGTCCTGCCATCCCAGGAATCAGTCTGGTGAACCTTCGCTGCACTCCCTCCATGGCAAGTACATCCTTTCTTGGGTAAGGAGACCAAAACTGCACACAATACTCCAGGTGTGGTCTCACCAAGGCCCTGTATTACTGCAGTAAGACATCCTTGCTCCTGTACTCAAATCCTCTTGCAATGAAGTCCAACATACCATTTGCCTTCCTAACTGCTTGCTGCACCTGCATGTTTGCTTTCATTGATTGGACACTCAGGTCGCTTTGTGCATCAACCCCAATCTATCACCATTTAAATAATACTCTACCTTTCTGGTTTTCCTTCCGAAGTGGATAACTTCACATTTATCCACATTATACTGCATCTGCCATGTATTTGCCCACTCACTCAACTTGTCTACGTCGCCTTGAAGCCTCTTTGCATCCTCCTCACAACTCACGATCTCACCTAGTTTTGTGTCGTCAGCAAACTTGGAAATATTACATTTGGTTCCCTCATCCATATTATTGATATATATTGTGAATAGCTGGGGCCCAAGCACTGCTCCCTGCGGTACCCCACTAGTCACTGCCTGCCACCCCAAAAAAGACCCATTTATTCCTACTCTCTGGTTCCTGTCTGTTAACCAATTTTCAATCCATACCAGTATATCACCACCAAACCCATGTGCTTTAATTTTGCACACTCACCTCTTATGTGGGAATTTATCAAAGGGCTTCTGAAAATCCAAATAAACCACATCCACTGATTCTCCCTTATCTATTCTACCAGTTACATCCTCAAAAAACTCCAGTAGGTTTGTCAAACATGATTTCCCTTTCATAAATCTATGTTGATATTTTCTAAGTGTCCTGTAATCACATCCTTTATAATAGACTCTAGCATTTTCCCTACTACTGATGTTAGGCTAACTGGCCTGTTGTTCCCTGTTTTCTCTCTCCTTTTTTAAATAGTGGGGTTACATTTGCCACCCTCTAATCTGCAGGAATTGTTCCATAATCTATCGAATTTTGGAAGATGACAACTAATGAATCCACTATTTCCATAGCTGCCTCTTTTAGCACTCTAGGATGCAGATTATCAGGCCCTGGGGATTTATCGGCTTTCAGTCCCATTAATTTCTCCAGCACTATTTTTTTACTAATGCTAATTTCCTTTAATTCCTTCTTCTCACTTGTCCCTTGGTTCCCTAGCATTTCTGGGATGTTATTTGTGTTCTCTTCCGTGAAGACAGAACCAAAGCATTTGTTTAATTGCTCTGCCATTTCCTTGTTCCCCATTACCTTTTACAGTCCACTTTTATGTTCCTTGCAAGTTTACTCTCACACTCTTTTTTTCCCCCTCTTAATCAATCTCTTGGTCCATTTTTACTGAATTCTAAACTGCTGAATTTAACCCCCACAGGCCCAGCTCTTGTCGGTGTGGGGGGTTAAAATTGGGGCTCCAATGACTTGAGGGCAACTAGGGATGGAGAATAAAGGGAACCTTGCTAGTGTTGCCCATGTGTCAAGGACAAATAAAAAAAAAATCATCTGATTTATGTTTGTCTTAGTCTAGTAAAAATATCCAGTTTTTGAAGAGAGGAGAATCGCGTCACAGTACGTGATACATTCCAACAGCTGGTATACAGAGTCCATGGTTATAATCCATGGGTCGTGCTTTCAGTTACCTAGATATTGGGTAGAAAAGTCTCACTCTGGATTGTAGGGCACTTAGGAAAATTGCCAGTAAGTAGAAAATATATAGCATAAAACCCATAAACGTGACAGTGCCCTCTTTTTAGCAAATCTTAACAAGTCAGTAAGTCTTTTAAAAACAGAGATGCCTTCATGACTAAGCTGTCAGTTTTTCACGTTCTGTACGTGCAATCTCCTGCTTATTGAATTTCACAATTCATCCACAAATGTAGTTATTATTTCGATTGGCATTCTTAGAAATGTACTGAATCTCTTGTAAAGGTCCTGGAAACTTTACAAAATCAGAGAGCAACTCTGACTTACAATGCGTTCAGCCTTTAACCTTTCAGCCAATTCATCAGGATAGGCCTCAAGGTGGAAAGTTGGCAGGTATTGATGGACCTACCAGTCTCTTCCTACTAATCTCTGGCTGTATGCTGCAACACATTTTTAAATATGACCCTATTGTCAGTATCAGTCAGTGGATTCGCGGTCAAGTGCTCTTCTACTTTAGCAAAATAAAAAATTGCATTATTTTCTACCTTTTTCAAAACAAGGAAAATACCATTTTGCAGTAAATAAACTCTGAATGTGAGTGAAATAAAGCGTGTGAAATAATGTGTGTTCTTTTCTACAGCTTGCTGCCAAGTGATGACATAAAGACTGAAATAAAACGGCGATCAGATATTTTAGCCCTGAATTTACATGGGCTGTCATTCCGGCATTTACATTGGGATTGTGCCCATCGGTGACCTCCAGCACATATCCCAACAGAGTATGTGGAGTCAGTGTGAAACTAGCAGGCACCCAGGCCACTACGGGTGGATCTTAGATGATCGCTGCTGGAAAATCCAGTGCTTACTACCATCCCGGGGCAAAGTAGGTTGGCAAAAGGGGCGAGCAAATTTGGCCCCTTTTTCTTTTAGTTTATAAATAAACTGATAATGATTAGGAGCAAGTAAACTAGCCCTTTTTTCTCCTCTTTAGCCAGGGATACTGAAGTTAACCCAATGCTACCACAGCTGAGGCCAACTAACTCAAACAATTTATTTAGAATCTTGTTTTATTAGGGACTAAATGTAGGATTCGAGGCTTCAGAACAGTTTATCTCTTACCAATTGGGGTTGCTTCACTTTAATATCACTTGCTGATAACTTATTTCTTACCCTGACCCAATTTATCCATTGCTTTATATTGTCGGCATTTCAATTGAAAAGGGATTTTTTAAATTTTGCTTTACATCCTGCTTACTCTTACTCATTGTGTCTATATCTCTCAGTTCGTCTTCAACTCGTTTTCTCACTTGTCTTTCCTTCTTCTTGTAAGTATTTCCTTCTCTGTTTCCTTCCTCTTCAGTATATCAAGCCAATTCTCTTTATGTCTCTTACATGATTTCTTCCTGTATATTGTTCTTTCTTTTTCTCTGTATGTCCTCTCTTGCTTTCTGTATCACAGTGTTTATCTTCCCTTTTCTCTATATTCTCATACTTTGCTGCTCCTTCTTGGTGTAAGCCCATCCCAGGCCTAGACTTTACTACACCCTCCTGGCAAAGGGCTCTCTTTCACTCTCTATAAATATATATAGCCTCAGTAATGAAGAGTTGCAGAGGTAACGCAGAGGGGATCTTACAGAAAGAACCTGAAACTAGGATCTATCACACGGGTTACATTCAGATGCACTTATTGCCCAACAGTCTCAGTTTCAACAGCTGCCAGTCCTCCACCCTACAGAGGTGTGATCCCTTTGGCCAGTCCCAGGAGCTGGTGCTGCTGAAGGGCTTTTCAACTGGCAGCAACTTGGAAACAGTACACATCAGTGAGTGAGAGACGGAAAAAGGCAGAAGCTTATGAATAAGGCTAATGGAATGCTGGCCTTTATATCTAGAGGACTAGAGTACAAGGGGGCAGAAGTTATGCTGCAGCTATACAAAACCCTGGTTAGACCGCACCTGGAGTACTGTGAGCAGTTCTGGGCACCGCACCTTCAGAAGGACATATTGGCCTTGGAGGGAGTGCAACGTAGGTTTACTAGAATGATACCTGGACTTCAAGGGTTAAGTTACGAGGAGAGATTACACAAATTGGGGTTGTATTCTCTGGAGTTTCGAAGGTTAAGAGGTGATCTGATCGAAGTTTATAAGATATTAAGGGGAACGGATAGGGTGGATAGAGAGAAACTATTTCTGCTGGTTGGGGATTCTAGGAGTAGAGGGAACAGTCTAAAAATTAGAGCCAGACCTTTCAGGAGTGAGATTAGAAAACATTTCTACACACAAAGGGTGGTAGAAGTTTGAAACTCTCTTCCACAAATGGCAATTGATACTACCTCAATTGCTAAATTTAAATCTGAGATAAATAGCTTTTTGGCAACCAAAGGTATTAAGGGATATGGGCCAAAGGCGGGTGTATGGAGTTAGATCACAGATCAGCCATGATCTTATCAAATGGCGGAGCAGGCATGAGGGGCTGAATGGCCTACTCCTGTTCCTATGTTCCTATAATGCTGAGAGGCAGAGTCTAATAATATCATTAAGTTGTGAATAACAAAAAAAATCAAGCAGTGAATAAGTATTCAGGATTGCAAGTAGGTCTGGGAATATCCATGAATGGGAGTTGCCATCTCACATTAATCCTGAAGCACCACCAGAGCATAGGACTGTACTCGTGTTTGATGGGTATGGAGTAAGTAGCAATACTGCTGCTACAGTTCTTGGACATCGCATTCACATGCAGCACAGGCCCATTATGGTTATTCATATCCTCAATTGTACTCCATTATCAACCACTATTACAGTGACAGCATTGTTAAAATGTTTCCATTTTCTTCTGATTAGTTCCTATATTTAATTACAATTATCTGATAGCTAGAGTCATAGAATTCCATAGCCTCTCAACTCTGTGTAAACTCATTTCCCCAATCCTCTGTTCTAAATCTCTAACATTTAATTTTGTACCTATGACCCCTCGTTCTTAACCCCGCAACAATGGAAAACATTCTGTTTCTATCTGCTCTGTCCGATCCTTTCATAATTTTAAACACTTCTATCATATCGCCTCATAATCTGAGTTGTTCTAATGAATAAAGATGCAGTATTTCAAGTTTTTCTTTGTATTTGTATTTCCTCATACCAGGCAGCATCCTAATGAATCTGCATTGTACCTTCTCTAAAGCCTGAATATCCTTCCATTAGTGTGGAGCCCAATACTACACAAAGTACACTAACTAAAGTCTTATTAAGGTTTTATATAGGCTCATCATTACCTCTTGGCTTTTATATTCTATACCTTGTGAGATAAAACCTAGAATTCCATTAGCTATTTTTTATGGTTTTATCAATCTTAGGTACTTTTTTTTAATGTTCTATGAACCTGTACCCCCAAATCCTTTTGCTTGTCTACAGCACTGCGCCTACTTTCATTCAGAGTATAATTACTGCTTTTATTTTTTTACCAAAATGCATTAGCTCACACTTACTAATATTGAATTCCACCTGCCACTTTTTAGCCTATTTCCCCGTCTTATCGATATTCCTTTGCAGTTTTCTTTGGTCTTCTAAAGAATTAAATATACCTCCTATTTTGGTATCATCTAAAGATTTCAACACCACTCCCTCTACACCTATAGCCAAATGATTGATATACACAGTGAACAGAAGTGGGCCCAGAACTGAACCCTGTGGGACATCATTACTCACTTTCAACCTCTTTGAAAAGCTGCCCTTAACTCTTACTCTCTGTTTTCTCCCTTCTAACAAATTTTTAATTCGGTTTGCTATCCTCCCTCTAGTTCCGTACCCCTTAATCTACTCTAGTTATCTCCCATGTGGTACCTCTTCAAAGGCTTTCCTAAAGTCCATGTACACTATACCCACTGCATTTCCTTCATCTACCATGTCTGTTAACTCCTCAAAGAATTCTATAAGGTTTGTCAAGTACGATAGTTCCTTTTGAAATCCATGCAGGTTAGATACATGGTAATTTTTTCCTTAATTAAAGACTTTAAAATTTTCCCAATGCAGATATGAAGATAATTGGTTTGTATTACCCAGATTAGCTCTGTCTCCTTTTTAAAAAATTGGCTACTCCACAGTCCTTTGGCACACATCCACACTCAATAGAGCCCTGAAATATAATTTCCAGAGCCTCTGCAATTTTCTCCCTGATCTTCCTCAAGACCCTATGATGTAACCCTCAGGCACTGGAACTTTGACTTCCTTTAGCTTTACTAACTAATATAAAATTTTCCTTTTATCCATCATAATATTGCTCATCTTGCTGTCAACCACTTCAGGATTTACGTCCTCTCTGATATCCTCTTTAGTAAAGACAGACATAAAGTACTTATTAAATAACTGTCATTTTTTGATCATCTGCAAATTGACAATCCTCTCCTCTCAGGGGTCCTACCTCACTTTTAACAGTTCTCTTTTTACTGATATACTTGTAAAATACTTTACTGTTCCTTTTGATGTTTTAAAATTTATTTCCTTATAGTCCATTTTAGTTGTCCTTTTCCCGCTTTTAGCCTCTTCTTATTTTCTCATATTCTCCTTTAGCTTTTCATTATTAGTTTTATAGTCCTCATAAGCCCTCTTCTGCAATTTTAATTGGTTTCTAACCTCTTTATTTAACCATGGGATTTTAAAATTAATAGTAGTTTCCTTTTTTAATGGGACATATTTATTCTTTACCTTTGCAACCACTTTTTTAAAAACATCCCACTGTTGCTCTACAGTTCCATGAGCCTATTTCTCCATCCACCTCACCACAGCTAGCTCACTCCGCATCTTTCTAAACTCTCCACTAATCCAATCTGGTGCTCTAGTTTTTGTAATGACTTTTCCCCTACCTAGTTGGATCTTAAATCTTAAACCTTATATTGTGATCGCTACTCCCAAGGTGCTCACCCACAATTAGATCATCTACCTGATCTATGTCACTATTTATAACCAGCAACACCTCCACCCTTGTAGGCCTATTAATATACTGCTTTAGGAATCCTGTACACATTTTAGGAATTCAATTCCCCTTTCTCCATTTGCTTCCTCTCTGTCTCAATTGATAAGTGGATAATTAAAAACTCCCAGAACAATAATTTTGTTATTCCTACTCATCTCTAACCTGACTGCAGATTTCCTTTTCCATTTCCTTCCCACAATTTAGAGGTCTGTAATACACCCCTAGTAATGTAAAAATCTTTGGGTTTCAACCATATTGACTCTGTCTGTACCCTTTCCTCGTCTACATCAACTCTCTTTCACTGGTAATTCTTATTATTCCCAATACTAAGTTATTCCTTTGTGTCTGTGACCTCTTGTATCTATGCTGGGTAGACAGATTGTCTGATAGAATTTTTTTTGTTGAAAAAAGATGAAAATATTTTTGTTAAAAATACCCAAACTTTTATTGAGCCTGCTTTCATGTCAGACAAGATAGACCATACAAAAAGGATTTCAGAAGCTAAGAGTGTCCTGGGACCCACTTTACAATTAGAGAGCCTTTTAAATATAGTGATTACAAGGAAGTAATCTAATCAAGTGGTTCAGATGACATCACAAACCACAAGACTGAAGCTCCAAAGGTTAATAGCTGTCATCCACTCTGGAATTCGATTACATCCTTGAAATCACTGAGTGGTATCTCCTACTGTTTAGAAAATATACTGTTTTGATTTCTGGTGGAGGTTTTATTCAGTTTCTGTGTCTGCCGTGGCCTTCAGTGTAGGCGCCAATTGTCAGTGTGCTCCATGCCCTTGATCCATGATGACATTTACTTTGGACAACTATCTGCAGTGAAATAATCATCGCAGATATAGCAAGAAATAATCTGCAGTTGATTGCCAAAAAAATCTATGCCTCATATTTATTATCATTGGTTAAAATTGTTTTGAGTAATATAATTACAGGAGACATAAGCCAAAACTATCTTGGAAACTTGTATTTAAATTGAAGATTTGGATCTGATTAGGGCAATGTGAATATGGTCTGAGCTTTGACACATTATATAGACAGGGCTGCTGGACACTGAAAAGGTTAGTGTTGTGTGCAATAAAACTATCTTTTTTTTACCAGATCCCCCCCTCTATGGATACTTGCTGTGATCCTTACTTCAGCAATTGTGATTAGAGTTATTGTCTTGTGGTAAAATAGAGTGGAAACCCCCAATAACTAAATTAGTACAAAGTGCCTGCTGCCAATTAATTCTCAAATTGTATAACTCTCATAACTCCCATCAATCAGAACATTTTCTTAACCATAAATACATATAAATATATATTTTGGGGTCATGTTATAAGAAATATACCTGGCCTAAGTATGCATTTAAAGTTTTCACATTATCTTAAAACTTATCTTATCTTAAAACAGTCATCCCAGATCAGTGCTAATAATGAGCTATATTTTAAATGAATCAAATCAGAAAACAAGGAATCCACTATAAAATTTAAAGTGATACAAATACAAAAGTTAATACAAAAAATAGGCATAGAGTACAAAAAGTAAAATAACAAAAAAAATGGAACTCACTATTGTAATGTTTGGTAATGCAATTTAGACCCCATTTACTACCAAAAGAAAGACTTGAATTGAGATAGCACCTTATTACATTTCTCAGAAATACCTCAAAGCACTTCACATACAATGACATTTGTGTGATATAGGCAAACGCAGCAGCCATTTTGCATACATCACTGAGATGAATGATCAGGAAGTTTGCTTTTGGCTATTGGAGGAAGGAATGTTGGGCAGGAGACTAGGAGAACTCCCTGCTCTTCTTCAAATACTGCCACTAGATTATGTACTCAAGTGGGGAGTGGACCTGGAGCCCATAATCTTCTAAATGAGGCAAGATACCAACTGAGCTAAACTGACACTTAGCAGTGGGTGGGTTAGTAAGTACTATTTGTGAGTACCATTAGTATTACTCTCAGTTTTTGAGTTCCATGAGTTTAATTTCTTCTGTTACCTTCTATGCATTTTTGATAATGATAATAATATATGCAATAGAGTTTAATAATGTGCCATGGAAATGTAAATCCCACCATATGGTGCCTTATGACTTCAGGTCCTAAGTGACCGTTGTTTAAAAAGGGAGAAAGGGATAGACCGAGTAATTACAGGCCAGTCAGCCTAACCTCGATGGTGGGCAAATTATTGGAAAAAATTCTGAGGGACAGTATTAATCATCATTTAGAAAGGCATGGATTAATCAAGGATAGTTAGCATGGATTCGTTAAGGGAAGGTCGTGTCTGACTAACTTGATTAAATTTTTTTGAGGCAGTAACAAGGAGGATCGACGACAGTAGCGCGTTTGATGTAGTCTACATGGATTTTAGCAAGCCTTTAGACAGGGTCCCACATGGCAGACTGGTCAGAAAAGTAAAAGCCCATGGGATCCAAGGGAAAGCGGAAAGTTGGATCAAAAATTGGCTCACTGGCAGGAAGCAAAGGTTAATGATCGGCGGGTGTTTTTGTGACAGGAAGGCTGTTTCCAGCGAGGTTCAGTACTAGGTCCCTTGCTTTTTGTGGTATATATCAATGATTTAGATTTAAATGTAAGGGGCATGATTAAGAAGTTTGCAAATGATACAAAAATCGGCCGTGTGGTTGATAGTGAGGAGGAAAGCTGTAGACTGCAGGAAGATATCAATGGAATGGTCAGGTTCGCAGAAAAGTGGTTGATGCAATTCAATCCGGACAAGTGTGACGTAATGCATTTGGGGAGGGCAAACAAGGCAAGGGAGTACACAATAAATGGAAGGATACTGAGAAGTGTAGAGGAACAGAGGGACCTTGGAGTGCATGTCCACAGATCCCTGAAGGTAGCAGGACAGGTAGATAAGGTTAAGAAGGCATATGGGATACTTTCCTTTATTAGCCAAGGCATAGAATATAAGAAAAGGGAGGGTATGCTTGAACTGTATAAAACACTAGTTAGGCCACAGCTAGAGTACTGTGTACAGTTCTGGTCACCACATCACAGGAAAGATATGATTGCACTAGAGAGGGTACAGAGGAGATTTACAAGGATGTTGCCAGGACTGGCGAATTTTAGCCATGAGGAAAGAATGGATAGGCTGGGATTGTTCTCTTTGGAACAGAGGAGGCTGAGTGGAGATTTAATTGAGGTGTATAAAATTATGAGGGGCCTGGATAGAGTGGATAGGAATAAGAGTCAATTACCAGGGGGCAAAGATTTAAAGTAATTGGTAGAAGGATTAGACGGGAGCTGAGGAGAATTTTTTTCACCCAGAGGATTGTGGGGGTCTGGAACTCACTGTCTGAAAGGGTGGTAGAGGCAGAAACCCTCATCGCATTTAAAATGTACTTGGATATGCACTTGAAGTGCCATAACCTACAAGGCTACAGACCAAGAGCTGGAAAGTGGATTAGGCTGGATAGCTCGTTTTCAGCCAGCACAGACACGATGACCTCCTTCTGTGCCTTAAATTTCTATGCTTCTATGACAATCAACAGTAATCATTTTGATTTAAAAAAAAGAAAAACTGTAAATGCTGGAAATTGGAAATAAAACTGAAAATGCTGAAAATACACTGTAGATCTATCAGCAGCTGCAAGCACTAGGCTACCATGAACACTCTTCCGGGAAAGCTGGTGAACAATAATAGAGAGGAGGCGAGGAGGGAAAGAATCCATTCAGGTTCTCTTCCCAATCAAAGAGGAAGCAATGCAGATCGTGGGGATGGGTCGCGTTAGGGGCGTGGCAAGTGGTGAGGCTGGAGGACGCATCCTGCAGGGTTCTTGGCCATCTTACACCGTCCCTTCTCACTGAAATCTCACCTCCACACATTATGCATGACAAAGTGCAGCTGCTTTCAGTAGCCACTCACTTGTCTCTGCTTATCCTTTACACTAAATGATAATCCTCGCCCCTCTCTTCACTTTCAGGCCAACAAACTGTAGAACGCTCAGACGTTGAGGAGATGACACAGCATCAATCGAACTTACTTTAGTAAGCGCCAGCTCAGAGGCTGGCACTATGCACTCTGTAGAGGATAGCCTAGAGGGGTCTGCACTGGGAGACTCACCGAGCACTAGTGCGCAGGAGCATGGGCAGGGGGGTGGGACGGCCCGAGATCAGCTTGCCGGAGGAAGAGCTTTCAGCTTAGCCCTGCTGCAGAGGGCACAGATAAATCTCTCGAGGGTACAGCCTATATTCAAAGACTGATCCCTATACACTAGGATCTTTTAGGTGCACTGGGCAGCCTGCCAGCAAGCTTGTGCACAATGGCACAGAGCTTAGAGGAGACCAGCTCTAGCTTGTGTGGGGTCGCCCAGCACAGCACTGAGACCATGCAGTCAACAATGGAGTGAGTGGTCAGCTCTATGAACACTGCAATGGGGCTCACAATGATGGAGCCTCTGGTGACAGCTCTGACAGCTTCGCTGGGAGTTTGGACAGCTGCCATCATGGCTGTGCGGTGTAGCATCTCAGCCTTTCAATCCATGAAGCAAAGCATGGATAGGACTGTGGAGAGCATGGATAGGAGCTTTCAGAACATCACTACACTCCTTTACTCACACAGAGCAGAGGCAGAGTAGAGACGCAGCTCCATGACAGTGGCATTGGCTTCATGGGAGAGGCTCATGTTGTCCTCTCTCAGGATGGCAGTACGCCTGCTCTCCCACCAGCTTCTGACCCAGTGCCTTAATTGGTCCCACACTGCCAGCTGGCCCAGACTGCCCTGGCTGATGCTGAGACACAGCAGTCTGCAGTCAGACCCTCAAGGCCCAGAGCAGCTTGAGGTCTCCCACCACGGTCATCTCAAGTGCCCTCAGTGGATGATCAGCAGCCTTCCACCTCCCAGGCTCCTGTGACAGGGCAACCATATCGTAGGAGTACTAGAATAGGTAAACAACCACAGAGGCCAGACACTAAGGGATTGTACTAGGGTGATTTCAGTTCAATATCAAGAGAAGTTGTTAAATTCTGATATGAAGTAAAGGTTTTATTTTGCACTGACGTTGGTCTTCATATTCATAGTTATGTAAGAGGAAGACCCTTGGGATAGTCGTGTTGAAGGGCACTCAGAAGGTGGGTCAAATGTTGGGACTGTTGGTGTGCTGCGGGGGAGGATTTGCTTAGGAGAATATCTCCTCAATAATTTGTTGCCTTACAGCTCTGATAGCTGGCAGCACTGCTCGGCCTTGGTCTTCCTCCTCATCACCTTTTTCCTTGTCCCTTTCTTCATCTTGCTCCTGCACATCCTCCTCTGGCTGCTGCAAGGCCTGGCCCCTTGCATGGTTCAGTCATGTAGCATGCAGAAAAACGCTGCAATTCTGGAGAATTGCTCGGGGCTATATTGCAGGACTCCACCCGATCAGTCTAGGCACCAGGACCTTTGTTTGATGACATTTATGGTTTGCTCAATGAGCTCTCTGATTTCTGTATGGGTCTCATTGTATCGGCACGTAGGGTTCCTGATAGGAGGTATGAGCCAGGTGTAGAGAGGATACCCCCTGTCTCCAAGGAAACAACCTGACACCTGCTGGCCTGGGTCGAAGACAGGAGGATTGGGGACTGGCGCAGTATGAAGGCATCATGACGACTGCCAGGAAACCAGGCACAGACCTGCATTATTCACCACCTATGGTCACAGTCCAGCAGAACATTCAGTTATAAAACATGGCTGGTTCTTGAAGGGGAGAATGCAGTGCAATGTGTGGGCAGTCAATGAGACCTTGCACCTGGGGAAATCTAGTGATAGGGGCAAATCCGACAGCGCTCTCCTCCTGCTCAGCAGCCTGCATTGAGAAGATGATGTATAGCTCTGTCCTTGTGCAGAGTTGCCGGTGATGGACTGGGGTTGACAATTGTAAACAATTTTACAACACCAAGTTATAGTCCAGCAATTTTATTTTAAATTCACAAGCTTTCGGAGGCTTCCCCCTTCGTCAGGTGAACGATGTGAAATGAAATCCTCGAAATGAAATCGCATTTATAATTCACAGAACAATGCTTGGTGAGTACAGACAGTTTTTTCAACTGCCCGTTGCCAAGGCAATCAGTGTGCAGACAGACAGGTGTTACCTGCCAGGTCTCACAGAATATACAAATCACCAAAAAAAAAACAACAAACAAAAAAAAAACAGAGATAGAGAGGTAGAAACATAGAAAAGACAGCAACTGACCCGTTATATTAAAAACAGATAACATTTGTTCGCTGGTGGGGTAACGTGTAGCGTGACATGAACCCAAGATCCCGGTTGAGGCCGTCCTCATGGGTGCGGAACTTGGCTATCAATTTCTGCTCGACGATTTTGCGTTGTCGTGTGTCTCGAAGGCCGCCTTGGAGTACGCTTACCCGAAGGTCGGTGGATGAATGTCCATGACTGCTGAAGTGTTCCCCGACTGGGAGGGAACCCTCCTGTTTGGTGATTGTTGCGCGGTGTCCGTTCATCCGTTGTCGCAGCGTCTGCATGGTCTCGCCAATGTACCATGCTCTGGGGCATCCTTTCCTGCAACGTATGAGGTAGACAACGTTGGCCGAGTCACAGGAGTATGAACCATGCACCTGGTGGGTGGTGTCCTCTCGTGTGATGGTAGTATCTGTGTCGATGATCTGGCATGTCTTGCAGAGGTTACCGTGGCAGGGTTGTGTGGTGTCGTGGACGCTGTTCTCTTGAAAGCTAGGTAATTTGCTGCGAACGATGGTCTGTTTGAGGTTGGGTGGCTGTTTAAAGGCGAGTAGTGGAGGTGTGGGGATGGCCATAGCGAGGTGTTTGTCCTCATTGATGACATGTTGAAGGCTGCGGAGAACATGGCGTAGTTTCTCCGCTCCGGGGAAGTACTGGACGACAAAGGGTACTCTGTCGGTTGCATCCCGTGTTAGTCTCCTGAGGAGGTCTATGCGATTTTTTGCTGTGGCCCGTCGGAACTGTCGATCGATGAGTCGAGCGTCATATCCCGTTCTTACTAGGGCGTCTTTCAGCGTCTGTAGGTGTCCATCGCGTTCCTCCTCGTCTGAGCAGACCCTGTGTATTCGCAGGGCCTGTCCATAGGGGATGGCCTCTTTGACGTGGTTAGGGTGGAAGCTGGAAAAGTGGAGCATCGTGAGGTTGTCCGTGGGCTTGCGGTAGAGTGAGGTGCTGAGGTGCCCGTCTTTGATGGAGATTCGTGTGTCCAAGAAAGAAACTGATTCTGAGGAGTAGTCCATGGTGAGCTTGATGGTGGGATGGAACTTGTGCAGAGGGCATCGTCACCTACTTGATGGCTGAATGGACAGCAAACTGACTGATGTTGCTAATGTCACCTGTTACAGCTTGCAATGACCCTGCAGCATAGAAGTTGAGAGCCACCATTACCTTCACAGCCACAGGCAGTGCTGTGTGCGCTCTGGTATTTGGTTCTAATTCCTGCTACAACAGGTGACATAGGTCAATGACTGCCTGCCTGCTGAGGTGCAGCCTCCTCACACACTGCTCCTCCGTCATGTTGAGGTACGACATCCTATTCTGGAAGACCCGCATGCTGTAGCACGTGCTTACTGTTGCCGCTGCTGCTGATGCAGCCTCAATAATAATCTCAGCAACATTCCCATCATTTTCAGAATTCCTGCAGCCAATGAAGTCAAACAGTGCAGCTGCAGCCACAAGTGAACTCTCCAACATCTCAGTTGTATTAAAAACTGCCAAGACAGCCAAAACACGGCTCCAAAAGTCCCCAGCAGCCAAAAACGATTTCCCATCGACTTACCATTAACTTCAATGGAAATAAAAATCCTGCGCGATGTAAAACGGGCTGCTGACACACTATCACCCATTTTACACTATTCCACAAAGTCAAGATCTACCCCTATTTATCCAGCTCTGCCTAGCTTGCCAAATCAAAGCTACCAGTGAAAAGTCCACTGGTTTGCTTATCAGATGAACGGCTCTGCTAGGATAGGATTTGTGTATCATAGTTTCATCTAAATTACCAGATTAGGGTCCCAAAAGAGTAGAATACGGAGCAGCTGAGCCCCCTCCCTATGCTCGTCCAATGCAAAGTACAGCATACATTTAATCAAACTACACAAATATTTGCTCCTTCTGTCACATGATCCTGTTCCTCCTATCCTGACACAGCCATCTGAGGCATTAAATTGTGGGTGAATATATGTACAAAAAAATTAAATGCCAATAAGCTTTTGCAGAAAAACTTCTATTACTACTAGTCCTATAAAGCAATGTGGACCTCTCTAGCAACAATGTAGAATCATAGAATCATAGAAAAGTTACAGCACGAAAGGAGGCCATTCGGCCCATCGAGTCCGCGACGGTCTATGCAAGAGCAATCCAGCTAGTCCCACTCCCCCGCCCTATCCCTGTAGCCCTGCACATTTTTTCTTTTCAAGTACTTATCCAGTTCCCTTTTGAAAGCCATGATTGAATCTGGCTCCACCACCCCCGAGGGCAGTGCATTCCAGATCCTAAACACTCGCTGTGTAAAAACTTTTTCCTCAAATCACATTTGGTTCTTTTGTCAATCACCTTAAATCTATGTCCTCTGGTTCTTGACCCTTTCGCCAATGGGAACAGTTTCTCTCTATCTACTCTGCCTAGATGCTTCATGATTTTGAATACCTCTATCAAATCTCCTCTCAACCTTCTCTGTTCCAAGGAGAACAATCCCAGCTTCTCAGTCTATCCACGTAACTAAAGTCCTTCATCCCTGGAATCATTCTAGTAAATTTCTTCTGCACCCTCTCTAAGGCCTTCACATCTTTCTTAAAGTGCAGTGCCCAGAACTGGACACAATACTCCAGCTGTGGCCTAACCAGTGTTTTATAAAGGTTCATCATGACTTGCTTGCTTTTGTACTCTATTTATAAAGCCCAGGATCCCGTATGCTTTTTTAACCATTTTCTCAACCTGCCCTGCCACCATCAATGATTTGTGTACATATACCCCCAGATTTCTCTGTTCCTGTACCCCTTTTCAAATTGTGCCCTTTAGTTTATATTGCCTCTCCTCATTCCTACCAAAGTGTATCACCTCACACTTTTCTGTGTTAAATTTCATCTGCCACGTGTCCGCCCTTGCCACCAGCCTGTCTATGTCCTCTTGAAGTCTATCACTATCCTCATCACTGTTCACTACACTTCCAAGTTTTGTGTCATCTGCAAATTTGGAAATTGCGCCCTGTACACCCAAGTCCATATATATCAAGAAAAGCAGTGGTCCTAGTACCGACCTCTGGGGAATACCACTGTACATCTTCCTCCAGTCCAAAAAACAACCGTTCACCACTACTCTCTGTTTCTTCTTACTTAGCCAATTCTGTATCCGTTCTGCTACTGCCTCTTTTATTAAATGGGCTTCAATCTTGATGACTGAGCCTATTATGTGGCACTTTATCAAACGCCTTTTGAAAGTCCATATACACCACATCAACTGCATTGCCCTCATCTACTGTTGCCTCATCAAAAAACTCTTAACAAGTTAGTTAAACGCGATTTGCCTTTAACAAATCTGTGCTGGCTTTCCCTAATCAATCCACACTTGTCCAAGTGATTTCTAATTCTGTCACGGATTATCGTTTCTAAAAGTTTCCCCACCACCGAGGTTAAACTGACTGGCCTATAGTTGCTGGGTTTATCCTTACACCCTTTTTTGAACAAGGGTGTAACATTCACAATTCTCCAGTCCTCTGGCACCACTCCCATATCCAAGGTTGTGTGGAAGATTATGGCCAGTACCTCCACAATTTCCACCCTTATTTCCCTCAGCAACCTAGGATGCATCCCATCCGGACCGAGTGACTTATCTACTTTAAGTTCAGCTCGCCTTTCCAGTACCTCCTCTTTATCAATTTTTAGCCCATCCAGAATCTCAACTACATCTTCCTTTCTGAGACTCTGGCAGCATCTTCTTCCTAGGTAAAGACAGATGCAAAATACTCATTTTGACCTCGGCCATGCCCTCTGCCTCCATGAGTAGATCTCCTTTTTATCCTTAATCGGCCCCAAGCCTCCTCTTACTACCCGTTTACTATTTACATGCCTATAGAAGACTTTTGGACTCCCTTTTATGTTGGCAGCCAGTTTATTCTCATACTCTCTTTTTGCCCCTCTTATTTCCTTTTTCACTTCACCTCTGAACTTTCTATATTCAGCCTGGTTCTCACTTGTGTTATCAACCTGACATCTGTCATACGCCCCTTTTTTCTGCTTCATCTTACTCTCTATCTCTTTTGTCATCCAGGGAGCCCTGGCTTTAGTTGCCCTACCTTTCTTCCTCGTGAGTATGCACCTAGACTGTACCCGAACCATCTCCTCCTTAAAGGCCACCCATTGTTCAATTACAGTTTTTCCTGCCAATCTTTGATTCCAATTTACCTGGGCCAGATCTGTTCTCATCCCACTGAAATTGGCCCTCCTCCAATTGAATATTTCTACTTTGGAGTGGTCCATGTCCTTTTCCATAGCCATTCTAAACCTTATGATACTATGATCACTGTTCCCTAAATATTCCTCCACTGACACTTGGTCCACTTGGCCCACCTCCTTCCCCAAAATCAAATGTACTTGGATTTATACAATACTTTGCACGGAAGGACAGCTCAAACACTTTAAACATTAAATTATTTTATTTATTATAGCACCTATTCGATGCTAACATAGCACATGCATTGCATAACAGTAAATATATTGCATTCTGCTGCAAATGGTGGGAAAGAAGCTGTGAGGAGGATGCAAAGAAACTGCAAAGAAATATAGACAGGTTAAGTGAGTGGGCGAGAAGGTGGCAGATGGAGTATAATGTGGGGAAATGTGAAATTATCCACTTTGGTAGGAAGAATAGAAAAGCAGAATGTTATTTTAAAAGGTGAGAGACTAAGAAATGTTGATGGTCAGAGGGACTTGGGTGTCCTTGTACATAAATCACAGAAAGTTAACATGCAGCTACAGCAAGCAATCAGGAAGGCAAATGGTATGTTAGCCTTTATTGCAAGGGGGTTGGAGTGTAAGAGTAAGGAGGTCTTGCTGCAATTATACAGGGCTCTGGTGAGACCACACCTGGAGTGCTGGGTACAGTTTCGGTCTCCTTACCGAAGGAAGGATATACTTGCCTTGGGTGGTGGGGGGGGGGATACAACGAAGGTTCACTAGATTGATTCCTGGAGTGAGAGAGTTGTCCTAT
The DNA here is from genome assembly GCF_035084215.1 of Heptranchias perlo. NCBI lineage: Eukaryota > Metazoa > Chordata > Chondrichthyes > Hexanchiformes > Hexanchidae > Heptranchias > Heptranchias perlo. Next base: position 52,830,769 of record NC_090328.1, on the reverse strand, counting down.
GAGGAGAGATTGAGTAGAATGGGCCTATATTCTCTGAAGTTTAGAAGAATGACAGCTGATCTCATTGAAACATATAAAATTCTTAGAGGGCTTGACAGAGTAGATGCTGAGAGGCTGTTCCCCTGGCTGGAGAGTCTAGAACTAGGGGTCATAGTCTCAAGCTAAGGGGTTGGCCATTTAGGACAAGATGAGGAAAAACTTCTTCACTCAGAGGGTTGTGAATCTTTGGAATTCTATACCCCAGAGGGCTGTGGATGCTCAGTCGTTGAGTATATTTAAGGCTGAGATCGATGGATATTTGGACCCTAAGGGAATCAAGGGATATGGGGAAAGGGCGGGAAAGTGGAGTTGAGGTAGAAGATCAGCCATGATCTTACTGAATGGCGCAGCAGGCTTGAGGGGTTGCATGGCCTACTCCTTCTCCTATTTTTTTTTGTTTCTTATGTAAACCCTCATCCATGTCTTTGTTATCTCCAGACTCGACTTTTCCAATGCTTTCCTGGCCGGCCTCCCATTTTCCACCCTCCATAAACTTGAGCTCATCCAAAACTCTGCTGCCTATATCCTAACTTTCACTAAGTCCCGTTTACCCATCACCCCTGTGCTCACTGACCTACATTGGCTCCTGGTCTGGGAACGCCTCGATTTTAAAATTCTCGTCCTTGTTTTCAAATCCCTCCGTAGGCTTGCCCCTCCCTGTCTCTGTAACCTCCTCCAGCCCTACAATCCTCCGTGATCACTGCACTCCTCCAATTCTGGCCTCTTGCGCATCCTCAATTTTAATCGCTCCACCACTGGTGGCCGTGCCTTCAGCTGCCTAGGCCCTAAGCTCTGGAATTCCTTCCCTAAACCTCTCCATCTCTCTACCTCTCTCTCCTCCTTTAAGATGCTCCTTAAAACCCATCTCTTCACCAAGCTTTTAATCACCCGTCCTAATATCTCCTTATGTGGCTCTGTGTCAAATTTGGTTTGATAACACTCCCGTGAAGCATAATGAGACATTTTACTTTGTTAAAGGCACTATATAAATGCAAGTTGTTATTTCAAAATCAATGCTATGCTGTGTATATTGGAAAAAGTAGAATTTGAAGTAAATACACAAAATACTGGAAACGTACAATATTTGAAAGAGAAAGATGTTAATATTTCACAGGGACTCCTTCATTGGAACTGGTTTTGATGAAGGGTCACACCTGAAATGTTAATCTAACTTTCTCTAACTGCTGTGCATTTCGAGCATTTTCTGTTTTTATGTAATTTAATCTCCAGATGGTTATATTAACTGAACCTTTTTAATTAAGTAACAATCTAGAAGTTGGCTGTCATGTAACTACTGGTCTTAATATCACTTGTTACATAGAAAATAGAATGGTTTTCTCACAAGGGTGATGTGAGTGAAGCAGGGAGTGCGCTTGTGTGTGTGTGACCATACGGAGATGGAGCAAGAGAGAGGCTGTAGTAAGCCGTGCCGCCGCCAGGAGGAGTGTTGGAGCTGTCTAGCAAGCGTTTCCGATCTGGAAACTCAATCGTGGGGACTGGTTGACTTCAGCAGACAAATTCACATCCCCCTAATAAACTGGAGAGTGGAAAGAGCAGACACAACGTGCGAAACACCGGCAAACAGTCATCTTTACAGAAATTCGATAACCTGCGTACGTTGGAGCAAGGCTGAGTTACCTGATGCACGGTTTGTGACTGGTGAAACTCTCATTTGCAATTGCAGTCTGCTGCCCCCCGATCATTCCTGTTTTATGATTTTGCGTTCGCTGTATTTATAACTAATGTATTTATAACCAATAACGTGGGATAGATAACACCAGCTCTCCATTCTAGCAGGCGTGTGACTGACTATTTATTTTTACACATTATTAATGCTATTGATTTAAGCTGACATGTATCCAAATGACGCAATCAGTATATTTTCTTACCCAGTTTATTTATTAAGAGATGGATTTCTGACCATAAACCCATGGCGCGCTCATTAAAAATACATTGCACCATAAGACAGTCCTGGGAAAAATCAGAGTGGGTGCAATTATTTTCAGTAAAATGAACCGACTTGTGCAAAACACTCTTGAAAGTTAAGAGAAAGCTGTAATCAACTGTTTGTTGCTGTAGCAGCGGCAGCACCTCGCCACGACATTGCCGGCAGTGTTGTGAGTTGCCCCGGGCTCTGCTGAGCGCAGATATTCGGGGAGACGAGCTGGAGGCGGGGCGGGGGCGGGGGCGGGAGCGGGAGGAGTGGGTTGGGCCGGTGGCAGCCTATCAGCTGTTGATTAGAGGAGGAGGAGGGAGGGAGCTATTCCCCTCCACCTTCTCCCTTGGCTGCAATCCCCGCCCACCCCGAAGCCGCTCCCTCCGAGGCCGTGTGATCCGCCTCCCCCGCCGGCCTCCAAAACAAGTCGGACTCGCCAGACTCTCAATGAAGCGGCGGCGGCGGTCGTCCTGCAGTGTCGGCTCTCCGCACCACTCCCACTCCGACCTCGGATTTCTCTTTGGATCCCGGCTGATCGCTTATCTCATCCCGGGAGGGGAGGGGAGGGGCTCACAACAAAAACAAACCCAGCCCGGAGAGGCCAATCTTTGTTTGCATTCGGCTGCTGTCGGCTCCTGCTGCCTGGACCGTGTTTGCAGAGCGGTAGCGCCGTGTGAGTGTGAACAGACTGCAGCCTCTGTGACTCCAGCTTCTCAAACCACAGCTTCATTATTATTATTATTATTTTTTGGGGGGTGGGTGGTGTTGGAGGAGGAGGAGGAGGAGGGGGGGGGGAAGAAAGTGGGGTTAAAAAAAGAGGATGCTGTGATTGACTGAGTGCTGCCTCGGGAATCTCCAGCTGGTCTTTTTATACTCGCAGTAACTGAATATCTATAATTTAAAACATCGATCTCACACACACCACCACCAGCAGCGGTAACAACACGTTGATACTTCTGGGGCTATTTGCACCGACTTTTTGCTGATTTCTGCCCCAGTTGCATGCAGATTGCGGACTTAACCTCGTTCTGCTGAAAAAGCACAGAACTTTCGGCCGCTCTCATTCCCGAGTCCTGCCCTCCTGACAGTGAGGTAGTGATTTTTGTCATTGGTTTTTATTTCGCAGATCACTGCCTTGCACTTTGTGTTCCAATGAATTAATATTTCCTCCCAAGTCTGGGGTTTTGGGAGTGTTTGCACAGCTTGCAGATATTTCTTCCTCATTTCTTGGTACGATCTTTGGACTTTGCCTCTCCGATTCTGGACCTTGATCTTATCTGAAGCCAGACTGAATGAGAGAGGACATCTGAAGCCTAAGTTTGGAAGGAGAGAGAGAGAGAGAGAGAGTGAGCGGGTTCCTCTCATCCTCTGCAGCCATGATCAACGCGGAGGTGCTGGTCGTGTTCGTGGTGCTGTGGATGTGTGTTTGGTCGCAGGAGCCCGGCAAAGTGGTGGCCGATCGGTACGCCGTCTACTGGAACACCACCAACCCGAGGTAAGGCGCGCTTGGAGCCGGCCGCGGGGGGCGGAGTGAGCGCGGCTTCACGGCTCGACTCTGCACCGCGGAGGAGGGGAGGAGGGAGACGGATCCATCGTTTCCCTTTCCTTATTTTTTTGACCGTAAAATGAAAGATCACGAATGGGGAATTGGGGAACTGCACGTCCCACAGGTTTGGATCACCGCCAGGTAACCTCTGTGAGGCTGACACTATCTTATGGACAAAAAATAATGATGATGTGGGGGGGGGGATAAAATCCTGTACGATGTAAACCAGTACGGCTAGACTTTCCTTGTAATTCACGAAGTAGACGGGAGGGCATTTTCAGGTGAACTGCGCACATCGACTGTGGTGACACTTGAACCGGGTTAGTGTTTTGAATTGTAATGAAATCCCGGCTCTATTTAAAAGTTGCTGTTCATACACCCGGGACCGTGGTTTGAAGTCCGACTCTCGGTCCTCACGTCTCCTAAGTGTGTGTGTGTGTGTTTTTTTTAAAAACTGGAATTGAGTTTTTTTTTTATCTCGAGTGCTTCCAACAAGTCGATGTCCCGCGGAATTGGAAGACTTCTCTCTGGGAGTCAGTGAGGGGGTTTTAAAGGCGGCGGTGCCGGAGACTCTCTGTCACCCGCTGCTGAAACAGAAGAGGAAATTAGTAAATTCATTCAAACTCAGCGGGGCAGCAGCTTCCTCCACAATGCTGCATTTTTTTTTTGCGAAGTTTGTTTTATTTTTTTATATATATAAAAGTTGAAACGATATATAATCAGCGCCTGGACAGTAAAAAGTGGCTTCTCGCTGAACAGTCCATTCTCCAACCGCTCGGTTTTAAAAGGACAGTAAAAAAATATATAATGTTTTAAAAGGGAGAGACTAAACCTGGAATTTTGGAGCGAACATCATCCAATGTTTAATTGAGTAATCAGGATGTATAAATTCTTGGCTATTACAGGCGGGCCCCATGGTTATTCTGAAGGGTTGGAAAAGGCGCTAAAGTTTGAGTGGAACTTGGAGTGAGCTTCAGCCGGTGCTGCCTGTGGCCGGGGTCGGTTCACATCCGACAGCCAGTGCATCGGATCCTGATGTCTGTAAAATACTTTGTAAAGTTTCATTAGAAGTTTCACTGTCCGGTTTGTACAGTTACAATTCCATTTTTAAAAAGTTTCCAGGTCATAGCCGAACATTCATCAGTCCTGCCCGAAGGTCTGCCGTGCTATTTTCTTTTAATCGAAACCAAAAACAAAACCCATTTTTTTTAAACAGGGACTGTTAACATCTGGGTTTGGATTAGCACTTCATGCAAATATTCCCCCCCCCTCCCCACCCCCATATCACCAATCTCTTTGAATGTTTCTCCCATTGATCTGTAGAGGCTGAAGGTTTTTAATCACAAAAGTAAACCAGAAATGCCAATCGATTTGTAAGATAATTGATAAACAATTCGAGGATTAAAGAAAAAAAAGTTCGATTATTTTTGTGGGAGAGGCTTAAATTGCAAACGTTCCCATTATCAGAGGTCACCTCAACACATTTACAGAGTCTGGTGCTGTGCCACAAAACGTTTTAAAGACAGCATTAGAAACCTAGCCACCAATTGTTACCATCAATGTATTATCTACTCTTGAGATTTTGTCACTAAATGTTTTTTCAGAGATTACATGACTCATTGTGAACGTTGATTAAAATATTCAGAAAATTCCCAAATTCCATTGTAAGTTTGTTATTGAGTTTCCAAAGATGAAAATATTTTGCAGATCAATTTAATTTTACTGTAGGATACATAAATAATTTTCATAAGAAATAACCAGTTACTGCAAATAAATAAAAGGGATGTCTGGAATCAAATTAAACCCAGGTTAAATGATTCTCCCCAAGTTCATTCATTTTCTTTGGAAAGATTTCAATTTATAGAGGTCCAGAGTGTGTACACATAAAAAAGGTTGTTTATTGTTTTGTTCTAAGTTGCACTTTGCAATTTAAACCTACAATTAGTGGTTTGGGTTGGTGCTATTGAATGAGCCTTTCCTTGGCCTTTTGTGTATCTGTCACTATCTCTCCCTTTCTGTCTGTTACTCCCAGTATATATGCTCTGTGATTTTATGTGTGTGTGTAAAATTCTCTTCCCCCCCCCCCACCATGTTCTCATATTTTTATATATATATATCTCCCCAACTCTCTGCATACTGTGTGTGTCGCTTTCTTGCTCTGTTTTCTGTTTTTCTCCCAGTTTCCATGAATCAGTCAGTTGTTTCTTCCTTTCTTTGTACATATTGCTCACTATGTGCGTCCTTATGCTACCTTTCTCTTTGGCTGCATTTGTATGTTTGTGTTCCTTTGATTTTTAAAAATCTTTTTCTCTGATTCTGTATTCTCCTCTACATGTTCTCTCGCTGCCATTCCTTATCTATTTGTACGTCTGTCATTGTATCTATGTATCCCACTTTATGTGTTCTCTCCTTTGCAACGTTCTCCCTTGTTTTGTGTATCTCCTTTTTTTCTAGCACAGAGGTGATGTCCCAGTTTGAGCAGAGATGAACAAACTGATTTGGGTTACAGGGCATTTTTTATGCATTTACTGCACTATCAGGCAAAAACCTGTTTCCAGCCTTCAAATTGGATTGTAAGCTATTGGGAAAATTTCCTCACCCTGGCTGATATGATTGAAGACATAGTATCTCCTTTGTGGGTCTAAATATGATGAATTGGAAATTTTTTTCAAAAATCCAGTTCAGCTAACTTTTGTTACACTTACCACAGTTATTTGATATACCCATAGGTTTTAACAATAAGTTTTATCAAAGAAAATGACACCCGTAGTGACAAAATATGTTACCATCTTTTACGAGTTAGAATTACCTTGTGGCATTTCAAGTAACTGTATAAAGTAACCATGCGGGACTCTGTTTAAAGCTGTTTATATAGAAATAAATTGTATGTGATATTGCACTGTGGTGATAGATTATGAGACATAAAACCCATGGGCGCCTGTTATAGCTTTCATTCTTCGCAATTGCGAGCAATGTTGGGGCAATGTTGGGAAAAGCGGTTAAGCCCCTTTTATTCGGGACTCAAATTCTCTGGGTTGCTGGGATAATACAGTAATTTACCTCCTCCTCCAGAAAACTAGCAAGATTAAATTTCAATTGTAATGTAGGCAATAATGTAAGAACTTTGTATTGAGGCAGAGAACTAATTGAAATCTCACTGCAATGTTCCCTCGTTAAAAAAGGATGAAAAAATGGCGCCGGAATTCACGATCAGTAAAATTGCATATTGCAAATCCAAATGTCATCCGTGTGGCAGAGTAAACGCCATTGCATTTTAGTGCATCCTGTCACTTTCCTGCACGTACCCTGATATGCCCTCAATGGCAGACAGTGGCTGCATGATCGTGACATTGTCGACGATAATCGCTGACCTTGTAACGGCCGTAAATCTTCCATTTTTATTACCGTAGTTCTATTTGCAGATGAGCGAAAGTTATGGGAAAACCACAATGTGGCCTTTTTTAAACAGATTAAGTGGCTTGTCTCTGAGAAATATGATAAGCTTAGGTTTTTTGCTATATGGATAATATCTATGTATCGCGGTAGATTTTAAAACATTTGTGATGTCTGAAAAAAACCCACCTAATTTATTACATTTAATGATGCAGTTGAGACAGGATGACTTTCATAACACTACTGCTTTGAAGATAAGAATTCACAGGCTCTTTGTGGCTGAAGATATAATTTTTTTTGAAGGCAGTATTCCTTCAGCACCCACTATAACATTTTTCTGTTTTGCTGTTTGTTGTTGTCTTTGTCCATTCCACTTCTATAATTCTGTAGCAGAACCTTTTAAAAATATTAATTAAAAAAGATGCATTGATGAGTAAAGGGAACAAAGCGTGCATGATGCTGTTCTGCAGGTTTAAATTAGTCCATGCCTGAAGGGTTAATGCCGATTATTAAGAGTCAGTGAGGGTCAGCATTTTATTTGCAAGGGAAAGTTTGAGTTTACTATTTACTTTCTCTCTGCGCTACAAGGGGAGAAAAAAAACTGCTGCTGCTCATAAATGTGTCCTGGTTTTGGTTGTAAAATTCAACAGAAAGGGGTTTTGCAGTTCATTATATGGTGCTTAGTGAAAGTTACTAGCATCACTGTATCCAGTGAGTGTTACAGCAAGGAACCCAGCTCTTTCAATGTGGTCCCTTTGTGTGAGCTCGAGAGTAACCAGGACCGAGGAATGGTTTCACAGGCTGCTGCCTCCAGAGGGAAGGTACTGACAGGCAACTTATTAAAGGTTAATTACCCCTCTCCCTAAAAAAAGGGAAAAATTCTTCCCGTTCAAAACTGCAAATACCTTAATGAAGGGGTTGCATTCCAACCCGCCCAGATGCTATGTTTCCTGTTGGTGAGGTGCAGCTAAAGATTCTTTTCTCCTATCCTGTTGCTATGGATCTGGTAATCTAACAATACCACGCTGTGCAGAGTAAATTAATGAATGCAATTAGTCCTTCAGGAGTCCTGGGCTCACTGTGTGAGAGACGAGAGAGAAAATGAGGAGAGAAAAAAGGGGAAACGAGAGATCCATTGACAGACACATATGAGCACACAGGTACATTCGTGCGCGCGGCGCACACACACACACAGATCTTATTAACGTAGAAATTCTTGCGCCAGAAATTTGGGCAAAACGTAAGCTATTGCTTCTCTTATTTAAAATACGGACAACAACTAGATCCCTGTAATTTCTGTTAACTAATTGCTGTGTGTGTGAATCGGGTGCTTACTAAATTTAGAGTCAAATTGTTGGGTATAATTTCTTCCATATTGAGTGTCGCCATTACAAGCTAAGCAGCGTTATGATATGTGCTCAGTTTCATGGGGTGCACACATCACACTGCAGTTGTTATGCTTGTAAACATAAGTTTTTCATGTAACAAAACAAATATTCATCAGTTTGTCTTCATTTGCAATATGAAACAGTACAATCAATAGACAAGAAATGGTTATATCAAAGTACCATAAACTCTCCCTTCATGTGTTCCTGTGCGAGGAGGGGAAAAGTTTCATTTATTCTGCATCAAGAAAATAACACAAGTAACACAAAAGAGTCCAGTTGATAATGAAAAAAATTATGTTTTGAAAAAAGAAATCCCTTTGCCTCATGCTTGAGCTCCTCTACGTGCAAGCTTTGCTATAATCTGATCGAGCAAACATTTCTGCAATTGCAGTACAGCGTCAGGAGCGGCTCTCTTAAGAGGCATTACAGCTCTCTCTTGCTGGTCTACAAACATTAGATGTGAAACTGTCAAAATGACATACATATCTAGTGTTCCCTAAAAAAAAAATCAAGAATTTTAAGTGTTGGGTGAGGACAGGGCTTTCAGTTTTTATGATAAATTCCAAAATTAACTTCTTTATTTCCAAGCTCCTTTACCTGAACTTTTGACACTAGGGCAGGTTTTAAGGTACTTTATATGCTTTTGTTTTTTTTTCCCCTCATTAGTTTTGCTAATAATATCGTATTTTCCCAGTGAAGCAATTACAATAGAGTGCAGATCTAAAAAAAGGAAAATACACTTATTCGGGTCAGTAGTAAATTGCTTTACTTAAAGAAAATAAAATTAATACACTAGAGGGAGAAAAGAACCCTCCCCAGCAACAGTCATCCCGGTTACAGCACAGTTGCTTACAAACTTGGTTCTGGTAGTCCCAGGCTACTTTCCCAAGTATCACATACGCACACACCAAGTTATAAGATAACCCAAATAAATATTGCAACCTAATTAGGACCCAGGCAGGTCAATAGAAAGGACAATGCTAACTGGCATTGTAAATGGTTCCTTCTGCTCAGGTACTGCCTCTTTTCCTTTCAGAATGGCTGTCATGACACCCCCCCCCCCCCCCCACCTTTAAAAGAAAACGCCCTCGGCCTTTCTGTCCTTGTAAACTATCGCTCTGTCTCCAACCTCCTATTCCTCGCCAAAGTCAATGAAGGTGTTGTTGCCTCACAAATCTGTGCCCATGTTTCCCACAACTATCTATTAGAATCCCTCCAATTAGGTTTCTGCCCCTCCCACAGCGTTGAAACGGTCCTAACCAAGCAATGTTCTCTGTGACTGTGATGGCAGTGCATTATCCTTCCTCGCCCCTCCTTATCTCTGTAATCTCCTCCAGCACTACAAACCCTTCGCCAATCTCCCCGTTCCTCTGACTCTGGCTTCTTGTGCTTCCCCCCCACCTCCCTTCACCCCACTGTTGGCGGCCATACCTTCAACTGCTTGGGCCCCATGGTCTGGAATTCCCTTCTTTCCTCCTCCCCCTCCTCCTTTGACCCTCCTTAAAACCCACCTCTTTGACCAAGCTTTTCTCCTAATATCTCCTTTGGCTTGATGTCCATTTTTTCCATGCGCTTCTATGAAGTGCCTTGGGACAGTTTTCAACACGACAGGCGCTATATAAATGCAAGATGTTGTTATTGTTCAGTATGGCTCGGTGAAAAATAGGAACAACTTTCCTGACCAGTCTCCCTGTTTCTAAAGCAATTGTGGCAGTTAGTCTTTCCTTGGCACCCATCATGGCCTGTCAGCAATGCCTTTTAGAGCTATGTAGTAATTAAATACTTGTCAGTGGAGTATTTTCCATAATACTTAAAACAGAAAAGACAAGGGTCCTGCTTTGAGCAATGACTGTCAGGGGAACAATGAAAACTAATTACACACATGGCTGTCACTATTGTTAAACTTGTCATTTGGGAAAAAACATGACAAAGTATGTGTTTTACTGATGACTGTTTATGACAAGAAGCCCTGCTTTAAAGGAAGTGTTATTTCGTGGATTTTTTCAGGTCTACATCTCTTCCCCCTTTTCCACTTCCAAAGATTTGTTTTACAATCCTCTCCGTCCCCCTAGTCGTCAATCTGGTTTCCCCTCTTTACTCTTTAATGTTCACAGAGTTTTGCTCAAAAGTGTTATGGATTACACAGGAGCATAGTTCTTAAATGTTCATCAGCTGAAATAAATCTGGTTCACACAGGAACTGGCCCTACACTTGGGCAAAGTAAATCGGGATCGTGCACAACAACCAATGCCAGTCTTGCATGTTGGTAAAGTAAATAAGATAAAGCTCACAATAAGTGATAGCGGCCCCACACAAAAACAACCCGCCATTAATTAAAATAATAAAATACTGTGTGGGCATTTCCTGACTTGTCAGGTTTGACCATTTACTGTTGATCACAGGCAATCCTATCACTTCTGATTTAGTTCAGCACGTACGTTATGCAAATATATATTGCACCCCGAGAAGTAAGATTTTTATTGTATGTTTCAAGGTAAAAATGGGAAGAATCATCAATTTGAATATGCTACATATGATTTGCTGTAAGATGAGTTTATACTTGATTAGTTCACTGTGGTCTTAATGCAAGGTATGTTAAACAGTGGTTCATCTCTTTCATTGAATTGTGGGTTTATTTTGTTTTATGAGACTTCAGAACTCTTTAACTCATGGACATTGCATTTCCTCTTTCCATGCAAACATAAGTTGCCCAGAGCAGCACAATAAGAGTGCTGTGTGTTGTGAAGGAGAATGGAGATTGCAGAAGCTCAGCAGCTTAGCTGCACATCTCCATGGGTCAAGTCCCAGAGGAGACTGGAGGGTTTCTTTTTGATGACACAGGGGAAAGACAAAGAAAGGAATGGCATGGAGTCAAAAGTGAGGGGGAAGGGAGGGGGACAGAACAGGAGGGTTTAAGACATTGAAATTGAGCAAACATTTAGAGTGCATTTGTATAATTATAGTTTTACCTAGAAAAATGAGAATTTTAGCCTTGTATATGATTTTAAAAAGATATATGATATATATGTGAAATGAAGGATGGAGCTGCTGTTCCTGCTTTCAGCCACTGCATTTTAACACCATAGTCTCCAAGCAGTTGCACAGAATGACCTTTGAGGTGCAGCCGTGTTCAGATCTGGCTGAGGTAACTCTATCTGTGAGTGGCTACTTTCAAAATGGATGATGCTGGAGAGACCTGTGTGGTTTCAGAGAACAGCAGGACGAAGCATTGCAGGCTTCCCTTTGCACTGGTTGGAATTGGCTTTTGATAAGCTTATGAACAGCTTAGCTGTTGCCTCGTATGTGTGATTGAAAGTAATACCCCTCTAAACCAATAAATAATCACACTGATTAAGTGTGAGAGAATGGCTAGGTGAGGATTAATGTGAGGACTGAAGGGGAGATTGTTGCTCATCACACAGTTAAAACAGTACAGATTGGCTCTCCCTGAAAACTGGACCCTTTAGAGTGTTATATTTGTTGCTAAATCACAGGATGTTAATAAGAATACACACTTTGTGAGTTTATTAAATAGCCCCCAAGATTTGCAACAACATAAATTGCTCCCGTGTAAATATTTTCATTTTCTAACTTAGGAACGGTGCAGTATCACACTCAGGTGATAGCAACAATTCTGCTAGTGTCTTTGAGTGGTCAACAACAGTCGTAAGGACCCAACATTATTGAAGTCCTTCCCTGCTATCTGTTTTTTAAAATTAATGTTATAAAATGCTCTAATTTGCTGGGGATGGCTGACAGTGCAGATTGCGTTCTCAATGGGCGACAACACTCACAAAGGATGTAATGTCACCAAAGGATTGTGACACTGCTTACTGTGTGAAAATTGACCATAACTTTTATTTTGCTAGCTGCATTCTATTTTAAGTAGTGGCTCCATAGCGTGATGGTGCAGTTTGGTGGTGTATAAATGCATTGTATAGTGGAAGGGGTCACACATTGATTCACTCAGGACATCAGAGAGTGAACTAATGGGGCAGAATTTGCTCTCAAAATAACGGAGGAGCTCAACAGCACTCTCCGTTTTTAATGGCGAATCGAAGGAGCAAGTTCTCGCGTTTTCACATGTGCACTAAATCGTGGAAACCGTGAACTTGCTCCTTTAGGTTCGCCGGTGATTTGACAGCTGCGAATTAAAGGGCGATCACACGCTGAAAAATCGCAAACTTGCTCATCCGCCCAGCTGGAAAGTAACTAATTACGCCACCAAAAGGTACGCTTAAAAATACCAGGTCCAAACTAAGTTTTAAAAGCGCGGTTTTTCTTAATGACTGCCAAACAACTAAAAATTAAATGTTAAAAACGTGGAGTCTCATATTACTCTTTATTTTAATAGTTTTTGGTCATTAAAAAAAAAATTAAATTTAAAATTTTTAAAAAATGCCTTCTGTCTCTTTAATTTATTTCAATTATTTCTTTGGCATTTTATTAAAAAAAAATTAAATTTTTATTTACAATGACTTCCAAAACTAACTTTAAATGAATGAAATCTGCTTGCCTGCTTGTGGGCGTGACTTCTCTTCCTGACAGATTTTGTGGGCTTGTCTTCTACTCTCACACACTGTTCTGTGTGCATCAATTCACCCTGCTCAGAGGATGAGTTGATAGCGCACAATTTTTTAAAAGTTCAAAATCAAGCAAGTCGACACCACAGAGCTGGCAGTAAATACATTCATTAATTTAATTAGCAGGAGCTGCAGCGAGCTCAGCGCAAGTTCTGGACCAATATTCTTCTCTGATATACCCGCTCTGGTTGGATCAAGATTGGACAGGTAGAGGATTAAAAGTAGGCCTGCTCCTGCTCAGCCACTCTATCAGGAAATAGTCTGTTGTGTCAGGGTGGGTGGATCCTAAAGAGGGAAAAAAACATAAAAAGTAAAAGGGGAGGAGGATATATGTGAAAAGAAAATTCCATTTACAAGTCTTCACATGTATTGAGGGAACAGAATTACACATTTCCACAGACAACATGCCTGTTCATATTCAGTGAAACTGTCACAAAGCAGTTTGAGAGCATTGCAAACAAAACAAAAAGTTTGTTCAGGTGTGTGAAGGTGAAACAGATTTGCATTCATGAGATTAGTTTAACCATGCAAAGTAAACATGCCTCTTCTGCATTTGACAGTCACTTTATTGACTGTAGCAGCCAAGGGCTGAATTGGTTATTCTAACTGGTGGTGAGGAATTAGGAACCGCAGGCAGCACTTCACAAGATACTTACAGATGAGTGAGGCCATTTGGCCCATCTTATTCCTTGGCAGCTGTTTTATTTACATATACTTGAAATCAATGGAAATAAAAAACGTTTTATACTATCGCATAAAGTCAAGCTCTACCCTAGAGTGTTTTATTATCTCCCACTAACAATTTATGAAATCAAAAAAAAAGATTTTGTTGCATGAATTCTCACTTAGTTGGGATCCACAGACAGCATTCTGGAAATAATATGAAGTTGTGCGAAGAGTATCCAAAAATGTATACTTGCCAGGGAAATGAATGGAATTTGCTGTTGGTGAGTTCCAACTTTCATTTACTTGTGCAAAAAAAGGCCAAATGTTTCTAAAAGAAGTCTCTTAAGTCTCTCCTTCCACAAGGGATGTTCTCAGTTTATCTTTAGCAGCATTTTAGAAAAATGTTTATGAAATAATTTATTTAATAATCTAACAAGTTATCACTCCTCCATTCCCCAAATAGTCAGCCTGGTGTGGGTTTCAACAGTATAAAACTGTTGAGATGCCATTGGCGTTTGATACTTGGTTTGCCTCTCTTGTTGTTAGTGTGGTGTAATATAATAATTTGTTATAACAGCTGACATTACAATCCAGCAGATTTATTGGAGAAAATTACTTTAGTTTATAGTGGCAGAGTCACATGCATGAACAGTTCCTGGCAGGTCAGTGAATGAGGTTAGTGATATTTCTGCTGGGATTTTTCTTACTTCATTTTTTTTCTTTTGAAAGCGTAGTTAGATTTTCTAGTGTGAGAGTTGGTGATGAGAGGAACGCTGCAGTATTTCAATGTGTTGTTGTCTGAAGTAGTTTTTTCTTTCATGTCCTGTGGTTTTTATGGGGTTTTTTTGTTGGTTTTAATGATGTTTGCCCCACATTTCTGCAAGCCAGGACCTTTCATAGCTCTCTGTTGCTGAGTTCCACTTGGAAGGAGCCATAAAACGGTAGCATCAAACTCCAGTAAATATTGACTGTGTCTCAGAGCGTTGACCACTCTGAAAGCGGGAACCACCAAATTAAAAGGCTGCTATTGTTCTACCCTGGGCCAGCGCTCCATAACTGGCACCAGAGCATGTGTGTCTTAAAAGCTAAGAATCAGCACAAGAAAGATATAGAAAGATGCAGGGTGGGAATTAAAACAGGCAACACAGTGGAACTGACGTGCTGAATTACAGAAACTTCCACAGAGCTACGTTAAAAACACTGTCTGCCCTCATGGAGAGGCTGGATTTATAAATGGAGGGAGCTAATTGACTCACTTAACATTTTGCCCTTTGTGTGTCATTAGGCAGGGTCTAAACACATAGTATTTTCAGCCTGTACAGATTGATTCAGCTAAGTTTAACCCTTTCTGTCATTTCGGAGAGCATAAATTCAAAACTGTCTTCGGCTGGTTTACACCAGCGTAAAGTGACTGGAGCAGTTTGTGGAATGCTTTTGCGATGCATCCATTGCCCATTTACCTTAGCGTTCCGAATTACATTGGTGGTGAATTTGCAACTAATTTGACTCTCAAATTGAGGTTGTGTGCACTGAGAATTATTTAGCCTAATTGCAATTTTGGACGTGGTCTGGTGGGCATTCACCCAGCATGTCAGGGTAAATGGTCAACTCTACTGTTGATTCTAAGGAAAAGTACCATGCCTATGGTGGATTGTAATTTATTACTGTCTTTCCAGTGCCTTGCGAGTTGCAGTGTGATAGTGTTTGGTGGGCTTGCTAGCACAAGCTGATTCAGTTAATCATTATTCTATTTGAAGCTGAATATGAGTGGGCCACGTAAGAAAGAGTTAGCTGAACGGACACTACAAATGATGAGTCTAGACAAAATACAGAGGCTGTGTTGGTTTGGAGCTGGTTAGTTGCATTTCGTGAGCAGACCTTTTAGGTAAATAATTTAAACACTTAATTTAAGGGGATATGAGCAAGTGTGCGGCAGCTTTTTAAGAACTATTTAGCTATCTTTCAGCTGTCAAAATACATACTAGTTTGCTTTTATACAACATTCACAAAACTCATTTTCTACAAATTGTGCACACGTGTAACAGGACTTTGTAGATATTATTTTATAGAGGACAAGAGTACAAGGGGGCAGAAGTTATGCTGCAGCTATACAAAACCCTGGTTAGACCGCACCTGGAGTACTGTGAGCAGTTCTGGGCACCGCACCTTCGGAAGGACATGTTGGCCTTGGAGGGAGTGCAGTGTGGGTTTACTAGAATGATACCCGGACTTCAAGGGTTAAGTTATGAGGAGAGATTACACAAATTGGGGTTGTATTCTCTGGAGTTTCGAAGGTTAAGGGGTGATCTGATCGAAGTTTATAAGATATTAAGGGGAACGGATAGGGTGAATAGAGAGAAACTATTTCCGCTGGTTGGGGATTTTAGGAATAGGGGGCACAGTCTAAAAATTAGAGCCAGACCTTTCAGGAGCGAGATTAGAAAACATTTCTACACACAAAGGGTGGTAGAAGTTTGGAACTCTCTTCTGCAAACGGCAATTGATACTACCTCAATTGCTAAATTTAAATGTGAGATAGATAGCTTTTTGGCAGCCAAAGGTATTAATGGATATGGGCCAAAGGCAGGTATATGGAGTTAGATCACAGATCAGCCATGATCTTATCAAATGGCAGAGCAGGCACGAGGGGCTGAATGGCCTACTCCTGTTCCTATGTAATGTTAAGATGTACCACGCAGAATTCCACAGTAAATGTGGCTTTGATGCATCATGGTGAAAAGCTGGTTGTTACGAAGTGATTGACTGTTGCCGTGTGCATTTGAGATTTGCATGCACTTTGTGTGCTACCATGTGTTTTATCTTAGGAAAAAGTATCCTTAAAGATTATGGGTAAGATTGGGATACATCCTCCCGCCATACCCCATCTCCTCCTGCACTTCTGACTTATTACAAATTACGGCTAAAATCAAAAGATAGAGGAAGAAATGACTCTGAGGCCATTGAGATTCTTGTCCTATCAGGTTTGACATTCTGTCGTATTTGTTTGATCTTTTTGTACAGCAGTTAGCAAGATATGGTGGTGTCGTGGTCATCCAGAATCTTACCAATGCCATCACACCAAGGCTGTGTGTCGACAACAAAAATTCCACTTCCCACGCCACAAAAATGTCCAATGCTGCTTACATTATGGGATTAGAAGCAGATTCTCTTAGTTTTTTGCTGTCCAGCTAAAGAATTCGCCACATCATAAATATATTTAGCAGCACTGTAAATAGACAGAATTCGAGATACAGCAGCAGTATTAACCTCAGTTGTTGGTAATATTGTTGATGCATGGTTGTTGAATGCTGAACAGTTCTGGTGTGTTGATTGCTCATTAAATTGTTTACTTTGCAATAATTACATTGTTTTGAAATGCTTGCTCATGCCTCCTTAAACTTATCTTGCTCAACTTGTTTGCAGTGTACTTTTGTCCAGATGTGATTTCCTTCCTCTACAAACAATCTCTGCCTATAAAAAATCAAGGCAGTCTCAGTGATGGCGGTAAATGCTGGCAGTTCTGTCATGAGCATAAAAAAACCATAACTCACCTTCAACGTCTCTCTCTCTCTATTTTATCAACATTACGATGGTCAGGACTCCTGTGAAATTTCCTCTTTTGTTCCTCCTAAACTTCAAAGGTGCTATTCTACACATGTTTCCTCTTCCCTACATCCTCAAAAATCAGGACTCATTGCACATTTTCCTACTTGATCCCATTCTTCTTCTGGCACTGGAAACTGTGGTGCTCCCTAATATTCCCTTCCACTGTGGCTTTTCAAACCTAAGCCTGTCGGCACATAATCACTGCTTCCTGATTTCCCTAACCTTCTGATTTATTGCTTCCAGTGGTGTCTTGCACTGTTGGCCTTAGCCTTTCCTGTTGGTTTCTCCATTTCAAAAAATAAGAGGTAGATAGTCTGTTAATTCAAATAAGAATGTGGTTGCTGGTGCAACTTCAAAGTACTTCTTTTCAAGGCTTCTGGCGTGAGGAATACTGCAACCAGTGACCATTAGTGCTGCATCCCAAGTGTCAATGGCCTCTTTTTGATTTTGTGTATCTGCTAATAAATAAGATTGTGCTGGTAGTAGAATTGCCAATTGTACCTAAGGATAAACAGATTTATTTTGAACGAATTTACAACGCTTCTGTTGCAACATGAGCTAATTTGATTTAAAATGGTTTCTGTGCTAGGATTTAATAAGTCACAACTAATTCTGATTGATCTCAGACATTTTCTTTCATAAAACCCAGTGCCTCGTTTATGCTACAGCTGCAACTTTGCATTTGATGTGAACTTGCAACTGAGACACAGCAAACGGGCGAATGTAAATGGTGCAGAGGGATTTGCGCCAATCACGGTTTGAAATAAAGGCTTTCACCATCTGAGTTTGGAGATTCTCATCAGGCTGCCATCAATGGCTGGCGCAAATCTCTAACTGTTTTTAACAGGGATAGCTTAATATCTCCTGGAAATAATTCAGCACAGTTATAGTTATTCGACTGTGTCGCTCCCCAGAGTGCTTATTGGATAGGTGCACTGCATGGTACGGAGTCTTACAGACCAGGAAGGACCCAGGTTCAGTCTCCAGTCCGCAGTAAATTTGCTGATCTCAGCTGGACAATAGTTGGCTAGGGTGGGTCAAAATCAGCTACGGGTTTCTGATCTCTATCCAGTGACTCCTTTCAGGAAAGTGCATGTGTGAATGTTAGACGAGTCAGAATCGAGGCTGAATGCAGTCGCCTCCATGGTTGACTACTTGGAAGAGAGACCACAGGGCTGGTGCCCATGGAACCATATATCAGCATAAGTCAGTTTCTTCAGAAGACGAGGGGAAAATGTTAGGGTGGGGGGGGGGGCGGGGAGGATCTCTTGGTGGAAGAATTGCATTCTGCTTGGCTCATCTGGAGATGTGGAGGTTGATTTGCAATTTGCCGCCCGGGTGTTTGTGGATCGAGTGCCTGTTTTAGAAACAGTTGATTTCAGTGAAAATGAAAATGGGGTGGTTTCTGTAAAAGGTGGCCGATCCGGGTGGCAAGTTGAAAACCTACCACATGACCTTTACTGAGCTGTGCATGTAAATGTCTCTAAAGTCCTCACAAGCACCTGAAGTGCTGCAATTACAGTGCGTTTTCTCCATAGTGGGTAGTAAGTGGTTTAGCAACTGCAGGGCTGCAACGTTTCAGATGTTAATATATTGGTAGTATTGGAGGAAGGCAAACTCTTCCTCCCCACATCAACCTCAGTGCACCGAAGACGTTAGATGTTAATGCCACTGTTTACCTGCTTTGAAACGAGTCGTCTTTGCTGTGAAATTGTGGAATGCCATATGTTTAGTGTGAAAAATATACATTTTAATAACAGGGCTTTATATTCCAGTGTACAAATGCAGCATTGTTTACTGATTTCTTTGTCTTGTATCAGCACGATTTTGGCTCTTTTCACTGAAATTTGTGAGTTCATTCACAAAATGGAGAGACATCCCAGAGATCTGTGACTCTTAGCTTATCTGTGACTGCAGTCTCACTGCAGCTTCTCAGCAGCCAGTAGCTTTACGTCACTTTATTAATCATACTGGATATTCTGTTTAGGCGCCCAAATCTTGCGTCCAGGCCTTTTACAGGAGGGCACAGAATCTCGAGAAGTCTGGAGTGCACATGGTCCATGCATCTTACCTGCTTTTACTTTTGGAGCATTTTACACCGTAACCCCCTTGAAAAAAACATTCTTGTCCCACGGGAGAAAAATTTTAGCAAGGCTGGTGTTTGAGAGGCTGTGTGAGAGTTGTTTCATGCTGTGTACAATTTCCATTTATTCAATGTAAAAAAGATTATGAATCACAAACTCTTACTCTGAGGTGATTTTTTTCTGTCTCTCTAAGTATACGCAACAAATTAAATTGATTGCACAAAGAGCTCTATTTGACCAGCTCCAATTCATTTGGCTGCAGACTCACAATCCCAATGAGAGCGATGAAGGATTTAAAAAGCCACCTTCTCATTGTCCCAAACACAAAACCCTTCCGCTGCGATCTTTCAGCTAACTTCTTCACTTCTTAAATATCCAGGGGGCAAACTGGCCATTCTTATTAATCGGCTTAAAGCTAATGAGATGAATGGATCTTAAGAAGGACCTCAAACTGTCCTAAGCCCTTCACATCAGCAGTTTTGAAGGGATTGTGAGGGGGGTGTCTGTGTGTGTGTGTGTGTGTGTGTGTGTGTGTGCAGAGGCTGGGGGAGAAGTGGATCGGACTTCAGAGAATAGTTAGCCCTTGTTTTTCTAAGATGTCAACACATTCTCAGGTTTTACCTCGGGTATTAGTCTGCCCCCTCCCTGTTCAATCATGTGCTGACGAGGCTTGAGACAATGAAAGAAGGAATTAGTTTGCTTTTTTTGGGTGAAAAATACCATGGGAAAGGCAGGAAAGGCTGAGCTGGTTACTGGGGACTTAGCCGCTGACTTGCTGTCAGTGAAGTCTATTTGAATAACCTACCCTTTTAGCCTTCATTTTTCCCCTTTGTCCACTCCAGTTCATAAACGGTAGCAGCTGGAGATTTTTATTCATGTAAGCTGCTGCTTAATATCCATGAAGATTTCTAACTGGGTCAGGAGAGCAATAGGATTTTATTTTTTTGTTTTTTTTTTGCCCCACATCTAGTTAAGGCCAAAGCTCCAAATGTTCCTTTTCAATCCAGAAGTACTCACCTTTTGTGTGTTCTGTGCTTTGTCTTTATCACATTCTTTATTAACAGACAGAGGATACAAACCACATTTTCTTCACAGAAGCTTGAAAAGTCCTCGAGCCCTCAGAGGATTAATAAGCTGGAGTGCTTGAAGTGCTTGTTCTGGTGCTGTGTGAGGAGCTGGACTCAGCGCTGTAGAGGTGATGGCAGCTGCGGGTCAGAAGCATTTCATCCAACCATATGTTTATGGGTTGAACAGGTCACAGTTGTCAGCAGTTATAGAACACATCTTCACCCTGTATAGGTATAGTAGCTGTAGATTATGTTTTGACAGTATGTAGGTACATAAGTTATAGAGCACACTTCCACACTGCAGTTACAATAGGAATATATCATATCCTCATACTGTGTAGATACGGCTGTGATAGATCGTAACATCACACTGTGCAGGTGCATCAGTGATCGATTGTGTCACACACTGTGCAGGTGCATCAGTGATAGATCGTAACATCACACTGTAGGTGCGGTTGTGATAGATCGTAACATCACACTGTAGGTGCGGTTGTGATAGATCGTAACATCACACTGTAGGTGCGGTTGTGATAGATCGTAATATCACACTGTGTAGGTGCGGTTGTGATAGATCGTAACATCACACTGTAGGTGCGGTTGTGATAGATCATAACATCACGCTGTGTAGGTGCATCAGTGATAGATCGTAACATCACACTGTAGATGCGGTTGTGATAGATCGTAACATCACACTGTGTAGGTGCGGTTGTGATAGATAATAACATCACACTGTAGGTGCGGTTGTGATAGATCGTAACATCACACTGTGTAGGTGCATCAGTGATAGATCGTAACATCACACTGTAGGTGCGGTTGTGATAGATCGTAACATCACACTGTGTAGGTGCGGTTGTGATAGATCGTAACATCACACTGTAGGTGCGGTTGTGATAGATCGTAACATCACGCTGTGTAGGTGTGGTTGTGATAGATCGTAACATCACACTGTAGGTGCGGTTGTGATAGATTGTAACATCACACTGTAGGTGCATCAGCGATAGATCATATTGTCACACTATGTCGATGCAATAAGAAAGAAAGCACTTGCATTTAGATGGCACCTTTCATGACCTCAGGAAGTCCCGAAGCGCTTCACAGCCAACAAAGTACCTTTTAATTATAGTGACCATTGTAATGTAGGGAAACGAGGTCGCCAACTTGTGCACAGTAAAGTCCCACAAACAGCAATGAGATAAATGACCAGATAATCTGTTTTTGATGGTTTTAGTTGAGGGATAAATATTGACCACAACACCAGGACTACTCCCCTGCTCATCTTTAAATATATCCTTTCTAAGGAGAGGTGCCCAGAACTGTACACAGTACTCCAGATGTGGTCTAATCAGGGCTTTGTATAGCTATGGCAAAACTTCCTCCCTTTTATATTCTAGCCCTCTAGTTATAAAGGCTAACATTCCATTAGCCTTTTTGGTTATTTTTTATACCTGACATTTTACACAATTTAGTGATCCGTTTACATGAACCCCTAAATATCTTCGGACCTTCACTATTCCTAGCTTTTCACCATTTAAAAAATACTCTGATCTAATCTTTTTTGGTCCAAAATGGATGACCTCACTTACTTGTGTTGAAATCCATCTGCCACAGTTTTGCCCACTCACTTAATCTCTGGAATGGGACTGAGATGTACAACCTTCTGACTCGGACGCAAGAGTGCTACCACTGAGCTAAGGCTGACAATAGTGATAGATTGTATCATTACACTGTTTAGGTGCAGAAGTGATAGGTTGTATCATCACTATGTATAGGTACAGTATTAGGTAGCCTTATAATCTAGTGCAAAGTCGAGTTTAAATAGTGTCCAGGCCATCCATTGTACGCCCTGGTTACTTGGAAAATTTAGGTTTGAATCATTTTAATGTTAGCAGAGAGCTTACGCTTCCACTAGGAGCTGAAGTCTCCTCGCGTGTGTTTGTATGCACAGTGTTTGTCGCTGAGGTTGGTGCAAAGTGCAACAGGGAATGTAATCCATGTCTGCAGCTCCTCCTCACAATCTACAGATATTGATCTGAAACTGGTAATTTATTTAGTTCCTCTACTTAGTATAAATAGTAAAATGGTGTTTTGAAAAAAACATCAGGTTACCAGTAAGAAGTTAGTTAGTTAGTCTATTGAGTCATTTGGATATGAAGATTCTTTTTAAGCATTCCAAGATGCTATCTAACATACTGTTGTGACTAGAATGTAACCTTTTGAACAATTTAATTGATTTTGTTAAATCTTAACGTCAATTTCATGTCTGTGGAAACTTTAGTTCACCTTCCCTTGAAAAGCTGGAATTTAAACTCCTTCAGTGCTGCGGCTTGTCTGTACTGTGCCACTAATAGCAATGTTGACATGTAGAACTTCACCGCTGCTTCTGAAAGAAAATATTTAATGAGAAACCCTTCCAGTGAAATGTCTAGGTTGAGGATTTCTCCGAACCTTGTGCTGCATTGCTACATATAATCAAGTTCCGACAAGATGGAAAATTGTTTCATCTTGACCAAGCTAATCGAAGTGAATGCACTGATACTAATTTAGAAGGAAATGGTTCTTTATTGTCATTAATTTAAAGGATTAATTCGTTTTTAGCTAATTTGTTAAACAATGTACAATAATGTTTAGTAACTAAGGAAGCATTAGATGGTTTTTGGAGAAAATTTGTGCAGTGAATTAGTGATGATTTAAAAACTGATTACTTTCCCTGCTTGTATATCTCATCTGGCTATGGACGTACCATACTGGGGACATGAATATACAGTCAGTTCATATTTGTATAATAAACCATACATCTGACCGCTGACAGCTTCAGTCCTTGACAAACAGAACTTTTGTTTGATTGCTAATAAAACCTCTATCCAAAGCAATGCGTTCAGGGTTGGGTTCCCTGTTTATATGTTGGTAAATGTTAGGTGGAAATTTACACAATACAGACTCTAGGTTGCCCTGCACGTGCTTACATTAGAGGCTGAGCAGTACAATGCTTTTACTGGCCTGTTTATAAAGTTTGAGGTAATTTTATTTAGGTTAAAGGCTTAAGGGAATATGATTTATTTCCTGCCTCTTCAGAGCCTGATCCAGTAAATACCCATACTTCCCTGAAGTTGTTGTTGCTTCCTTGTATAGGACCGTGGGTAGAGAATTGTATTAAAAAAAATGTATTTTTAAAAAAGTGTTTAAGATTGGCCACCTTTTGTGCGTCATTTCCTAAAAACTTGCCGTGACTTCTATTCGGTTTGTGTTGTGTCGGATTATTAGTCTGTGAAGGAAGAGATAAAGCATTTCCTTGAATTGAATATCGGCACGCTCTGTGTTCAGTGGCCAATGAAAAATTAAAAGATGTTTGAGAACTAGTGGTAAAGCAAGGCATGCAAATTTCACACACACAAAAGGAGCTTTTGAGGAAATCATACTTCCCATATTTAGTCAATAATATTTTGCACCCGCTATTTTGTATAAAACACACTTTCTTCTGTTTGTGTATTGTTGATCTTTCTTTAACAAATTAAAAAGAAATCATATTTACAGTGACTTTTGTTTTGGAATATCATATCTTTTTCTATTGTCTAAATGATAAGAATTTTTATTTCTGTCTGTACAATGACAGCCGAGTAGAAGAAAAATCACTTTATGTGTTTAAGAAGCGATTTTAAATCCTTTGGACACAGTTTGTATTGGGAAACGCTCCCACCGCTGTGCATTTTCCATATTTTCCACAGGTTCCAAATTTTTCCATATAATGATTGAATTGTGATTGAGGTAATCAAAAATAGTCTTAGAAACCTATTCAAGTGCAGAAAGAATCATCATTCTCTGCCAAGACACTACCACTTGAGTCAAAGCAAAAGCAGAAAATATTCGGCATCTGTAAAGAGAAAAGACAGGTTAACGCTTTGGGTGTAGACCCTTTAGCAGAATACTGGTTCCAAAGCTAACTCCTCTCTTTACAAATGCTGAGGGATCTGCAGTATATTTCCAGAAATTTCTGTTTTTTTCTTTTTACGGAAAAATAGAATGGTTTTGTATTTTCTAAAAAACCTTTGAAAAATGAATTATGGCTGTGTAAGATCTGACACATAATTCTAATTGTTTATAGTGGTTTTACTTTCCCTTGATATGTAACCATGAAGCAAGTGACTGGTCATCTATTAAAGGACCTCGGAACTGTCATTTTTGTGTGTGTTCCACAACAAAGAATCATCTGTATATTGGAGTTTTTGTGTTAAACTGGGATGAAAAAAGGAGCAGAATATAGATTCATATATAATGGGATTCTCTATAGGACATTTTAACAAACTTTGTATTTGTCAAATACAGAAGAAAATGATCTGTAATGTTATTTTGAATGTTTAAAATACATATTTTTTGATGATTTTACAACAGGATTTATAATACTCAAGCACTGTTAATCTGTTATTTGTAAATTTGAGATATTCTTGCAAATATATCCCTTTTTACACTGTGCAACTTTTAAAGGGATTAAAGTTTTGATAGTTTTGGAATCTGGCCGAGGTAGCGTGAGAAATACTGATATTAAAATGTTGTAAATACATAGAGTGAACCTAGAGTAAAAAAATAATCGGAGAGCTGATCGGTAACACGCAAGCTTCCCATTAGTTTCAATGACGTGACTGCAGCTGCGTTTCAGAAGCCTGGGGAGAGTTAAGGACGCCGCGCAGTGGGCACGAGATTTTTTTTTTACCCTTAACAAAGAAAGGTGCTGAAATAGTTTTAACAAATTGCTAGAGATGTCACAAAGACCACCTTTAAGTTTGACCTCTTTTAAAAAAAAACATGTTTTGGACCGATCTTCATTTGCATTTGTGCCTCTAAACTTAGGATGGGGAAGAGATGGGAAAAGAATATCCTGAATTCAGCAGTGACAAGAGACCGCTAGCTGAATAATGCAGGAACTTTCTGCCGACTTTAAAGTAAACGGGGAATTGTCAGTACATTAGGAGGTGGAACCTGCCCTGTCGGTACATTATTTGCACTGGGCCAGTATCACTGGTAAAAGGAGCATGGCACGCAGGTGTCTAAATTATTTACAGTCATAATCGTCCTTTATGTTACATCTCAAAGCCATGGCTCTGTTATTCTTTTGCATAATTGATGGTGCTCAGAACTGGAAGAGTTAGAAAAGCAGAAGTAATGTGATGCGAATGTGCAGTGAGGCAGCAAGTCAGTCAGCTGGCATTGCGCTGCAGTGATGTGTGGGTACAGTAATCACTGGTTTGCGTGTATAAGCCCTGTTCATGCACAGCTAGAAGCAGAGAAAGGGGGCCATCTAAATATAACAGGACCTGACACTTAACAACGACTGGATGCCAGTCAAATCAGAAGGTATTGGTTCATAGTTACAAACCATCTGTACTGGGGGAGGTGATGGTTCCAGTAGGGGCTGTCCCAATGCAGCAGGGCACAAAATGCTATGAGACCAGTAATTTATTTTTCGTTTCTTGGTGTAGCCCATTGCCATTTTGCGTTTGAAAACAAGATTCATTGTATAATCAAGAATATATTCATTACAAACAAATTCACAGCTAAATGGTGACATATTTTGTTTAAAAGCAATTCAAAATATTGCAGCATATTACAATGAGACTGTTTTAAATTTCAGACAGCATAACCATTTTTTATGATTTTTTTTTCTGCTGTGTTTTGTGCAGCACTGATATACTGCTGTAAGATTCCATAAAAACGTGACTATAAACAAATAATCATGAGTAAAAATGTATTTGTTTGACAGGAATTTATGAAAGATCAACACATACAAATAAAATGGTTGTAGATTAAAAATCAGTTCGCTTTACAATCTATTGGCACACAGGGAACTTTGCTTATCAGGATTTCATTGTGTTCCAAACCTGTGCTACGTTAGGAAATAAAAACCCTGTACAGAACCCCATGGATTATTATTAACTGTTACAAATTGGAGAAGGTAAAGAAGGGCCAGAGACTATGAAGCAAGAGAAAGCACATCTCTTACGTTAGTCCACAATACCATTGCCGAAATCCTCTCTATTTTTCTCCGGCAGTGTTTTTCTGTCGAGTTTGAAAATCTTGAATACAAAAGAAGGAAAGAAATGTTTTTTCCTTAGAGATGGGTGTATTCCATTTTATAGACTTGAGCATTTGAAGCCTGAGTGCCAGATTGATGTGCAAATATCTTTTCTCATTGTATTTAGCAATGGTGCCCTGAGATAATTTAATATAGAGATATTTCCATTTTAGTAAAGTGCGTGCAGTAGGGTTGGTGGTCAATCACTGCCCTGAAATGCAGGATTAGTGTGAAGAGGGCTAAATCAAGGGTTAGATTTGAAAAAGTCCTCCTGGCATCATAAGAGATTTTAAACTCTATTCTGCTTTCTTTTAATATAGATAGATAAGAAAAATATTAAAGCTTTGTCCTGCATTTTCTCCACCAAGAGTGCCATACATGACAGTGGAATATTTCATCTCTGCTCATGAATAAGACTACATTGCTTGTCGTAGAAGTATTGCATCAAGATAAACATATAAGGACATTTTTGCTCACATTCGTTCTTTTATTAGATGCTCATTTTATTTGATTCTGAGTTCCCATCCAAAATGTAATGTTCCTTTAGTCAGTTACTGTGGAAAATGCCTGTGCAATGGGAGGCTTATTAATGGAGTGCATCCTAAAGAAGTTTAACCATAATATTTTTTTTGTTGTAAATGTTGCTGTTGATGTGGTTTCAGAGTGAGAAAGTCACTGCTTTTGTGCAATTTCCAAAAAAGAGCATCTTTTCTTATGTAAACCACCTGCTACATTTCGAATTGACGTTTCTAGAATAGGAAGGAATCGGACAACTATAAGAGCGTCTGCAGTATTATGTACTCTTATCCGCCACGCACCAACGATCCTCGGCTAAATAAAAATGCAGTCTCGAGCGCTGGAGTGTGACAAGAGGCGACCAGGTGATAGCTGAACCGTTAGGAAAAGAATATCTTTATCTCCGCAAAAAATGCTGTGATGTGTACGTATTCTAAACCTTGAATTTTAGATGCATTTTCTTCTACCTTCCCAATGCCATCTCCATCATAACCACACACTAAAGCACTGTTTGATGGGACAACTGCACAAGGCAAGCAGCCAAGGAAAATACCTCTTGGTTGCTGAATTAGAGGTTAGTTTGCACCACCATCTTGTCCACTCGAATTGGGTGGAGCCAGTGCAATGAAAATTACCTGCAGGATTTCAAAGATTCATGAAAATAAAGAAAAATCTAAAACATGCGTGTTTGGATAAAATTACATTCTCTAGTGAGGGTTAAAGATAATCAAGGCTTCTCCTTTAGACAACATAAGGCTAATTATTTTCTTCATGAGCTTCCATGAAACATATAAATGTTATTTTTCCTTAGCAGAGGAGAATCTTTCCAGGATTTTTCTTCCATTCTTTTTCTTGGGTTAATGAAATTAATATATACAGTAGGCCTCCCAATAACTTAGAACAGAAGTAATTTGTAAAATCATCATAATGGATTTAAGCAAATAATGATAAGGAGTAAAACATGCAAAATATTTCATTTCAGCCAATCTTATGATATTTAATGAAGCAGTGCAGAAATATTAGTCCAGTTCTTTGAGGATTAGAGTATGACATGTCCTAATAGACCATAAAACAGTTTCCTTCTGTTTTAAAATTACAATCATCTGGAAATTCACTACAGCCTAGCAACCACCACAGACAATCAGATAATTAAGTTTCGGGGAGGAGGATCTGAGTTGCTGCCATTAATGTGTCACTTTCTGTGCATTAATTTCCCTTTCGCACTTCAAAAATGGGGCCGTGTATGTTTGGGGAGTCGGTAGGGGGTTAATGAAAGCGCTGATTAATGAATCATTATCTCCGCGCAGAGAAAGACTTGAAATATGTTTTATAATCAGGTTTCTCTGTGATGGGAAATCAAAACCATTCATCTATCAGGGCAGATTAAGCCATTTTAAAATTTGTTTCAGACAGCGCGATCGATGCTCGAGTTGCCATTTCAACCCACTGAAGCGTTAACATTTCTCGTGCTATAAATTCTTGCTGTGTGCACGCAAGTGGCGGAATGGAAAACATACTCAGCCCTGACAGCCTTTAACTCTCAAATTTCAATTAAATCAAGTTTCATTTGACAATATTCCTAACTACAGCAAAAAGAGCAAATTATTAAATGTATTCTCTTGTTCTTTTTGCGAAGGATGGGAAACACTTTACAATTATCTCGTAAACTAATGCTAGACTGCACCATGTGAGATAAATCATTGAATACTGCATTGGCACCTAAGTCAAAATGACAAGTTTACAGTTACTTTTAAATGTATTTTTAGTTGATTTTATAGTATATATTGTAAGTGAGGAAATACATGTACTCTGATTGCATTTTACTTTATATTTTTTAGCATTGGATTTTGATTATAAAAATGAACAAATTTCATATTTGACCCCACATAAATATATTTTATAATCATACAAAGGACATTACATTTTGAAAGGAATTAATATAAATAAAATTTATAATAATTCAAATGTGCTAATTCCAAAAGAGAAAAGGATAGGTTGATTGTAAAAATGTAAGACTATGATACACAAAATTCTGTTCCCTTTCTTTGTTCTTCCACTGAAATCCATCCACAGCTGATTCATTACATTCAGACTGATTATAGAACCTTAATATATCTGCCAATAAGTGTGGTTCTACTTCAACATTTTCCTTTGCAAGTACACTATATCCTAAAAAATATTACTCAACAGAACAACAGTGTGGTAGAAAAACCTTAAGTACAATTCACTGGATGCAATTGTTTAACAAATATCAGATTTAAACATTCAAATAACTCTGTACAATTGAGAAACCTCATCTATGGCTTTGATTTATTGACTGTAATTAATAACACAATGAGATTTATAAAGTGCAGTTACAGACCTTGTTTTGAGGATAATGGGTGGGTAGCATGGTTATCCCAAACAGATTAATTGAATGGCTGAGCTAAATAGCTTGACTTTGAGCTCAGATAAATAAGAGTTAATATGTATTAAAATGTATAGCCAACATTACCAAGTCCCCTATATTATATAACAAACATTTACATGCTGTATTAGCCATATAGCTTATTTCCCTTTAATACATTATAATCCATGTACCGACATCTTAATTCATCAACAAAAAACAATTAACAAAACACAGTAGAATAAATTAAAGAGTGTCATTTGTGAATGTGATTTGTGATTGCAGAGACTGCAAATACAGCCATGATCCATTATGACAGTTTAACCATAGGTTACACTGTGCAGTTTAGTTAAAACAAATGAATGAACGCTTTCTCTTTTGTTAAAAGCTGTATTTAAAGAAGTTTCAGGTGCCAGCTTTGTCAGACTGGTTGGAGTGACCCGGGCTACAGGATTTCAATACCCAAGCTTTATCATCCCATAATCACTGCTACTTGATTTACCTAATTTTCTGTCGTACTCATTGATGATATTCTACACTCTGTTCTCAGCCATTCACCTAGGTTCCACAATTTGAAAATAACTACCACTTAAAGACTGGATGAAATAGGAAATAGAGACTGAGTAAAGCGAATAGAAAATTAAAGAATAATTTCCTAGAATTTATTAAAAATTTTAATAAACATAATTGATTCAAATGACAAAATCTTTATTTTTTTGTGCTTAATCCTTGTCAAAATGGTGATGATGTTGGGGATGGGGCTGAGAATTTGGGAGGTCTGTTTGTTAGATAGCCCGGGTCAGACAAACTGAAAGCACCGTTACCTGTTCCTTTAGCAATATTGTTCTCCTTATTTTCATTTTAAGACAAGGTTATGGAGTTCAGTTGTTAGAGAACAGATTTTTTTCTGACAACAGAGGTAGATAGAAAAACTTCCTTTTATTGGAAGAAAATGATAGGAGTTTGATGAGAGGTATGTTGAGCAATCTGTTGAAATAACATTGGTTATGCAGAAATGAGGCAGTAACTAACCAATAACTGCAGTCACATCGGACAGATGAGACTTTACTAAACAAAGTAAAAAAAAATTGTTCTGTTAGCAAAGACAAGTTACAAAACAGAGGACAGAAAAATTTCTTTTTGCAGAGTCCTATCATTCAAATGATATGCTTTTTTACAGCAAGATATGAATTCTAAAAAATAAACCATTAAAAAGAGTCTTTTTTTAAAGACGCTATGTAAACTTAACATTGAAGAAAACTAGAGGAATTTTTGTTATGGCAATCATCAAACTCTGACAGGTGCCATTGTAATTTGCCACAGAGAAGACTGATTTAAAACAGGGATTGATATTGGCAGGGAATTGAAAACACCGTGAGACAATAAACTGGGATGATCTTAATAAGAGCTTTTGATTGTAAATTGATTTGAAACAGGCTGCACCGCAGAAGGTGAGTTATTCAGCCTCAATTCCTGACTGGAAAAAGTGTCGTCTCTCTAAGCAGGCTGTAACCGCAGCTATTGGCCTGTTAAATCTGGAAATTCAACCTGTCTGTGGTTTCAACCATGACAAAACTTCCCAAAGAGCCGTATTTTGGGAAGTTTTTTTATTATACAAAACACTATTAGAGAAGCAACCATCCAGTTACCCAAAATAGACATCTATTTTATACCGTAATTAAATGCAGTGCTGAAGTACAATCAAAAATTTTTTAAAAAATCTGCCATGTCATTTAAATTTTGGCTGTTGCCCAACAGTAGATCTCAAACTGAGGGACTGCGTCCATTTGACTCACAAAACTCAGTCTGCATTTTTGTGCAGAGTCTCCTATCTGTCATTTCTTCTCTTTCATGCTTGCACGATTATGCAAAAAATATTTCAGACAGAAAAAATGTTTAGGAGTGGCCAAGTAGATAAGTTTTCCCGGTTGTGACTGCGCATACAGTAGCGCCATCAAATGCAGTCGCAAGGAACTGCGCTGAATTCTGATTTGTATGTGACAGTCATAGCGGCCAAATGTGATTCTAGTATCTTCAGACCAGAAATATTTTAAAAATCTTCACCAGAGACAAGGGGCTCAATTTTAAACTTAAATTGTGGGTTCTTTGGGGGCAGGGAGATGTGAAAATTGCAGAAATACAGAGCAGGTTCGGAAGCTGGCTCCAACCCGCCGATTTCCGAGTTTCTCACAGATGCACCTGTGTGCGCACGGGCGTCCTGAATCCGGAAGTCCCGCCGGCAATTAAAGCCAGCGGGATGATAGTTAAAGAACCAAATGTACCTCATTGAGGTGCTTAAGGCACTTTGCTTGTGACATATTAGGTAGTTAGATCGATTTTTAACTTACCTGGGCGGCTTTCCCACGGCTTCTGATTCACACCTGGTGTGGTGAAACCAGGCGTGAAGGGCTGGATCAGGCAAAAGAAACAAAATAAATTAAATAACAAACCATTGCACAAAGTTAAAACATAAAATCAACCTACCTTTCCACCCTGCTTCGATGTCCGATGTCTACCTCTCTGATCTCTCCCTCCCCCCCGATGTCCCCCTGATCTCCCCCTCTTCACCTCCCCGATGTCCCCCCGATCGTCCCCTCTTCCCCCCCCACCACCCCCTGATCTTCTGTTCCAGCGCCGGATGACGTCTCGGTCCCTCTCTCTCTCCCCCCCCCCCCGCCCCACCCTCCCCGCCCTCGGCGTTGCAGCTCCTGTCGGCAGCCAGCCTGTCAATCAGACCGGCTGCCGGGCGTGAAACCCGGAAAGAACTTTAATCACCATCAATTACTTTGCGATCGCGTCGGAAACGGTACGTTTATTTTTTATTTGGGTTTGCCGCGCGGACCTTCACCGCCCCCCCCCCCCCCCCCCTGCTGCCAACCCGCCACCATTTCAAAATTGAGCCCAAGATCCCAACCCTGTAACCTCAAGATATGCATTTCCCAATACCAATACAAAATGCACTAAAACATCATTGTAATGTTATCTTTAGAAGCCCTAGACTTCTAAAGCAGCTGTTTCATATAGACTATCTATTGGAGAGTGAGCTCTAAATAATGTGCGTTACACCAAAGAGCAGTACAGTAATGGAGGCTGATCCAAAGCAGATATTTTATACACTTGCTATATTGAAAATAGAAAAACGATAGAAGATTAGGTGTTGCAATGTGATCGGAAGTAAAATATTCTATTAATAGTCTGAGACATTCTGTGAGCAACCAAGCAGCCCATTGATGATATTGAGGAAAAATTGATTAAACATCACTTGAGAAGAAAAGAGCCTGGAATTGTTACTGAATGCATCTTATTCACCTGACTTGGCCCAAGGCAAAATAACATATTCCATGCCACATTTTAAAAAAACTTAAGAAATATTGCATCAATTCAGGGACAAACAAGAACAAATAATGCAGTTCTTGAACACAACTTTCTTTATTTTTATTCCTCTCTTCCCTTCAAAAAAAATGCGAACAGTGTCACCTTTCTTCGCCTTGTATTGGTAGAAAGACTCCTTCAGCAGCCTGAGGGTTAACGGATATAGACTCTGATGATTCATTTCAGCGCACACTAGCAATACAGCTCCTCTCTATGTTGGGGCTCCATGCTGTGTGGAAGCTGAGTTTTCACTCAGAATTATCTGCCCTGTCTGATTCGGCTGTGTTAGTCATGCCATTAATGTTAATAACATGGAGGACAGATCAAAGGGCTCTCTGCTGCCAAAGAGCGCGAGACATTTGATGATTTGAGTAAGGAACTCTCCAAGAGACTGGAACATCCATTACTACAGGTGCTTTAAAGTGACTCCCAAAGCTTAGGTTCCAAAAGACGATTTTTTAAATATTCTGGCAATAACTAGGCACCTTTAATAAAGCTGCCCTCCTCCACACACAATAGCACACTCGAGTGACACACATTATTACAAAACTTGTGATTCTGTTGCATTTTGTTTTAAACCTAATAAAATGTTTTAGCTTCAGGTGACTTCAGTCCTTGTAGAGTTAGTTCCAGGCCCAGTGACTTGAAGCTATTGTCACAAGGACTAAGGTTAAGTGTGGTTATAAAGCGAATTGTGCTTGAAAAGTCTCAGCCTCACATGAAAAAAATAATTTCAGAAAAGCACCCCGCCCTCTTATATATAACAGTAGTTCCATTCAGAAAGCTACTAGACTTGATTCCTGATATTCTCACATTACGCTTTATGTTGTTTTGGGACATTTACTGTAGCACATGCCTCATTACAATATAAAAACACTTGGGGGTTTAATTTCCTCTCTGTGCTATCTTTGGCATTTGCTTTAAATTCCTGTGTGCACTGTTTAATATAATTATTAACCCATTTTATTTTAAATGGGTTAACGACTATATTAAAAAAGCGCAGAATAGAATTTAACTCATGCATTATTCAGCCTGTTAAAATAGCAAACACAAAATCATACCCCATATGCATTGAAATTGTGTTATGCAGTGTTAACGCATTCATATGAAATTCCTTTCTCTGTTAATTTAATTAAGCGTTAACCCATTTATTTTAAACGCTTTAGTTAAAATAGTGGACAGAGGAATTTCATGTAAATGCATTTGTTGCTAATATCCACACATTGCAATTTCAGCCTGTTGGCTCCTAAGAAAGATGCTATATCAAGGGTGAAGTGTACCTTTAATGGTGACTTTTATGCTGCAGTTTTGGCATCAGTGGCATATCCTCTTGGGCACTGACCCCATGCCAAAAGTATAATATAAAATGAATGAATGTGCAATGGTGCTGAAACTTGCGCTGATAGTGAGACCACCTGCAAGAGTTGATCTCACACTGGTGACCACGCGCATCAGCTGCAGTATAAATGCAGAGTGTGACGCTTGTCACTAAAGCAAGTTTTGAAAGTTTAAAAAAAAATCTGGCATCCCGCTGTACCAACATTCCTACTTCTCTGTTTGAAAGGCACTGGCTACCCCTAGAGCTCTTTTCAGTCATTAATAAAACCTGACCAGCAGGCAGAGGCTGGTGAGCAGCGACCCATGTCTACGTTTCAGTAGACAGGCACACAGCAGTGCCATCCCCACAATGATATGAGCGGGCTATGTTAACACTGCCGCCTGCTCGCATTGCTTTTCAAATGCACCTAATATAAAAAAAGAGGGTATTAAATAAAAGGGTGAAAGAAGCATGATTTGAGGTTTTGATGGAAAAATGGATGAAGTTGCAGAATATAAACCCCAAAAATCAGTAAAAATCCCATTTAATAAAAACAGAATTTGACTTATCGGAACTAAAAATCAATTTGGCAAGTTGGGGGGGGGGGGGGGGGGGTTGGTCAGGAGAAGGACCCTTATTTACTAGGGTTGCCCAGCTAGGGTGCTAGAAAATCTGGTGAATGGTGCAGAGTGGGAGCTGGAGAAGCCCCAGAAAGAATAACTGAGTGCCCCACAGCCCATTTTGTAGTGGGGCCAAAATTTTCTTCCCCTACGTCTGAATTCTTTGGGTGGTGGGGGGGGTCAAGGCCATATTTTAGGCCTTATCTCTAAGGACACTGGGATTGATATCCTGACATAAATATTCATCAACGGAACCAGAGAAATCTGTAACCCTTCATCTTAGCTCCTCATTAAGGAATTGTCTGGGGTTTACCACTCAGTCTATGCCGGTCTATAGGAGTTAACGATGCCTAAATTTGGGTTGCCGAACTGTCTTAAATCAACCAGTTCAGATTCTATTAACATTTACACTACCAACCTCCCATCAGGATCCACACAAGCTACTGAGTGAATGAATTAACCCTTTCTTGTCAATTATCAAAGAAGAAGTCAGAAAACAAAGTCATGAAATAACTTTTTTATTAGCCATAGAACTACAGGGCTGGATTTTGCTGGAGCAGGGCAACTTGCATTGTTAACTTTTTCCTGCACCCTTCAGCTCAAAATACTTTTGCGCCGTAACATGCTGGAAGTGCGAGCTGATAACGCGTGGCGAGGGCAACAGGGCATCTGAGACCTCAGTGAACGGCGAGTCCAACATTGTATCTCCTTAACCAATAAGATTAAAAGATTGAGAAAGAAACAGAGGATCGACAGAGAAGGAGGGTGAATTAGAGTTAAATCAGGCACAGAAAGAGAAATAAAGGGAA
The DNA here is from genome assembly GCF_035084215.1 of Heptranchias perlo. Lineage (NCBI taxonomy): Eukaryota > Metazoa > Chordata > Chondrichthyes > Hexanchiformes > Hexanchidae > Heptranchias > Heptranchias perlo. The sequence goes on along the minus strand of NC_090328.1, from coordinate 52,795,376 downwards.
AGGAAGATTAGATTAAGAGAGATAGAAAAAAGAAGCAGAAAGGAAAAGTAAGAAAAAAATTTAAAATTTGATATTTTTAAAATCTATAAGAACAATTCACTAACTGACGGAATGAGACTCCACAGTTTCAATTGTTCCCTTTCTGGGCCAGAGGTTGATTGACATTGCATTAACAATTATCACCTTGTTAAAAGGGTACTTACACTCTTCATTACCAAACTTAACTTTCTGTGGCGAGTTTAATGGGCAATCAATGTGCAAATCCAGTATGTTTTTAAAAATAACAGGGAGGCTAAGGGTGAGATGCCGTTTCGACCAGCAAATTCTGGATATTCGCAGCTCATGGCATATCTCTTAATCACCTGAACTTGCTGGCTGATTTGCACATTAATAACAGCGTGCGTTGTTAACACACCATTATTTTTCCAGCAAGATCCGGCCTATAATTTGCAGCATTTAAACTTAAACATTGAGTATGTAAATAATTAGTAGGTAAAAAATTGAACTATTTTGAATTGAAATTTTAGGAATAGGAACTTAGGAATATAGGAACAGGAGTAGGACATTCAGCCCCTCGAGCCTGCTTCGCCTTTGATAAGATCATGGCTGATCTGTGATCTAACTCCATATACCTGCCTTTGGCCCATATCCCTTAATACCTTTAGACTTTATTAAGTTTACACTTTCTCCTGAGCTGCTTCTGGATGATGTTACATCATAACTAGCTTATCAAGAGGAACACAACTAAAGTACTAATGCCTGTAATTCCCATTGTTCATTAACAGTGGCTGATCTGACCTGCATAGCTGGTCATATTTCATAATAACTGACAGGACATCTGAATACATCTGAATTCCCTTCGGTAAGAGAAGAACATGCAGATGCATTGCAACTGAACTCCTGAAGAGTATCGATATTAGGAGGATGGGTTATGAAGAAAGTGGAACCTGTAGGTAGTGCCCTCCAACAGTCTTCGGTTCTGCTCTAGAGCAGAAGTTTGGTGCACTTCTGAGTCGATCATGGGGGTGAAGCTTTGTCAGGCTTACACAAAAATTGAGTGCACTCGCAATGCCTGTCCCTTAACTTTCAGTGCTTTACCCCTTTGAGATGGCTCTGATCCTTTCCTGACCTACGTAGATATTGTAAAACAAAAGAAAGCACAGACCTGGCTCCTTGCAACTGCCCTCCTCCTTGGTTTATGGGCACTCACTTTTATGGGGCCATGAGCATGAATTAGAATGAGTCCCACCTGAACTTGAAAGACTACAAATTATTTTGAAACAAAAATCACTGTTTTTGTCAGAAACCCAGGAGGAGAATAAATCCTTTGCGTGCACAATTTATTGCAGCAATATGCTTTTATGATGTCATAACAATGACAATTTATAATGTGATAATACCAGGGGAGAAGAGAAAATATGCAAAATAGCACTGTTATTACCTGTTATTTAATTGAAAAAGTGCAGAAATCTCCACTGAGTTCTGGTCAAACCCTCCCCTCAAGAACAAATGTAAACAAAATGGCACATAAAGGAAGTTGTCTTCCGTGAATGATATTCAGAAATTCTTGAACTGCATTGTTTAATGTGAAATGTGGAATTTGTTTGCTCGGTATGGGAAGTGATTAAAAATGGAGACATTTCTGCCAGTAATTGAACGGTGTAATCCCGGTTTAGAATGCCGGTTTCCAGCTAGATCTAACAAGGATGGTGATGTGCTTTTAACGTTCTGCAAATAGACACTCAGACAAGGCCTTAGAGTATTGGTGGATCCATGCTGCGTTCATAGTATTGCTGTCCTAAAAACAGCTTCTGTACAGCAACTTACATTTCTATAGCGGTCCTCGTTTACAGAGAGATGTGCTGGAGTGCTTTTCAGGCCAATGGACACAAGAGGATAGGAGGAGGCAAAAGACCAGTTACAGGGAAGGGACTTTAGGAGGCTTTTGAAGACAGTGGGAGAGATGACAAGGTGAAGGTGCTGAATGAAGGAGTTCTAGAGGGCAGGAGCATAGTGGCTGAAGGTGGAGCAGAGGGAGTGCTCAGGAACATACAGTTGGAGGAGATCGTGGAGGTAGAGCGGCACAAAGCCTTGGAGGGTTTTGAAGATGAGAACAACAATTTCAATCACCATTCTTTCAATGGAGCTTGGTAACGATTTGTGCATTGGTGCAAGGGCCATAGAATTCCAGATGAATTGTAGTTGAGGGACTGGCAAGGAGAGTGTTGGAGAAGAACAACTTAAAAGTGACAAAGGTGTGGATTAGATTTTGATGGCAGAGAAGGAGAGGTAAGGGGTGGAGGCAGGCAATATTACAGAGATGAAAGGAAGCTGTATTGGTGATGGATCAGATTTTGAGGAGGAAGCTGAGTTTGGAGTTGAGCAGATGCAGAGGACTTAATCTGAGGTGGCAGCCAGAGAGGTTGATAGCGTCAAGGCCGAAGGCATGTGAGGTTTGTGAGAGCCAAGGACAATAGCTGAAGTTTTGCCAAATTTTAGCTGGAGGAGGTTTTGGCTTATCCAGATCTTAATGTTGGATAGGTGGTTGGAGAGAAAGGCAACAGTCCTGGGGTCAGTGGAGGACATTCTGCAATTCGAATCAAACTATGGAGGTGTAAAGAATGCGTTAATTCAGGTATTAATAGATTCAACTAAATTGTGCTGAGGTAAGAATTCCTCTGGTTACTATATGGAAAGACAGATGTTTGTGAAGAACTCCTCTGTTTGATATTTCAAGTGAAATTATAAACTGAAGAAATGCATTTATGATGTTGTTACACATAGTGACCTAGAAAAGGTATATACTCATGTCGTGCAAAAAAAAATCACATTACTTTCCTGGAAAGAGTTAATGCTTCCAGCCTGGAAGTGTCATAGTGCAGCAGTTGGGCGAAGTGTCTTAGCTAATGATTTATAAGGGATAAATACTGGATTTGCAAAATCATTTGTTATCCACAGAATAGACTTCACGAATCAGCTCTAATGATTCATTATGTATCACAGTAGAAAATGCTGAGCCTTAATGGATAGTACTTGACAATCCAGTTTGGATTCCTGCTTCCCTCTCTGCTTTGCAATTTAATGAAAACCTTGTTTTGTAATAACCTCCACATTCCTGCTTCAGCTTGCCCAGTTTAAGAAGAGCTTTCCACTGCAGTTTGGTCTGCATGTCAGATTGCAGCTTTTTTTCTGGATGCAATTCTGTGGCTTTGACTGGGAGGGGAGGTGGCTGGGGAGGAGGGAGGGGGAAAGCCGACACCCAACTAACAGCAACCTGAATTGGGCCTATTCTTCAATAACTATTTGGTTTGGATCAAATTAAACTCAGAAGGAAATGGTGAACAGCTCCACTGGGAGCAGAGACCATGTGGGATAAATTAGTAACCGCAGTGCCGGTCCTGTTTGAAATGTCTGACTGGTATTGTCAGAGAGCGGCTACAAAGCACTTTTATCACATCCAGCATACGTGGGGGGGGGGGGGGGGGAGATCAATTCAGAATATCCAACTGTCACATCTTCAAGGGCTACTCCGAATCTTAAACTTCTCACAGAAAGCAGGATCTAACTCTTGTGGCCGTGCAGGTCTCAAAAGCTGGATGACCTAGCCGTTGCTATTTTTTTTTCTCATTGAAGTACACTTTAAAAATAATCAGGTTTTCAGAAAATAAGAGAAACGAGGTGGGAAAAAAATCCTTCCTTGGTAGTTTTAAAGATGTTGGTCTTACAGATGGCTGACTGACCTATTGTGCCAAATCTCTGCAATCTGGTCAAATTGTTGGGAATCACCTCACAGTTGTGATTTCTCTCGTCATAATTCCTGTTAATTTTTGAAGGCAGCATGCGAGAGCCTCATTAAAATGCAAACACTGGGGTCTGATGAGGTATTTCAGGTGGGTGACCCCTTGAATTCCCCACATGGCGCTGAGTGGAGGCACAGAACCATGTGGGGAATTCAAGGGGATTAACCAGCTTCCTATTACTCTGTGGTGCTGCCACACTGCCTGGATGTTCTTTGGGATCATTTTTAAGTACTGTACTGTGCCCCCTTTAGGAAGTATTCTTCAAAGCTTCTAATTACCTTCACGCTAAAACAATATCATCCATAACTCCACTACTGTTGAGTAGATGGCCCTATTCTAACAGGGGAAAAAAAGCTCTTAAATGTCTTAAAAGTTTCTTAATTTCAAGTGAATCATGATACTCAATAGATTTACAGCACCATGATGCTTGTTAAAATGGTGCTACTTTCTGAATATCGTATTAAAAATTCTGCTGACCCAGCCACTGTATCTACTTTTGGGAGTACTGGGAAGCACTCATTTCTGCTGAGTCAGTTTCTTTGTAAGAGTTAACTGTATCATCTTCCCTCCTTATTAAGTGTGTTTAGTATTCCAAAGTCTATTTAAGTACTGGAAAACATTTTGTTCTTTGTCATATTTCCCTTCAATATCCTGTTTTAAAATTCAGTGGATAACATTCTTACAACTACTAGACATAACTCTACTGCAGTAAATCCTGTTTCTGCATAATTGATGCCTCCTATTTTTTTGTTAGGTGTTGTCTTTTTATTGGGTTGATATATTATTTCAGTTTTTATGTTCTTATCTCTTTTTAAGTAATAACTCTCAGTTAATGGCTCTTTAAAATATTGTGTTTTAATGATTTCTCCTTCATCTTCTCTGAGAGTTGGATAACAAAATCTTTTTATTTGGCAAAGTCATTTATATAAAATTAAGGCCTAGAAATTGGACATTGGGAACGATCCCTGCACTGGAAAGGTTTGGCCCAAGGCCCACCCGATATTGGGCCTTGGGCCTCGTTTACATGAGACTGGTGAGCTGTAGATATCTGCTGGGTGCCCTCAGACTAAGAGCATTTACATTTTGGGCCACCCTCGGGTAGGTCTTGGAGAGCAGGGGCAGGGATGCAATCGGGAGGGAGGGGGCGACCAGGAAAGGGCCGAACAGGGGCCAGCAATAGTCTTCGACACTGCAGTGGAGACGGGAGGAGCACTGCTGCACCTCCAGGCTCCCCATTCAGGCAAGTATTTTAAAAAGACTTAACTTTTGGTGGTGGCCTTCAGCCGTCACTTTAAGGACCGCTGGTTAGGCCGCATGTAGATCACGTTTTCCTGAATGCAGCTGGCTTCTGGCGCGTGATGAGCACTCTTGCCCCGCACACCTTATTGAAAGGTTAGGCGTCTGTTTTGTGCCTGAAAAACTTATGCAGCGCCTTTAAATTTCTAGGTCTATATCTCTTGTCTTCACTTTGTTAGAGTAATTCCAAGATCCCTGGATTGCCACACATCATTCACCATTACAGAATTGCTCATTTCTTTTGTGGCCTTGCCCTTTGTTGTTATGCTACCATTTGTGTTTTCTCCCACTGCCATCAATTGGCCAGGAAATAAGTGGTGATTTAATGGATGATATTGCTTGTCTTTACAGAGGGTAGAAGTGTTTTGAAATAAATGTTGTATTTATCAATTGTGAAAATTCTCACCTGTTGACATCTAAAGGCCTCACTGTTCAAATCTGATACATACTTGATACAGATTGGGCAGGAAGCTTTTAATACTGCATCTGTAGTATTTTGTTTTAGCATTTAATATTCCTCCCTGATCTCATAGTTATTTTTGTCTTGAGATTTTGGCTCATTTTTTCAGGACCTTTTCATCCACCATCTCAGATCCAAATGTCCTGAAAAAAAATTAACCTTTATTTTCCTTAATAGCTCAATGTTAAAGCTCAAACAAACCAGGAAGATGCCAGATTTCATCTCTGGTCTGTGCTGTTAGTTAATCTCAACCAATGTTTAGTACTAAAATTTGCCTAAGTGTGACGTCCTCCATGGTAGAATAGTCCACCGACGTTCATTGTCAGGGCTCTTCTGTTGACGAGGCACTGTAGGATTACTGGCACCTGTGGAATTGTACGGTAGCACAAGTCACTGGCTTCAACATCAACTTGCTTTTATATAGCGCTTTTAACATAGCAAAATGCCCCAATGCATTTCATGGAGGCGTACGTAAAAATGGACACCGAGACAAAGAAGGAGAGATTAAAAGGGGTGACCAAATGCTTGGTGAAAGAGGTGGGTTTTAAAGAGGGTCTTAAAGGAGGACAGGGAGGTGCAGGGACAGAGGGGCTGAGGGAGAGAACAGCAGAGCGTGGAGGCTGGGTGGGTGAAGACAGAGCCATGTACAGTACCCGAGGAGGGGGAACTATTTACACGGTCAGCTAGCGTGGGGGCCACGTGTGGGTGGTCACAAGAGGAGGTGAGAAAACAGAAGACAAAATCAACATTCAATGAACACAAGAGACAGGAAGAACTCTGAAAATATATATAGAAGTAAATTAATATTTTTACCAAGTTTGATTGAGCATAACATTAAAAAAATGCACCACAATGACAGCACACAGGCACAGACACAGCCATTTCATTTTTGAGCCTCCTGGCCAATTTTTTTCAGGGCGGTGACAGCATAGACTGGAGCAGCTTGGATTCCATGCAAGAAATCCAGAGCACTGCAGTTTGTGACAACAAGATCAGTTTACCACGAGCTGGCTGTGATATGAATTGGGGACATGTTCCTGATTACAGTTGGGTACAGTAGCCAAGCACCTCTAAACATAAAAGGGGACAGTTTACCTTGTTCTGGAAGCAGCAGAGACCCACCTTTCTGTGGGTCTTGTGAATAGCTGCTGGATCCACCGGGCTCCGGTTCTGGCTGGCATTTGATTGAGAGTGCACCCGGTGAGATGTAATTGGTGGAAAATGGTACTGGGAGCTGATATCACAGCGCTCTCTTGAACCCAAAGCAACAATGTAAAAGTGCTATAATTCAGTTCTCGCTCAAATTCTGCAGATTACGGCCATTAGCTCACTGCTGTTGTATGGAAGGAGATTGTGTGCTTATATGCAAGAAATACTAAACGAGGATTAAGCAGAGTAGCCCGGGGATGTAGAAGCTCAATTTACACCATTGCTGAACGCTTGCAAGTTGATTCTAACAGTGAGGCTGATGTTCCATGTTTGAGGAATCTTTCCAGTTCTTAATTTAGGCTGGAGGCAACCTACTGTACTTTGGCCCCAATTCTTTTAAAATAAAAACCACAACAATGGAGGCATTGTCCCACCCTGCATAGGACACTGTAAACATGTCCTATTTCCTACACACTGAGTGCAGAAAATAGGACACCAGACAATGTTGACCAGCAATATTCTTGCATCATAGGCTGCAGACTTTTGCCTTCCTAACCTGGTGAGCATGAGCTTTGCTCCTAAATCTATCTTGCACAATCGTAATGGCAGATAGATTCAGGAGTAAAACTCATGATCATCTGCTTAGGGAGCCAACAGTCTGCAGCCTATAGTACAGGGCCCTAGCTGGTCAACATCTTGACCAGGTGCCCGCAAGAATGAATGATTTATTTGAACCTGAAGAATGAGCGTGAGTGGAGCCATACTCGTACAAGTCTTAGGGACTGAAATCGCGCCGTGCGAATTTAATAATGAAGGCTTCAGCACGTTTGCATGAAATTCCTTTGTCTGCTATTTTAGCAAAGGTGTTGACCCCTGTCAAACTATAATGTCTGGGTACAGACCTGCGTTAAGAGAGGGTTCAGGGCAAGTTACCTATCCAGTGTAAAAACAGAAAATGCTGGGAATGCTCAGCAAGTCAGGCAGCATCTATTTCTATCCCCACAGATGCTGCCTGACTTGCTGAGTGTTGGGTATGAGTCGATCTTTGAATAGAAAACAACAGTTTTCATTTACATAGTGCTTCTCCTTTGCATGAAGACTCGGTGAAAAAAAACAATTACTGACCCTACATGGGTGATCCTTCAGGAGCATGAGTCACAGAGTCGAGGCTACCTTGTTGTAGGGCTACCTCCTACCTGCATTCCCATCAAGCTGGGCGTCCCCACTGAGATCAAGGAATCACCCCTTGTGGGCAAAGCAACAGCTTGGTGACAGGCGAGCCTGCCATGATTGTTTCAGTGTTGTCTCTGAAGAGATTAAACCTTATGAATTTCATACAGAATTTTCCCAGATTAAATTCTTCAAACACATTGAGAAAGACCACAGTGGGCCCCGGTGTCTGGCGCCATGTTGGATTCTGCCGAGCAGGCGGTTTGTTTACATCTAGATGAGACTGACTCTTTTAATATTGTTGGGAGCACTGTCAGATCAGCAGTTAATTTGAATTGAATTAGAACTTTCTGTGGATCAATGGCTTCTCTCACAAGAAGCTGCTTAAAATGACCACCTGCATTCACAGCACAAAGCACTGGATTCCCAGCCCACTGTTTGCTCCCAATAAACATATTGATTGACAAGGCGTTAATTGTGTTAACTTTTCAGTGCTTTTGAGCTGCTGTGTACTGATGTAAGAGTTCTGGAAAAAAAAACATTTTAAATTGGTTTAAATTTCTGAAATTTAGAGGAAACATTTTCAAAACAATCCTGTTCAGCCATTTGGATATCCCCTTATTAAAATTACACAATCAAGAATGTCTAAATCAAACAAGTACTAAATGTCTGACTATAGAAATAGATCTGACAAAAATCCTTTCACCCACTTCCAGGATTAATGGCAATCGCCAATGCAAACAATAAACAAGGCTCTAATAGAAGGCTCTGACCAGCCTTTCAAATGAAAACAAGCAGCAATCTGTAACAAATTATAAAAGAGCAAAGGGCGTCCTAAAGAGCCAGCATAGAAACACCTTAATGGAAAGAAAATCCCACCTTGAACTTTTCGGGTGCAGTTCAGTGGAGATTGAGTTAAGAGAAAATTAAAGACATATTCCCTCCCTTTGATCAATCATTTTTTTTTTGCCTGTGAAATGTTTCTTCCTGTCAGTGGTGTGTGTTTCTGGCTTCTCTATTCTCCTGCTATGCTCTGTCCATCTGGGATTCATCCATTATTTACCCCACCTAGTCACAGCAGCCATTGTGCCAAAAGGATGGAATTCTTCCTCTTGGGGTTAAGATTTAAAGCAGATTGGAAATATTTAATGGGATGAAAGTGACCATAGGAAAATCTGATCACACACACCATTTTAACTGAGGAAACTGAATTAAAGCAAGGAATAGGGTCTTCATTTTTTGCCAAGGACAAAATCTAACAGGGAGTGGGTGAGGGCAGGGGTCAAGCCAGAGAGGAGATGGGATTGTTCTTTGACCTCAGCTTTGCTTTGCTGTTAATGCAAATTCTTAGAGACCTTAATAAATAGTCTCTGTGTACCACCAGAAACAGAAGTAAATGAAAGAAAATTATTAAAAAGATTTTTTGTGGCTTGTTCACACTTGAGAAAGTTCCAGACAAACTCACTCAAAAACTGGACTGTCTTACCCAACACTGGATGGGTGGGGATGTTAAAGAGAAGTGAGGTGAAATATGTGAGTGGGTGTGCAATCGTATATTTGTGTAATAAATTGATCTGAAATGCCTTTAGTGCAGATACTTCAGGCTTTTCTTTACTCTTAATAAACATGTTTAAAAGTCTGACTTCACAAATCATATTTCTTTTAGTGCCAGTATATTCATTGTCCTCTTCAAACCTTCTAAACAATTAAGTTATCCTTCTCTTCACACGCGGTTTCAATATTATTTTTCATCCCAATATTTTGGGGATTTTCTTGGTCCTCAAGCTATTGAAGGAGCAAATTCTAAGTGTTTTGTTTTCCTTGACACATCATGTATTGTCTGGCTAAAGCAGTGGTCTGGCTTTCATTTGGCTTTCTTTTCCTTGGTGGTTGCCTGCTGATCCTTGGCACCGCAGATCCTGCTGCTGTTAGTCTAGTGACTAGAAGCCAATCTATCTCTCAGCAAGTTGTTTATTTTCTGAATACACAGGGAGGAATCCCTGTAAATGAGTAAGTGTTACTTTTCACTTATTTCCCAGCCAGCAGGTGGCCAAAAACAATTTTGCCTTAACTACCTTGGCATCTGAAATGTGAACGAAGCCTAATCTGTTATCCCCTCCTGTCAGGCCTCCTTGAATATTACTCTATACCCCAGTTATTCTGAGGCCGGAGCTGTTGCAGTGTAATTTTAATTCCTCAAAAACAGTCCAGCCTGTTTGAATGAGCCGTACCCCGGCATGTATCAGCACCTTCAGGAGAGGATGAGAGGGGAAGAAATTGGATAGAAGCAATATCCTTGTTGCATATTGGCGTAAAGAGGCGCAGGTTCTGCCATTTAACCCTTACAATACCAATCTGCCCAAAAGTATGTACCATATGTCTCTAATTGAGTGCCAATTCCCTGGGAATACTTTATATAATATAAAATTAATGTGGCTGGATGGGAAATGAATCATACCTGGGCTCAAATTCATTGACATTTTTGAAGTGTTTTCAGGGAGCACAATATGATCTGAAACTTAGCTACAAAGGGCTGAAGTAATTCTTTATTGTGGGTTGTGGTGTGAATAATTATTTGTCTTTCTTTCAGAGCAGTTAATTTAAAGCTACTCACATGTGGCTGGGCAGCACTGTGAGTTAGCACACTGTCCTTATACCTCTGGGCCATGGGCTGGAATCCAGCTCAGACTGATGGGTTGAAAGTCTCCCCTTTCTGAAAGCTGCAGCAGTCTTAAATTAAATGAGTTTGGGCAGTCTAGCCCCAGTTCCTAGTAGATGTGGGAAACAGCACAAAATTGCCCATAACAAATTGTAGTCTTATTCAGAGAGGCCGTAAAGACAAATGGAAAAATGTGTTCTACTATAGTAGGGGATACTGTACAGAGCTTGGGCTCGAGAAAAACTATTAGGCAGAGTAAGTGGAATTGTATGCTTCACCTGGCCCACGCTGTGGCTAACCTGGGAATACATGATACCAATACTGGATGTCAAAGTTGTAAAAGATTGTTCCATTCTTCAGTACACATATCCCTAATCATGATCAGCATAAAATTTCATGCAGAAATATACATTAAAAACAAGTAAGTCTCCACAAGAGAGTTAGCGCTGACTCAGAACTGGACCTTTAAACCAATAGCTGACATCCTGCTGAGAAAGGTGAGTTGCATGTGTTATCACTTCAAAAATCCTCATTTGTTACCAGCAACATTATCAAAGAGGAAGGGAGATTTTGACTTCCAACACAAACCTTTCAACAATACTCAACAATATCTTTTAATTTTTTTCCCATTCTTCAAGCTGTGCACCATTCATCAGTCAAGTGGGCAGGGAGGCAACCTGTTTCAGTGCCTGTGAACCAATGCCACTCCTAAAGCCGCTCCTAGAAGGTGGCCGTGAGTTGTTAGGACTGCTCATAGCCTAGTGGGATTTTCACTTCTCTTACTTAGTACCTCTCCCATACAGCCCGACTGAGCGTAGAAACTCATTGGACTAGATCTTGACTTTGTGCCCCAGTGTAAAATGGATGATGCAAGTCGGCAGCCGGTTTTGCATCTCTCCTGATTTTTATTTTCATTGCATCATCCATTTTGCACTATTGCACAAAGTAAAGTTCTATCTCACTATGTAAGAATTAACAAGCCCAAACCTGTGTCCTGCCTATTTATTAAGAGCTTTTGCTGTCTCATCTTCATGTGCAAGTCCCTGTAGCTCTTCTTTAAGATCTTGAAGTACAGCATTGTTTAAAAAGATGGCAGTTGACTTGATTTGAAAAGATGCCAACCAGGTACTTTGTTTACATGTAAGAAAATCTGGCATGCAAGTGAGAAATTCCTGACAACAATGCACCATTGAAGCTTTTCAGTTTCTGCTTCTAATCTGTAACACCTGTACACTTTTACACTTCCTACCAAGTTCTGGAGCTGTAAGACAGGTCTTATTTCCAATTAAATCGCAGAATGATCCTTGAATAATGACAGTAGAGATATTTCTGAAAATTAGCCGATGCAGTTCTAAATATGTATACCTTTTCTTGATAGTGGTCTGAAATAGTGCAGTAAGGATCAGCTGTGAATGCTCAGGCCGTGCACCAGGCCTGCCAAGTCCCAGTTATTGGGAGTGGCACTCACCCGTTGTGGTTTTAAAACATAAACTATTTCCATTCATGTGACTCTTAAAAGAAAACACTGCTCTGTTTGTTTAATTGGGTTTGCAATGTGTCTCGGTCTTTCGTGGCGCTTAATCTCAGTCCTGACTTTTCTTGGATGTTGACTGTAGGATGGCTGCTCATCTGGTTTTGAACTGAATGGTTCGATTTTATGGGGGGGGGGGAGGGGGTGCCCAGTAATTTTGATATTTGAGAATTGGACAGCAAACCCGTGTTGACAGTCCTTTTTGCACATTAATAACAGGTTAACTTGGTTTTCAGTAGATGGCTCTGAACTGGACTGCAGCAGGATTTTTACCAAAAACAGTAGAACTATTCAGAAGGCAGCACAGTTTTGGTAATGCCGACAGCCCAGTGCAGGGAAACAGTGGCACCCTCTAGTGCTTGCGTATTGTTCTTAGCATTAAAAGTACTGCCCTTTTTTCCTGCAATGAGAAAATTACATGGCTCATATCAATAAAAACAATGCAAGCTCCATTGATGGTATAGTGAATAAATGCACTGCCTTATGTGAGACTAAGCCATCCAGTTCATGAGAGTCCCAGGTTAGTTCCCTGGGCTATGCTGAATTAACTGAGCTCAGCAGGGGCAACAGTATGAATGCTACGGATGCCAAGTGAAATGTCCCAATATTTGAATAGTCTGCCGTCTTTTAATGTCTGGGCTCACACCTGAAGAATTTGGATGAGGTATCATTGAGTTGCCAGCACCTGTGGAGCTATGTCCAAGCGAGAGCAGGTTCAGCAGAGCAAATGAGAAGACTGGGAAAAAGAGACAGTTCTATAATTTATTGCAATTGACGTTGAAAACTGGAAAACTGCTCTAAGCAAGTATTCGGTGTACAAGGAATTAATTAAATTGAGGAAATGACAGTCAGCATAGGTCTGTGCCATTACTGACCCCTAGCACTTTGATCTGCAAGCCTCAGCCTTGCTTGTAAGTGTCCATTTAGCAGGCATGCACCATGCAAGCAGTGACCAAAGTCACTAACCTACTGTAATCAGCTCCCTTTCTTATTTAAGCACATTCCTGCAGTGAGTGAATGCAATGAGTTTGGAACCAGTTCCTGGCAAACACACAGACATGAAAAAAGTCTTCAACCCAGTTCAGCATGAAGGAGATTTACAGCTTTATTTGACATTGTCGTTGCTTAAATTCAGCAAGGCTAACTCAAGATTATTTTGAAATCATTTTTCACACCTCTAAAAGAGTTCTACTTCAGAATGGTTGAAGGTCAAAATGTAATTTGTGCAATTTTGACCTGCCAGCATTGGACTGAAGTGACCTTTCCTTAGACTTGGCACTGGCTTTAAAGCAAGTTCATGAGTTTGAATGTTATTGATAGTAATTCTTATTAATGACAACATTCTCCAGAAACAACTGCTAGTGTTTGTATACTGTTGGTGCTCTGCATTAACAAAACAGGCCGAGTGAAAATGAAGAAAATGATAATGCAGTTTATGTTGTACGTATGCGTTTATGGTATGTAGCCATGAAAGGAGTTTCAGTGAGTCAGGATGCTAGAAGATAGTTTCCTTCTGCATGGAGTTGCCATAGTGATGCAAATAAAATGAACGATGAGGTAATAGCTGTTGGCGGGGAGGTGGTGAAATGCACAGCTTCTGAGGATGGCATTTTTAACAACAGTGGATGGTGCTTACATTTTTCTCCCTTTTTGTCTCCTCGGTTTTAATCTCATTATTCAGTTTATGACTTTAGGAAAAATGGGAAATGTGCTCACACAGCGTGCGTTCACCTTTTGGCCCCCTTTGATTAGCCACCCATGTCTTTCTATTACCATTTCCTTTTTTTGGGAAGAATTAAGTGCGATCTCACAAGCTATTCTTTTTCTAGTACATTTTGGGGATTATTGTGAAATAGTTTCACACCTTTTTCTTTTGGGAGAAGAGGTTGGAGGAATAATTTCCATGTTAACTTCTAGAAAAGCATTGAATTGAATTAAATTCTGCCGTCACCCTTTCACTTCAAGATTAACTTTTTTTCTGTTGATTTTTAAGAGGGCTTTGTGAAGGGTAGACTTTAGCAGACATTTGTGATGCACGCTTTTGTGTGAGTTATGCAGTCATGAAGATCACTTTTTCCACCAGCTTTGCTACGGCAGAAGAAAAAAGCCCCTCCTGTTAAAGGATGAAAGCTGGAGACTAATCTGCTTCCATCTGGAAAATCAGAGAGCCAGGGGTTGCAGTCATGAGGTCACATCCCTTATGTAAACTGTCAGATTCTTTTTACATTAAATATCACGTAAATACCCACTGAAGACTTGTCAGAGACACTCCTAAGAATGCAAAGCCAAGTTCTCTCATAAAAATTATAGTGGGTGGGGGGGGTGTGTGTGTGGAGAATGAGTTTCTTGCCTGACTATATAGTAGTTATTCTTCTATTGGGAGCCAGCAGAACGAGATATGCTAAGTTGCTGTAACAAAGCCCTATGACCACTGTGGCAAGAGATGTCCAGAGCATGAACTTGCATTGCACTTTTACTATTATATTTCTCCACTGATTCCTAAACGGTTCATTTTCCTCCACTCTTTGAAGTTATTAGGTGGGAAAAAAATAGAGGGATTGAATCCCTGGGAATATTGTTTCTGTGTGAAGCAGATAGCATGCTCTCCAGTGTGACTAAAATCAGGGTATTTGCTCAGGAAGCTGTGGATGCCAGCTGGGCAATGGGAAGGCAGGGATTCCTGCCTGAATGCAGGAAGATCAAAGATCCACTGTCGGGGTCTGCACTGAATGTGTGCTTTAGATGGAACAGTTTGTCATGAGAGCGGATGGCCTCAACTGAAATAACTTGCCTGCTTTTTTTCTAAGGCGTCTCCAATTGATAATGGTGGGAATGTATTAGGAGACGTGGTTATTGTCTCATGGCATGGGGATTGTCTATCAACTCTCAAGAGTGCAACACCAATGAGGCAAATAGACTGATTCCTGTTCAGTATCTTATAATTAATTGTATACCTGCTAAATAGATAGTAGAAGAAAGGGTAGGAAAAAATAAACTGACTTCTTGTGTCATTTACTGCATTTAGCCTCTTGCTTAGACTGCTCTGCTTAGTGGTATAATTGTATTACTTGTGTGCAGTTTGCCCAGCTGTGGACTGTTTAACACTGAGGAAGCTGAAACAATTTCACTTGCGATCCCAGTGCAACATTCATTAGTGTCTTCTGATCAGTATTTTGTGTCTGTAATGCTTGTCACACTTTAACTGCCTGTTAACATTTCCACCAGTGCAAACTCACTATTAGGTTAAAACCTCAAATATGTCCTGAGCTTGCCAGTTAAAAAAGAATATATTTTCTTAAGGTGGTTCCATTTCTGATTAAACTGGACGTTCATATGAAATAGATGCGGGGCCATTTGACTCACTGGATTTCCACTGTTTATTACTGGAATTGTTAGGTTATGAAGAGTGGGTTTGTGCCAGAAAGGGTCAATCGACATAAAAGGGTTAAGAAAATATCTATGATGTTCCAATTTTGTTTCATAAAAATATTTGGCAAATGCTTTCTCATGAGGGCAGCATGCCTTGAATCACTCAGTCTCATTTGTGAGGGCAGAACAGTATGTACTACAAACTTTTCCACGCCTGCTCTCGGATATTTCTTGGTGTGTCGCGAATGTGCTTGCCATGGTTGTGATTTAAAATGTTGCTTCCAGGCAGAGCACTCAGGCATGCTGGTTCACTGGCCCCTCCATCCAACAAACAGGTGACAACTGCCAAAATATATTGCCAATAGAAAGGCATCAATCTCGAGAGGATGAACAGCCCTAAGATTCAAACCTATGATTACCTAGTTGGTTAGCAGCCCATTTCCTGTGATACAGGGCTTCAAGGGGTATATATAATATACAAATGAGGGTTTGGATTTTACAGTGATTTTGAACACCATCTTTTCACTTCTGAGACTGAGGTTTCAATGCAGCCTAGACTAATTGGATGAAAGTCTCCTCTCTCTGCTGACTGTGAGGCTCCTAAGTGAAATACGTATGGCCAGTCTTGATCCAGTTCTTACTGTGCAAAGCTAGTACTGATGATAACTGTTGGCACTAATTTGGTAACAATTAGCACTGAATTGGCAATCTTACTCAGAGAGGCCACAAGGATGTGATGTGGGAAATGGAAATGCTGAATTGGTGCAGTAGGGGTTGATTTTCTTAAGTGAGGTAAAGGACGTTGCAGGAGCAGAGTAAAAGGAACTTTTATGTTGTATCTGGTTATTGTGCTATATATACCTCAGTCAGGAGGGCATGAAGCTTGATTTAGGTTAAAAAAGTCAAAGCTATTCAGTTTTCCAGCTCTTATTTAATAACTAGCACAAAATTGACCCCAAAGATACATAAAAGTGTATAATAAAAAGTTACCATACACAAGGAGGTGCCCTGGTAACATTGTTTATTAAGATATGGGTTCACATGTGTGTGGTGGGTCCCTTGAGGGAGGGTAGATTGGAGGGGAAGTCAACCCGTGTCACTAATGGGCTGAACAAGAAAGGCCACTTTGAGGGTGCAAGTGTGTTGTGACGGAGTTAAGTGAACCATGATCTTTTCTGAATGGGAAGTGTATTTGAAGAGTTGAAACTGTATCTTCACATGGCCTCTGCTTCAGAACTATTGCTATTGAAAAGCTCATAGCACACTTGCTGCAGGAGTACCGATCACTAGTGGTCCCAAAATAGACACTCCATGATTTCTTCACTCACAACTATCCTCAGTGGAGCAACAGTGTCTCCTTTTAAAGTGTACACTTCTGATATCATGACATGTCATGCTTTGAATTTGGGTTGTTTGACTGATTCCATAGTTGCCCCAGCATGAGATGTGGCATTTGTCCTTTATGTTTACAGCCAGATATATTTAAATAATTCTGTTTTCAGATTACTCCATTTTGAAAGCTTCTTACTACTTACAGCAGAACTCAGTGGAGTCCCGACAGATTTCAGCAGGTTATTTAGGCAGCATACATTTAACAGCATAAGATTCAACATCAGTATTCAAAACACAGAATGAAATGCAAACAGTACCTGCCTTGAACCTGGGTCATTTCTCAGGAAGAAATATTGTTCAGTGATGGAGCTTTGAAGAAATGTAACCTCCATAACTTGAAGCTCAGATGGCAAAGATACAAAGATGTTACCAGATCTTATCAAACACACTCCATTGTCTGCAGAAACGTGACTGATGCCCTTTGTGAATCGTATTTGCACACGCTTATAGCAAATTCATTTATATGCCTCTGTTCAGACAATTAGCTGCACAGACTCTCTGAAGCCCTGTTTACAAATAGCTGCATGTTTACAGGTTTGTGCAGATGATTCAGTCAGTTTGTAGTGGAAACGTGGAATGATTGCTTCAATCATAGTTCAGAACATCCACCAACAACACCACTACTTGACATTGGGTATAAAATCAGCTGTATTTTGGAATGGGTATTCACACAATATCTGGCTAGTGTGAGCACTTAATGTGAAACTTCTGACAACAAAGATAAACAACCTAAACATGTTGGGCTGGTAATTTAACACCACCTGGTGTGAGAATATTGAGTCCAGGGCTGCAGCGGCCCACAGTATTCTTTTTTGGGGCCGCTTCCTTTTCGCCACATCTGGGTGGAGTGTATGTCAGTTGTCCTTCTAAAGTGCTTCGGGTATCTATGTAGGTCATAGAACTCCGCTTTGCAGTCGGTAATGAGATTGCCACCTGATTCTGGCCTAGACCACCCAGCGGAAGGCCCCAGTTAATATAATGGTGGATTGATAATGGGATGGTAGGTGGTGCATATCAGTATTAACTCTGCTACTGCCACATATCCGCTGGGTGGGTCAAGCTAAAATCAGCCCTACGAGTCGAAAGTTTCTCCTCACTGTTGGCTGTGAGAGTCCAATGTGACTTTGAGATTGCCTAATCCCAGCTGTTAATGGATCTGGCTGTAAATAGCAATCTCACTTACAGAGGCCACAAAATGGCTGGTGTGAGAAATCGAAAAAGATCACAGTGGAGTAATAAGGTCTCTACTGAGGTTCTGGTTGGGAACATTGTTTGGGCAGAGCAGAAGTGGCTTTACTCTAACCGCCCTATACCTGGCCTGAGAGTACTCTGGGAATACTGGATGCCTGAAATGAGACCGCATTCTGTTTCCTTGTGCCAGTATCCCTTATCATGATGAGCACAAAATTCATTTTTTTAAAAAATGCTGAAGTAACGTATTATCCAGTATTTGGATCTGAAGAAACACATCCTTGTAGAATAACTATGACTGTGACAACTCTTGTTCTAAAATTAATTTAAAAAAATATTTTTTTAAAAACTAGGAGTAATACCAAAAATCAGTGTCATTATTCACATGCAGATGGATGCTTTTTCCATGTCTTAATTAGAAAGCACAAAAGATTCAGATAATTACCCACAAGACATTGCAGTTTACACATACTAATTGACTCTGTGTGCATGCCAGGTCATTCTTGCGTTCCATCAGGCAGTGTATGTAAAGGCACTGATGCGAGCCACCTGCTTTTCTAAATGTATTAAAACATGGTGTCGCTTATGAAATTATTGTTGTTTGACATTTAAAATGGTGCATTAATCACAGTTAATTATGTGACATACTACAACACATGCCAGAGGCCAGTTGCAGAACTAGCTTCTGTGGGTGATTTAAAGGCAAAATGAAGTGCCTTGCAGTGGATATTTTGACTGCTGAGTGCTGCTTATGCAGAACAGTCATCCAGGAAGTGGGAACATGTTAGGAATTAATACTGCCCTGTGAGCTGAAGGACACCCTGAATAGTTAGATAGTCTGAAAAACCATTTACCAATATTACAGCAGTTACTGAAGTATATTAATCTATTTTGCAAGGAGTTGGGTATTTTTAGAATCATGGGATGGGGGTTGGGTTTCCACTTGTTTAATATTTAGCAATTTTAACAGAAGCTGTATGGCTAGATGTTCATGCATTTCAATTTAGGGACTGAACAAAATCTCCCTTGAGAGGAAATATAAGACCACTTGCACCCATCCACTGCTAAAATAAGCCTCTACGTGCAGCTAAGAGCCTAACCTATTTTTGTAGGTCTCTTTAGAGACTGGAGAAGGCTCAAATGTGTGTTTTTTTGACTCTCCACTGACTACTTGCTAAACCATATTAGGCACTTTTAAGTGATTTTTTGAGAAGGGGAGGATAGATGCTGATTAGTTTTGCATATAAAGGGCAGGCAGATGGTAGAAGAGGCAAAATATTGCTGCATGCACGTCTGTGTGTACATAACGTATACTTAAATCTGAATACACTATAGGAAGTTGCCACTTATTTAAATGTTGCAGCTGTTAGCTCCTTGCAGTTCCAGTCCTGCTGCTTTATACAGGTACAGTTTGATTGTCAGGACAAAGGTTCCACTTTTTGTTACCAGAAAGTATTAACAAGCCAGTAACTGCTGCTATTATCACTGCCTTTGCAAACGAACGAAGAGTTCTGATTTAAATTGCATGTACATTGACTAAAAGCCAGTTTATTTCCATTATGTTCAAAAAATAGGCATATGAATGGCACAAATTAATCAAACTTGAGGCAAGAATAGAAGGCTCTCAGCAGCTAAATGCTTGTGAAAGCAGTTCTTAAGATGATGGTGAGGACCCGTCAAATGCACATAAAAAATGGATTGTTTATTATGTCTGTGGGATTGTGTGGCTTGACCAAGCCTGTGTGCCATCATTGAAGGGGGAACAAGGAACTAGGTTGCGCTTGGAGACATTCTCCCCCCCACCTCCTCCGATTAATAGTGCTGGGGCTGAGAACGAACTTCTTGCTGAGTTGGGGTCAGAGGTTGAAGTGCAGTGCCAGCTGACAGGTTTGCTTCGTAACGATGGCAGTGTCCTATTCAGAAACAGAAAGGGAAAAATAAATTTCCACCAGCAGATGCTATAAGACCACTGATAGTGTTTGTGACAAGGAGATCTTGCGCTGAAAGCTGGAGGACTTTGTCTAAAAATGTGGTTCAGCTTTCTTTTATTTTGCTTTTACAGTTTCCTTTCTCAATATTTGCACTTGATGTAAGCAAGAATTACAGAGAAATGATTACTTTGTGCTGATCATTGAGATATCTTCCATTTAAATGTAGTTGGGATCCGACAGTACAAACATACAGACACAATTTAGCAGAAATGTACAAAAGGAAAGAGAAGAATGTAAAATACAAAGCTCTCCAGTATAAAATAATTAAACAAGAAGAGGATAAATGCTAGTGGAAAAAGTATGTGTGATTACTGTAAATCTTTAATAGCTTAAGAAAGCGATTGTGAAAATGGCTATTTTAATTTTTGCTCCATTATACTGTTCTTTTATTACAATCTTCTATTATTCACTGTTGTAAGTAGTAATCTGTTAGGGATACGGCTTCATGGGATTTAAATTGCACCTGATACATGCTCTGGAATTATGTTATCTGTCACATCTTCACACAGCAATGAGCTGACAACAATGATGGCAGGGATACAATGCAACACAAACCCTCATGGAAAAGAATAAAATAATGCCTCTGATGTGTAATTTTAGAAAGACTTGCATTCTTGTAGCGCCTTATCACATCTCAGAAACACTTGCTTCAAGCAATTAGTGACTGTTGGTATGTAGCAAGTGCAGCAGCCATTTTGCACTCAATTCGATCCCACAAACAGCAATGAGTTGAGTGACCAGTTAATCTGTTTTGATAGTATTGGTTGAGGGAGGAATGTTAACCAGGAAATCTCCTCAGTCTTCTTCAAATTATACCAGGCGATCTTTCAAGTCCACTTGATCAAGCCTCAGTTATTAACAAAAAATTAGTAAATGATTTTTATGGGGGTCAAGAGCATAGGCCCCACAAAAATCGACCACCCCGATGCCCGGGATTGTCCTGACCCCCCTCCCTCCTTTTTTAATGTATTTGAATTGATTGGGCTCCGCGATGGAGCCACCAGATTTTCAGCTCCCTCCGATCGGCGAGCTGCTCCAAATGTGTGAGGAGCTCGCCAACGGCTCATGAAAGTTGGTCAGGCCTTAGACCACTTCAATAGGGTGAGTAGTGGGCTCGCTTTGCCCATCTCCCGCCTGATGGAAGTGGTCATATGAAAATCTACCCCAATGCATTTTTATGATCTTATCTTCCTTACAGTTGAGGCCCTTTGCCAGTCCTCATTTTAGCACTCGGTTTGTGAATTAAACGTCTTAGTGGTATATCTACTATATTTTGTTTGACGGCTTTGAGGGAGT
The DNA here is from genome assembly GCF_035084215.1 of Heptranchias perlo. Lineage (NCBI taxonomy): Eukaryota > Metazoa > Chordata > Chondrichthyes > Hexanchiformes > Hexanchidae > Heptranchias > Heptranchias perlo. The sequence continues at coordinate 52,774,072 of NC_090328.1, read as the reverse complement.
GTTGTGTTCCTGTTGCAAATTAGGATAGACCCTGCCTGAAGTATTTTCTGCACTTTCACTTCTTTTTGCATAATGTGATTTGTTTTCCCCAGCACAAAAACCCTAGGTGAACCAGTGAACAAACAAAGGATAGTCAAGTGGATAATGGAGTACATTTAGTTTCTGCCATAAAGTGTACCTGAGTTTCATTTATTTCAGAAACTCATGATGGCAAAATCTTACCTGCCGCCTCACGCATGAAATTACTTTTATGGTGCACACAGCTTTAGTTTTCTATCTAAACAAAACTTTAGGTAATGCAACCGTGAAGCTAAGAGTAGATAGTAGAACATAATTTCTTTTATTATTCACTGACAGGGCAGTAGTCACCAGGGAACATTCTGCCCATGCTGTGACTGCTTTAAGGCCCACCATGGTGAGTGTTTTTCTTGAGGCAGCTACCTGGAATGACTTGCATGCTTTCACTAAGCTTTATTTTCTTGATCTAACAGCTGAGCTTGACATACATTTAAGCACTGAAATGCTTGAAGCTGACCAGAACATTTAGGTCTTCAGATATTTTTATAATGTTCCATGCGTGGTGGGAGAGCAGATCTCAAGTGGAGACTGTTGATTGATGCTTGCCCCATTTTTCTTTTGCAGTGCGCCTGTTGGAGGGCCAATATGAAGGAGGCCTGGGTTTTACTGTGCCTCTGATGACAGTTCTTGGAACCAACAAACATTCAGGCGCCAGGAGCCTGAGGATGCACATGTTTTGCTTCCTTTATATTGTCAGGTGCCCCCAATGGAGGGAGTGTCATGTTCCTGTTGCACATTAGGATAGAATTACCTGAAGTATGACCTCTGCTTTCTCTTTTGATATATTGTGATTTGTTTTCCCTGGTGCAAAAACCCTAGGTGAACTAGTGAATAATGAAAGGATAGCCAAGTGAGTACATTTTACACTGTCGCCATCCTGTGATCAGGGAGCCTGGAATCATACAGAAACACTCAAGACATACAGAAGAGAGAAGGAGAGGCTTAAATGATGAGGAGAAATAATTGAGCACAAAAACAGAGCTACAGATTTCATAGTGAAAAAAGTACGTGCCAGAGATACAGTGAGAGAAAAAGGGGTGGAAGTCAAAGTCTGAGGAAACAACAGAAAAAGAATCAGAGAGTGGGAAAGAAGCAGAGAAACAGTTATAGGAAGAGAGATTTTTTTTCTTCTGTCTGTGAGCACTGGCATGGGAGATCAACTATATTATCCTAAACTGTATTCTACATGGCAACATGCTCCTGTCATTATAAAAGTGTATCCTCTGACCAGGGGTTAAAGTGAGCTAGCATGGTCCATTACACTGTTCTGCTTCTTGCCTCAACCAGTCCTTATCGTACTGCCTCAAAGTCAGATTTTTTTTCATTGGCAATACAAGGTCATCTCCTGAGATTAGCAAAAGGCTAATGTTGGAGCATGCTCCAGTCTTGTGGGTGCCTGTTTCAATTTTGGTTTCTCTTTCTGACAGTTGTGGTCAGGAGCTTTTGTGAGATTGTTGGTTGTAGCGAAGATGGAGCTGGAGGATCCAGGGGCCAGGAGAGCAGAACAGGAGCCATCAAACCAGAAATGAATAGTTGAGGCAACAATTTTGCTGGAGACTGCCGATACCCTGATGTGCTTCTCATTCTTGTTCCCACTTCTAGCTGTTGTTTGGCTCCAGGAGTGATTTTCTTGCTGTGCACTGCAAGCAGCAAGAACTATTGTAGGATATTGAGTCTGCAAAAATTGCAGCTGTTAATGTTGGTTCAATCCTCAGATTTACTGTTTCGATAACAGATTCAGTATTGAGCTACTAACTTAACTGGCCATGCACCAAATCACCCAAAAAATGAGAATTTTGAAATGTAACACACTGTAAGTATTAGTTTGTCCATTGGGTATTAGTATGATTTTCCTAATTTCTCTAAGATGTTTCACTCTGTTGTGTGCCAGTTCCTCAATTGGAGGCAAGTTAGAATCAATCCTGTTGTAACTGCTTGAAATTTGTGCCTAATAGTGTTGTTGTTCATGTAGATGATACGCTGTTTCTAAAGGACAGGAGCATTATACTATTAAAGTAGAATGTACTATTGTACCGATATATTCTTGCCACTGTTAGGAATAAATTGAATACTGCTTGAAAATAGATGAGTATGATCAATTAGTTCTAAAATCCGAAAGGTTGTGGGTGCGGGGTCAAAGGTTTTGAGGGTAGGACTAAATATGGGTGGATTCAAATGTTACAGAGGCAGGACTAAGTGTACACAGGGGGGTGGGGGTGGGGGTGGGGGCTAAGTACCTCTTTAATCACTGCCTCTAGATTACTGTGAGCAACATCGTGGAAGATCAGCGAGTATATTATAAGAATAAACAATGCTAAGGAATGTGTTCAGTGGTATTGCACATTCCTAGGGTCTGTATAAATGTGGGAATTGCTTAAGTTTTGCTCTCGTGGTTTATACACCTGCATGCCTAAACTGTGTAATTGCCTTACAACACTGTCCCTATTCAAATGTAATACCGAACCTGAGCCTCCTGTCATTATTGTCTCTTTCTGTTGCTTTCTTTGTCACCAAAACCAGACACTCATTCCCCGCACACAAATAATGGTAATATGAAATTTCTCTTGTTTTTTTTTGTCTTTTCATATTTTCTTCCTTCCTGCCTTCCCTGCTGAAAACAGTGACTGACCAGGGTTATAATGTCCTGCATACCTTGCCGAATTGACCATTCTGGAGAGTGAGCATTGAATGGCTATTTTGTCGTGGGGGACGGCAGAATTGAGCCTAATCCTGTCCTCATCAACTTCCACAGAGGCGCACTTTTCGGCAGGGATCCTGGGATACTGAGCAGAAGCGGGATACCCCATTCCGGGGATGCTGAGGGAGATTGTACTGCATCCAATGCTTCTCTGGCTGAGATCAGCTAGCTCCTCACAGAGTGGGAATTGAACCCAGTACCACAATAGGCATTCCGTTAGTCCAGTGAGCCACCTGGGTTTCTCGTGTGAGCATTGCCATATCTGCTAATGAGCCTGATAGAAAATGCTTCTATTTTCAATGCCGAAGGGCAAATCTTGGGAAAACACAATGAATTTTAAATACCACAGGTTTAGTGGTTTTTGGCTGTGTCACTGGCACCAATATAATGACCCCTGGTGAAATACTAACTGCTTCAGGTTGCACATGTTAAATAAATGGCCAGTTCGGGTTACCCTCACCACCTCTCAGATTTATTACCTGATACTCGAGTATGGGCCAGATGGAGCTTAAAGGGGTCAGTAGAATTCCTCGCATTCTACTATTGAAGAAGTTGTTGAAATGAATTAAGATGCCGATAATCTACACAGTAAAATGGCCCTAGATTAAAATTCGTTAACAGCTTTTGGGGGAGAGAAGAACTTACTTAAGTATTTTTACATGACTTTAGGTAGATGTGGTTTAGTTTGAGTTGGTTTGCAGTGACCCAACCTATTAACAGACTCTTAATTCCAATTTGTATCGTTGCCAGTATTACAGACTTTTGTTGAGGGTTAAGGTCTCAAGCAGTGTCTTATTTGAAGGCCAATCTCACAAAAGCGATGGGATACTGCACCATGAGATAATGTAGACCTCAACCTGATCTCAACCTTACTGCTAAAGAAATTAGCAAGTGGAGGTTAAACAGTTCCCAGGAGGAAGAGGAAACAAAATTCAGATGATCAGTAGTCTGAGCTCGTCATGGGCACCTCCTAGGGGCTGACCATAAACTGGCATTGATGGAGGCCCAGTATTCATAGTGTGAGTGGAAGAATAAAGGTATTAATGGAGCCTTTCATTTTAGGGACACTGCAGTAGCCCTGCTTTCTCGAAGTGCTCCTTTGCTATAGGTTATTTGAGAGAGAGGAAAAAAGGAACATTGCTGGCCCCACCCAGGTGACCTGGGAGAAGCAAGAAACAGCAGATCTAGCAAAGAGTAAAAGTGAAGGGGATGGAGGACCCAAACTGCTTAATGAGTATCACTGCTCAGTGCAGTCTCCAAGTTAGACCAGTGTTTATGTGAAGACTAAAATGGAATCAAATCACTTGCTGTGGCATTTTCTATTGTTTATTATCTTTTAAATCATAATTCCTTTACGTCATTTGTTGATTTCCTCTATTCATTGTGGCCCATTGACTGTTACTCATTTGATGAAGCTCGGAAATGTAGTAAACAGTGTGGAGGATAGTAAAATACTTCAGGACGACATAGACAGACTGGTGAAATGGGCAGACACGTGGCAGATGAAATTTAACGCAGAGAAGTGTGAAATGATTCATTTTGGTAGGAAGAATGAGGAGAGGCAATATGAACAAAATGGTACAATTTTAAAGGGGGTGCAGGAACTGAGAGACCTGAGGGTGTACGTACACAAGTCTTTGAAGGTGGCAGGACAAGTTGAAGAGGCTGTTAAAAAGGTATATGGGATCTTTGGCTTTATTAATAGAGGCACAGAGTACAAAAGCAAGGAAATTATGCTAAACCTTTATAAAACACTGGTTAGGCCCCAGCTGGAGTATTGTGTCCAATTCTGGGCACCACACTTTAGGAAGGATGTCAAGGCCTTAGAGAGGGCACAGAAGAGATTTACTAGAATGGTGCCAGAGGTGAAAGACTTCAGTTACGTGGAGAGACCGGAGAAGCTGGGGTTGTTCTCCTTAGAGCAGAGAAGGTTAAGAGGAGATTTGATAGAGGTGTTCAAAATCATGAAGGGTTTTGATGGAGTAAATAAGATGAAACTGTCTCCAATGGCAGAAGGGGTCAGTAACCAGAGGACACAGATTTAAGGTAATTAGCAAAAGAACCAGAGGGAGGAAAATAATTTTTACGCATCGAGTTGTTACGATCTGGAATGCACTGTCTAAAAAGATGGTGGAAGCAAATTCAAGAATAACTTTCCATAGGGAATTGGATAAATACTTGAAGGGAAAAAATTTGCAGGGCTTTGGGGGAAAAGCAGGGGAATGGGACTAATTAGCTTGCTCTTTGAAAGAGCAGGCACAGGCACGATGGGCCGAACGACTTACTTCTGTGCTGTATCATTCTATGATTCCATGATCTCTAGATCCCCTTCTATGTGGAATTGAGAAATGGAGATTCAGTCCATATAGCCCCCATCTCTCCCTCAATTCAGAACACTTTCACATTTGCCCTGCCTTGGTACCAGAGGATACAGAGCACATTTCCCTCTGTATCCTGTTGATCGAGAATCTATCCATTTTTTTCGTGCTTTAATCGAGCTGCATTCACTGTTATGTGTTAAGTTTGCTTTGTCAGCTTCCAATTTTAATTGTGAAGTAGTTACATTTAATTCTGGGTTTCCTTTGTTTTTAATTATTTCCTCCAGTTTTCTTATTGCTGGTCAGGACAAAGAAATAACTCTCGTCCACCCCACTGATTTCTTTCATGAGTTTAAAGACATGGATCATATCCCTTCTTAACTGTCCTTTTTCCACAAGAACAGATTTAGCTCCCTTAGTTTATTGAATTTACGTATAGCTCCCTGTTGCCCTTGTTGTCCTGGGTGTTCTCTTTCCAGTTGTATCTTTTCCAGTGTTGGTCCAAGACTGCCTAAGATGACAACAGGTTTTGTTAATTCTCCATCCAATTATCCTGTTAATATATGTCATATTATATAGCGTTGTGGTTTAAATTTCATTTTTAAAAACTCTATATAAAGCATTCACTTGCAATTAACAAGTGAATATCTCTCTCCTTATGTAAACGTAAGTGGCCTGGCACCCTGCCCTAAAAATTATTTCCAAAAACAACATGAGCTCTCTGCATATCTTTAAACTTAGTCTTAACCAAAGTACACAACCTCCCCATGGCTGCTTTTCAGACCAACATATTTCCAGATTTGAAATCTGAGTTAGGGTTAGTCCAGGATCCCTCGCTTTGTTCATTCACTGTGTTTGTGCCAGCCATTGATGAAACCTCGCTGTGAGCAGTTAGCTTGTTGCTGATGGGTTTTCTTCTCCAGCTATCCTGGTTCCTGTAATATTAGATTTCTCTAATTGTCATTTTGTGAACATCTGCAATGTAAAAGTAAGAAAATCCCTTTCAACTCACTCATTGGGGGTGACTTTAGGAGGTAAATGCGGGTACGTTGGGGACGGGGGGTGGGGGGGGGGTTCTGAAAATCGCGCAAATCTCGTTCGGGTTTGGAAGCCGGCTACAACTTGCCGGCTTCTGAGTTTCCCAGGGACCCACCTGTTTGCGCGCGGGCGACCCAAAACCGGAAGTCCTGCTGGCAAACCTACTTGACCTCGTCCTCACCAGTCGACCTGTTGCAGATGCATCTGTCCATGACAGTATTGGTAGGAGTGACCACCGCACAGTCCTCGTGGAGATGAAGTCCCGTCTTCACGCTGAGGACACCATCCAACGTGTTGTGTGGCACTATCACCATGCTAAATGGGATAGATTCAGAACAGATCGAGCAGCTCAAAACTGGGCATCCATGAGGCGCTGTGGGCCATCAGCAGCAGCAGAATTGTATTCCAGCACAATCTGTAACCTCATGGCCCGGCATATTCCTCACTCTGCCACTACCAACAAGCTAGGGGATCAATGAGGAGTGTAGAAGAGCATGCCAGGAGCAGCACCAGGCATACCTAAAAATGAGGTGCCAACCTGGTGAAGCTACAACTCAGGACTACATGCATGCTAAACAGCGGAAGCACCATGCTATAGACAGAGCTAAGCGATTCCACAACCAACGGATCAGATAAAAGCTCTGCAGTCCTGCCACATCCAGTCGTGAATGGTGGTGGACAGTTAAAGAACTAACGGGAGGAGGAGGCTCTGTAAACATCCCCATCCTCAATGATGGCGGAGTCCAGCACGTGAGTGCAAAAGACAAGACTGAAGCGTTTGCAACCATCTTCAGCCAGAAGTGTCGAGTGGATGATCCATCTCGGCCTCCTCCCGATATCCCCACCATCACAGAAGCCAGTCTTCAGCCAATTTGATTCACTCCACGTGATATCAAGAAACAGCTGAGTGCACTGGATACAGCAAAGGCTATGGGCCCCGACAACATCCCGGCTGTAGTGCTGAAGACTTGTGCTCCAGAACTAGCCACGCCTTTAGCCAAACTGTTCCAGTACAGCTACAACACTGGCATCTACACGACAATGTGGAAAATTGCCCAGGTATGTCCTGTCCACAAAAAGCAGGACAAATCCAATCCGGCCAATTACCGCCCCATCAGTCTACTCTCACTCATCAGCAAAGGTGATGGAAGGTGTCGTCGACAGTGCTAGCAAGAGGCACTTACCAATAACCTGCTCACCGATGCTCAGTTTGGGTTCCGCCAGGACCACTTGGCTCCAGACCTCATTACAGCCTTGGTCCAAACATGGACAAAAGAGCTGAATTCCAGAGGTGAGGTGAGAGTGACTGCCCTTGACATCAAGGCAGCATTTGACTGAGTGTGGCATCAAGGAGCCCTAGTAAAATTGAAGTCAATGGGAATCAGGGGGAAAACTCTCCAGTGGCTGGAGTCATACCTGGCACAAAGGAAGATGGTCGTGGTTGTTGGAGGCCAATCATCTCAGCCCCAGGGCATTGCTGCAGGAGTTCCTCAGGGCAGTGTCCTCGGCCCAACCATCATCAGCTGCTTCATCAATGACCTTCCCTCCATCATAAGGTCAGAAATGGGGATGTTCGCTGATGATTGCACAGTGTTCAGTTCCATTCGCAATCCCTCAGATAATGAAGCAGTCCGTGCCCGCATGCAGCAAGAGCAAGACCTGGACAACATCCAGGCTTGGGCTGATAAGTGACAAGTAACATTCGTGCCAGGCAATGACCATCTCCAACAATTGTAAACAATTTTACAACACCAAGTTATAGTCCAGCAATTTTATTTTAAATTCACAAGCTTTCGGAGGCTTCCCCCTTCCACATCGTTCACCTGAGGAAGGGGGAAGCCTCCGAAAGCTTGTGAATTTAAAATAAAATTGCTGGACTATAACTTGGTGTTGTAAAATTGTTTACAATCATCTCCAACAAGAGAGAGTCTAACCACCTCCCCTTGACATTCAACGGCATTACCATCGCCGAATCCCCCACCATCAACATCCTGGGGGTCACCATTGACCAGAAACTTAACTGGACCAGCCACATAAATACTGTGGCTACAAGAGCAGGTCAGAGGCTGGGTATTCTGAGGCGAGTGACTCACCTCCTGACTCCCCAAAGCCTTTCCACCATCTACAAGGCACAAGTCAGGATTGTGATGGAATACTCTCCACTTGCCTGGACGAGTGCAGCTCCAACAACACTTAAGGAGCTTGACACTATCCAGGACAAATCAGCCTTTTTGATTGGCACCCCATCCACCACCCTAAAAGTTCACTCCCTTCACCACCGGCGCACTGTGGCTGCAGTGTGTACCATCCACAGGATGCACTGCAGCAATTCGCCAAGGCTTCTTCGACAGCACCTCCAACACCCGCGACCTCTACCACCTGGAAGGACAAGGGCAGCAGGCACATGGGAACAACACCACCTGCATGTTCCCCTCCAAGTCACACACTATCCCGACTTGGAAATATATCGTCGTTCCTTCATCGTCGCTGGGTTAAAATCCTGGAACTCCCTACCTAACAGCACTGTGGGAGACCCTTCACCACACGGAATGCAGCGGTTCAAGAAGGCGGCTCACCACCACCTTCTCGAGGGCAATTTGGGATGGGCAATAAATGCCGGCCTCGCACACCCTATGAACGAATAAAAAAAAATTAAATCTGGCAGGATGACAGTTAAAAAGCCAAATATACCTCATTGAGGTACTTAAGGCACTTACCTGTGACAGATGAAGTGATTAGAAAGATTTTTAACTTACCTGGGCAGCTTGCCTAATGCTTATGATTCACGCCTGGTGAAACCAGGGATCAGGGAACAAGAAACTAAATAAATTAGTTTATTATATGCCCCGATCTCCCCCCCGATCTTCCCCTCTCCCACCCCGATCTTGCCCTCTCCCACTCCGATCTTCCCCTCTCCCACCCCGATCTTCCCCCCTCCCCCCCTGATCTTCCCCTACCCCCCTGATCTTCCCCCTCCCACCCCCAAACCCCCCCCCCCCCCCCGCCTCCCAGTCCAGCCTGTCAATCATGCTAGCTGCTGAGCGTGAAACCCGGAGAGGACGTTAACCGCTATCAATCAACGTGCAATCGCATCGGAAACGGTAAGTTTGGTTCATCCGGATTTGCCACGCGCCCAATTTCCCCCACTGCCAACCCGCCTCCCCGCTAATATCGGGCCCATTGTGTGTCAAATTGCTTTAAAGCCCACAGAAAGGCAAATTGTGTTTAACTAACTTGATAGAGTTTTTTGATGAGGTAAAAGAGAGGGTAGATGAGGGCAATGCAGCTGATGTAGTGCATATGGACTTGTAAAAGGCGTTTGATAAAGTGCTGCATAATAGGCTTGTCATCGAGATTGAAGCCCGTGGAATAAAGGGGGCAGTAGCAGCTTGGATACAAAATTGGCTAAGTAACAGGAAGCAGAGAGTAGTGGTGAATGGTTGTTTTTCGCACTGGAGGGAGGTGTACAGTGGTGTTCCCCAGGGGTCGGTACTAGGACCACTGCTTTTCTTGATATATATTAATGACTTGGTCTTGGGTGTACAGGGCACAATTTCCAAATTTGCAGATGACACAAAATTTGGAAGTGTAATGAACAGTGAGGAGGATAGTGATAGACTTTAAGAGGATATGGACAGGCTGGTGGCATGGGCGGACATGTGGTAGATGAAATTTTACGCAGAAAAATGCGACGTGATACATTTCGGTGGGAAAAATGAGGAGAGGCAATATAAACCAGAGGGCACAATTCTAAAAGGGGTACAGGAACAGAGAGATCTCGGGGTATATGTACACAAATCATTGGAAGTAGCAGGGCAGGTTGAGAAAGAGTTTAAATAGCGTACAGGATCCTGGGCTTTATTAATAGAGGCATAGAGTATAAAAGCAAGGAAGTCATGATGATACTTTATAAACCACTGGTTCGACCATAACTGGAGTATTGTGTCCAGTTCTGGACATCGCACTTTAGGAATAATGTGAAGGCCTTGGAGAGGATGCAGAAAAGATTTACTAGAATGATTCCAGGGATGAGGTTATTTTAGTTACATGAATAGACTAGAGAAGCTGGGGCTGTTCTCCTTGGAACAGAGAAAGTTGAGAGGAGATTTCATAGAGGTATTTAAAATCATGAAGGGTCTAGACAGAGTAGATAGAGAGAAACTGTTCCCATTGGCGGAAGAGTCAAGAACCAGAGGACATAGATTTAAAATGATTGGCAAAAGAACCAAAGGTGGCATGGGGAAAAACTTTTTTACACAGCAAGTGGTTAGGATCTGGAATGCACTGCCATGGGGTGGTGGAGGCAGATTCAATTGTGCCTTTCAAAAGGGAACTGGATAAGCACTTGAAAGGAAAAAGTTTGCAGGGCTACAGGGATAGGGCAGGGGAGTGGGACTAGCTGGATTGCTCTTGCATAGAACCGGCACGGACTTGATCGGCCAAATGGCCTCCTTCCGTGCTGTAACCTTTCTATGATTCTAAGAATGCAAAAATGTTTCACCGCTAATGCAGAACAAAAATAAATATTTTGTGATTCTAATAAGATTGTTTACAGTGATGCAAGTCGCACATTAACTCCAGCTGGGTGTTGACACCTCCGTATTTTGGATGCAACATCATTGTATTGGTGACAATGAACCACCAGTATCGGAAGGTAGCACATTAATCTAGCTTCACTGGGCCACTGATTCCTGCTGAGTCTTTTGTTTTGTTGTGGACCATATACAACGGGAAGCAAGCGGCAAAAAACAACTACATGTGTATGTAGCTATAAGTATATATGTAAAATGATACGATATCAGTACGGTACCTGGATCCAACTTTTATCCAAAGTTTATGCAAAATTATCTCCAGTAATGCTGCAAACATGACAAAGAAGAGAAAAGATTTAACCGGTTATTCATCCAGAGACTGAGCAGTTTCTTCTCCGGATTCTGCTCTATTCATCAAACTAACTGAGAGCTGATGGGACTCACCCAAACCAGGCAAACAGATTCATGCAACAAGCAGTGAATTCCTTTGGCAGGTGAGCACTGGCGTTCATATGCTGCTGGATGATTTTCAAAGTGTTCCAATAAATGAACAGCATGGCCTCGTCTGTGATGTCTGATTTGGAGGCGATGAGATAATGTTCCAAGCAGCAGAGTGACTCCTTTTCTTCTCTGAACAGGGCTGCTGTACAGATTTGTACTGATGGGGACAAAGTCCACGGCTCCTCTATTGCTGCACTTAATTTTCCCTGCTATCATGTTTGCATAAGTGGCAAAGATTTATCACAGCATGTGTAGACACACATGATGTATAAAGTAGGGTATCACACTTCACAGGTACTTCAACCCGGAGTCTAGTTTGTCAGTCATACAGAATACTGTTTGAAAGCAAAGCTTGCATGAAAACAAAAGGATTAAATCTGATCAGAAATACAAGTTCAGAAAATAAATGATGTGAAAATGAATATTGTTCTTGGCTATTTCAAACCTAATGCAAATATAATTTTACAGAACCACCCTTCTTCTGAAAGAAACTATTCATCAATATGCAGGAGCACAATCTATCCAGTGTTCTTCCACATTCACGTAAATATAAGACATTATGTGAATACATATTGAAGAATCAGATGACCAGATATCAAACAAATAGAATTTAACAAGATTACTTACATACTTAATGAATGAACCCCACTTTTAATAGAGATTAAAACAGGTGAAGAAATAAGTGATCTATGTAGAATTCTGGCTCATTGCAGTCACACTTTTGAAGGTGCATGAGTTCATTTGATGATAGCTATATGCACAGAAAAGATCATACCAGTAAGCATTGGCAGATGGACATCTGGAGATGTTGAGTTGCACCCTCTGAAATGTCTAAAGTTGTGAGAGACGACATCAACAGTAACCCTGATTGACACATATAGAGGATTTAAAACCTAATTGTTGTTAATCCAGAAACAGATAACAAAAAAAAATGTGCTTTTCTGAGAAAATTTGGCTTGATTTTCTTACAGTCTTGTTAGTTTGTCAGAATCCACCATTAGTGGGAGGTTGTGAGGCCCAGTAGCTCTATTGAGGAGAATATTGAATACTTGGCTAGGAGTACCAAATTTCAATCCCATTCTTAATTAACTTTGGATCCTTCAGTTTCCTTTAGAGAGTGAGACTTAACCAGGTTGTTGGGGTGGCAAGAGAGAGAACATTGGGATGTGGGGAGTTGAGCGATTGTGACTAGGGATGGGATTGAAGTTGATTTCTTGCATTGCTTAATGTCAAACAAGAAGCTACTTTGGTAATGTTAATCAAGATGATTCTTACTCTCTTAATCAAGGGGCCGGCATGAATATGAGGGCTAACATAGGAGGAGAAATAGAGAGGCTGGAAATGGTAGCAGAGTTTAGAACTTTAACTTTGATATCAGCTTAAACCTTTATTGTAGAACTTTTAGAAAGTGGCAAGATATTATTCTTGTAGTTTTGAGAATATTGCTCTCTAACTTAAATCTAAAATTAGAAAACAATATTCTCAAAACTACAAGAATATCATTGATTAAGAAAAGTTTGATTGTAAGTCAACTTAGAGTTGGTAGGAGATTTTATAAACTCATTAGGAGGTCCTGAGATGTGTCTCAGTGTTGGTACCCTCCCACCCAGAATTGAAGACTTGACAGGAATGATAAAAGCCCCTTATTGTTACAAAGCTAATCAACTAAGTCAGGGATGCTAGGTCTGACCTACAAAATCTAGTCAGCAACCACAAATCTGCCCTAGATTCACTGGCTAATGTGGATGATCTCATTAAAAATAACTGCTCCAAACATTTTGTTTATGAACCTTAAAATAATGAAACGCATGTTCTTCAAAGCTGCAAGCTTGGTGCACATTATAGAGTACATCCCATTTGAACGGAGGAAAGTCTTTAAATATAATTGAAGGAAACAGGTATGCTGCCATGTTAGCATTGCAGCAGTGGACAGTTTCAACTTACATATTCAGCAGGAGAGCTCATCATTGACAGCTAGGAACAGACTTGTCTGGAAGAACTTCACTGCAGAAACATGATGCACATGAATGCATAAATATTTCAGTTGAAGAGGAAAGGCTGTGTAAGCCTAAATAGCTTCATATTGAATAACAGGTGGGATTTATTTCCGCATACCATCCTAATGCATCTGTCTTCACTTTCCTGTAAAGTTTGTAGTGCCATATTTCAGACAAAAAGTAATCAAAGGAAATGATGGTGGTATTCAGGAGATTAGCACACATTAGTATTTTTCTCACTTTCCCCTTCCCACCAACCCCCACCACACACTCCTTCACCTGGAAGAGTGGGACATCCGGGTTGGAGACTTTTCCATAGTCACTGTAGTTGAACATGCTTGACGGGAAGTGAATGTCTGCACGATGGGACAGGAACTGCTTGAATGTCTGCATGATGGGACAGGCACTGCCACTTCGTTTCTCGTTTTCATCCCCCCCCCCCGTGTGAGATGGCTGTATAACTCACTCACTGAGGGCAAAATCACAGCCAAGAACAGGATAGGAACTCGGAACTACTGTATTACAACTAGAGATACCAGGCTAGTGAGTTAGGCCTTTTGAGCATTTTATTAATGCTTCAAAAGCGTCTTTTAAAATATGTATAAGAATAAAAGTATACTGTTACAGGTATTTGTACAGTTATTTCTTCTAGCTCATTGCCCTTTGAAGAGTGATATTAAATTTAACTGGTGATGACCAAATATTTAAATCAGCTGGAGTATATATATATCATCAAAGTGTCAACTTGGTTCAGCGGCAGCATTCACACCTCAGTATCCGAAGGTTTTGGGGTTCAAGCCCCACTCCAGGACTTGATAGAGGCTGATACTTCGGTGCAGCAGTGAGCGAGTGTCGCATTATTGGAGGTGCCATCTTTCAGATGAGATGTTAAACCAAGATCCCCTCTGCCTGTTAGGTGCATGTAAAAGATACCATGGTACTATTTGAAGAACAGAGCCTTGGGATAAATTTTAACCCCGCAAATGGATTGGTTGGGGGCGGGTGGGAAGGTTAAAAAATCGTAAAAAAGTAAAACCCGACTCCAACCCACCCATTGCCGGTTTTAATGGAGGCGGGTTGAGGGGCGGGCAATTAGCCCGCTCTCAGGAGGCGGTTCGGTCAGTGAAATCTTTTAAGGAGGCTGGGGGCCTCCATTTTAATAGGTGTTTTATTTTTAACTCTTGGGGGCCGGGATTCCCAGGCCTTCTGCTTCATGCCACGTTTGAGGAGGCGAGAGGGCCTGGATCATCAGGTAAGTGTCTTTATTGCGATGCTTGTGGGCCAGGAGGAGGAGGAGTGTTTCCTCCAGACCCAACAAGCCTACACACATGATCGACCGACCACCCCCCCAATCTCCAACAACACCCCCCCCTGACCCCCGACCCCCCCCAGTAGCGATGACCCCCCTGCCCCCCCCCGATGACCGGCCCCCCCAACACCTCCCACCCCGCCCCCCACTCTGATCTAAGACTTACCTGCTGGCATCCACTCCCTAGATGCTCTCCCATCTGACTGACAGCCAGTCTGTCAATCTGGCTGGCTGTCGGGCAGGAAACCTACAGAAAAAAATTGAAAGATCTCCTTACGTCAAAATCATAAAGACGTCCGGGAAACCCATATTTCCGGATTTCCCGCCAGGAAATCTCCCCCAGGGATGCTCACTTCTCAGTTGATCATGCTCTGCTGCACTTTCTGCTCAATAATACAATTGTATTGTGGGTTAGTTCGGAACAAAATGCGAACTGGATTCTCAGTGGCTTGAGTGACAGTGTTTGTTGATTTGCTGCATTGCACAACATACATTTGCGCACAAAGCACAACCCCTCCCGACCTAACTCTATAGATAAGCAATCACTATTTTGCAATATTTGTGCCAAACCAGTTTTTCTGGAGTACCAAAAATGCAAAACATTTCATTCGTTTATAAAACACTGGTTTGGCCACAACTGGGGCATTGTGTCCAATTCTGGGCACCACTCTCTAGGAAGGATGTGAAGGCCTTAGAGAGGGTGCAGAAAAGATTTACTAGAATGGTTCCAGGGATGAGGGACTTCAGTTACGTGGATCGACTGGAGAAACTGGGATTGTTCTCCTTAGAGCAGAGAAGGTTGAGAGAAGGTTTGATAGAGATGTTCAAAATCATGAGGGGTCAAGACAGAGAAGATAGAGGGAAGCTGTTCCCATTGGCAAAAGGGTCGAGAACCAGAGGACACAGATTTACGATAGTTGCCAAAAGAACTAAAGGCGACATGAGGAAAAACTTATTTAGGCAGCGAGTGGTTATGATCAGGAATGCGTTACCTGAAAGGGTGGTGGGAGCAGATTCAATCGTGGCTTTTTCAAAAGGGAATTGGATAAGTACTTGAAGGGAAAAAATTTGCAGAGCTATGGGGAAAGGGCGGGGGAATGCGACTAACTGGATTGCTCTTGCAGAGAGCCAGCTCAGGCTCGACGGGCCGAATGGCCTGCTTCTTTGCTGTAAGCATTCTATGATTCTATGAAATTAGATTACCTGCTAAAATAGCCCAAAAAATCCAATTTAACCAACTCACAATATTGAGGGGTTGGTGAAGAAGAGGAGTATCTCAAGCACTAGATAGTTTTCATAAGATAAAAGAAAGACTTGTATTTATATAGTGCCTTTCACGACCTCAGGACGTCCCAAAGTGTTTCTGAAGTGAAGTCACTGTTGTAATGTAAGAAACGTGGCAGCAAAGTTGCGCACAGCAAACTCCCACAAATAGCAGTGAGATAATGGGCACAATTTGATTATGCTGGCGGGAAGAGTCCAGGGGGGCTGGGGGTTGATTTGTGGGTGCCAGATCGCAACCCTAATGAGGCCAATCAAAGCCCCTTCCAGGTTTCGCGCCCGGCAGCCAGCCTGAATGACAGGCTGGCTGCCTACAGGAGCTGCTCATCCCGGGCGGGAGAGAGACCTCATCGGCAGTTAGGATAGAGATTGGGGGGGTGGGGGGGTGGGGGGGCGTGAACAAAAATTAGAGCGGAGACATTGGACATCGGGATCAGAGGTCGGACATCGGGATCAGAGGGCAGATATCGGACATCAGGATCAGATTAGAGGGGGGGGTCCAGGCAACATTGTTTTTTAAGGTATGTTTATTTAATTTGTTTGCAATGGGAAATGTAATTTTATTTAATTTATTTAGTTTATTTTTGCCTGATCCGGCCCTTCCTGCCTGGTTTCACTAGGCGTGAATGGGAAGCTGTGGGAAAGCCGGTAACGTTAGAATCTTTTTAACTATCCAATATACAAAAAATAAACTACCTTAAGTACCTCAATGAGGTACATTTGCTTCTTTAATTATCGGCCCACCGGGTTTAAGTGGGGGCGGGACTTCCTGGTGATTGCTGTACGCACGCACACAGATTTGCCTGAGCCTCATTCAGAAATGTGCGGGTTCCAGCTGGGATGTCTGCCCGCTCCCAAAAACAGTGATTTTGATTGCCCCCCGCCCCCAACCTACCCGTTTTTCCCTTTTAAAATTGTGCCCAATGTGTTTTTAATATTGTTGTTTGAGGGATAAATATTGGCCCAGGACACTGGGGAGCTCCCCTGCTTTCTTTGAATAGAACCATGGGATCTTTTACATCTGCAGAGAGGGCCGATGGGGCCTCAGTTTAACATCTTATCCAAAAGATGGGACCTCCAACAGTGCAGCACTCCCTCAGTACTGCACTGAAGTGCCAGCTTAGATTATGTGCTCAAGTGGGACTTGAACCCACAACTATCTGACTCAGAGGCAGGAGAGCTACCGCTGAGCTACAGATGACACTTAAAAATAAAGTTTACATCATAAGCAAAAGAACAATGATCTGAATCACTATTATGGGCTTCCATTATGGAGGCTCAAGTTCTAATCCTAAATTTGAAAATTATTAGAATTTGGCTTCTAACATGGAAAGCTTTACAGATGCTCGCAAGCCACTATCCCACCTCAAATTAACTCCAGATAAACAGTGACTATTGTGCAATATTTATGGTATACCACAGATTTTGTAGAATGTAACAAATGCTGTCAAAAAAAATCCCAAAGCCCAAAAAGAATCTTAAGGTAACAAAGAGCGCCATTTTGGGAGCAGCAAGAGAGGGAAAAATAACTGGAAAGCTACATTGGCAGTACATACCCCTCCCTCTTTGTTCCTTTGTTTTGGGTGATTTCCTCTTTATTCTGTGGATGTTACATTTTTTTTACTTTACTGTCAAGATGTCAGATTACTTGTCATTAGGTGGATAACTTTAAGACAAGGAAGTGTTCCATCTTAAAGCAGGAGAACATAAGAACATAGAAATAGGAACAGGAGTAGGTTGTCGGGCCCCTCGAGCCGGCTCTGCTATTCAACAAGATCATGGCTGATCTTCTACCTCAACGCCATTTTCTTGCACCATTCCCATATCCCCTGATGCCTTTAATATCTAGAAATCTATCGATCTCTGTTTTGAATGTACACAATGACTGAGCCTTCACAGCCCTCTGGGCTAGAGAATTCCAAGGATTCACCACCCTCTGAGTGAAGAATAGGGGGATAGAATATAAAAACAAGGAGGTATTGCTGCAGTTATATAGGGTATTGGTGAGACCGCACCTGGAATACTGCAGACAGTTTTGGTCTCCATACTTAAGAAAAGACATACTTGCTCTCGAGGCAGTACAAAGAAGGTTCACTCGGTTAATCCCGGGGATGAGGGGGCGGACATATGAGGAGAGGTTGAGTAGATTGGGACTCTGCTCATTGGAGTTCAGAAGAATGAGAGGCGATCTTATTGAAACATATAAGATTGTGAAGGGTCTTGATCGGGTGGATGCAGTAAGGATGTTCCCAAAGATGGGTGAAACTAGAACTAGGGGGCATAATCTTAGAATAAGGGGCTGCTCTTTCAAAACTGAGATGAGGAGAAACTTCTTCACTCAGAGGGTGGTAGGTCTGTGGAATTTGCTGCCCCAGGAAGCTGTGGAAGCTACATCATTAGATAAATTTAAAACAGAAATAGACAGTTTCCTAGAAGTAAAGGGAATTAGGGGTTATGGGGAGCGGGCAGGAAATTGGACATGAAGCTGAGTTCGGATCGGTCAATGCCCTATGGGTGGCGGAGAGGGCCCAGGGGCTATGTGGCCGGGTCCTGCTCCGACTTCTTGTGTTCTTTAGATTTGTGGTTGGGATCAGATCAGCCATGATCTTATTGAATGGCGGAGCAGGCTCGAGGGGCCGATTGGCCTACTCCTGCTCCAATTTCTTATGTTCTTATGTTCTTATGTTCCTCATCTCAGTCCTAAGTGGCCTATCCCGTATCCTGAGACTATGACCCCTGGTTCTAGACTCCCCAGCCAGGAGAAACATCCTCCCTGCATCTACCCGGACGAGCCCTGTAAGAATTTTGTAAACTCTAGAGAATACAGGCCTAGTCTACTCAATCTCTCCTTTTACGACAATCCCGCCATCCCAGGAATCAGTCTGGTGAACCTTCGTTGCACTTCCCTCTATGGCAAGTATATCCTTTCTTAGGTAAGGAGACCAAAATTGTACACAATACTCCAGGTGCGGTCTCACCAAGGCCCTATATGATTGCAGTAAGACATCTTTACTCCTGTACTCAAAGCCTCTTGTAATAAAGGCCAAAATACCGTTTGCCTTCCTAATTGCTTGCTGCACCTGCATGTTAGCTTTCAGTGACTCATGTACAAGGACACCCAGGTCCCTTTGAACATCAACATTTGCTAATCTCTCACCATTTAAAAAATACTCTGCATTTCTGTTTTTCCGATCAAAGTGGGTAACTTCACATTTTTCCACATTACATTCCATCTGCCATGTTCTTGCCCACTCACTTAGCCTGTCTATATCCCCTCGAAGCCTCTTTGAAACCTCCTCATAACTCATATTCCCACTTAGTTTTGTGTCATTAGCAAACTTGGAAATATTACATTTGGTCCCCATATCCAAATCATTGATATAGATTGTGAATAGCTTGGGCCCAAGCACCGATCCCCGCAGTACCCCACTAGTCACAGTCTGCCAACCTGAAAAAGACCCGTTTATTCCTACTGTCTGTTTTCTGATTGTTAACCAATTCTTAATCCATGCCAGTATATTACCCCCAGTAACAAAACCTTCAGGGAGGGTGGGTAGTTAAACTGGCCAATATGGAGCACTCTGGTTTCCCTATGTTTGGGGCCAGTTCCACTTTACTCCAGTGAATATTCCATTATTTTTCATATCATGTCTGATCTCCTGCCAAGACCTTTGCTTGTCTATTAAAAGGAAAAAGAGGTTGTTCTTCATGCTACCCTTTTTTTGGTGCAAGGCGCTATGTTGGTGTAGCTGTAGCTCTGAAAAGCTCAGTGATATTGAGTAAAAGGTAGGAGCTGCCATCTGAGATTTTTTTTTAAAAGGACCTCTTCTGAACAAGAGCATTGTATTTTTTTTTATTATTATTACCCAGGGAATTTCTCATGTCTTTCCCTTCAGCTTAACTGCACTGAACAAACAGTCCTCAGCTCTGAAAAGTGACCTTTTATTCCCTGCTTTCTTACAGCTGTGACGGCCTCAGCCTTCAGGTTTTTTCTTGTGTGGGGCGGTGGGGAAGAATCCATTACAAAGAAAAGCATACAAGGAAAAATTTGTGAACAATTTGTGGGATGTCGCTCATGTAGCTGCGGGTACCATGTGACTTCTCACAAGCTGCCAATAAGGAAATCAGGACGGGAGCGCAGTCCACTGTTTCACAGTTGTCACAAAGGGATCTCTCAACGCAGCGTGACCTTTGAGAATTAATGGGATTTTAAAGTTAGCTTTGCAGTGGAGTTCTGAACATGCATTGTGGTTTAAAAAATTCGAGGTTAGCTTCTGAAGCTGTTTAGTGTCCCAACTCTGTATATTGTTCTTGGTGTACATTGATGACACGGAAGGAATGTGTTTGATCTGTACATCTAAAAACAGATGGTTTATTAGGCTTACATGTTCCAAGACCCTATACAGAAAGTGTGAACTAGTGCAAATTCATCTTTAACCTTTAAATCCCTGAGGCCCCATTTATTTACTTTTTTGCTCCATATAGCATTTGGCTTTTGTCCCGGATACATGACTGTATATGTAACCCCAACTCTGCATGTGCTTGCAGTCTCTTATTCATCAGGCTATTTACATACCCTGCACATAGTTCTTTTTGCAGTTAGCCATTGTACTTTAAAATCCTTGTATTGGTGGCTAGTTCTTTTTCACACACCCCTCCTCTGAATAAATCTCCCTCTTCCTGTGATCTTCTGCTCTAATTGTCTCCACCAATCAGGTTCTATTGTCAATTCCCCCCTCCTCCCCCCGCCCCCTCCCCCCACCCTTGCCCTTTGCTGGGGTAAATTTCCAAGATTGCTGGTTGTCTTCTGCTACCATTTCCAAGCGGGGATTAATTCATGAATGAGTCTTGATAGTGATTTCCACAGGCTCTTCATCGTGGGAAGCATCACAACTGATGTTGCATTTTCAGCAAGAGTCACTGGGTAGAGATTAGAAGCGGAAGACCCTACCCATGTCCTCCCACCACCCCAGGGGCACTGAGGTCAACTCTAGAGCATTGCCAGCTAACTCAACACAGACTGGAAATCTCACTTAGGCCCTACCTGGTCTGTATGTCTCAACCACTCAATGGATTATCAGGGGAGCTACCAGAGATTATTACTATTTCCCCACTTCCCATCCACACAGCTCAATAAAGATGTGTGTGTGCGTGCATGTGTGAGTTCGATCATATTCCAGAGTTGTTCTCTCCCAAGATTGCCTTAATAACTCATTGTAGGACTGTTGTTTTCTTTCTTGAGTGAATGAAGTGCACCATATCGAAACTGTCTATGTCTAAGGACTTGCTTTGTATTTGATTGAAAAGAACACTAAATTTTCCCGGTGCTATTTCATATGAGGAAACAGAAATAATATTGATGTAATTCATTGCTTGAATGTTAAACAAAATGGAGGGTTGTAAAGGGATTGTTATGTGATTTTGGATCACAACTTTAAAAAAAATCTGTATGAATTTCTCAACTGGGCCATTTGGTAGTCTCCTGCCATGTGTGGATGGGAGCCAGTTACTTTCAAAAACATTTGTTGAACTTGACAATTCTTTAGAAATACACAGTGTATGCAACTAGCCAAAAAAGGATTCTTTCTGATATTACCCAAGTATATCTTATGACAGGTTGACCAAGTTACAGCATCCCTGGAGATGTTAAGATGCTGGTGTGTCCTATCTTATCAAAGGAGTAAAAAGTCTAAGCTGGGGGAAGAGAAGTAAATAAAGTAAATAAAGATTTACAGGCCTAAAAAGATATGTAACTCTTGTGTCTCTGGGACCTGGTTTCAAACTCAGCCCAGTCAAGGACTTTATTTTAGCTCTCAAAGAATTTACAAAGAAAATGTTTTGCACCTAACTCTTTATTACTTAGATTAATCCACAAACTATTACTGCAGGTTGTCTTAAACTAGGAAATATTTTGTGAAGGAAAATCCATTCTAATCCTCTTACTGAGTTGAAAACAGTTCTGTTAACATTTAACAGCAGAGGCAAACCCTCGTGACAGGTGGCTGCACAGAAGCCCTTGTGTGATTCAGCTGAATTATATTCCTACAAATATAGATAGGATTGTTTGATAAATAAATTTGAAGCAGGTAAAAGCCTGTTTTGAAGCTGTTGTGAAGAAATTCTTGATATGTTACAATACGGTAGATTGTCCTTGATGTAAAAAAATATCAGTTTTGAGAATTAAACCCACCCACACCAGAAGCATAGTTCCTAACATAGAAGCATCTAACCATCGATATAGAATACTGCACACATTTAAAGTAGTGAGGCAAACAGCACTGTGAACAAGTATAAACCTCAACTTTGTGCGGGGCTTTATTAAATCACTTGAAAAAAGAATGGAGCTTGAGCTTCACATCTTATTCAAAAAATATTGTCAGTGAAGAACTTTTTATTTTGCTGTTGCCTTTTCTCTTATTCTTCGTTGTAAATGTTTTCATTGTCATTTTCTTAAATGTTCTTTTTGCAGACATTACATAAAGTACAACTGGTTTGTTCTGTAGAGTCCGGGATTCAACTAATTACCTCGAGATGTTGCAGAATATCACAGAATGTAATTTTTGGAAAGAAAACCATATTGGAGCCCAATTGTCAGTGTTCTTTTACCTCCATCTGCATCATTTCATGTGTAAGGAGTGTTATTTTTATTCTGCTGCCTTTTAGTTATTGCCAAAACAATTTCCAGGTCAAAAAAAGACTGAATTTGATACAGGCTGCTGGATTTCCCATGATCTTAATATCACCTCACCTCCTCCTGCTTCGAACATCTGACAGAATTCAGTTAAAGGAGATGTCCCAGCGAGCACCCCTCCCTTTTCCTTAGCCCTTCCAAAGTAAACCTTTGACCTTCCGGTTAGTGTTTGTCTAAGTCCAGCTCTGAATGTGAGAACTCGGAGATAGGTGACATTGATATTAGAGTTCAGCTTGGGTAGTGTTTGAACTTCAGCCTGTATACGTTTGTCTTACACTAAAGTGGTCTAAAACATCTAAAAAAAAATCGTCCCTATGAAAGTTTTAAATCATGCACCCTGCTATGCTTCCACCTCAGTAGTGACTACATAGATTATATGCACTGAGTCCTACCAAATGACCTATATAGATTGCAGATGTTGCATGTACTTCTATAAATAACTGTCTATTTTATGAGTTTGTAATTTAAAGGATAAAGAATTAGACAAACAATCCCATAGGAAATATTCACCCTCTTTAAAATACAAGAATCTTAACTGTTTACCCATGTAGGCTGTAGAGTGAAATCTTTTTTTGAAATGGCACTTTATGCTAAATTACATATTTTAGCTTCAATTGATTATTGAATATTTTCTTTTGTTAATCAAGTCGAGGAGACAATTAAAAAAAAGACTTTCCCTCAGAGTACTTCTTTTGGGCTTGAGGGACACGATCCATTTACTTTAGTGGCTGGAGAGTCTTCAGTGCTTATTTAAAAAAATCATATATGGTTGTTAGTATTCTGAATATTTTGTTTGAACTGTGTCTTCTGATGAGAGCTGGATTTGGTGAGTTACTGAGCTCACTGGTGCGGGGGAGCTGAATTAACACACACAGTTGAAATGACACAATTATTGAAGGTTAACGACTTTACCCATTCGCGTTAATTCAGCTTCTTCACACTGTAAGATTTGGTAACTCCTCCCAGCCAATTCCAATCTGACATTTTCAGCATTTACTGTTTAAACAAGACTATTTAGAAAATGAACAGGATAAAAGAATGTTAATGTTTTAATCCTAATCTTTTTAGCAGATTCTTTCTGAGGTAGGGGAGTTAATAATTTGTTTCTCCCATTTCTTTTTGTTTGAGATCTCTTTGAGCCACAGATCATTCCACCAACAGGTGGGTGATCTGCTACCCACTCTCTGCCAGTTCTTGACCTCAATATTTGGTCCAATACAGAGTACTCAAAAATAGCCTGGAGTGGCTGACCATCTGATTATCAGGAAGCAAGCACCTGGCCTCTGCTTGGGTATACCCTTCCCTCCTGCTCTTCTCATCATTGCTGAGATTGGGAATCGATTTTTGAGTGCATCACATGCTAAAGTACTGAATATTATAGTGTGGGGTGAGATTTGCTTGTGAAAGTAGATGGGAACTGCTCGTGAAGACTCGGCATTAAATGTTATGCACGTTAAATAAATATTTAATTATTTTCAAGTACAGCAACCGCATGTGGCTTGGTCTGACCCACAAGCAGGATATAATGTTTCTTTGTGGTGGTTTCCACAGTTGCCCTATTCCTTTCCTCATGCCCGTACCAATTACGTTGCCCAGATAAAATCAGACCCATCCAACTTTAAACGGCTGCAGGTTTTATTTACAGTGAAATGAAGAATCAGAGGCATTTATTCCTAGGTTTAATTGGTTCCTGCTCTGTGATCACAACATACTTATCTCTGTAGACTCTTCTGTTGGTAATATTTTGAAAGCAAGGTTTCCCACACAGTCCGTTCCACAAGTTTAATGTTATTCAACATGGATTCCAGTCACTGATTCCAACATGGACTTGACAAATTTTAACTGCTACATCAAAGTTTTCCCACTGGAAATCGTATCTATAGGAACTGCTGCAAACTGAAAATAGCACCAAAAAATGCAATTTAAGTATTTCATGAAGGCTAAAGCAATAATATGGTAGATAATTAATACATATTTAGTGCCTGTAGGTCCATTTTAAAACTCTCCAAGAACTAGGCTACCGTTTTATACTTGGCTTAGAAATATGAAGATCAAATTCTATGCAGCCTGTGCTGCTGGTGGTGACAAGCAGTGGACAGTTGCTATGTTGTCACTAAGATTTCAGCAAATGTAATGATGGGCATGTGAAATCTTTGCACTATGTTCACATGACCTGTGAAAAACACCTAGCGGTAAGTCTATGGATTTTGTCCTTCAAGACTTAGATTGTGTCTGTGAAAACATTTTGAGCTACATAGGACTGGATGAAATACTGGACATTGCAGGTTTGTCAGTAGTGGTGGTCTGTACAACAGTAACCTAGTTAACAACAGATTGTACCTGACCAACCCATTTGAGGAAGTGACAACCCAAGTGATAAGATGTGGTGTACCTCGACTTCCAAAAGTTCCACATGAAAAGCTATTAATTAAACTCAATTAATAACTCAATACAGAGTAAACCCTGTGAATGGATAAGACACTGGGAACTGAAGGGTAGGAAACAATGAGTACTTGTTAGAGGAGTTAAGTCAGAGGATCAGACTTCTTTAGGTTTGTAACTTTTATTTTGGCCTATAAAAATAATTTGGTCTGTTCATTAGTTATTTGTTGCATCCCCTCTGCCCATCTGACCCTGCTCAACCCTTGTGCACCCTTCCATCTGCTGAATATTTATCTATTAACTAATAAGAGCTTAGTTTGGAATTTTTAGCTGTGTCAGATGGAGTTGGATTTCCACTTCTCTGTAAGATATCCCCACTTAGTATGTCCACTGTCTTTGGCTTGTCTCATTCTAAGTTAGAAAAATGTATGCGGATGATTTATATTAACTTGGTACCTGATTAATTCTTTGCTTTTCGCTTAACGTAAGTGACCAATAAAAATGTGATTGTTACATGGATATTTAATCAACGGGAATGCTGTCCACGTGGGGAATCATGAGCATGTCTTTTCTCTATGTTAGATGAAATGGGGAGATAAGTAAGAGGTTCAAATTCCTAAGTTTCCCATAATATACCGACCAAATACATATCAGCTAGTGCACTAATGAATCCTTTACACCCGCACTAACAAACATGTCAAATAGCATAGTCAGTGAAAATAGGAAACCATAAACAAAGGTTTGCGATCTTGTGTTTGCGTATATGGACATGAATGTACAATGTATGTATATGAGGATGGAGCCTGGGCTCCTATGTAGAGGACCATGTCAGGAAATGATGAGAGTTACAGGAAAGAAACCAGTGAGTGGCATCGGATAATATAACTTATAAACATTGCACACTTGAGTCCAGTAGGCTGTGCCACGAGTGGCTTATTTTACATAATTTACCACTGTCCTCACATGGGTTCTGTTTATTTTTTGCAAAGAGAGATATTTTGCATGTAACAGGCGAGAGTTTGATGCCAAGCGAATTTATTCCAGTAACCATTGTGCAATGAGATCTGCTGTCGAGCAATTGTCACTGCTTCATTCTGTTGCTGTGTAATATACACCGAGAAGAAGTATCATTACAACTGAGATTGAAAACTCACCATGTGGAGAGCAGAACCTGCCTCCTACCACTGTCCCGTGCCAGCTGGGTGGCTTTGGAATTATTTTTTTGTTTAAGAACACTTTCTTTTTAATGAAATGTAATCCCTTTCCATTACGGAATGCAGCACAGAAATGTTCCTGTTGTTCACCTCAGAAGGTCAGAAGGGAGACATGACACCAACAGCGTCCCTTTCTCCATAGTTATCGATTTACAAAGTGTAAGATTTTATGTTCTGGTGAATGCATTGTTATACCACAGGGATTTATTCCCCTCTAAGTTCTCATCACTTCGGTCTAATTGTGCATGGGCTTATAGTCATGCTACACTAGACAGGTGGAGGCAAACTGGAACAGACTGTTAAAAAAAAATGTACTGAGAGCCTGTAAGTTAACAGGGAGAGTTTAACAACTTTGAAGCAGTTTTGTGTGTTACTGAAGTGATTTGTTCAGTGGAAATGGAGGCCAGTGTTGGATTAAATCACAGGGGTACGAGTAGAACGGTGATAGTAACAGGATGCAGCTGCTGACAGCTGTGTATTACTTCATCCCTTTCACTGGATTTTCAGCCCATCAGGACTCGGTGTGGAACTGCAGTCTCTTCTCACAGTCACTGCAGAGGTGTTAATGATTGGAGTCACTAATGGGCAGGTAGCAGTTTGCTGAAAAATCAATTAGCTGCAGAAGCTCGGGGGTTAATAGGATAAGGGAATAAGCTTGTTTTATAGCCCTCGCTAAAGGCAGCTGGCCCTGCATAGGTCGAAGCCAGGCATTTCTCTCGTGTGAGAAAGTCTGGACTGAAGGATGAGTTGGTGATCTGTAGAGACCAGAACACTGTTGGTCTGAAGGCCAGGGAGGGGTTAGCAAGGATTAGGACAAATCAGATGCTGTTTAGCACATCCTTTCACACTTCTTTTTGTTCCTTCCCTCTCAGGTTGTGATGCAATTGTTGTAAAACAACAATGTAGCACATTAATGGCCCATAGCCCACAGCTAACTAACTGCTCACTGAAAGTCTGAGTGTTCACAATGTTCCATGGAACGGCTAAAATATCAATATCAACTGCATGACTTGCTGCCTAAAGCCTGCATTCTTTACGAATCTGTCATGGCTGACTGCATTGCTAGCAATGGGCGGGGGTGTGGGGGGGGGAAGCATGGAAGATTCTGGTTAAAAAAAGTCATTGTTTTAGTTGGAGTGAAGGAAGATCAGAAATAATTGCAAAAGCTGAAAAGTTTCACCTCAGGTTAATTAGATATTATCACGGGTAGAAAAAGTTCTTCACTGCACAAAGACCTTTTAAAATTGCATTTTTACGAACTAAATCATCCACTTGACTATTATGGCAGATTAATAAACAGAGGTAGCTGATATATTCCAGTGGAATTATATTCCCAATGAGGATGGAAAATCAATCTTTCCGCCAGCTATCCGGGGCCCTGCGTCACTTCCGGGATTTTCTGCGAGAAGTGATGAATTATTAATATGTTCACTTTAAAATGAGCAGATGAATTCGAAGGATACACAAATGATGAGAATATATTGTATGACGTGCATCCTGGCATTCGCACCATGGCAGTGTTGGGCTCTAGGGACGCCAGGGTGGCATCCTGGCATCCAGGGTTGCCAAGTAGTGAAGGTGGGCATCAACATTTAACGGGTCCACTTTGTCTAGTGCAAATCAATTGCTTTCTGATGTCAGTGTAATCGACAAACATGTGCAGAGAAATTGCATTGGTCAAGGTGGGATTCTCATCTCCGGAGGTTGCTGGCCACGCTATCGTGTAGCAGGCACCCAAGGCCTGCAGCAGCCATTTTCTCTTCACCCAAGGTAGATCCCTAATGGATGCAGGAATCCTGCTGGGAGCTTGTTGGGAGAAAAATGTAAATTAGCCCGACCCTGGAAAAATCCTGTGTCGCCAAACGGAATCGAAAATCCCAGTAGCGGGTGCAGTAACATCATTTTTTCACTGATCTGGTTGCCCACTAAATATTTTTCACATTTACTTTTCTTTAAATCATTGGAATTCAAGCAAACTGAAATGTGCTTGGGAGTAATTTATGCTGCGGCAGCTTTAGATCTGGCCTAATAGTGTAGCAGGCTGCAATAAAGCTTGCCAGTGAGGTGACACTGTCCATTTAAGCAGAAAATTAAATAATAGATTCTCAGAAATCAGAGTGATTCAAGTATGGATTGGACGTGCATAGACAAGTGTTGTGAACACTGCTGGATTGTGTATTCTGGAGACATATTAGCACAACTCCTATCCTGTGTCCTAGCAGAACAGAACACAGCTCTCCAGAGACAGGTATGATGCCAGTATGGGTGTGGAGGCACAAAAGGTCAGATGATTTCACATTCGCAAACTGGAACCTCTGTCCCCACATGTACCTAGATTACGTATTAGCATTGACATTAGAAAGATGGTTTTCATTGTGCCTAACAATTCCATGCTGGTGCCTCAGAGAACTTTAGCTCTATCATTGCAGTTACCATAGCTCTGGGCCACTAATACTTGATTTTATTGGAGAAAAGAAGATTAAAAGGGACTTGATCCAGATTTGGAAAATAATGTGGATGTAAACAGGTTACTTAACTTGGACTATGAATGCCGAACTACAAGATCCCAGAAAACATGTACAGAATAATGAGGCTCAAGTGAGGCTAGGAATTAGAGGAAAATTATTTTTTGGAAAAAGTAGTGGATCTGACTCCCCACTAAACTAATTAATGCTATGCTAGCCCAGAGACTTCCTTCTAAAGCCAGGCCCACTGGACTTGTTACCTTTATCTCTTCCCTCCATTTCCATCCCCGATCACTCTCCCTACCGTTCTTCCCTCCTTCTCTTCATTTCCATCAATTCTCCCCTTTTCCTCTCCCCTCAGTCGCACCCGTGCCCATGTCTGGATGCTAATGGACTGGACCGTTCTCCCCTCAACTCTCCTCTGAATGCTAATGGAAGAGATTCCTACCTCTGCGTACTGGATTTCCTGTTCTTGTGAGAATTCCTGCCTGGAAGCTGGAATTCCTTCCATTAGCACTAGGAGTGGCACTGAGGAGCGTCTACACTGATGTGTATCAGCAAATGGCAGCATGCCGACTCAGCCCCAATAAAGTTGATGTCAGTATGAAACGCTGCTGCTCGGCAGATAGGATTCTGGGAATTTGCTGCTTAACTTTGAGGTCAAGAAGAAATTCTACAGAACTTCCTGTTGGAAAATCAATTAATGCGATGATAGGGTCTGATGAAAGAACAAGCTTGATGGACTGAATGGCCTTTTCTTTTCCAATGCTTTATGAAGCGCTATGTTGTTTCTATATTAAGCTGGAAGTTACATAGTTAATAATTAGCCATGCTTATGTGATCTAGCAACTGGGATTTTGGTGACTCTGCAGAAAAAGCAGCAGGTGTCCCAGTTTGAATAGTTACTTACTGTGATTGGATTCTGAAATAAAAATTCCGGGCTCTCACCTAGAATTTATTTGGAATTGTGAAATGGGAGATTCACATGGGACTAGTGTAAAGAGCTGATGCAAATCTCCGGTGGGTTTAAACTGAAAATCAAAAATTATCACATGTCGACTCACATCCCAACTTTTGCTTTTCCATTTAAATCCACAGGAGATTGGCATCAGCTGCTTATTCTAATTTGATGTGAATCTCCTCCCTCACAGACCCAAAGAAATCATAGAATCGCAGAAAGGTTACAGCATGGAAGGAGGCCATTCGGCCCATCATGTCCGTGCTGGCTCTATGCAAAAGCAATCCAGCCAGTCCCACTCCCCCACCCTATCCCTGTAGCCCTGCAATTTTTTTTCTTTCAAGTACTTATCCAGTTCCCTTTTGAAAGCCACGATTGAACCTGCCTCCACCCTCCCCCTCTTGCCTCCCCCCCCCCCCCCCCCACCACCGGCAGTGCATTCCAGATCATAACTAATTGCTGTGTAAAAAAGTTTTTCCTCATGTCACCTTTGGTTCTATTACCAATCACCTTAAATCTATGTCCTCTGGTCCTTGACTCTTCCACCAATGGGAACAGTTTCTCTCTATCTAATATGCCAAGACCCTTCATGATTTTGAATACCTCTATCAAATCTCCTCTCAACCTTCTCTGTTCCAAGGAGAACAACCCCAGCTTCTCCAGTCTATCCACATAACTAAAGTCCCATATCCCTGGAATCATTCTAGTAAATCTTTTCTGCACCCTCTCTAAGGCCTTCATATCTTTCCTAAAGTGCGGTGCCCAGAACTGGACACAGTACTCCAGTTGTGGTCGAACCAGTGTTTTATTTAGGTTCATCATGACTTCCTTGCTTTTGTACTCTGTGCCTCTATTTATAAAGCCCAGGATCCTGTATGCTTTTTTAACTACTTTCTCAACTTGCCCTGCCACCTTCAACGATTACTGCACATATACCACCAGATCTCTCTGTTTCCGTACCCCTTTTAGAATTGTGTCCTTTAGTTTATATTGCCTCTCCTCGTTATTCCTACCGAAATGTATCACTTCACATTTCTGTGCGTTAAATTTCATCTGCCATATGTCCTTTCACCAGCCTGTCTATATCCTCTTGAAGTCTATCACTATCCTCCTCACTGTTCACTATGCTTCCAAGTTTTGTGTCATCTGCAAATTTGAAAATTGTACCCTTTACACCCAAGTCCAAGTCATTAATATATATCAAGAAAAGCAGTGGTCCTAGTACCGACCTCTGGGGAACACCACGGTACAGCTCCCTCCAGTCCGAAAAACAACCATTCACCACTACTCTCTGCTTCCTGTTACTTAGCCAGTTTTGTATCCAAGCTACTACTGCCCCCTTTATTCCATGGGCTTCGAAAGTCCCTATACACCACAACAACCGCATTGCCCTGATCTACCCTCTCTGTTACCTCATCAAAAAACTCTATCAAGTTAGTTAAATACGATTTGCATTTAACAAATCTGTGCTGACTTTCCCTAATCAATCCACACTTGTCCAACTGACTGCTAATTCTGTCCCAGATTATCGTTTCTGAAAGTTTCCCCACCACCGAGGTTAAACTGACTGGCCTGTAGTTGCTGGTTTTATCCTTACACCCTTTTTTGAATAAGGGTGTGACATTTGCAATTCTCCAGAACTCTTGCACCTCCCCCGTATCTAAGGATGTTTGGAAGATTATGGCCAGTGCCTCTGCAATTTCCACCCTTACTTCCCTCAGCAACCTATGATGCATCCCATCCAGACCAGGTGACTTATCTACTTTAATTACAGCTAGCCTTTCTAATACCTCCTCTTTATCAATTTTTAGCCCATCCAATATCTCAACTACATCTACCTCTACTGAGACTCTGGCAGCACCTTCTTCCTTGGTAGAGACAGATGTAAAGTACTCAATTAGTACCTCGGCCATGCCCTCTGCCTCCATGAGTAGATCTCCTTTTTGGTCCCTCATCGGCCCCACCCCTCTTCTTACTTCCCGTTTACCATTTACATGCTTGTAGAAGACTTTTGGATTCCCTTTTATTTTTGCCATGAGTCTATTCTCATACTCTCTCTTTGCCCCTCGAATTTCCTTTTTCACTTCTCCTCTGAACTTTCTATATTCATCCTGGTTCTCACTTGTTTTATCAACCTCACATCTGTCATACGCCCCTTTTTTCTGCTTCATCTTACTCTCTATTTCTTTTGTCATCCAGGGAGCTCTGGCTTTAGTTGCCCTACCTTTCTCCCGCGTCAGAATGTACCGAGACTGTACCCGAACCATCTCCTCCTTAAAGGTCCCCATTGTTCAATTACAGTTTTGCCTGCCAATTTTTGATTCCAATTTACCCGGGCCAGATCCGTTCTCATCCCACTGAAATTGGTCCTCTTCAATTTGAGTATTGGGTGGGTCATTTAACAGCTCCTAACTTAAGACAACCTTCATCATAAAATCTGGGGAGGTTGTACGATTTATTTGGGATCATTCTGACCAAAATGGAATATGGTCTGGATTTTTATGAAAACATAAACTAAGTCTTAAGCACTGAAACAAATCCCAGTGCACTTAGATCTACAGTAGGTATTGACTTCTGCTGTCATTAGAACCGCATCATTTTGAGTTAACCCACCCCCTGCTGAATAAATCAAAGTAACTGCAGGCAGTATTAGAAAATTCAAAATGAGAAAATTGCATTTAGTCCATTTGCCGTTCTTTTCAGGAAACAGGTATGATTTACACTTTCATGGACTCTTCCCAGTTTCTTTAATCTCATGAAGGAGGTTAATAAACACAGGGAAAACTTTGAATGAAGAAAACTGTGAAATTTCACCCTAACCCCAAAGATAATCAAATTGTCTAACCTTATTGTCCACATTACTCAATTTTGATGAATGCAAGTTCCTTAAGGAACAAGAAACAAGCAGCATTCGAGAGGCAGAAGAATGAAGGGTGCATGCAGGAATGCATGGCTGGAGAAGATTTTTAAGTGGGGAGGGTAAGGCTAAGGAGAGATTTGGAGACAAGGATAAGGATCTTGAAGTCTGCTGGGGTAGCGAAGCAGTGGAATTTGACAAGAATGGGGGAATTATGGGTGTCTGGCACTTGGTGAGGGAAAGGATTCAGACTGTGGAGTTTCGGATTAGCTGAAGTTTGTGAAGAAGGGAGGCTGGCATGGAGGATTTTGCAGAAATCATTCCTTGAGGTGACATGGGTATGGATTAAGGTTTTGGCAGCAGTGGGAGAGAAAGGCACAGCGAGCAATGTTTTGAAGGTCAAGTAATATGGTTTTGGGGCAGACTGGATGCAGGGTAAAAAATCTCTGCTCAGAATTCAACTGGATGCCGAGGTTGTGCACTGTCAAATTTAGTCTGAGAGGGAAGCCAGGGAGGTTGATGGAGTCGGTGCTAGAAACACCTAGGTGCCGGCGGGAGCTAAAATGGTGGTTTTGATCTCGCCAAAGAGCTAAAAGAAATTTTTACGCATTTGGGGCTTAATGTCAGACAGGTAGTAGAAAGTGTAGCAACAGCTTTGGTGGTGGCATAGAGGTAGGTGTCGGGAGTACAAGAAAAAACGGACCTCGTGCATTGGCATGGCAGGAGAAATCATTTGATGGGGTGTAGTGGCTGCATGGGGACATGTATGAGTGAAACTATGAAGGGGCAATGTCATGGTGATGGACAGTGGAGGACAGTGGGTTGGTGAACATGTCAGACAGTAGAGAGTTTGTGGAGGATGAGAATTCAATCCTGTTACACCTTGCCTGTATACAGTACAACAATAGAAAGAGGTTTCACTCTTCCCCAAAACATAAACAAAGCCTGGGATGACAGATAAGCCTACTTAAACCCTTGAGCGTTACAAGAATTTTTCTGCAGGCATCCAGTAAAGATGGATAAGTTTAACACTTTCAGTTTATTATCAGTGTGTTGTGTGCAAAGCTATAACCTTCCTTGTTTACTGTAGTAAACAATTTTACAACACCAAGTTATAGTCCAGCAATTTTATTTTAAATTAAAATAGAGAGGCAGAAACATCCGGAAGGCAGAGAGAGCCTTTGCTGGCTCTCTCTGCCTTCCGGATGTTTCTGCCTCTCTCTGTTTTTCTTCTCTGTTTTTTTTTCCTGTTTGTTTTTTTGTTGAATGTGTATTCGGGGGTTCTGCAGGTGACACCTCTCTGTCTGAACACGGTGATTGCCTTGGCAACGGGCAGTTGCAGGGGCAGTCTGTAAACACCATGTATTGTTCTATATGTATAAATGCGTAGGCTTCAAGGAGATCCTGAACATTTACCTGAGGAAGGAGGAAGTCTCCGAAAGCTTGTGAATTTAAAATAAAATTGCTGGACTATAACTTGGTGTTGTAAAATTGTTTACAATTGTCAACCCCAGTCCATCACCGGCATCTCCACATCTTGTTTACTGTAGTCACTCAGCTATGTCAGCATTAAAGATGGGAAGAGTCTCACGTTTAGTATTAGGTGCAAAAATGCTTCACGTACATGAGCACAGTGCTGTACTTAATGGGATTACATTAATGGATTGTTTAAAGAGATAGACTTCACTTGATAGTGTTAAAATGTCTATTATTTTTAACAAGTTAAAGCTCAATATCTGCTTTGCGTGCTTTTTTCTTATTATAATGATACACTTCGCCAAGTATCCCAGAACACCCTGATATCACCATAACAAATTGATGGCAAGGATCCTGAGTGGTGAATGGAAAATCGCACGAGAAATGGTAATATGATTCACTCTGCTTTGTCACAATTATGCACACTTCGTCAGTTCTGACACAGGCGTAATAGTACTTAAACTGTTTAATAGCTGAATTTTTTTGACCAAAAAAATGCAGTGTTAATTTATCTTCATTTGTCTCTCTGCTCTGTCAGGCAAATAATGAACTTTAAGAGGACTAGGGAGACATTCTGCAAGTCATTGTTCTTTCATTTACACCCTATTCAAGTCTCATTACAGTGGTGACACACGAGCAGATACATTGATACAAATAAAATTTGAACTGCGTTTGTCAGTGCTGGGTAAACAAGGCGGGCAAGTCGCTGTGTGACATGGATAGAAGGTGACCAGAATGAGACTTTGGATTTTGTTCTGAGTTGTCAATGCATTTGAATTCACAAAAACATAACCAATAAGTTATTGCTGCAAAACAACTTAAAAGGAGGGCAGGTTAAAAAACAGAATTTCTATCTGTTTTGCTGAACACAATGACTGATTTGAATGCCAAGAACTGTTGGAATGCCAATAGTTACCTCATCAGAAAAGTTGAGTAATTTAAAATAAAAATTATCATCGTGTGATGGATTCAGGCACAAACTATGTGAAAATTACGATTTCCGGGAGTAAGATGATGTAGTCGATTTGGAACCTTATTTTCTGTGAAGTATTTTCAGCCCTGTTATAATTGTAGCTCATTGTTTCCAACAGACGTTTTACTGCTCCAAACATTACAGATTACCCTGGCACTCTATTTACTGATCTCCATTGAGTGTAGAATGCTGTTTATGTGTTCCGGCTGATTTCACCAGATGGAGCTGGGTTTTATCACTGAAGGAGCCTGTGTAAATACTAGCTGTGGTTCTGCTCTTAAGATAATGCAGTAAATGTGAAACCTCTGGAAGTCCAATGGTCCTTTATAGCATTGGAAGGCTACTCACAGCTCTGCAGCATTTCATTTGTGCTAGCTACACTGCTCAGAATTTCCATTTTGTCAGGAATTTTTTAACCCCAGGGCTCAGAAATGGGAAATCGTGTGCATAGAAAATGTTTACAATCTACAATTGTATGTTTTTTTTTTAACATCTTCTGCAATGTTACACATGGGTAGTCAAGACCAAATGCAATCTTCAGGTCAAGCAGGGTTAGAGGGCAGGGGTATAATTGAACTAAGGTGGAGGAAATGGGGCAAGGAGGGAGGAAGAGGGATGGCGAGAAGGGGAGGAAGGAAAAAGTTGAAAGGGGAAGAAGGGAAGGAGAGGAAGAAAGGGAGAGGGACAAAGAAGGAAAAGGGAGTCGACAATAGGGATGGGGAGGGCAGAAGAGGGGAAGGGGAGGAGCAGGATGGGGGTGGCGGGACCAATGGGGTAAGGGGAGTGGGAATAGGAGAGGGGGAGGAAGGAAATGTGGGGCGAGGTTAACCACTTAGCTCAGCAAGAGACTGATTGTTGGAAAAGCCCCTTTGCAGGGGATGTAGTAGATAATTACCTCGAGGGGTTTGGAAAAGTACCTCAAGAAGGAGAACCTCTAATTTTTCAACGAATGAGAAAGATCTAATTCTTCTAACATTGAAGTGGTACTGTTTTCTTAAAAAAAGAGAGATATCCACTTTTACTGCCAAGATTTCTTTATTTCTGAACTGACACCAAATTCTTCAGGTTTGTTCCTGAGATAAAGGCTGGATTCTTCTCCACAATCCTGCCTGAAATGGGGCTGAATAACATTGGAGATTGAGCCCTACTCCCACATCACTGCCCCCAGCCTCAAATTTTCCTCCCTCCACCCCTGCTGTTGCCCGTACCTTCCCCACTCGCTACGTGCAGATAGATGTTGGTGGGAGAAAAATGGAGGTGTGAGGCTGGGTCTCCCATCCACCCCAGTTACAGCTGCTTCCTGGGACCACCATGTGGAAGGTGGCAGTAATCCTATGGTCAACCTTTACTAGGTCCTCTCCCTCCATATAGTTCCCATCTCACTTACCTGTGTGGGCCTTTGTCTTTGCTGAGGCCTACCAGACTGAGGCTCTGTTAATCTTCGGGGCTCTTTTGCCCCTTTAAACGCCTCTTCTGATGCTGCCAATGATTTGCAATTGAATGCAACTGAGAAAAGGGCATTGGTGTTATCAAGTATATATTTAATTTTAGTACAGGGCTCCCAGTTCCCGTTTGGCATTTACCAGGATGTCCCTGTACGTTGCAGTGTTGCTTTAAACATCCTCCTATTTATTTTCTAAAGAAGTAATAATTGCTAACAAAAATACTGTCTGTTTTATTGCTATTTATTATTGACAGTTAGTTTATACAGGAAAAGATAGCACTCTTCCAGACCACATACAGCCCAGGTCGGAGAGCTAACATTCATCAAAAGAGGTCTGACAACTAACTCAAGAGTGGGGTGGGGTGTATGTGTGTGTTTGGAGGAGGTATCCTTTTCCAAATTTTAAGTGATCTTTTTCTATGGTATTTGGGAGTTCAGTTGATTAAAAAAAAAACAACCAAAAGGATTAATGAGGTCTGATCTTCATGAAAATGGAACAGCAGGCACAAAACATGATTGGGTTGAAGTATTTGGCCCCCGTCTGCCAAGTGCTGGATAAGCGCAGTAAGAGATTTAGAACAGAAGGCAGCAGAAACTTCTATGCACAAAGTGCTGTGAGGCTGTGGAATTCACTTCCAGGGTTAGTGGTTGAGGCAGAAATGTCAACATTAAGATTAGATTAGATTGGATAGGTGGATGAAGGAAAAGGAGACAAAGATATGGGAACATGGTGGAAACAAAAGTGAGTAGGACTATTTGCTTGTGTGGAGGGTAAATGCAGACACAAACTGGTTGGCCTGAATGGCCTGTTTCTGTTATATAATATCTATGTATTTGTGCTCGAAGAAGGCTGTGCCTGTACAGGCCCCAGTACACTTGAAATTGAGTTGGCTACGTCCTTGGCATGGTCTGGTTTCACTCGTGGTATAGGCCCTAGCACTTGGAAATAGGGGAGGAAAGTATGATCCTTCGGCAAAACTACAGGTAAATGAGGTGCAAGGGTGGCAGTGCCCCCAACTGCCCTGTTCACATGGAAACACTGTGCCCGCATCTATTGCAGGGGCTGGCACTTTGCACCCTGCCTAGGGGAAGGCCTGGAATCTCTGCCCCATTTCTTGTAGTTAGCATCTGGCAAATTGCCCCTTTACACTGCTCTGAGATTATTGGGGCTTCCCTGAGGATGGGTAGAGCAGCTTCACCTGCACCTGCGTTATGTGCAGACACAGCATTTCCATGTCAATTAAGCGTTCCCATTCTTTCCACCTCATTTTCCTACTGATTTGCTGGTACACAGAAGAGGGAAGCCTAAGATCTTGCACTCAGTAGGCAGCAGCCCTCCTCCTTTCAGAGATGTTGGACCATGGTCTGGACAGCAGCCAGAAGGTCCTGAAAACGGCAGCTAATGCCGCTGCTACAGGCTGAATTTCTATCCCCTCTCGCAGACACTAGGCCTTACTAAGGGATAGGGGGTGTGACCAGCCCATTTACATGGCCCAGCCCACTAAACTTGGCATTCTGAGCTCTGGACAGATGCAGCGCACCTTGGGCAAAAGTACATGGGGGATCGGAAAATCAGCCCCATTGTTTCCTTCTGTAAGTTTCTGGCTAGCCTCATTTCCTGCAATGACTAAGAATAACCTCCCCCTGAAATCTCTGATTTTGGTCTCCAAACTGGTTCCTGGGAAAAACTGTGATGGACCTGATGTTACGTTTGCAATATCCTTTTACCTGCAGAGATACAATGGTTGAATTGAATGATGTAACATGACATGTGTGTAAACACCACCAAAAAGGTTTGTGGTGATAATGGCTTAAAGCTGTCTTTCGAGTAGATACAGTGAATCATTCAGAATCATAGATAGTTATGGCACAGAAGGAGGCCATTCGGCCCATTGTGTCCGTGCCGGCCGATAAAGGGCTATCCAGCTTAATCCCACTTCCGGCACTTGGTCTGTAGCCCTGTAGGTTACGGCACTTCAAGTGCACATCCAAGTATTTTTTAAATGAGTTGAGGGTTTCTGCCTCTGCCACCCTTTCAGGCAGTGAGTTCTAGACCCCCACCACCCTCTGGGTGAAAAAATTTCTCCTCAGCTCCCCTCTAATCCTTCTACCAATTACTTTAAATCCATGCCCCCTGGTCACTGACCCCTCTGCTAA
This sequence comes from Heptranchias perlo, assembly GCF_035084215.1. Taxonomy (NCBI): domain Eukaryota; kingdom Metazoa; phylum Chordata; class Chondrichthyes; order Hexanchiformes; family Hexanchidae; genus Heptranchias; species Heptranchias perlo. The sequence continues at coordinate 52,735,703 of NC_090328.1, read as the reverse complement.
GGGAAATAGGCCCCCCCTATCCACTCTATCTAGCCCCGTCATAATTTTATATACTTCAATTAAATCTCCCCTCAGCCTCCTTTGTTCCAAAGAAAACAACCCCAGCCTATCCAATCATTTCTCATAGCTAAAATTCTCCAGCCCTAGCAACATCCTCGTAAATCTCCTCTGTACCCTCTCTCGTGCAATTGCATCTTTCCTGTAATGTGGTGACCAGAACTGTACGCAGCACTCAAGCTGTGGCCTAACTAGTGTTTTATACAGTTCTAGCATAACCTCCCTGCTGTTATATTCTGTGCCTCAGCTAATAAAGGAAGGTATCCTTTGTAACCACCTTTTCCACCTGTCCTGCTAACTTCAGGGATCTGTGGACATGCACTCCAAGGTCCCTTTGATCCTCTGCACCTCTCAGTATCCTTCCATTTATTGTGTATTCCCTTGCCTAGTTTGCCCTCTCCAAATACATTACCTCACACTTCTCCGGTTTGAATTCCATTTGACACTTTTCTGCCCACCTGGCCAGTCCATTGATATCTTCCTGCAGTCTACAGCTTTCCTCCTCACTATCAACCACATGGCCAATTTTTGTATCATCTGCAAATTTCCTGATCAAGACCCCCCCCCCCCCTCCCCCCAGATTCAAGTCCAAATTGTTAATATATACCACAAAAAGCAAGGGACCTAGCACTGAGCCTTGCGGGACTCCACTGGAAACACCCTTCCAGTCGTAAAAACACCCATCAACCATTACCCTTTGCTTCCTGCCACAGCCAATTTTGGATCCAACTAGCCACTTTCCCTTGGAACCCACAAATGTTTATGGTTCTGATGTCGGCAACTTAGAGGTAATGTGCTGATTTTTGCAAATTGCTATTAAGTTACGTTTTGCACCTGCTATGATGCGCGGTTGTATGTCAGTTTATGTATAAGTGTATGTATAGCACAACTGTCCTGTTCTCGTCCATACAAATTCAGCCTATTGATATTGTATCCTTCAGGAAAATGTTCAAAAAAACCTTTAACTCAACTGCATGGAATTTTCATGTCAGCAAAATTGTTTGCATTTTTTTAAAGTTTTAACATTGGCCGCTCAATGTTGATCTGCTCCTGGGTCCTACAGAAACGTCTTTGTGTTGCCATGGCCTGTACTAACCAAACACTCGCACAAATTTCATTGCACAACCCCATGAATTCTCAACGGGATAATGGGACTCGCACAAAGGAATTTGTGTAAGCGTTTTGTTAATACCAGCCATGGTTATGGGGTTGAAGCCCAATTATTGTGCCCACATGTTCGATTCAGTTTCATTCGTACATAACCAACCCACATAAAGTGTGATTGATTCCTTAAACATTATCCACTGCACATCAATAGACACAGCATCTGTGAAACTAGAGAAAAGCCTCCTCATTACACAGTGACAATGCGCAGACACACACTCCCTTCCTTTGAGAAATGTGGTGCATTATCAATCTCAATTCACATACCAACAGAGCTGTCAATCAAGGTACGTCTAACAATATTAAACAAACTGGGCAGGCACATTACTGAAATGACCCTTCTGGATGTGCTCAGAAGAAAAAGGGTTTGCTAATTGGGTGGAAGTGTGTGCAAACACAGAAAGCACTAACAGTAACAAGTAGCTCTTAGCCTTCCAGTCTTCTGGCAATGTCTGCTAATACTCTAGGCCCTCTCTGCAGTTGGGCCCTCTTTTTTCAATTTTCTCCCATCCTTTCCTGAAGGTGGTGATTTGTCTGAGGTTTGGTTCCATGGGTACTTGCTGCTTTTTATTGCCCCATCCAAGCATCTATTTTCTATGCATGATCCTAGATAGTGACGGTCGACTGGTTATTCAAACATAGTGGGCATCACAGCCAAGCCTAATCTTGCCCATACCCAATATGCTCATGCTCATTTTGCAGCAGTGACAATTTGGCTTTTAATTCATCTTCACGGTGAATTTTTAGCCTCATCAGATTAAAGGAGGACATTATCTTCAGAAATATTCCTAGCTTGCAAGCTGAAAGTTAATAAAGTAAGTCAACTGTCCATCACTAACAGCATAGAGTGTTGAGGTGTCAGTCCTAAATCTGAGCTTTTTGGATTATACCATCTTTGAAGAATTCAAGCAACATAACCTTCATATAGAAGCTTCTGTATGAAGACCGGAGGCCTCAAACTCTTCAGACTGCAATGGTGCAACCACCTTGGATGGATGTTACTGCCTGGTGTAAGCTATTCTAAACTATTGCCATAAACAGTTACCTCGTGTAATAGTAGTGGGCAGAAAGACAATAAAGCAAACAGGGCTGCGTTGCAATATTGCTCGTCTCTGCGTCTACCCTAACGTTTCTGTCATTGAAGCCATTACACATGCCCTTGTCACATCCAGACTTGATCACTCCGGCACTCTCCTTGCTGGCTTCACAGTCTCCATAAATTCCCAACTTGTTCGAATCTCTGCCACATACATTCTGTCCCGCTGAACCATCAGCCCTGACTTGCTCACCTGCATTGGTTTCCCCCGACCCCAACATACTAAATTTTAAATTCTCGTTCTCATCTTTAATCCCTTCATGGACTCACTTCACCCTATGTCTGCAATCAGCTCTAGCTCTTTATCAACACCCCCCCTTCCCCATGCACTTAGCTTATGTGCATGCCCTCTCCCTTCATCCCACCATTGGTGGCTTTGCCTTAGGCCACCTGGATCCTATTTTTCATAATTTCCTCCCTTAACCCCCTCCACCTCTGTCTTTTCCTTTAAAACCTACTCAAGCTTTCAATCAACTTTCCAGATGGAGAGGCTTTCCTGCCTTACTGTCTGACCTTCTTACACCTATCTGTGAAGCGCCTTAGGACTTTGTTTTTACATTAAAGGTGCTATATGAATTAAAGTTGTTGTTGAACTCCATTGGCATCTGTGCCCCCTTAAAGTACTATGTTGTTTGGCTTAATCGCTTTTATTGTTAACAGTAATGCTGCACAGAGATCAAATCACTTCCCCATCCCCACAGTGCACAGGGAGTTTTATCGGCTGGATTGTGGTATGATAATTTCTCTGCAGGGAGTTGCAACTTTCCCACAGTAATTGATATTGGAACAACTGCAATTAATCAAATTGCAGAGAAGTAAAATGATGGCAAAGGTAAAACTCGGGAATCTAATATCTTGAGTGTTTCCTAATAATTAGATTTTTTTCAGTAGACAGAAAAATTCTCTCTAGTTACAGTTATTCACAGTAATGATAATGCAAAAAGTAAATTAGCCTCTCTGCTAATCTTAACCTCATTTATGCTGATGCCCCGTTTGTTCCAGACGAAGTTTCTTCTTTACTTTAAAATCAAACAAATTATGGACACACTTTTTCCTCCCTTTTTCTTTGCATGAATTTCCCTTGAAATTGTACATTATACTGGAGGTGATGCAGGACCCTACATAGAGACATTTTCACTTCAGTGTTTATATTTCATTCTATAGGTGGATAGAAGTTATTATCTGACTTTACACTCCCGGTGGGGAGCCTTGCCCAGCAGGAACGCAAATTGGAAATCCGGGCATGTGTGGAGCACTCATTTCCAATCATGTGTAGCGGTGCGCGAATTTTCAATATATCTTCCTGCCAAGCAAGGCTGTCTGCTGGGAGTGCAAAGTCGGAAAATTATTCTCAGAACTGTTATGTTTGGGCCTTTCCTGTTGGCTTATTATATAAAACACGAGGGCCTGGAAATCCCTGTGGAAGCCTCCTGGGGTGCAGCTCGGTGGAATTGAATTTCCTCCTATCTCATGACACCATCCAAAATCCCGGCGTTATCATGAACATGTATCATTTTGGCAAGGTGGTGGGGGGATATCACAGCAGCACCTTACTACATCATAAGTAGGGTTGCTGTGCCAGTTGAAGATCTTAAGAAATGTAAAATAATATAATTTAGAATTTGTCAACGGCCGAATGCTCTACAATCAACTGGGAAACTGGCCTTTGAAAGGAAAACAGGCCCCACTTCTGCCAGGATCAGGTTCCGGCATGTTAGTATGCTTGCTTCGTGCAGGCACACGGGACAAGGAGCTAGTGGGAATTCCAGTGGTTGAAGTCACTCCGCCTGTCCTACTTCTTCCTGTCATGTCTGCAGGGGAGGTGTGGGTGCTCCTGGCAGGAATTTGAACCGCCCCCCACCACACAGGTTGCTCAATTTTCACACCCAGGAAGGATTTCAGGGCTCATAGGTTATAATACTGAGGCAAAGAAACTAGGACACTGAGTCCCAGGTTCAGTCACTGGTCTGTACTAAGTGAGTTGTTTTCAGCTAGGGCCGTGATGGGAGTGCCATCGAGATGGGTAAGGGGATGAGACATTAAACTGAGGTCCCGCCTTCTCTCTCAGGTGGATGTAAAAGATCTCATGGCATTATTTCGAAGAAGAGCAGGCGAGTTCTTCCTTGTGTCCTGGCCAATATTTATCCTTCAACCAACATCACTAAAAGCAGATTATCTGGTCATTATCACATTGCTTTTGGTGGGACCTTGCTGTGCGCAAATTGGCTGCCGTGTTTCCTACATTACAACAGTGACTACACTTCAAAAAAGTACTTCATTGGCTGTAAAAACGCTTTGGGACATCCTGAGGTCGTGAAAGGTGCTATATAAATGCAAGTCTGTCTGTCTGTCTGTCCCTGTCTGTCTTATTACTGTACAGTGACCACTGCTAGAAAAAATGTTTATGTGTAGCCATTAGGTATGGACAAAATCAGGCCCAACTTTGACACTCTCCACAGTTAAATAGTCCACTGACACACTCATTGTCCAAGCTCAGGGTGAAGAATGGCCAGCAGGGTGAGGTACTGGAGAGTTGTTGGTACCCACATGAGCTGCCAGCTTCAGAAAAGAAGTGCGGGGAAAAGAGAGAAACCTGGGGAAAAGCACGTTACGTTTGTAATATTTCACATTTCATCAACAACAACTTACATTTATACAGCGCTTTAATGTAGAAAATTTCCCAAAGCGTTTCACAGAAGTGTAACCAGACAAAAATTGACACCGAGCCAAAGATGGAGTCATTTGTACAGATGAACAAAAGCTTGGTCAGAGAGGTAGATTTTAAGGAGCGTCTTGAGGAGAGATTTAGGGAGAGGTTTAGGGAGCGAATTCCAGAGCTTGAGGCCCAGGTGGCTGAAGGCATGGCCTTCAATGGTGAGGCGAAGGAAGTGGGGGGGGTGCGTAAGAGGCCAGAATTGGAGGAATGCAGAACTCTCGGAGGATTGTAGGCCTGGAGGAGGTTACAGATATAGTGAGGGGGAAGGGATTTGAACACGAGGATGAGAATTTTAAAATCGAGGCGTTGATGGACCGGGTGCCAATGTAGATCAGCGAGCACAGAGGTAATGAGTGAATGGGACTTGACGTGAGTTAGGATTTCCTGAGATCTCCTCATACCCTATAACAACAACTTGCATTTATCTGCAATCCTCTTTGGTCACAAGGGTATAGCAGTCCACTCCATCGACATGAACATAATGGGCACCAAAATTGCCCCATTGTTAACCTGCCGGAGGCTGAACAGCTTCCAACTCCAGGCAATGAAACAAAACTGATAAAATTCACCCTAACATGTTTGTGCATGTCACTCAAAAATGGGCTTCTTCGCTGAGAGGTGGTAGATTCTGGGCTGCAGCAAATAGGATCCTAATTCAGTTAACCTCTGTTGTAGAAATAGGGATTATATAGCTGGGTCTGCTTCCCTTGCTGTATCCATGCCTTATATACATATGTGTGTCTGCTTTGTGCTCTCCTGCTGGTTTTATAAACAAACATATGCTCTATCTGCAGTTCTTATCTGCAACTCCTGGAACTATTTAGCCAGTAGAACAGCCAGACACTGCCTTACCCTCCTTGTTGGAACAGGTTTTGTGATCCTTTCAGGCTGCAGGAAGCTACATTTAGAAATGTGGTCAAAGTTTGCCCATTTTGTATAAGAAGTAAGAAGAAGATAAAGAACTAGGAAATATCTAATTTTGTTTGTTATTGTGGCCCTGAATGTAAATACAGCTCTACATTTTTTCAGAAAACAATCAATTATTCTTTAAAGGACGTGTAGACAGGGGCCAATTCAGGGATATCACAAATGCCAGCAGCCATGGGAGTCCATTTCTATTTGCACGATAATGCAGTTTGAACATTAATTGAAGATGAGATGGCTGAATGTAAACAGGTCTCACTAGATTGATTCCTGGGATGAGGGGGTTGTCCTAGGAGGAAAGATTGAGTAGAATGGGCCTATACTCTCTGGAGTTTAGAAGAATGAGAGGTGATCTCATTGAAACATATAAGATTCTGAGAGGGCTTGTCAGGGTAAATGCTGAGGGGATGCTTCCCCTCGCTGGAGAGTCCAGAACTAGGGGACGTAGTCTCAGGATAAGGGGTCGGACATTTAGGACTGAGATGAGGAGGAATTTCTTCACGCAGAGGGTCATGAGTATTTGGAATTCTCTTCCCCAGAAGGCTGTGGATACTCAGTCATTGAGTATATTCAGGACTGAGATTGATAGATTTTTGGACTCTGAAGGAATCAAGGGATATGGGGATCAGGTGGGAAAGTGGAGTTAAGGTCGAAGATCAGTCATGATCTTATTGAATGGCGGAGCAGGCTCGAGGGGCCGAATGGCCTACTCCTGTTCCTATTTCTTTTGTTCTTATGTTCATTCCAGAATATCCAGTGATTACCATAATAAACTGGGGTAAATGTCAGAATAACATGGCTTGGAATCATGTCAAAGATCTAAATTTAACAACCTAGATTTTCAGGTTAGTTGGTGCACATCTCTGGCAGGTCAAGACGCCTGCCTGTCACAGAGATGCGCCCCTGATTCTGGCAGATCTTCGGACCTCGGAATCATCTGTGGTGGCTTCCAGTGTGGAGTTCTGCCAAATGGGGCTTTAAGGTTGCAGGCAACCACCATGCTGCCTGTAAAACAGTTCAAAAAGCATTTTAAGATGGTGCACTCACCTTTTGGGCCTGTACAATGCATGGGTACGGTAGTGTAGTGGTTCTGTTACTGCATTAGTAATCCAGAGCTCTGGAACGGTAATCAGGAAAACATGAGTTCAAATCCCACCATGGCAGTTTGAGAATTTGAATTCAGTTTAAAGAAGAAACTGGAAAGAAAAAGCTGGCATCAGTAAAAATGATCATGAAGCTGTTGATTGTTGTAAAAACCCAACTAATCCACTCATGTCCTTTAAGAATGGAAACCTGCTGTCCTTATCCAGCCTGGCCTATATGTGACTCCAGTCCCACACCAATGTGTTTGCCTCTGAAGTGGCCTGGCAAGCACTCAATTGTATCAAACTGCTCCTAAAACGGACTGCAATGATTCAAGAACAAGGTCCACCTCCACCTTCTCAGGGCAACTAGAGATGAGTAATAAATGTGGCCTTGCCAGCAGCACCCAAATGAATGGATATCTCTGAAATTAATTGCACAGGCTCTGTACTCACAAAAGAGTCACAGATTTCCCTCCTTAGTATCCAGTGTAGAAGTGGCGCAAATGTAGGGAGATGAGTCGGAGGATGTATTTCCCTCATTTGCATTTAATTTAAATATGCCTGCCCATACATGGATGGGCATACTGTCCACCACCAGCCCCGAGGTCCAGGTGATGCACAGCAAGACAGGGACACAGTGCAGTGCATCTCCGAGCAATCTCCCATTCTCCCTGCTGCCCTTCCCCCGCTTGCCCTGATCTGCTGAAAAATTAGCAGAGGATGGGCAGAAAATCCAAACATCTTTGAAAGTAGTGAAAAACTTTTGTGTGACTGACATAACCACAGTTAGTTTTTTTAAGGGTGATTTTACTGGCTGATACACAGTTCTCCCCCAGCTCACAAAAACAAAGCTGAAAACTTCTGGAAACCCACCGGCACCAGAGACCCACAATTTATAGATTTGCAAATTGCCATCAGGTCTCAATTTGGCTCTTAATTTATTTTTTTTTGAAAGAGTGCTGCACCAACAAACATAAAAGGGGAGGAGCATCGTTGGAGATTGCAGGTTTCTGTTTGAGTGCTGCTCTCCCCAGTATACAAATTTAACATAAAATTGCCTTCTAACGCAAAACCTTCAGTGGCTTTTAAGTCTGCCCAAACATGGTCATAAATTGAAACCCTCTACCTTACTCTCCACTAAAGTGACTTGATTGGAATTCACCTTGCTATATTAGTAACTGATCCAAAGCCCACAGCTTGGTGGTAAATTGCGGTCAGGCCACAGCAAGCTGCATGTGGTGCAGTATTCTTAAAGCAAAGCAAAACATTCAGTTAGCTGACAGACAATTCATTAATAAAAAGTCCTGGTGGAACAATGCAACCTAGTGTGGGCTGTCTTTTCTTGAATTCTGCTTCTTAAAAACAACTGGTAATTACTACAGTGTCAGGCACACAATGCGATAAACTGTCAGCTGATAGTCCACTATGGTCTTAACAAAGTTCATCGCTCTGATAACAGCTTAATTTAAAAAGATTATTTTTTTTAATAAAAAGGGGTTGAATTTCTATGCTACTACCGTGGGATGGGTGGAGATTTGGGGTTGGCGGCGGGGTGGGGGGGAATTTCCCACCAGAAGTGACAGCGGACTTTGAATATATCCACTCAAGAATGGGTAGGCATATTCAAATAATATGCTAATGCATGTATTTTCCATCATTAATGCCATTGCACTTCCCAGCTCCATAAGCAACAACAACTTGCATTTATGTACTGCCTTTAACGTCCAAAAGTGTCCAAAGCACTTCACAGAAGTGTAATCAGACAAAAATTGACTCCAAGCCAAAGGAGATACTAGGAGGGTTGACTAAAAGCTTGGTCAAAAGTGGTAGGTTTTAAGGAGCGTCTGAAAGGAGGTGGAGAGACAGAGAGGTTTAAGGAACTTAGGGACTAGACAGCTGAAGACATGGCTGCCAGAGGTGGAGCAAAGGGAGTGTGGAATCAGGCGAGGCCGGAGTTGGAGGATTGCAGAGTTCTTGGAGGGTTATAGGGCAGGAAGAGGTTACTGAGATAGGGAGGGATGAGGCCATGGAGGGATTATGAACATGAGAATGAGAATTTTAAAATCAATGCATTGATGGAGCTGGAACCAATGTAGGTCAGCGAGTAAAGGGGTGATGGGTAAGCGGGACTTGTTACGGGTTAGGATATGGGCAGCAGAGTTTTGGATGAGCTGTAGTTTATAGAAGGCAGAGGATGGGAGGCCAACTAGGAGAGCTTTGGAATAGCCAAGTCTGGAGGTGACAAACGCATGAATGAGGGTATTGACAGCAGTTGGGTTGAGGCAGCAGTGGAGACAGGCTGTTATGGAGGTGGAAATAGGTGGTCCTTATGACTGAGAGGATATGGGGTTGGACGCTGAGGTTGCTAACAGTCGGTTTTAACCTGACACAGGAGATGGGGAGGGGCATGAAATCGGTGGCCAGTGTGCAGAGTTTGTGGCGGGGTCTGATAACAATGGCCAATATTTAATTGGAGGAAATTGCGCCTCATTCAATGAATGGATAGACAAGCAGTCTGACAACACAGAGGCAGTGGGGAGGTTAAGAGAGGTGGTGGAGAGATAGGGCTGGGTATCGTTTGGAACCTGACACCTGGATGCTGTTGCTGAGGGCCAGCATGTAGATGAGAAACATGAAGAGGCCAAGGATAGATCGTTGGTGGACTCCAGAGGCAACGGTGCCAGGGGGGAGAGAGGGAAGACAAACTATTGTTGGAGATACTGTCGCTAAGATTGGATAGGTAAGAGTGGAACCAGGCGAGGACAGTTCCACTCAGCTGGACAATGGAGGAGAGGTGTTGGAGAAGGATGGCGTGGTCGACCGTGTCAAAGGCTGCATAGGGGTTGGGCAGGATGAGGAGGGATAGTGCACCTTTGATTAGGGCTGTTTCAGTGCTGTGGCAGGGCAGAAACCTGGTTGGAGAGATTCAAACATGGAGTTGCGGGAAAGATGGCCATGGATTTGGGAGGTGATGACACATTCAATGATGAGAAAAGGAGATATGGTGGTTTTTAAGGACAGAGGGGTTGAGGGTGGATTTTTGGGGAAAAGAGATGATGGCGGTGGTTTTAAAGGGGAGGGGAACAGTACCCGAGGAGAGGAAACCATTTACAATGTCAGCTACCATGGGGGCCAGGAAGGGAGTTCGGGTGGTCTGCAATTTAGTAAGAATAGGGTCAAAAGAGCAGGAGGTGGTTCTCATCGACAAGATGAGCTCAGAGAGGGCATGAGGGGAGATGGGAGAGAAGCTAGAGAAAGGCACAGGTTCAGGCTTAGGGCAATAGGGAAGTTTGGGATAAGTTTAGCTTGGTGGGCAAGGGGAAAGTGGAGTGTGAGGCAGAGGCAGCTGAACGGATGGTCATTATCTCAGTGACAAAGAAGTCCATGAGTTCCTTGCATTTGTTATCGGAAGTGAGGGTGGAAGGGGCAGGAGAGAGGGGTTTAAGGAGGTGGTTTGTAGTGAAGAGAAGTAGACAGGGGTTATCTTTGTATTCCAGGAGGATTCTGGAGTAGTGGCAGGTTTTGTCAGAGGAGAGCAAGGCCAATAGTGTCTGATGTGGTCCAACCAGATCTGATGATGGTTGGCTAGATCAGTAAAATGGGAGATATATTCAAGTCTGTGCCCCTTGGAATTGAGCAAACAAAGATGGGGTCATACCAAGTGGAGCGACCAGGGTGGGAGAGAGTAAAGGGACAAGGGCATCAATGGCGAGGTGAGGGAGTGATTGAGCAGAAGTATTGTGGTGAAACAAAGGCCAAAGGCTAGATAGTTGGGAGTTTTAATGTGCAGTTGCAAGTGACTTGGGGGAAATAAAAGTTGCAACTGGCCAAATTTTCACCCCATCTCTAAAGATGTGACGCAGGCTTCCAACCACACCACTTTGTGACAGTCAATGAGGCCTGCTATTGGCATTTTCCGTACCCTTCTTAGGTGGGCTCCCATTGTGGCCAGGAATCTCACTGAGATGCCACCAAAATTATGTAATTGGTGTTGACCCCAGATGATCCCCTGAAGTTTGTCCTACAAGAGATGGGTGATTGCAAAATCTGACCCAAAATTTGGTCGTTAGGCATATGCAGGGGCATCAATACAGTGGGAAAATTACATCTTATGATTTACTGTTATGTGATGCTCTTAATTCATCACCTCAAATTGCTCCCACTACTGGTAATCACCTTAGCATTATAAAACTTAAAGTGCTCTCTCCAGACATAATCCATTTTTGAAGGACAAAGATCTATAATTGTACTGCTGGATGTTTTTCACAGTTCTCGTGAACAAAGTTCACATGCTCATAGGAAGAGAAGTAGGCCATTCAGCCCCTCGAGCCTTTTCCGCCATTCAATTAGATCATGGCTGCTCTGTACCTCAACTCCATTTACCTGCCTTTGTTCCATATCCCTTGATACCCTTACCTAACAAAAATCTATCGATCTCAGTCTTAAAAATTTCAATTGGCTCAGCGTCCACACACTAAAGAAATCCTACAATTTGGCTGTGTAAATTTACTAAATTTCTGCTGACAGTAACTCTGTTGGTGTATATAAGACAGTAATTCCATCTGGGAGTTTGATGTTGTTGGCATTAGCAAATACCTTGAGCTATGCTGTGGTGTTTTATGACAATATCAGAAGAGGGCTATCTAATTACTATCTTGTAGCTCACTGGTGGCCATTCAGTTCACATACACATGCACACACTTACATACGTTCTATTATTTCCTGTTGAAGTAAGATGACACAGAGATTAATACCTGCCTTAGAGAGTGTTAAAGACTGTAACAGAAGGAATTTGGATGACATCAAGCTCTTGAGGTTTATAAAGTCATCTAAGCCAAAGATTGTGTTACAGCATTATATAACCTTGTGATCCAAGGCAGCTGTTATTATTTGTAATATGCAACTTGTTTTCCATCTGAGCATTTAAATTTGAATCAGACTTACTCAGTAGGAGTGGCTCACACTGGGAATAATAATAATAGAACAGCCATCATGAAGTACATACTGACAAAGGAACAACATCATGTGACAAGAAGAGCAAATGAAACGGTGCATTATATATGGAAATTTGAAATTAAAAAATGAAATGCTGTCAGTCAGCATCTGTTCTGGTTAACCCTGTAGCGTGTGAATAGGGATGCTAGAATTGGCCTCAGCGCCCCTGGGTTAGGAAGGGAAAAGTGGCCAAATTTCCTGCTCCTGATCACTGTTAAGCAAACCTTGCTGGTCTTGGGTGTGTGTAGACACTGGGGAAGGACAGGACTGAACCTGGGCGTGATGCCTCTGTGATGGAATAGTCTAGCAACATTCATTATCAAAGCTCACGCAAGAATGGTGGTCACTTGGGCAAGGCACTGGAGGGTGACCGTCTCTCGTTGAACCAAACCCCAGCGAGGAGTTATTGAATTCAGAAGAAGGTGATAAAACTGGGACTGTAGGAGGAGCCGAGGAGGATGTGGAAGAACTGCTACTAGAGATAAGTATTCAGGAGGAGACTGAACTAAAAAGTTGATGGGATTAAAAGTTTAAAAAAATCATCAAACCCAGATGGTATGAATCCCAGAGTACGAAAGGAGTTTGGGGAGGAGCTATTTCAGGCACTGACCATCATATTTGAAAAATTTGGGGTATGGGAATTGTGGTAAATAATATAAATATTATAAATATCAGTAGGTTGTGGGTTCAAGTCCCACACACAAGAGTTGAGCACAAAAACCTAGACTGACACTTCAATGCTATACTTGGGGAGCACTGCACTGTTGAATGAGCTGTCTTTCGGATGAGGCCCCGTCTGCCCTCTCAGGTGAATGTAAAAGATCCCATGGCACTATTTGAAGAAGAGCAAGGGAGTCCTGGCCAATATTTATTCTTCAACCAAAATTTATTCCTCAACCAACATTGCTAAAGATAGATTAGCAAAGATAGATTGCTGCTTGTGGGACTTTGTTGTATGCAAATTGGCTGCCGTGATTCCTACATTACAACAATGACTGCACTTCAAAAGTATTTAATTGGCTGTAAAGTGTTTTGGGATGTCCTGAGGTTGTGAAAGGCGCTATATAAATGCAAGTTCTTGTTTTTACATATGTAAATGAGGTGCCTAACGCCTGCTCTAGGCCCCATCGTCAAAATTGATCTTAACTTGATTTTAAAAAACGTTCCTGTGGAGCAGAAGTGCTCCTCCTATCTGAGGGCTGCTGCCATCCTGTGATTGCTCTCCCCCTGTCCCCCCCCGCCACCCCACTAACAGTTGGACAGGTACTAATAACACACACCCTCACTAACGCCTGATCAGAGTCTTGATCAGGAAATCTACCTCACTTTGTGCAGGCTAACATGTGGAATGGCCACTTGGATAAGGCATAGGGCAGCTGGCAGTTGTGGGACTAACTTTAGTATCAGTGACCTTCCTCTAGAGAAGAGGGGTACTGGAGAAAAGCAGAGGGCAAATTGGAGGATGAAAAAAACAACTTGGATAGAATCAATTATGGTGGGATTTTATGGAGGCCTTTATTCTAAACACTCATATAGCCAGGTCTGAACACACAGTTTCTTAGCTGGAGTTGACACAGCTGGAAAATTTCACTCACCCTCTTCTTTAAGGAAAAAAGATGAGTAGAGTATTTCAGTCCTAGTTTAACCATCTTTCCAGTTTCACTGTCCATCTCCCACTGATTGCAAAATGTAGAGCGAATTCAGCTCTGCATCATGTCACTGTCAACATCAAGCCAAATAAAAATTCCCTAGATGTCCAGTATTAATAACAAGTATCTCAGCTGCACTTTACAGTGATGTGAAAGTAAAACTGATAATCAGTATAAACTATTATACAAAGAATAAAAATTGATGTGACTGCTGGAAACTCCTATGTGGATTCATTTTCAACCAGAGTGACAGCTGTTTTTAACCAGTCTGAGCCGGGTCTTGTCAGTAAATGAAGGCAGCCTGTTATTTTTGTTAGAAATTGGAGTTTAGACTTGCAAGAACTAGAGATAATTATTTTTTCAATCAGAACAATGGCGTGAGCAAACTGGGTCAGTGATGATATTTTCGAAGTCCCACTTCTCCAGTTATGTTTTCTCAGTCGTAGCCTATAATTATGATTGCGCTGTGGGTAAATCTTGCAACCTGCTCCTGATTATACCTTTAGTCAAAGACCATCTGCTGGTGATGGAAACATTTGGGTGTTGGTACTTCTGCAGGCAATAAAGAAGAAATGGAAGAAACCATTGGTGCTGGTAGTAAGCAGATGTATTCTATCAGCTCGTTTTCTTCCCGCCTTTCAATCTGCCATCCTTGGCATGTTGCTATGCTGTGTGCCTGCAAGTCATTCAGTTCTTAGGCATTAGAAACTATTCACTCAGGACTTGTTCATCAGACATTTCAAAACACAGGAATGCAAAGAGAAAGGCTCATTGGACTTCTTTTTGACTTTTGTGGATTGTGAAGCAGGGAAAATACTTGTCAAGAGTGGAACCTCAAAGGCTAGTCTGAGTGATAAGAAAGTTTTAAAAAAATCCCACAAAATCCTGAATGTGCTTAAGGGTACATCATGTGAAGGAAACAAAAAAATTGTTTTATCTTTTGTTGAGGTTATAACCGATATAAGCTGTTTGCTTCAGCAGCAAATGAAGCTCTATGTTTTTTTAAGGGATTGTGCGCAGTTGTATTACAGAACAATACAATGTTTCATGAAGCGGATAAAATGTTTACAGAGACGTATTCAAACAGTAAATATACTTTCAAAGCTGTCTGTGCATGATGAAAGCTCAATAAAATCCTTTTGTCTGCAGCTCCCCCTTCCCCCAGTGATCACATACATGCCAACCTAGAAAACCAGCAATAGCTGACCGAGAGCATCAAAACAGCTCACAACACAAGAATGGCCCTGGCGTAGTTACCTGGGCTTTGTAACTTAAACTGTAGGTATACCCAATGTTCCTTCACCTGTATTGGAGGAGAAAAATATAAATGCATGAAAGCCTGATGGAGAAACCCAAATATTCACCACAGGGATATAGACAGGTTAAGTGAGTGGGTGAGAAGGTGGCAGATATAATGTGGGCAAATGTGAAATTATCTACTTTGGTAGGAAGAATAGAAAAGCAGAATATTTTTTAAAAGGTGAGAGACTAAGAAATGTTGGTAGTCAGAGGGATTTGGGTGTCCTTGAACAGGAATCACAGAAAGTTAACATGCAGGTACAGCAAGCAATTAGGAAGGCAAATAGTATGTTAGTCTTTATTGCAAGGGGGTTGGAGTCTAAGAGTAAGGAGATCTTGCTGCAATTATATAAGGCTCTGGTGAGACCACACCTGGAATACTGTGTACAGTTTTGGTCTCCTTACCTAAGAAAGGATATACTTGCCTTAGAGAGGGTGCAATGAAGGTTCACTAGATTGATTCCTGCGATGAGAGAGTTGTCCTATGAGGAGAGATTGAGTAGAATGGGCCTATATTCTCCGGAGTTTAGAAGAATGAGAGGTGATCTTATTGAAACGGATAAAATTCTTAGACAACTTGACAGGGTAGATGCTGAGAGGCTGTTTCCCCTGACTGGAGAATCTAGAATTAGAGGTCATGGTCTCAAGATAAGGGGTCGGCCATTTAGGACCGAGATGAGGAAAAATTTCTTCACTCAGACAGTTGTAAATCTTTGGAATTCTCTACCCCTGAGGGCTGTGGATGCTTAGTCGTTGAGTATATTCAAGACTGAGATTGATAAATTTTTGGACACTTAGGGAATCAAAGGATATGGGGAAAGGGCGGGAAAGTGGAGTTGAGGTAGAAGATAGGCCATGATCTTGTTGAATGGTGGAGCAGGCTCGCGGGCTCATATGGCCTACTCCGGCTCCTATTTCGTATGTTCTTATATTGAAGGGACAAAAGCAATGCTGCATTTCTCGGGAGGTCCCGAGGCAGCTCCCCAGAAAAAATTGAATTTATACTTTAAAAATGGTGCATTCTGATTCATTTATAGCAAAGCTTAAAAAATATATCTGGTGAAATAAGTCTGCGGGGGAGGGAGCGGTTAGCGCAAAACGGGTGACAGTGGATTGGCAGCCCAATTTACACCCTGCCTGATTTTATTTTTCATCAAAGTCAGTTGGAAAGAAAATCAGGCGGGATGTAAAATGGGATTCGCTATCACTCATTACCCCTCTACCCCTCAGAGGCGAATTTCACCCCCATTGATTTCAATGGGAGGAAAATTGCAGCAGCTTGTTCATGATTTTGCGATTCGCCCTGGCTGCGTGAGAGACCTTGTTGGTGGTGCGAGGCCATGCGAAATGTATTCTTTTGGGTCTCTATTAGCAGAGAACCCAAAAAGATAAGCGTTTTTCAACACAAGAGAAATAAGCAGATGTTTCTGATGTATTGAATTCTCAACAACATCGCTTTCTATGTTAATATGTAGCAATGTCTTGTAAGCAATTTACGTGTATCATTATGACAGCCATTCATGCCACTTACGTGACAGCAATTGATGTTTCCTCTGCTAAAGATATATCACAACATTAACAATATGCAGTTTGTTGAAACATATATATCTATATGTGTGTATTCTGAGAAGAGCACCAATAATTCAGTCGTACATTGACAAATGCTTTGACAGAAGAGATATAATTTTGAGCTTATACAACGGCAATGTCTGTCAAAATGTCTGTTTGGGGCCCATTTTTACAGTTAGTTATGTCAGTAGAGAACATTTCAATTTTTTTTGACAGTGTTCTCAATCACTGTTGCAAAGTTTTTAACCAGCCTATTTACCATCTCTCATCCAAGCCTCTTATATTGAAGGACACCAGAAAGGATGAAAAGAGTTGGAGAAGAAAGAAAGTGAATCATTTGGAGAAAGTCCACATATGAACAATCTTGGTAAAAAAAAGGCTGATATCAGTAAACGACAAAAAAGGTGGATATTGTGGGAGTACCAAGATCCCACGTTACACCTCTCCCTTTACAACATTGTGCCACAACATAAACTTGAATGGATTTGCCTCCATGTTCTTTAATCCACTGCTTCACTCCCCCACCCCATTATTGTTCGCCATCCACTAATAAACTGGAGAAATAAACAAGAGTTGCCCCGAGCATTTATCCCTCAATACAGTGCTATTGCCTTAGCTGGTTGACACAGAGAATGCTGTATCATCATGTAACAATGTGCATCATGCTTCAAATGGCAATAGTGGAGCTGAAAGTGGGTATGTCGCAGGTGGGTGGGGAGGGGCTTTATTATAAGCCCACCCCTCATTACGTCACCTGATTGTGGCACAAATTGTGGCATCCTGCTGTACAGTGAGGGATCACAAGTGAATTCTCAAACACATCAAGATTACCAGTGTCATACATTCGTCAAATGTTGCCACGCAGATAGCCTGACTGAAACCACCAACTGATCCAATGATCCAGCAACCTGACTAAAATCTGGTAAACAGTTTTATCAAACTTTTGATTCAAATTTCAGACAAACTCTAATTTTAGGAATGGTCAAAAGCACTGACATTTTGTTCTTATTTAGTTAACAGTAAATGTGCCAAGGTAACCTGGTGGAGACTTCTTATCATATTTTCCCATCTGCTGCAGGGAGTCACGTGGCTTCCACCCAGAATCTCCCCGAGCAGCACAGCCAAGATAAGTATGCTTTGAAAGCAGAATGCATATTGGCAATGAATTTTTGGAGAAAATGTATCCTGGCCACCCCCACTGCAGCAGCTACTACCTTTCTGGACCCAGCTCCAGGCCTGCCTCTCCCTGGCTCGGTTTCCAACTCCGACTCTGACATATCACCTGCTGGCTTCCAGTCATGGCCTTTGGCTCAAGTGCCTTGCTTCTTGCCGGAGTGCTGTAAAAGTTGATTAACATTAATTCTACATTGCTGAAGGCTGGAGTTGGAAACTGGGCCAGATTTGAAGCTGTGGCTGGAAGCCAGGAAGTGGGTTTAAGGTGAAGCTGAGGTGCTGAAACCAGGTGAGTGGCAGGCCTGGCATTGAGGCCCAGAAGCAAGGATCCCAGTACAAATATAAAGTGAAGAGGAAACAGGATGAAGAGAAAAAAATTAAAAGTTATATAGACAATTCAATTGCACTGGGTAATTTATATATAATCGTTACATTAGCGTAATGCACAATAGTATGTAATACAATAATCGTGCAAACATGTTACATGTTGTACAGAATTGATGTAGTAAGTCTCTTTGGCCTCCATCACAGCCTCACTCCCATCTCCTCCACTCCACACTTCAGCCGCAGGATACTTCCACTTCTGGTCTACAATGGAACATGGGGGTAGATGTACGCCACTTGGCCTCAGCTCCTTAAAGGCTCCATTTCACCAGGTTGAGACTTTGCTGCTCCCAGTTGCCAGGTGAGAGGAAACTCCCATCCTGCCCAAATGCTGTGCTCCTTAGTGCTGTGCTCAGTTCCCTGCCTGACTGTTCTGTTCCCCAATCCTGTGCTCCATTTCCCCACCCCCAGACTGCTGAGCTCCCCTCCCCAAGCTCAATCCTCTACCTGACTCCTCCACTTCCTGTCCCATACTCTGAATAACCTGTAAGCAATGCCATGGAGATCTACTAATAGTAAATAGATATTTATATGCATTCTGTGGTGTCATCAATGAAACAACAAATCCACTGGAAGGAATTGAGTTCTTATGACATCATTGGCTTAGCATCAGCATATGACTAATTGGGATGTTTATTTAGCAACAGAAAACATTTAACAACTAGACTGTTCTAAGTCAACATTAACTGACATATTATGAGATCATTAGTTTAGCACTACACAGGGCTCTCATATTAACTGGCTTTACTGCAACTTGTGTACAATTGTGTCTTGCTAATTTGATTGTTTGTCAAAGGAAAATTAAGCTAAATTAACAAGAATGATGGCAAACAAGATAGTTCCACACAGAACACAACACAAACATTCTTTAAAATTATACTGGATTCTCAGTTCCTATTTTAACCTCTACAAGATAAAGAGAGAATAATGAATTTCTAGGAGTAATTACAAAACTAACAAAAAGGCTTAAATAATGTCAGAAACTGCAAGAATAATATTTGGGTCTTTTATTATTGTCATCTAAACCTCCAAAATTAGATTGTAGTTCTGTAATTGCTCCCAAGTATCTTCACTTTGTAAAACTTCTAAAAGCTCTGCCTACGCCTGGGTTTTGGTTCCATGGTTGCTACATGCTTTCTGCTACTTGGCCGAATTGCTCGCTCTTCAGCCTCAAGCGTGAGCATCACACCCAACCCGAGCCCGTCCTCGTCTGACGTCCACTCACACACACACACACACACCCCCAGACCCCCAGCAGGAGGAGTTGGGATAGCAAACATTTCCTTTGCTTAGCCCCAGGAACACTGAGGCTAAGTGTAGCACATCTGACACAATCCCCGCTGAGATCAGCTAAATCAGCAAATTCTATATTCAACCTCCCTAGTTTGTGTAGAACAGCAGACTTACCAACTCAGTCACTGAAAAAAGCCTATCTATTATTTCAAAAAATACTTGTATGGTGCAGATTTTATGTGGGGAACTTTATTCATTACATTTTGATTTTCTTCTTCTCGTGTCAGGTTTGACACCAAATGTCAGGAGGACGCTTCATGTCCTTGATGGATGATGACATTCCTACAAGAGGATTAAGGATTGCAACATTATCACTGCAGCTTTAATTGAGAAATAACATGATTGATTACTGGAAGATTCTGTGTCCGGTATATCTTGCATCACTGTATTGTCTCCCAATTTGGTCCAGCTACATTTCTGCATTTCGTAACCTTTCCCTGTTCCAAATGAGATTCTGCTTTCCAAGTATTTCTGTATTATAAATGATTGAAAATTCCCAAATAATTGTACAAAATCTCAAGTTTCTATTTTTTTCCTCCTCCAACTTCCTTCCCCCTTGTCTCTTTTTCCTGAAGATGTGTACTCATGTAAGGGCGTGCTTCTGTGGAAATATGCCTTTGGTATCTTGTTCAGCAAGATATGGGGCATTGTAATAATGAGCATTCCCAGGTAATTCTGCCCTAATCCTAGCCACTTAGTATTTCAACTATGTATTACCAGATACAGTTATTAAATTCCAAGTAAGTTGGATTACAGTGATGTAGCTACCGACCCAGAGCATTGTACAGTACAGTAGAGAAGATGAGAGTTTGAACCCAAGCTTTGCTGATATTTGTATTCAAGCTTCCCCTGGAGGTTCGGTTTTACCAATCTCAGCCCAGTTGTCCATCACAGGGAAACTGACCCCAGAGAGGGGGTAGGGTCCCTTCCCACACTGCTCAAGCATGACTCTTGACATCTCAGAAGTGCCCTTGTTGGAGTCTCGGGAATTATCTGCAGGCTGCAATGCCTTGTTCTCCTGACTGAGGAAAATAGCATAGATGTGGGGGGAAGGGAGGAGAGTAATTCGGGGAAGTAGGAGAAGCCATGCAATCAAAATGAGACCCATGTAATGCAGAAGAGCCACGGCATTTTTTTTCACTTTAAAGGGCTAACATCTGCATTTCGGGGATTTTTTAAACCAGCTAATGACGGAGATTTAACCGCCACATCACTTTGACTGCTACAGCAAGTTTGCTTTGCAGCCAGTACTGTATTTGTTGCTTTTCTTCTACTTTTCTTCACTCCCGTTGTAAAGTGAGGACTGTTGCTGGGGTACAGCTCAGCAGTCGTCAAGCACCTACCTCATCCAAATTGCCGTTCTTCATCTGTGAGTCTAGATAGTGTGAGTTGGCGGTCTTTTTAACTGTGGACAGCATCACAGCCTGATCCTTCCCTCATCCATAAAACACACACAACTGCAGCATTGGATTATCAGGGACAGATATCCTGGTTGATTTTTTTCCCCTCCCTGGCTCAGGGGTTGTGGCCAAAATTAGCCCCAGCTGAAATCATACATTGTTTCTTTACTACCTTACAGGATATTGCTTTGAGGGAGAAGAGGCCCATCCCTTCATAAAAAAATTGTTTTTGAATTCTCCAGGTAGGGGCAGGTCTGAGCAGACTCACAAGAAGGTGATTCTCCTAGTCCTTCCATTTGAAATATAGAGAGAAAAAAAACTGCAGCAAAAGATGTTTCTCTGATTCGTCAATACAATGAGTATAAAATGATGGGAACATCTGCCTAACTGCTGTGAAATGTGAGGTAGGATGTGATTTGGGCTTAAAAAAAGATTCTGCAGTCAATAGCTGTTCAGGGACAGCTGCATTCGTAGAATCATAGAATCATAGACAGGTTACAGCACAGACGGAGTCCATTCAGTTCATCGAGTCCGCCCTGGCTCTATGCAAGAGCAATCCAGCTAGTCCCATCCCCCTCCCTATCCCCATGGCCCTGCAAATTTTTTCCTTTCAAGTAGTTATCCAGTTCCCTTTTGAAGGCCATGATTGAATCTGCCTCCACACCCCCTCAGGCAGTGCATTCCAGATCCTAACCACTTGCTGTGTAAAAAAGTTTTTCCTCATGTCACTTTTGGTTCTTTTGCCAATCACCTTAAATCTATGTCCTCTGGTTCTTGACCCTTCCGCCAATGGGAACAGTTTCTCTCTATCCACTCTGTCTGGACCCTTCATGATTTTGAATACCTCTATCAAATCTCCTCTCGATCTTCTCTGTACCAAGCAGAACAACTCCAGCTTCTCCAGTCTATCCACATAACTGAAGTCTCTCATCCCTGGAATCCTTCTAGTAAATCTCTTCTGCACCTTCTCTAAGGCCTTCACATCTTTCCTAAAGTGCGGTGCCCAGAACTGGACACAGTACTCCAGTTGTGGCCGAACCAGTGTTTTATTTAGGTTCATCATGACTTCCATACTTTTGTACTCTTTGCCTCTATTTATAAAGCCCAGGATCCCGTATACTTTTTTAACCGCTTTCTCAACCTGCCGTGCCACCTTCAACGATTAATGCACATATACCCCTAGATCTCTCCATTCCTATACCCCTTTTAGAATTGTGCCCTCTAGTTTATATTGCCTCTCCTTGTTCTTCCTACCGAAATGTATCGCTTTGCATTTTTCTGTGTTAAATTTCATCTGCCACGTGTCTGCGCATGCCACCAGCCTGTCTATATCCTCTTGAAATCTATCACTGTCCTCGTTGCTGTTTACTACCCTTCCAAGTTTTGTGTCATCTGCAAATTTGGAAATTGTACCCTGTACACCCAAGTCCAAGTCATTAATATATAGCAAGAAAAGCATGGTCCCAGCAACAACCCCTGGGGAATATCACTGTACACCTCCCTCCAGTCCGAAAAGCAACCGTTCACCACTACTCTCTGTTTCCTGTCCCTTAGCCAATTCTGTATTCATGTTACTACAGCCCCCTTTATTCCATGGGCTGCAATCTTGATGATAAACTACCATGCAGCACTTTATCAAACGCCTTTTGAAAGTCCATATACACCATATCAGCTGCATTGCCCTCATCTACCCTCTCTGATACCTCATCAAAAAACTCTATCAGGTTAGTTAAACACAATTTTCCTTTAACAAATCCGTGCTGGCTTTCCCTAATCAATCCACACTTGTCCAAGTGACTACTAATTCTGCCCAGGATTATCGTTTCTAAAAGTTTCCCCACCACCGAGGTTAAACTGACTGGGCTGTAGTTGCTGGGTTTATCCTTACACCCTCTTTTGAACATGCGTGTAACATTTGCAATTCTCCACTATTCACTCACTATTGATTGAGATCATTCACCAGCCACAATTGGCTGAGACAAAATTGCCAAACTATATGGAACAGCTGGTAAACTGATCAGAGTTTAGCAAGGGCTTAACAGTCTGCCTCGATAATAATACTTGACTAGCAAACAGGTTACATGTGAACTATACACCCTATTTGCTTTTGCAAAATTGAATGGACCTTCCATATTTGGTGAACTACAACCTCCAGGTCTTTCTGCTGTTTAGCAGCCTTGAGCCTGCAACCCTGAATGATGTAATCATGTCTGGAATTATCCCAGCCCAAAAGCATCATGCTGCAGTTGTCTACATGGAAAAACATTTGCTACATTTCCCCAGTGTGTCCAGATCCACTTGCAGACTTTTTTTTTCATATACGTTCTCAGGATGTGGATAACGCTGGCAAGGCCATATTTATTGCTCATCCCTGGTTGCTCCAAGAAGGTGGTGAGCCTTCTCCTGGAACCGCCGCAGTCCTTGTGGTGATCGTGTTCCCGCAACAGTGCTGGATTGCAAATTCCAGGATTTTGACCCAACGACGATGAAAGAAAAATGTCCAGTCAGGACGGTGTGTTACTTGGAGGGGAATTTGGAGGTGATGATGTTCCCACAACATTGCAGCTCTTGTTTGATTGAGGCTGCCAGGGTGGGAGGTGCTGCTGAAGTAACCTCAGTGAGTTGCTGCAGTGCATACTGCAGCCACAGTGCTCCGTTGGTGAAGGAAGGGAGTACTGAGTTCAGCGGGAGGGGCACTGATCCAGCGAACTGCTCTGTCCTGGATGGTGTTGAGCTTCTGGAGTATGGTTGTGGCTGCACCCATTCACGCAAGTGGTGAGTGCTCCATCATACTCCTGACTTGAGTCTTGTAGATGGTGGACAGGTTTTGAGAGGTCAGGTGGTGAACCACTCATTGCAGAGTACACAGCCTCTGTCCTATTCTTTTAGCCACCAATAAGGCTGGCCTAGTCCAATTTCTGGTCATGGTGACCCCCAGGATATTGATGTTGCAGCACTTGGCAGTGGTGGTGCTGTTTACGATCAAGGAGGGATGGCTGGGCATTTTCTCGTTCAAGATGACCATTACCTAGCACTTATATGCCGTGAACGTCACCTGCCACTTGTCAGCCCAAGCTTGTAAAACCACAACAATCCTGATTGATGCCAGTTTTTCTAGGGTTCCTCGGTGCCATACTCGGCCAAATGATGCCTTGATGTCGAGGTTAGCCACTCTGTCATTCAGCTCTTCGTTCATGGATCAAGGCTGTGATGATGTCTAGAGCTGAATGGTTCTGGTGGAACCCTAACTGAGCATCACTGAGAAGGATGGCATATTGATGACTTCTTCTGTCACTTTGCTGATGATTGAGAGGAGGCTGCTCGGGTGATATTTGGCTGGGTTGGATTTGTCCTGTTTTTTGTGGATAGGAAATACCTGGGCAATCTTACACATTGTCAGGTAGATGCCAGTGTCATAGCTGTACTGGAACAGCTTGACTAGAGGAGTGGCTAGCTCTTGTGCACAATTCTTCAGCACTACAGTCGGGTGTTGTCAGGGCCCGTAGCCTTTGCTGTGTTTATTTTGTCAAAGGTCACAACTCCTGCACATATTTTCATGTCATGAGCAAACTGTGGACCGTTCCCTTGATGCCTTTATCCAGATCATTAATGAAGAGGTGAAAAGCCACAGACCTACCACAGATCCACGCGGGGCTCCACTAGTGACCAGCCCCATGGACAGCTGCCCTTTTCGAATATGTAAGGAGTCTTACAACACCAGGTTATAGTCCAACAGCTTTATTTGGAATCACAAGCTTTCGGAGCTTTCCTCCTTCGTCAGGTGAGTGTAGGATGGAATCTTACACTCACCTGACGAAGGAGGAAAGCTCCGAAAGCTTGTGATTCCAAATAAAGCTGTTGGACTATAACCTGGTCTTGTAAGACTCCTTACATTTGTCCACCCCAGTCCATCACTGGCATCTCCACATCATGGCTTTTCGAATATGGGCAACGTATGGAAGCCTGTCCAGTCCACGGGAACAAATTCAGATCTCAGTGTCCAATGTCGGCCAGGATACTGGGAAAACTCCCCAGCTCTTCTTCGAAAAATGCGTTTGACTAAATCTTGTGTTCTGATTTTCTGTTGGAAGAATTTCAATGTTGGCTAGATTGTCAAAATGAAAAATGACATTGGAGTTGTACATTTGTACCATTGCTGCTGCTGTCAGAGATAGAAGCCAAATTTGTCATTGGAATGAAAAAGGATTGAGTGCATTTTTATCTTGGATGCATTGACATCAGATATGGCAGCTGGGTTAACAAAGGTCAGAAAAAGTGATGCTGCTATGATTGCTTTTTAATCCATTGAGTACAGAAATATTTGAGATTTTAAAATACTGTATGCACTTCTTATCCTTCAATTGACAGCTCGTAAAAACTGATTTTCAGTAAATTTGTGCTTATGAATGAGGCAATAATGAATGAGAAGGCTTGTGTATATGAAGAGCAAAGGAGGGATATCAACCCAACACCAGCTGTTTGGGCTTGACATCAGGTAAAAGTCTGAAATATGCCTGCCTCTTTGTTCATTATAGCCATTAGGTTCTGCTTGTTCAACCTAGTATATTAAAAACGTTGGGTGGGTGGGGGGGGGGCGTTTGTGGGGGGTGGAGAGGTTGGTGTGGAATCCTAATAAACAGATTTAAAATTTTAAAGGTTAGATTCATAAAATGCCTTTAAGTCTGTAATGACCAGTAATTTATTCCAGAATGTATACATAGAGCTCCATGCAGGACACAATTAAATAATCTAAATGTAATGATCTGAGGTAGTGTACCTGCAATATTGTGATAAGCCACTGACAGCACTGATATAATCTCACCATAATCTTGTACAGCTAACTGAGATATGTGCATAGCCATAGATCGTCCCTTTAGTCAGATTGCCCTTGAAATAAACCCTCAACACTTGAAACTTTGGTTCGAATGCAAAGATACTGGTACAGTCCTCAAGTGGTTAACTCGAATCTCATGCAGACTTGTTTTGTTTGTTTGCTGTACAGTCTTGTTTAACAGGTAGACTGTCATGGTGGAACTAATGAAGATGAACTAGTAAAGTTCTGCCCAGCGAAAAGCGTACACAACAGGTTTATGATAGAAACAGAAGGAAGAAGCAATTAGCTTCCCAGCATGCAGTGCTTCTGTCTATCTGACCTTTTACTTCAACACCCTACCACAGGATAACAATGCCCGAGGTAGGGAGGTCATAAAACCAAGCTCTTAAAGAGCAGTATGCGTCTGATTACTGCGAACATTTCTAACAAGGAGAAAGCAAACTCAAAGCACAATTGAAACATTCCTGGGGTGAGTGTGGAGGGATGAATTCATTCATTTTTTTGACAGATTGTCAAAGAGAATGGCAAATTCTTTAAAATACGATTATTGTAAGATAAGCTTTAGCCTCGTTCATATTCTTAGAAATGTATCTACTGTTTACTAAGTTCGCTGGTAGTGGTTGGATTCAGATAGTTAAACTGTGCTGTCGATGTCCTGAGGTAAAATTAGGATGTCGTTGCATTCCCACTACTCTGTGAATGGAACTGTAATTACCATTAAAAAAAATCCATTCTGTTGAAAGTGAAGAAATTTAAAGTCAATAAGTCCAAAACGGGGCTTTCTGTAAACTCACGCCATGTTGAATTATGATCTTGTTTCTCTAAGATACTGTAGCTTGAAAAATGCTTTACAGCAAACAAAATCCAGTGTGAAAAGGTGTATGTGGGAGATGTAGGTCTCATCTTCATACAGTTAGGCAGCAAATGTCACACAAATTAGGTCAGTTTACTCTTATCTGCTGGTGCTGCATGTATTCTTGAAGACATGAATGTCAGTTGGCTCACAGCAGCGTAATGAGGCAGAGGACAAAGGCTTTAGTGACCCATTATTACCGTGAGCGATATTAGAGACCGTCAAAAATCACAGTCAAATTAGAAACATTTTTTAAAATGAGTGAAACCTCAAAATGTATCCGTGTGATGTTGCTATTGTGCACTCTTTAATAAATGCACAAGACATTTAAGGGGTGTTTTTGTTACTACCACAGTACAGGAATTAATATGAAAAGTGTACCACAGTGGAACTTCCTTCTAGTGAAAACTGATCCTGTGGGAATTAATTTAATACTTAGGATGAAAACCTAGCTCTTCATTGTTTAATTGGCAAGGAGCGCCCTACCTGCAGATGTACCTGCAGTCAGAAAGTAGTTAATCGTTCAGTGTGAACTGACTGATTGCTTTACTCACACCTTTAAAAGCACTCATTCCTATTTATCTACAGAAAACAGCCAGACTTTTTTATTAAGTATGCAGTCAGTTTCACATCTAGAAACTGACTGTGTATCTCATTCAAGACTGACTGTTCACTGTGACTGAACCTGCTGCTTTCTTCATTTCATCATTTGCTCTGTAAACTTAGTCAGCCTGCTTCTGACGGAGTGACACTGTGTCATGGTAAATGCTATTTCATTATAAAAGAGTTCTACTGTGGTGATTTGCACATTATGTTGCTCTTGAGTTCTGCTCAGTAACCTGGTTGAATTTGTACCAACTACAATTTGCTTCAGGTACTGAGACAAACCTCAGTCGGAGCCAATCAATTCACACTTCTCCACAGCCGGGCAGCTCTGCTCCCTGATAACAGTACAGGAGGGCATGTGATGATGGGCAGGTGCAGGAGGGGTTTGTCAAGGCACATCTGCTCATTGTCTTGTTAGTTCTTAGTTGTAAAAACAATTTTAGTGCCTGCTTATTGTGTGAGACCGGAACACCTTTTACATTGTGGTACCAGAGTCATATCATCATGAAGCTCACCTTTGGAGAAGAGGTTCTCTCTGCTGATATGCTCCAGGATGTGCTGCCTGACAATATTTACATTACTAATTTCGATCCGTGCCAAATCCACACACAACTGATAACGGAAGGCAATTCTGCATTACTGCAGGCATGTTGTTTTCCTGATGTTTGAGTCCTAGTCAGAAGTACTAGAAAATAGAAATTTATTGGCCTCTGCTCAGCTAACCAAAGTGCTGACCCCTTTTTTTCTGGGCCTCTTGACCTGCTACCAGAATCCCAACCTCCCCAGTAGGCCGTGTAAATATGCTGAGACGCTAAGAGCCAAAGCAGTGTCATCACATAAGTATGTTGACGGACTGAGTGCCAAATTCCTATGGGCTGATGGGCACTAGCGAAAAGTTCGGAATGCAGCACAAGGAACCCACACATGAGTACTGTACTACAGTTCTTTGATTTTAGAGCTAACCTACATGGATGTTCATTGGTTCATTGCGTATACATGGAAGAGTGTCAGGTGTAGGTTGTTCTTCTCAGACTTGGACTTGTACCTTGAGGTACAAGTGCCTGTAAAAAGGCCTCACTCGGGGACAGGGTAGTGCAATGGATTACACATATCTGGGACCTGGGTTTATATTCAGCCCAAACTAATGGGATGAAAGTCTCCTCTGTCTTCTAGCTGGAAGGGTTTTGCGTGAAATTAGTTTGGACAGTCTCAATGCAGTTCCTTTGGGGCATGGACCCACAGCACAAAACAACCTGTAATTTAGCAAGAATTGGCACTAAATTGGCTGTCTCACTCAAAGAGGCCTAGAATGGCTGGTATGGGAAGTGGAAAAAATCACGCACATCTGTAATAAACAAAAAAGCTGCAAATATTGAACATACCAGAAAATAGATTTTACTTTGTGCTTAAACCAGGCTACGCCTGACCTGGGAATGCTTGATGCTGGCACTATGATCCTGAACTAAAATTTGTCATCTTGATTTCACAGAGAAAAGTCATAAAAAGAAGCCTTGTTTTGTGACTTTGTTTTGTTAGCTGCTTTTTAAAAGTTTATAAAATGCATGAGGGTATGAAGGGGTTCACAGTTCTTTATTATTCCACAAAATCACAATGCTCTCATACCAATCCCAAACCCAACCGTTCATACATTTTCTGGCTTTGACTCAGTGCCAAAAACACACATTCTAATAATAAAGACATGCATGGAATTATTCAGAAGATGGTAATAATATGATAGAAGGACCTTCTTTTTATTCCCATTTTTGTTGCTGCTTGTTCCTAGTTATGGGATGAATTGGATCATATTGTAGTAGTGTGACAAAGCTTCATGTGTCCAGATAGAAACAGCCAAGCAGAGAACTGATCTTGAAATGGTGATTTTTACATTGTGCCCTATATATTGAACAATATAATTACTAATTCCATACTTCTGACTGCCATTCATCTTTAGTGGTGAATTTGAATAGATATCCTGTTGAGAATAAGTATAGAGTGCTCACCTTCAGTTAAACTTCAATGGAGCAGAAATCAAGAATCTGTTTAAAATAATCTTTAAACTAATGACAAAAAATCTGAAAAGGAATTACTCATTTGATGGCATTCGTCTGAAGTAGGCTGATATCACATGAGATAGGAGTTAAGCAATGAAGTGCTTTGGATTGGCATTTTAAGAAGAACTCAGTAATGAATATAGTGCGGCTAGCACTGAGAGTTGAGTTGTATCCTCTGTGCTATGCAGATTGGCTTCCATTAGATAAAAATGAGCAGTAAAGACTTGTTTGCTGTGGCAAAGAGTGCGGGGAGAGGGTATCCGAGAACAACACTGCATGCTCGTTCCCTTTCCACAGCAAGCAAGCACATTGTGTGCAGTCATAATAGGCTTTGTTCATTGTACTACACAAGGAAGATTAAAGATCAGAAACAAGCTGCTTAACTGCTGTAAACTAATTAGTTTGCTGCATTGTTTTCTTAGGGATCATGAGATATGAAACATCTGCAACAGTGCGTGAAATATACTCTGCCCGAACGCTTTTTCAATTTATTTTTTGTTAGAGTCATGAAAAGCAGCCAAAATATAGGGCCTTGAACCTGTCTAGTGACTGAACCTGACATCTTGTCATCTCATGACTGACATGGGAGGCCTTTATAATATGCATGTATAAAAACCAGCTTCATTTTACACTATCCGAGGTTACATTGCAAAAATGATGTCATGACAAGACCCAAAGGAATTCCTTTTGTTGTGGAGCGCTGCTTGGCATAGATGATGGCTGCTCAGTGTCGGGGCTCGACTGAACTGACAGAACATTAATTAGGTTGCCGGGTAACAATGAAAAAGTGGGGACAGATGTTTGACATGCCATCATTTTGGGATATTCTAATGGTTTTCACCCTTTTGAGCAGGGCAATTGTAATTTGCTGCTAAGGATCTGACTGCCAGCTCCGACAGGTACTCCTGCATTTCAACAGGACCGTGGGAAAGTAGAAAGTGCATTTGATTTCTGGCAGGTCGACAGCCCAGTGCACCATTTATAAATATGCCCCACCTGTTTTCCAATATAAATACTATCTGTTGAAATGTTCAATGCGTGTTCATATATTGTTAGATGATAAGGTTTAGGCATAAGATGATGTTAGTCACCGATGTCCCAGTCACCTCATAAATAACTCATTTCCTGTTCTATAATTGGAAATCCCCAACTGAAAACTGATACAATCTACTTTTGGCACAGGGAAGAAAAAAACGCACACGCACACGCACACGCACACGCACACACGATCATTGTGAAAGTTTTCAATGTCCTTGAAGAATTAAACAAATCTTATTTGTGCAGTAAATAGTAGAAGCGTGATACTAAAATTTGATGATGACATAAAAGTAGAGGGTTTGGCAAACAGTGAGGACGACTGAAAAGAAAATTCAGGAGGACTTAGATAGGTTCATGGAATGTCAGTTAGTTGGCATATACATTCTGATGAGGAGAAATGTGAGTTAATGCACTTTAGGAGGAAAACAAGGGATGGGAGTACACACTCAATGGTAAGAGCTGCAGGGTGTGAAGGAACAGGGTTCTAGGGGTTTAATTACATCACCATTCTACATGTGTGAACCTTGACAAGTGTCAACTGTTCTCTAAAAGCATTTTTATGGTAAAAACCATAATAGCACACAACTATTCAGCTATGGTGGGCTATCACAAAGTTCTGTCCTGTTCTCCCTTACATCCATATATTTACCAGGAAGCATCAATGGCTAACACTCAGGAGTAGAACCTTGGGCACAGGCCAATTCTGGTATGCCTGCCAACACCCCATCAGACCAATGAATTCAGCACTGGCAAGGGATTGAACCTGGGGCCCTCGGTCTCTGTGGCTCAATTTCATACTAGGCAGTGCATTTATTAACTCAGTCATCAGAACTCTGGTTGGATACAGTATTTAATGGGCTCATGAGGAAACATGGGGATGGTGGAACAGGGCTAACTCATATCGGTGGAGATTCATAAATCTTAACCACAATTTACACTAAATAATAATGCATACAACGAGTAGTCTTTTTAATTTAACAATGCTGCAATATATTTACCGAGATTAGATGATCCATTTCTAAACAGGAAAGGCAGTCAAGGCTGAAAATTAGTGTGATCTAGACACTGTTTAATCATTATTTTTCAAGTAGGCAAATCAAGTTCTAATTAGTAATAATTTTTTTTTCAAAAAAATATTCTTTATTCATAAAATTTGCAACAATACATACAATGCAGTTGTCATATCACATTCCAAATGTACACAATACAGATTATACAATTTGCAGGTTACATCAAGTACAGTTCAATGAACAGATTGTACATAATTACAGTTCATGACACTCTAGGGTACCTCATTGCATTACACTCAATACAGAATATTGATTACAGGTACGTTACAGATTCATTACAGGTACATTACATCAAATTGAATTTTACATTCAGCCCGAGGGGGTTTTTCCCTGATTGCATGCAGCCCCTCGGTATACAATGGCGGGAAGGCTCTAAACGGTTGCCTTTCCCCACAGAGCCTTTGCGGCGGCCGGACCCATCCTCAGTTCGTCCCTGAGCACGTAGTCCTGGACCTTGGAATGTGCCAGTCTGCAACACTCGGTCGAGGACAGCTCCTTGCACTGGAAGACCAGCAAGTTTCGGGCAGACCAAAGGGCGTCTTTCACTGAGTTGATGGTCTTCCAGCAGCAGTTGATGTCCTTCCCGGTGTGCGTCCCCGGGAACAGCCCCTACAGCACAGAGTCGTATGTTACGGAACTGCTCGGGACGAACCTGGACAGATACCACTACATCTCTCTCCAGACCTTCTTTGCAAAGGCACATTCCAGAAGGAGATGGGAGATGGTCTCGTCTCCACCACAGCCTCCTCGGGGGCAGCGCGCGGTGGCACTGAGACTCCGGGAGTGCATGAAGGATCTGACGGGAAGGGCCCTTCTCACCACCAGCCAAGCTAGATCTTGGTGCTTGTTTGACAGCTCTGGCAATGAGGCGTTCTGCCAAATGACATCGACAGTCTGCTCGGGGAACCAACCCACAGGATCCACCATCTCCTTTTCCCGCAGGGTCTTGAGGACGTTACGTGCGGACCACTTGTTGATCGCCTTGTGGTTAAAGGTGTTTTTCTGCACAGACTTTTCCATCAAGGACAGGTCGGGGGGGAACGGTCCAACTGGATGGAGCGTTCTGTGGCAGCGTGGCCAGGCCCATCCTTCTCAACACTGGAGACAGATAGAACCTCAGCACGTAGTGACACTTTGTGTTTGCGTACCGAGGGTCCACGCACAGCTTGATGCAGCCACACACGAAAGTGGCCATCAGGATGAGGGCCACGTTGGGCACGCCTTTCCCCCTTTCTATGGAGATTTGTACATCGTGTTCCTGCGGACACGGTCCATTTTTGATCTCCAGATAAAGTGGAAGATGGCTCGGGTGACTGTCGCGGTGCAGAAGCAAGGTATGGGCCAGACTTGCGCCACATACAGCAACACCGAGAGCACCTCGCACCTGATGACCAGGTTCTTGTCCACGATCAAGAGGGATCGTCGATCCCACAGTCTCAGTTTCTGCTTCACCTTGGAAATACGCTCCTCCCAGTTCTTGGTGCACGCCCCGGCCCCCCCGAACCAGATCCCCAGCACCTTCAGGTAATCTGACCCGACGGTGAAGGGGACAAAGGATCAGTCGGTCCAGTTTTCAAAGAACATGGCCTCACTCTTGGTACGATTTACCCTGGCCCCCGAGGCCAGTTCGAACTGGTCGCAGATACTCATCAATCTGCGACCGACAGCTGATCCAAGCAAAAGACGGCGACTACAGGATTTACTGTTGTTTAGACTGAGAATCACTGTTTCTCACTCTGGTTACTGTGAGTGTTGCTTCCCGACACTGGCTCTTAACTAATAGTTTTATTTTAACTTTCATTAAGTTTTAATGTGGATGCTTTTTGTAATCAATGAGCTTACTCATGTACTCTGCTTCTGCACAGACAGTACATGCAAGTTCTTGTAAAATTCAGCTCTGAGTCTAGTATATTGGGAGCAACTTTAAATACATTTCTGGCAATTGAAACATATGTTAATCTTAAGAAAAACTTATGCTAAATTATAATTAGTTATAAGGAAATAATTTGATGATTACATTTATAAGATGATGAAGTAAACTTTTATTGAACAAAATACAGAACAAAGGCAGCACTTAGACATCCACAGTTGGGGGGGAGGGGGAAGAGGGTGGAGTATGTGTGGGAATAACTAGTGTAGAACAGCCTACACTGTTAAAATGGTAAACTCAGGTAAACTCAGTAAAATCAAAAATGGCAACAGTAGTGGAAGTCTGGGATGCTTTTTATATTAAAGATGTTTTTATAAAATTTCAAGTTAATGTTTTCCATATTTCAGCTTTCATTTGAAAATTTCACTTTTGAAACTCCTCAGATGTCCTTCTGTTTTGTCCATTTTGTTTTGTTTTAAGTTGGTAACGGGAAGGAGCTGCTCTGCTTGCAAACATGAATTTCTGGCTTGCATGGTTATTATTGTTTAAACCTTTTTGAAGTGTTAGTCACAGCATTTGTTGTGCTAAGCAGATGGCAGTTATGTTTATTCAGCAGGGTAAAGGCTGAAATAGAATAATTCCCAGGCAGACTGATTGTGCAATTTATACTGAGTTTCTATAGGAGGTAAAATAAAAATTGTAGCTCAAAAGTACTCATTCTGATTTTGGTGTAACCGAAATCCATTCCAGATTTCTGGGTCCAGAAGCAAACATAACATGATCAGTGTCACTGATAGGAATAGTATCACATTCTATAGGGATTGTGTTCAGGGTTACGCTGAATCAGGCAATGTGAACAGATACCTCCATATCTGTGCAGCCCCAACATTCTCATTCCTCCAGAGTGAAAGCACGTTGTATGCTTTCCATTTAAATACACGAGTCATATACATTTTCACTTTAATAGCCAGACAGATGTTTTAGGTAATGTGAGAAAATGTCAACATTGCACAACACATCAGCATAGCTGACTCATGAAAATGAGAGAGCAGAAAGTGCAGCACAATCTTTTACGAGAATCATCACGGAGCATTTGTGACCTCAAAACAGCTAAAATTACCAAGTTCAACTAGTCTCCCAGACTTTTCCTCACCCCCATGCCAAACCCTTGAACTGTATTTGTCTCCACGTGGCTGGGCTCTTCTGATGACTTTCTCATATAAATCTCTTGTCGAGTATCCTGTAACAAATCACACTCTATAAAGCAGTCCCATTTTGTTTGATATTATGTACTGTTCTGTGTACTGTAACCATGGTGTATTAATCCTGTTCAACTCTGAGCTGAGCTTCCAAACCTATTTCCTCTCCATCACAAAGACTGCCTACTTCCACTGCCATAACATCACTTGCCTCCAACCCTCACCCATGCCTTTGTCACTACTGCAATGCTTTCCTAGCCGTCCTCCCATCCTCCACCCTCCGTACAGTAGTGAAGTGGTTATGTTACCATGCCCAGACCAGTACCTGTACAGTAGTGAAGTGGTTATGTTACCATGCCCAGACCAGTACCCGTACAGTAATGTACTGGTTATCTTACTGGACGAGTAATCTAGAGAATGTGAGTTCAAATCTCACCATGGCAGTTTTGAGAATTTGAACTCAGTTTATAACATCTGGAAATAAAAAGCTGGTATCAGTAAAAGTGACAATGAAGCTGTCAGATTGTTGTAAAAACCCAACTGGTTCACTGATGTTCTTTAGGGAAGGAACCTGTTGTCCTTACCCGGTCTGGCCTATTTGTGACTCCAGTCCCATGCCAATATGGTCGTGTAGACCTCTCGTTCCTGGCACCAGGCGACAACAACTCCAAGCTTGTCTCTCCAGTCATTTCTAATACTAGTCATTTGCAGGATTTATTCTAGAGGCATAAAATGGCATCAAAATCCACATATGCAATATATTTTGAAAAAGATGCATCCATATCTGAACTGAACTGTCATTCAACTCAAGTTTCTAAACTCTACATGGCCCCCCATTACTTTAGCACTGACAAGCTATCTCATAGTATAACAATAGCTGCTAAGGCATTGTGTCCTGCAATTACTGCCCTGTGCCAAAACATTTCTTGTGCTAACAGACTCCCAGGTATCTGTGCTATTGACTGTGATGTCTGTGTGTACTAGTGGCTTTGAAATCTTCAGGTACCTGTGCCTTGTACAGAGCAAATGGTTTTGGTGGGGGGAGAGGAATTCATGAGATTTAGTGAACCTTTGGCTGACAGAAATATGCCTCTCACCCTTTCAATGAATCTGCTTCTTTTAGAGTTTAACCACTTTGTATTATAATTCACGACACAGACCAAAATGAATCTTGTGTGTCACTAGACTATGCTGATGTCTGTGTAGGAAAAGGGCAACAATTTTCCTACTCAAGCATCCTGACTATGCTGTTGAAAAACATGTTAACAAAGAAGGTAAAAAATACATCACTACAAGCAAGCTCTTTAATACTGGAATGACCAAAAGTGATGTAACCTCCACTATGCAGTCATTTTATTGTTTTTCTACTGACACAAAATTCCCAGTTGTAAGCCACCACCCTTCAGCTACATTTCCGAAGAATTAATGTTGAATGGCTTTAACCATGTCTCATCAGGCTACGTGGATGGTTATTGCAAAGGAACCAGACGTTGCATCTCCATGGGTTACCGGCGTGAACAAATATTTGAGTGTTGTGTGGGCAGTTAACAGCTACATCCTCATTCAAAGAGAAATGGAGAAAGGATGGTTGAAATGATGTGACTTCCACTTCATTAAATGTCTTGTCTGTCAGACAGGACAAAAGCCTCGATCTAAATTAAGTCCAAGTTGAAATGTCTACCCTCAGCAAGGTATTAGAATAAAAGAAAGCTGGCCCTCTTAGTCCTGAGAGCCCTGCAGTTGACAAGGGAACTCAGCAGGGACTCTAGTTTTGCAAGGTAATGCATTTAAAATATAGCGAACATTCTGTTGAGATCTGATGATAGTTTGGGTTTCTATTTGCAAGCATTTCTGTGCAAAGGGTGGTTAGGTGGGGAAATCGATAGAAATGTACATTTCAGTAAATCTTGTAGAACTTGATTTAAACTCTGTGGATTTAGAAAACTTCAATAGAACATATTACTGCTGGAGATTTGTTTTTTGATTACATACTTTTTCCTGATTCAGTTGGGTTCCTTTTCAGCACATTGTCCACTGCCAATATTTACTTTTTCAGTATACTGTAGAGTAATTTTGCATTTTTTTTTTGTAAAGGCTTTGAAAGCTGCTATGCTGCATTTCTTGGTGTCTAGTATCATTATTTACAGAAAAATCCTATTTCTAGAAAGTTGCACAAAATAATTTTAATGACATAATGAGGGCAATTTTAACCTCCCCCCCCCCCCCCGCCCCCCCGACAACGGGTGGGAGAGGGTCGGGGGGAAAGTTAATGACCCAAACCCTCAGCTAAAGAGAGGCGGGAGATAACCAGATCCAGCAGGTAAGTTTTGGAGCACAGCTTGTGAGCCAGGAGGATCAGGAGTGCTTCCCCTAGCCCTCTCAATCTGGCTAGCTACCGGGCGGGAAACGGATTTTAAAATATGATAATGAGGTCCTGCCGTTAAATTCGACAGGACTTCCCCCTTTTCGGCCACATCCACGGAGCCCCGCTCCCTCCCCACCTCTCCGGAAATATGGAGGCCAGTGATTTAGAAAACCGTAATAGCCTTTCAGGTACAGGTACCGTGACTATGAATCACGTTCGTGTACGTTATTAATAGCATTACTATTGTAACCAGGGTGCTCCACTGAAGCAGGATTCTTTAATGTTCTGTGCTGTCCTCTGAGGTTTTTCCATGTTTTTTTGTTACTAGAGTTAGTATCAAGTTAGTCAAACACCTTTAATAAACATGCTATGCTCCCTCAATGTCTTACTAGATAAATTAATTGACTAACAGGTATTGATCCATTCAGAACAGGAAAGTCACAGGACCAATCCCTGGCCCGTGCCGAATTAGCTGATCTTACCTAGTGTATCAGTGGGGATGCAATTTTTGATCTCAGTGTCCCTGTGGGTGGCATCACAGAACTGGTACATTGGTAGTGCATTTCTTTCAAGTAGAATGGAAGAAAATAAATTATAATAAGCCTGTCTGATCAGCAACTGCTTCTTTATGACAGCAACATTTTTGAGAAGTCTGGTAATAAATAATACTGCTCCGAGTTTGTCAATCAATCAATCTATTCAGATCTGTATGGTTTACAAACGACACATAAATTAGCCAAGATTTGCTGTTATTGTGGAATCCAGATGCCTCTTGGGCAGGACAGGAGTTCCGCCTGTCACAAGGATGCACCCCTGACCTCATGCGATTTTTCGTGGTCAGGACAATTTGCATTTTTGAGATGGTCTCCTTGTCCTCTGCCTGGTTACGGCAGTAGCCTTCCTGGAAGGGGATGGGCCGGAGAATAGTTGCGACAGGCTTTGGAGGCCTGCCGATGCGTAGTGTGGCTGACAGCCTCTGTGCTGCTGTTCAGTTTTTTTAAATTGAAAATTTTAATGAAAGGGGCCTACGTGCATACAATTGACTGCCCTGTGATTGATTTCATAGGCTTTTTGGGCTTTTCAAATTTAAATAACCCCTCTGCCACACATAGCAACCCTGGATGTCAGGGGTGAACAGGTGACCTTTGCCTCCTGTGTTGCTATGGTGCAAATGATGCAAGATAGGTCTCATGATGTATTTCCATAATTTGCATATAATTATAATATGCCCACCGATTATAGGGGCAGACATATCATTCGTCTCCCATCACTTTTGGTGGGAAATCCCAAAAGTGCTGGGGAATGGCGGGGAGTCAATGGAGCAGCTTCTGAAGAATTTTCCACCCAAGCCCACTCAAGTTACTTCTGGGAGCGAGCGTAACTCGTGTGGAAAATCTGGGCCATTCTGTCTCTACAATGGGCATAATGTTTTTTTTAGAATAAGGCAGTAAGTGAGAGTGTACAGAACATGACCGGACAGATGGTCTGAGAAAGCAGGGCAAAGACCAAGGGAAGTCTAGATTAAACTGCATTTATTTCAATGCAAGAAGTCTGATGGGCAAGGCAGATGAACTCAGGGCATGGATGGGTACGTGGGACTGGGATGTTATAGCTATTACTGAAACATGGCTAAGGGAGGGGCAGGACTGGCAGCTCAATGTTCCAGGGTACAGATGCTATAGGAAAGATAGAGCAGGAGGTAAGAGAGGAGGGGGAGTTGCGTTCTTGATTAGGGAGAACATCACGGCAGTAGTGAGAGGGGATATATCTGAGGGTTCGCCCACTGAGTCTATATGGGTAGAACTGAAAAATAAGAAGGGAGAGATCACTTTGATAGGATTGTACTGCAGACCCCCAAATAGTCAACGGGAAATTGAGGAGCAAATATGTAAGGAGATTACAGACAGCTGCAAGAAAAATAGGGTGGTAATAGTAGGGGACTTTAACTTTCCCAACATTGACTGGGACAGCCATAGCATTAGGGGCTTGGATGGAGAGAAATTTGTTGAGTGTATTTAGGAGGAATTTCTCATTCAGAATGTGGATGGCCCGACTAGAGAGGGGGCAAAACTTGACCTCCTCTTGGGAAATAAGGAAGGGCAGGTGACAGAAGTGTTAGTGAGGGATCACTTTGGGACCAGTGATCATAATTCCATTAATTTTAAGATAGCTATGGAGAAGGATAGGTCTGGCCCAAAAGTTAAAATTCTAAATTGGGGAAAGGCCAATTTTGATGGTATTAGACAGGAACTTTCAGAAGTTGATTGGGAGAGTCTGTTGGCAGGCAAAGGGACGTCTGGTAAGTGGGAGGCTTTCAAAAGTGTGTTAACCAGGGTTCAGGGTAAGCACATTCCTTATAAAGTGAAAGGCAAGGCTGGTAGAAGTAGGGAACCTTGGATTGAGGCCCTAGTCAAAAAGAAGAAGGAGTCATATGACATGCATAGGCAGCTGGGATCAAGTGGATCCCTTGAAGAGTATAGAGATTGCCGGAGTAGAGTTAAGAGAGAAATCAGGAGGGCAAAAAGGGGACATGAGATTGCTTTGGCAGATAAGGCAAAGGAGAATCCAAAGAGCTTCTACAAATACATAAAGGGCAAAAGAGTAACTAGGGAGAGAGTAGGGCCTCTTAAGGATCAACAAGGTCATCTATGTGCGGAACCACAAGAGATGGGTGAGATCCTGAATGAATATTTCACATCGGTATTTACGGTTGAGAAAGGCATGGATGTTAGGGAACTTGGGGAAATAAATAGTGATGTCTTGAGGAGTGTACATATTACAGAGAGGGAGGTGCTGGAAGTTTTAACGCGCATCAAGGTAGATAAATCTCCGGGACCTGATGAAATGTATCCCAGGACGTTATGGGAGGTTAGGGAGGAAATTGCGGTTCCCCTAGCAGAGATATTTGAATCATCGACAGCTACAGGTGAGGTGCCTGAAGATTGGAGGGTAGCAAATGTTGTGCCTTTGTTTAAGAAGGGCGGCAGGGAAAAGCCTGGGAACTACAGACCGGTGAGCCTGACATCTGTAGTGGGTAAGTTGTTAGAGGGTATTCTGAGGTACAGGATCTACAGGCATTTGGAGAGGCAGGGACTAATTAGGAACAGTCAGCATGGTTTTGTGAGAGGAAAATCATGTCTCATGAATTTGATTGAGTTTTTTGAAGGGGTAACCAAGAAGATAGATGAGGGCTGTGCAGTAGACGTGGTCTACATGGACTTCAGCAAAGCCTTTGACAAGGTACCGCATGGTAGGTTGTTACATAAGGTTAAATCTCACGGGATCCAAGGTGAGGTAGCCAATTGGATACAAAATTTGCTTGACGACAGAAGACAGAGGGTGGTTGTCGAGGGTTGTTTTTCAAACTGGATGCCTGTGTCCAGCGGTGTGCCTCAGGGATCAGTGCTGGGTCCGCTGTTATTTGTTATTTATATTAATGATTTGGATGAGAATTTAGGAGGCATGGTTAGTAAGTTTGCAGATGACACCAAGATTGGTGGCATTGTGGACAGTGAAGAAGGTTATCTAGGATTGCAACGGGATCTTGATAAATTGGGCCAGTGGGCCGATGAATGGCAGATGGAGTTTAATTTAGATAAATGTGAGGTGATGCATTTTGGTAGATCAAATCGGGCCAGGACCTACTCCGTTAATGGTAGGGCGTTGGGGAGAGTTATAGAACAAAGAGATCTAGGAGTACAGGTTCATAGCTCCTTGAAAGTGGAGTCACAGGTGGATAGGGTGGTGAAGAAGGCATTCGGCATGCTTGGTTTCATTGGTCAGAACATTGAATGCAGGAGTTGGGATGTCTTGTTGAAGTTGTACAGGGCATTGGTGAGGCCACACTTGGAGTACTGTGTACAGTTCTGGTCACCCTATTATAGAAAGGATATTATTAAACTAGAAAGAGTGCAGAAAAGATTTACTAGGATGCTACCGGGACTTGATGGTTTGACTTACAGGGAGAGGTTAGACAGACTGGGACTTTTTTCCCTGGAGAGTAGGAGGTTTAGGGGTGATCTTATAGAAGTCTATAAAATAATGAGGGGCATAGATAAGGTAGATAGTCAAAATCTTTTCCCAAAGGTAGGGGAGTCTATAACGAAGGGGCATAGATTTAAGGTGAGAGGGGAGAGATACAAAAGGGTCCAGAGGGGCAATTTTTTCACTCAAAGGGTGGTGAGTGTCTGGAACGAGCTACCAGAGTACGTTGTAGAGGCGGGTACA
Organism: Heptranchias perlo; assembly: GCF_035084215.1. Lineage (NCBI taxonomy): Eukaryota > Metazoa > Chordata > Chondrichthyes > Hexanchiformes > Hexanchidae > Heptranchias > Heptranchias perlo. Next base: position 52,694,786 of record NC_090328.1, on the reverse strand, counting down.
ATTTTGTCTTTTAAAAAGCATTTGGACAGTTACATGGGTAAGATGGGTATAGAGGGATACATTATTGTATGCTTGGTTCAGCTGTCACCACAATTCAAATATTCCATCCAGTGTACAATTAGGCATTAAATCCTTCAGGAGCAAAGTGATCCTCTATTGTCCATTGGTTGCTTCTTTGTGACAAAATTCCCAACAGTCTTCAGAAAGAAAACCAGGTTATCTGCATTGGTATCATATAAAAGACTTTTTTTTTTGTCTTCTGACAACTGATGTTTTGGTCCAAAACTTTTATTATCGCGGACATTATCTGGGAACAAAAATCAAGCTGGATGTGCATGATATGAGCTAGGCTGAAAAAAATAATTTGGTGCTTCCGTTGGGATTAGTTCTTCCTCATTTCGTGCAAAGTCTGCCAGATTTACTACGTGGTTTGTGCAGCTTCTGCAAGATGTGTGAAAGGCTGGGAATTGGGGAGTAGCAGTTTACACCAGCCTGTGAGGTGACTCACTCTTGATGGATCTTTGGGAGGAAGCCAATCCATAGCAGCATCCTACTCACTGGGTTTATAAACTGTCAGTGCTGCTGAGTGTTGTGTCTTGTGACATTTTGCCAAAGCTCTGTCATAAAACCTCGCATTCCGAAAAGGAAAGTGGCAATGGGAAATGTCAATCCTCTACCAAGGTTACAATCTGGCTCTGCCATCACAGCTGATGTCACCTTGCCAGTAACTATTTAAAAATACAGTGGTCCCTTTTTGGAAAAATGTTTTTCTAAAGTATGTGTTACTAAGGGAGGTGTTTGATATGGGTTTTTGATTAGAGAGAGACCCGCAAATAAACAGTACATATCATATGGAAATTTATGGTATATCAGACAGCATTATCAATCAGGTCGGCTTCAGTGGCTTATGGTGGGAAGATTTTTTTTTAAGTGCTCCAATTGTTATTTATTTCCTTCTTCTGTGTAAGGGCCCCAGCATCAAATATCCAACTGCAGCCAAGAGGTTAAATGCTGATCTGCTTCTGATTCATGCCTACACACCTTTGTACCTGGTTTGTAGGGGCAAGTTTTATGCTCAGCCTGCCTTTCAGTTTCCACTCATTCCCTATGGAAAAATGGGATTGCTCTGCTTGATGCTTGCCTGGTGGTTCCAGGTGATACTCAACACTCCCTGTGTGTGGAATCTCAGATGGTAATTGGAGTCTTACCAGACTATGGTACAGTTTGTCAGCAAGCATACTAAGGGATGGTGCCACCACCTGCACCATCCCGAAGAGGTTGTTTTAGCTTGGTAACAGTTAGAAAATTAGTTTGAATGCAACAACATCGCTTCCAATTATAACATTTCAATGGAACACGGTTTCTTGTAAATATCACCTGAGTGTAATTAGTAACTGAAAGGCTGCATATATTTAGGCATATCAGTCTAAAAATGATTGTCTCTGGTGCTATCATTTGAATACTTAAGGTACTTATATTTAGTTTCCAGGTTCTTAGGTTTTTTTTGGTCCAGAAAGTAAAGACCCATGGGATCCAAGGGAATGTGGCAAATTGGATCCAAAATTGGCTCAATGGCAGGAAGCAAAGGATAATGGTCGACGGATGTTTTTGCAACTGGAAGGCTGTTTCCAGTGGGGTGCCGCAGGGCTAGGTACTTTGCTTTTTGTGGTATACATTAACGATTTGGACTTAAACGTAGGGGACATAATTAAGAAATTTACAGATGACATAAAGATAGGCTGTGTGTTTGATAGTGAGGAGGAAAGCTGTAGACTGCAGGAAGATATCAATGGACTGGTCAGATGGGCAGAAAAGTGGCAAATGGAGTTCAATCCGGAGAAGTGTGAGGTAATGCATTTGGGGAGAGCAAACAAGGCAAGGGAATACACAATAAATGGGAGGATACTGAGAGGTGTAGAGGAAGTGAGGGACCTTGGAGTGCATGTCCACAGATCCCTGAAGGTAGCAGGACAGGTAGATAAGGTGGTTAAGATGGCATATGGAATGCTTTCCTTTATTAGCTGAGGCATAGAATATAAAAGCAGGGATGTTATGCTGGAACTGTATAAAACACTAGTTAGGCCACAGCTTGAGTACTGCGCACAATTCTGGTCACCACATTACAGGAAGGATGTAATTGCACGAGAGAGGGTGCAGAGGAGATTTATGAGGATGTTGCCAGGACTGGAGAATTTTAGCAATGATGACAGATTGGATAGGTTGAGGTTGTTTTCCTTGGAATAGAGGAGGCTGAGGGGTGATTTGATTGAGGTGTACAAAATTATGAGGGGCCTAGATAGAGTGGATAGGAAGGATCGATTTCCCTTAGCAGAGGGGTCAATAACCAGGGGGCATAGATTTAAAGTGATTGGTAGAAGGATTAGAGCAGAAATGAGGAAAAAAATTTTCACCCAGAGGATGGTGGGGGTCTGCAACTCACTGCCTGAGAGAGTGGTAGAGGCAGAAACCCTCAACTCATTAAAAAAATAACTGGATGTGCACCTGAAGAGTCGTGACCTGCAGGGCTACGGACCAAATTTGGGAAAGTGGGATTCGGCTGGGTGGCTCGTTTCTCAGCCAGCGCGGACACGATGGGCCGAATGGCCTTCTTCTGTGCTGTAAATTTTCTATGATTCTCTCTTCACTATGTTAAAGGAGGATTTAACCTAATGGATTAATTCCTCAGCTAAAATGGCAGAGAAGGGAACATGATACAAATGTGTTAAGCATTTTTACGATAACATCGCTGACAGTAATTTCTATGCTTATGTCTTGATTTGCTTAATTGTATTTTCCTACACAGAAGTGCTATCTTTTAATTTTTCCCTTCCCTTGAAGGCAGAAGCTTATACTGGGGTATAGTCCATGTGAGACGGCATGCTTCAGTACCATTCTCAAGTGGCCGTACGTAATGTGTGAGTCTAGTCACTGTTTGTTGCTGGCGAGTCCGTTATGGGAGCCAGCACATCTGGCTAACGTGATTACTTCCAGCAGGAGTCACTGAATATCATTCAAAAATGTTTGATTTTTTTTGTTCCTCCTTAACCCAGGGGTACTGAGGTCAAATGTAATGTCCCCCCAGCAGCAAATGCATAGGATCATAGGAACAGGAATAGGTCATTCAGCCCCTTGAGCCAGTCCAGTGATTGAACTTGTTGACTTTCCTGATCTGTTTGGCTCAATATTACAACACACAGTGCATTTACCCACTGAGTCATTGTGGGCCTAAAGAGAGACTCTGTCTTGGTTACCATGGAGGGAAGACAGTAGAAAGTCGTGGGTAATTAACATCACCATGACATTGACATAATGCTAAGATATTTTGACACTGCAGTTGGCAAACATTTTCCAATGGAGATTGTGCCCTTTTAAAAGACCCTGGGATTGTAGATGACAAGATCCTTAAATATATATGAGAGAAATATGTACTTTTCTACAAGGTTATGAAATTTATTTTACGTTGAAACAAGTATTTTCATGGGATTAGGTAATGCTTAAAATACCATTGCTAGTAAAATTAGTAGTCCTACACACACATGTCCCTCAAATATTTATGCTGCTCTCTATAACATTTATGCTGCTCTCTATCCACCCTATCAATTCCTTTCAAAATCCTAAAATCCTAAAAACCTCAATCAAATCATCAT